>NC_134136.1:12720000-13345000 GCF_040939455.1 Microcebus murinus
CATTAAGAGATCATTGAATATAATTTTTGAGGGCTTCTACATGTCAAATGACATCTTTCAGGCCTAAGGATGGTATGAATATTGAATCTAAAATATCATAGCAGTGGAAAATAGACTTGGGCCATCTACTCACTATATGGGTAAGATTAGCAGTCTTTTCTATTGATTTTATCCATCATCCTTGGGCCCAAGGTAGGGCAAAAGTTCAATGTCCCAGATATATGAATGGTAACCAAGCCCAGAGATTTCTCTCAGCCACTGAGTACCATTAATAGCATGCCAATTCGGGCCAGCTCGCCAGGACCAATAACTGGAAAACAAGTTCATTTGCTGTAAGACTATATTGCCATTGTCCCTGGGAAACCAGCCTATGACCTATGTATCATTTGGCCATGAGAGTGATTTCCTTGTTCCAAGCACAAGGGCATTATCTGACATAAGTGTCCCATTGATGCCATCAACAAGACAACACCGGGGGGGGGGGTGGGGTGGAGAAAGAAGGCGGACGAATAACACCACCAGAAAGAGTGTCTCTGCAGAAAAGACAGATTCTAGCAGAAATTAGAGGAAAGAAGCAAGAAGACGAGCATACAGCGGATGAGGGTCGGAAGGAGGGGTACCTGAGACCCCAGGAGACTCCACGGGAGGAGGCTGTGGAGGAGAACTGGAGGCTGAGACCACCAGAGCAGCCTGGAGACCAGCGGCAAGGGCAGGTGGATTTGCTGTTTCCCCTCCGCTGCATTTGGGATTGCTGGTGGGCTCCCCAGAGGGGGAGAGACCTGAGGCCATCAGCCCAGAGACGGCCACCGCCAGCCAGTGGTGAGCCTGTAGCAGACGTGGCACCAAGTTCCCAACTTCCTCTGGGCACCTGCGTGTGTACAGACCCGAGCCCCGCAGCAGGCGCCATATTGCCGCATCCTCCGCCCCTCCGCGGACCCTACACGCGGCTGCCCAGAGAGACAATACAGCCACCAGCCAGAGGCACATCCAGGGAATGGGACCTTCCCGTTTCAGAGCCTACAGCTGACTCAGGGGAACTCAGATTGTGAGCTCCCTACCCGCCCGCCCTCCCAGGTGCTGCTGGCATGGTGTTCCCAGGAGAACGGTGCCGACTCAGAGGCTGAGACGCTGGAGACCCAGCTTGGGCTCCCTGTGGGTGAATTGGGACAGGAAATCCTCTCCCTGGTGGGGATACAGTTTGAACTCTGGGACCCAGAGGTCGGACCTGCAGACCAGATCCCCTGCACCGAGGGCTAGCAATGCCCGGGGCACAGAAGGGTTATACGTGAACAGCCTACTGAGGTGTGTGTGCCTCCAGGGGTGGATCGGCGTCCTAGAGGGCAACCCTCCTTCAAAGAGGAGGCTGTGCACCCAGCCCAGGTGGCGTTCCTGTGCAGGGAACATCCCCGCCGGCATCACAGTCCGGGGAGGCCTGGTGGCTTGTGGTCTGGCCTGATGGCAGAGACCCGGGAGTAGATGTGGAGCTGGAGAGGGTGGAAAGAGGGTGGAGGCCTGCTCCAGATTGCGGGTCTCAGACAGACCCACCCCCACACCCAGACTTTCGGGCTGAGCAGGAACATTCCAGCCCCATCCTGGCACCTTTCCCTGGAAGCAGAGAACGGACCTTTGACTCTTGCTAACTGCCTGAGGGCAGGCTTACCCAACCCAGCTCCGCCCAGAACGAGAGCTGACAACAGACAAAAAATCAACAGCATACCCCGTTCCGTCTAGCAAACGCCACCTACTGACAGGGACGGCATCCTGCACAGCCTTTCCAGGGCACCCACTGACTCAATATACAGGGAGTGGTCCAATCTCACCCACAGACACCACCTAATGGCTCAGAAACTAAACAAGGTGTGTGAATACCCAAACAATAACCTAAAGGAAAGAAACAACAACTGATCGACATGGGAACAAATCAGCGAAAGGACTCAGGAAATATGAAGAACCAAACAGAAAACACACCACCAAAGAGGAGCACCAGCCCCCTAGAAACGTACACCAACCAAAATCAGGCAACCAATATGAAAGAAGAGGAATTTCATATATGGATCATAAGAACACTCACCCAGCTGCAACAACAACTCAATAACCAACACAAAGAAACCACAAAAAGCCTCCAGGATATGGGAAAAGAAATAGACACAATGAAGAAAAGTGTAACTGAACTCCTGGAAATGAAGAATCAATTCAAGGAACTACAAAATACAGTGGAAAGTCTCAAGAACAGGGTAGATGAAACAGAAGAAGGAATCTCAGAGCTTGAAGATAACACCCTCCAATTAAATAAATCAGTCACAGAAATAGAGCAGAGAAACAAGAGAAAAGAGCAAAGCCTACAAGAGCTGTGGGATTATATGAAAAAACCTAATGTGAGGGTCATAGGCTTATCAGAAGGGGAAGAAACAACACTCAAGGGTTGGACAAGCTTTTTGAAGATATAATAGAAGAAAATTTCCCAGGCCTAGTTCAAAATCTTGATATACAAGTTTAAGAAGCTCAGAGGACCCCTGGGACATTCAATGCAAACAGGAAGACATAAGGACATGCAGTCATCAGACTGACCAAATTATCAACTAAAGGGGCCCTTCTAAGAGCTGTAAGACAAAAAAGCAAGTAGCATACAAGGGAAAGCCAATTCGAATAACATCAGACTTCTCTAATGAGACTTTACAAGCAAGGAGAGACTGGGGCACCATTCTCACTCTTCTGAAACAAAGCAATGCCCAGCCTAGAATATTATTCCCTGCAAAACTAAGCTTCCTATATGAAGGAGAAATAAAAACACTCTCAGACAAGCAAAGGCTCAGAGAATTTACCAAGACAAGACCAGCCCTACAAGAAGTATTTAAAACAGCGTTACGTACGGAATATCATAATAGTAACCCACGAATATAAAAACAACCAAAACCCAAAGATATTAAAGGCCAGATATTACAATGGCTCAAGACAGAAATAATAGCAGGAACATCCAACCCAACAGAATGAAGAGTAATCTACCTTAGCTATCAGTTCTCTCAATAAATGTGAATAGCTTAAACTCTCCACTCAAGAGACATAGGCTGGCTGAATGGATAAGAAAATACAGGCCAAGTATATGCTACCTTCAGGAAACACATCTAACCTGCAAGGATGCATATAGACTAAAAATAAAAGGGTGGAGATCAATATTCCAAGCAAATAGAAGCCAAAAGAAGGCTGGTGTGGCAGTTCTAATTTCAGACGATTTAGTTTTTAAACCAACAAAAGTAGTGAAAGACAAAGAGCGTCATTATATAATGTTGAAAGGCACAGTTCAACAAGAAGAGATAACATTTTAAATATATATGAACTCAACTTAGCTGTACCCAGATTCATAAAGCAAACTTTACTGGAGCTAAGCAAATGGAATAATAGCAACTCCATAATCGCTGGAGATTTAAACACTCCACTGACGGCACGAGACAGATCCTCCAAACAGAAAATTAATAAATAAATAATGGACTTAAACAAAACTCTACAACAATTGGGTCTGACTGACATTTACAGAACATTCTACCCCAAATCCACTAAATATACGTTATTCTCATCAGCTCATGGGACATTCTCTAAGATTGACCATATCCTAGGACACAAAGAAAATCTCAAGAAATTTAAAAAAATAGAAATGATACCATGTACCTTCTCAGATCACAGTGGAATAAAACTAGAAATCAACCCTAACAGAAACTCACATTTCTACACAAAAACGTGGAAAATAAACAACCTCCTACTAAATGATTACTTCATAAATAAAGAAATCAAGACGGAAATTAAAAAATTCTATGAAGAAAACGACAATGGAGAGACAAGTTATCAACTCCTCTGGGACACAGCTAAAGCAGTTCTGAGAGGAAAGTTTATCTCCATAAATGCCTATAACAAAAAGACAAGAAGATCACAAATAGACAATCTGATGAAACGACTGAAAGAGCTGGAAAAAGAAGAACAGACCAACCCCAAACCCAGCAGAAGAAGTGAAATCAACAAGATCAAATCAGAACTAAACGAAATTGAAAACAGGTAAGCTATTCAGGAGATTAATAAAACAAAAAGTTGGTTCTTTGAAAAAATAAACGAAATTGACACACCATTGGCTAAGCCAACAAAAAGCAGAAAAGAGAAATCTCTAATAAGCTCCATCATGAATTAAAAAGAAGATATCACATCTGATCCCAAAGAGATACAAGATACAATTTATTAATACTACAAAAATCTTTATGCACACAAACTAGAAAATGTAGAGGAAATGGACAAATTTCTAGAAACACATAGCCTCCCTAGGCTCAACCAGGAAGAAATAGATTCCCTGAACAGACCAATCTCAACAGCTGAAATAGAAACAGCAATTAAAAATCCCCCTAAAAAGAAAAGTCCAGGTCCAGATAGCTTCACACCTGAATTTTACCACACTTACAAAGAAGAACTAGTACCTATCTTACAGAAACTATTCCACAACATCGAGAAGAACGGAAACCTCCCTGACACCTTTTATGAAGCGAATATTACTCTGATACCAAAACCAGGAAAGGACACAACAAAAAAGGAAAACTACAGACAAATATCCCTAATGAATATTCATGCAAAAATTTTCAACAACATCTTAGCTAACCAAATGCAGACACTTATCAAAAAAGTAATGCACCACGACCAAGTTGGCTTCATCCCAGGGATGCAGGGATGGTTCAACATACATAAATCTGTAAATTCAATTCACCACATAAACAGAAGCAAAAACAAAGAACACATGATTCATTCAATAGATGCAGAAAAAGCTTTTGACAAAATTCAACACCCTTTCATGATACGAACACTTAAGAAAATAGGCATAGAAGGGACATACCTAAAAATTATACAAGCCATATATGACAGACCCATAGCCAACATCATACTGAATGGGGAAAAATTGAAATCATTCCCACTTGGAACTGGAACCAGACAAGGCTGCCCACTATCTCCACTTCTGTTTAACATAGTGCTGGAAGTCTTGGCTACAGCAATCAGACAGGAAAACGGAATCAAAGTTATCCAAATAGGGGCAGAAGAGATCAAACTTTCACTGTTTGCTGATGATATGATATTGTATCTAGAAAACCCCAAGGATTCAACCAAGAAACTCCTGGAACTGATCAATGAATTTAGTAAAGTCTCAGGATACAAAATCAATACACAGAAATCAGAGGCATTCATATACGCCAACAACAATCTAATTGAGAACGAAATCAAAGACTCAATTCCCTTCACAATATCAACAAAGAAATTAAAGTACCTAGGAATATACTTAACTAAGGATGTAAAAGACATCTACAGGGAGAACTATGAAACACTGAGGAAGGAAATAGCAGAGGATGTAAACAGATGGAAATCCATACCATGCTCATGGATCGGCAGACTCAATATCATCAAAATGTCTATACTACCCAAACTGATCTACAGATTCAATGCAATACCTATTAAAATCCCATCAGCATTCTTCACAGATATAGAAAAAATAATTTTATGCTTCGTATGGAACCAAAGAATACCCCTAATATGAAGAGCAATTCTAGGCAACAAAAACAAAATGGGAGGCATTAATATGCCAGATATCAAACTATACTACAAAGCTGTAGTAATTAAACCAATATGGTATTGGCACAAAAATAGGAGTATTGACCATTGGAACAGACGTGATAATCCTGATATAAGACCATCCTCATGTAGACATCTAATCTTTGGCAAAGCAGACAAAAACATACTCTGGGGAAAAGAATCCCTTTTCAATAAATGGTGCTGGGAAAACTGGATAGCCACCTGTAGAAGGCTAAAACAGGACCCACACCTTTCACCTCTCACAAAAACCAACTCACGCTGGATAACAGACTTAAACCTAAGGTATGAAACTATTAGAACTCTAGAGGAAAAAGTTGGAAACACTCTCCTAGACATCGGCCTGGGCAAAGAGTTTATGAAGAAGTCCCCAAAGGCAATCACAGCAGCAACAAAAATAAATAAATGGGACATGATCAAACTACAAAGCTTCTGCACAGCCAAAGAAATAGTCATGAAAGTAAACAGACAACCTACAGAACGGGAGAAAATTTTTGCATCCTATGCATCCGATAAGGGACTGATAACTAGAATATACTTAGAACTCACGAAAATCAGGAAGACAAAATCAAATAACCCCATTAAAAAGTGGGCAAAGGACTTGAACAGAAATTTTTCTAAAGAAGACAGAAGAATGGCTAACAAACATATGAAGAAATGCTCAACATCTCTAATCATCAGGGAAATGCAAATCAAAACCACAATGAGATATCACTTAACCCCAGTGAGAATGGCCTTTATCAAAAAATCTCCAAACAATAAATGCTGGCGTGATTGCGGAGAGAGAGGAACACTCCTACACTGCTGGTGGGACTGCAAACTAGTTCAACCTCTGTGTAAAGCAATATGGAGATACCTTAAAGCGATACAAGTGAATCTACCATTTGATCCAGCAATCCCATTGCTGGGCATCTACCCAAATGATCCAGTGACACTCTACAAAAAAGACACCTGCACTCGAATGTTTATTGCAGCACAATTCATAATTGCAAGGCTGTGGAAACAGCCCAAGTGCCCATCAATCCAAGAATGGATTAATAAAATGTGGTATATGTATTCCATGGAGTAGTATTCAGCTCTAAAAACAATGGTGATATAGCACATCTTATATTTTTCTGGTTAGAGCTGGAACCCATACTACTAAGTGAAGTATCCCAAGAATGGAAAAACAAGCACCAGATATATTCCCCAGCAAACTAGTATTAAGTGAGTAGCACCTAAGTGGACACATATGTACTAAAATAATAGGGTATTGGGCGGGTGGGAGGGGGGAGGGGGCGGGTATATACATACATAATGAGTGAGGTGTGCACCATCTAGGTGATGGTCATGATGGAGACTCAGACTTTTGGGCAGGGGAAATGGACATTTATTGAAACCTTAAAATCTGTACCCCCATAATATGCCGAAATAAAAAAATATATATATTAATAATAAAAAAGAAAGAAATTGTGGCTTTGATTTGTACTTCCCTGATGATCAGAGATGTTGATTATTTTTTCATGTTTACTGGCCATAAGTCTTTCTTCTTTTTAAAGTTTATGTTCATACCCTTTTCACAATTTTAATGGGATTTTTTTGTTTTTTTCTTGCTGATTATCCAGAATTCTATATAGATTCTAGTTATTAGCCCTTTGTTATATGTATACCATGAAAATATTTTCTCCCATTCTGTAGGCTGTCTATTTGCTCTAATGATAGTTTCTTTGGCTAAGGAGAAGCTTTTTAAATTTGATCAAGTTTCATTTATTTATTTATTTTTTTGATTCTGCGATTGCTTTCGGGGTCTTCTTCATAAATTCTTTGACTAGGACAATGTTTTGTTTATAAGAGTTTTTCAAACATTTTCTTCTAGCATTCTTACAGCTTCATGCCTTAGGTTTAAGTCTGTTAGCAACCATGAGTTGATTTTCGTGAGAGGTTAGAGTTGTGGATCCTGTTTCAGGTTTCTACATGTGGCTATCAATTTCCTACTACCATTTAGTGAATACGGATTCTTTTTCCCAATGTATGTTTTTTTGTTTGTTTCTTCTCTTTTAAATATCATATGGCTATATTACTATGTTATTATGTCTGGGTTCTCAGTCATGTTCCATTGGTCTACATCTCTATTATTGTGCCTGGTACATGCTGTTTTGGTTATTATATTCTAGTAGTATAGCTTGAAGTCTGTTAAATTGATGCTTCCCAATTTTTTATTTTTGTTTCAGGTTGTTTTGGCTATATGGGGTCTTCTCTTGTTCCATACAAAGCATATAATTATTTTTTCCAGATCTGATAAAAATGATGTTGATATTTTAATAGGGATTATATTGAACCTGTAAATCCCTTTGTGTAGTATAGACATTTTAACAATTGATTCTGCCAATCCATGATCATGGTATGGTTTTCTATTTGTTTGCATCCTCTACTATTTCCTTCTTCAGTGTTTCACAGTTTACCCTGCAGAGGTACTTAACTTCTTTAGTTAAATATATTTCTAGGTGTTTTTGTTGTTGTTGTTGTTGTTGCTATTGGAAAAAGTATTAAATCTTTGATTTCATTCTTAGTTTGACTATCATTGGCATATGTGAATATTACTGATTTGTGTACATTTATTTTGTAACCTGAAACATTTCTGAACTTATTTATCAATTTCAGAAGTCTCTTGGAAGAATCGTTGTGGTGTTCTAAATATAAGATCATATCATCTGCAAAGAGTGATATTTTTTCCTCTTCTACCCCCATTTGGATACACTTGATTTCCTTCTCTTTTCTGAATGCTCTGGCTAGGACATCCAACACTATATTGATTAAAAGTGGTGACAGAGGGCAACCTTGGCTGGTACAAGTTCTAAGAAGTAATGCTTTCAGATTTTCCCCATTCAGTATGATGTTGGGTGTGCATCTGTCATATATGGTTTTTATGATTTTGAGGTAATTCCCATCTATGCCTATTTTGTTAACTATTCTTTTCATAAAAGGGGCTTAATTTTATCAGATGTTTTTTCTGTGACCATTGAGAGTATCATATAGTTTTGTTTTTACTTCTATTTATGTGGTGAATTACATTTACCGATTTTCATTTGTGGATCCAAACATGCATGATGGATTATTTTTTGATGAGCATCTGAATTTGATTTGCTAGGATTTTATTGAGAATTTTTGCATGTATTTATATATCAGATATCAGTCTGTTGTTTTAATTTTTTTGTTGACTTACTTTCTGGATTTGGTATCAGGGTCATGTTGGTTTCATAAAATGCATTGTGGAGGATTCCTTCCTTCTCGGATTTGTGGAATAATTTCTGAAGGGTAAACACCATTTATTCTTTGTAGATCTGATAGAATTTTGGTGTGAATCCACCTGGTCTGGGACTTTACTTTTTAAGGTTTTATTACTGTATCAATTTTTGTAGTTGATATTACTCAATTTAGGGATTCTATATTGTTCTGCTTGAGCCTAGGTAGGCTGTGTGTTTCTTAGAATTTTTCAATTTTTTACAGATTTTCAAGTTCATGTGCATAGATATTTTAATATTATTCAGAGATGAAATTTGATATTTCTGTGGTATCAGTTGCAATTTCTTCTTTTTAATTTCTGTTTGAGCTTAATAGAGTCCTTTCTTTATGGTGTCTGGTCAATCAAATGACAGGTGTGCCAATTTTGTTTATCTTTTTAGAGGGCCATCTTTTAGTATTATTAATTTTCTGTATAGTTATGCGTTATCGATTTTATTTCATTTTGGTCTTATCTTGGCTTTTTCTTTTCTTCTTCTTGGTTTGGGCATGATTTGGTCATCATTTTCCACATCTTTGAGTTTTTTTTTTTAGATTGTTAATTTGTGATCTTTCTGTCTTTTGTATGTGGGCATTTATGGCTATGAATTTTCCTCTCAGGTCTGCTTTAACTGTTTCCCATAGGTTTTGATAACTGGTGTCCTCTTTATCCTTTGTTTTAAAGAATCTTTTGATTTTCATCTTAATTTCCTCATTGTTCTGACAACCATTCACTAGTAGGTCATTTTGTTTCTGTGAATATGTGTGGATATAAACATATCTCTTGAAGTTGATATCTAAATTTATTCCACTATGGTCTGAGAGGATGCATGGTATAATGTGTACATTTTTAACCACTTTGCTACAGCACTCACAGGCTATGAAACCTCACCCACAGCTGGCACTCATAGTCCACATGATAGTTTGTGCTATGCATTGATGATGAATCTGTTTTGCTCTTATGTGATGAGGAAAGCTTTAAAGCACTGAAAGCTTGTTTTACTTTACAGGTAGCTTTACTTGTAATGTAAATCAGAACAGGTAACATATATATCTATATATATGTTTTTATTACAGTATTTTTAAATGTTCACAATTTTATTTTGATAAATGAAAAATTAGAAAAGTCATATCACAGCTGTTGGCTAAAGTCAACACTTGGTTCATCTGTGGTTATCGACTATAGTTGACACTCATACCAAAGTGGTTAAATATGTTGACTCATGTTTTTAGGGCTGGAATGTGATCAGTCTTAGAGAATGTCCCATTAGCTGATGAGAAGAGTGTATATTTGGTAGTGTTTGGCCAGAATATTCTGTAAAATCTGTTAGGACCATTTGTTCTAGAGTGGTATTTAAGTGCCTTATTTCTTTGTTTATTTTCTGTTTTGTTTGTTTGTTTGTTTTGTTTTATTTATTTTTTTTTTTAGTAAGCATGGAAATGTGGTTTATTGAGGAAAGCACGATAGGGTTATAGGGTAAGAGCAAGATATAGGTTTATAGAGTGTAATACATTCATCATAGATGATGACTGGACCCATTGTCACAGCAAATGGAGAGCCACAGTAAGGGCAAAGAGAGAAATTGGCTATGGTCTGCATCTTATTTTATAGTGCCCAGATATGAACCTCCCTCATGGTTCATAGGTCACCATGGAACCACTTTTATTGGGCAGTTGGAAGTCACATGACCTGAGCCTTAACTATGCATAATGGTTCTAGGTCATTTTCTGGACTTTATGGTACCATGATTCTTCACCCATGGAGTAGAGAGTCCTCTGCATTCTTTTTCAGCTGGTGCAGCAAGTTCTGATTGGAAGATTTGTAGGGTATTCCCTCTTCCCTTATGTGTTGAGTATTAAGGTTGGGCAGGACAAAGATTGGGGAAACAGCACCTATTTTTGTCCCTAGGAGACCTGGAATCCCACACTATCTACCCAACATTCTCTACTCTGTATTCTGGAGGCCCAAATCATTGGGTAGAGGAATTGACAGTGTTTGGAGGACGTGTTCAGTTATGTCAGTGGTGAGTTGAAATCCCTGGCTATTATGGTTCTGCTTTCTATTATTTTGTTTAAAACAAGTAGGATTTTATGTATGAATCTTGTGCTCTTGTGTTAGGTGTGTAACTATTTAAGATAGATATTTATTCTTGTTGAATAATTCCCTTTACCATTACATAATGACAGTAGTCTTTGCTTTTCATTTTTTTATTTGAATACTAAGTTATCCTAGATAAGTACTACTGCATTAACCTTTTTTGTTTCATTTAGCATGAAATATTGTATTCCATCCCTTCACCTTGAGTTTGGATGTGTCTTTGTGGATTAGATGTGTTTCCAGAAGACAACAGATACTTAGCTTTTGTATACATATCAATTTAGCCAGCTTATGTCTCTTCAGTGGGCACTTCAATCCATTCACATTTATTGAAATAATTGGTAAGTGTGGTGGATTTCTGTTCATCTCATTTGGTTGAACTTTGGTGCTTTGTTTTATTCCTTGAGCCATTGTGGTATCTGGCTTTAAACATTTATCTTTGGGATAATTTTACACTGGTAGGTGTTTATTGTGCTGATCTGTGAATAAGGCAGTTCTGAGTACTTCTTGCAGGGCAGGTCTTGTCTTGACAAAGTCCCTCAGTGTTTGCTTGTCAGAAAAAAACTTCATTTTATCCTCATATAAAAACTTAATTTTGCAAGATGAGAAAATCTGGGCTGGGCATTATTCTATTTGAGAAGACTGAGAATAGGGCCTAAATCTCTTCTGGCTTGTAGGCTCTCAGCTGAAAATATTGCAGTTAGTCTAATGGGTTTTTTTCTGTAAGTTACTTGCTTGTTTCACCTTATGGTGTGTAGGAGAACCTCTTTAATGTATATTTTGGCAAGTTTTGTGTCTATGTATTGTGATGTATTTCTCCTTGTGATGAAACTATTAGGAGTCCTATGAGCTCCTTGTAATAGTATATCTAGATTTCTAGCAAGGTCAGGGAAGTATTCCTCAATTATTCACTTGATAAATTATCCAGCCCTTGTGTATTTTCTTCTTCTTCATCATAGATAACTATGATTCTTATGTTAGGCCTCTTTACATAACCTGATATTTCTTGCAGACTTTGATCATTCCTCTTATTTCTCTGTTCTATCTCTGTGACTGACTTGTTTAATCAAAATGTAATCAAAATGCTCTGAGTTTCTTTCTTAGGCCTTATCTAAATTTTTTTCTTAAGGCTTTCTTCTGTGTTTTCTAATTCCTTCAATGAATTTTTCATGTCTAAAAGTTCTGTGTTTTTTTTAAACAATTCGATTTCTTCAGTGAATTATTTATTCACTGCCTACATTGTTTTTGTGGGCTTTTTGCGCTGAGTTTCTATTTTATCTTGTGTTTTATTAAGATTACTTACAGTCCATGTTTGGAATTCTACATCTGTCATTTCAGTATTCTGCTTTTGGTTGCTATCCATTACTGGAGAGCTGATGATCCTTTTTGGGGAGTAACATTTCACTCTGATTCTTTATATTTCCAGAGTACTTTCACTGCTTCCTCCTCATCTGGAACAGATATTACTTCTTACTTTTGGATTTTCTTTTGTTTAGATAATGACATTCTCAGATTAACCTCTGAGTCATTAGGTAGTGCTTGTGGGTGAGAATCTACCACACCGATTGTGATTGACTCAGTAAATGCTGTAGCAGGCACGCAAATTGACCTCTCTATTAATAGGTGGTGTTTACTGGAGGGAACAAGCTGAATTATTATTTTTGGGGGGTCCTGTAACCATGTCTAGTTCCTCTGGAGAAGACTTCTAATGCTTCTGTTGGTGGGTGGGGTCCTGATACTTCCAGGGGAGTGCTTTATTCATCACCTTAGCACTGATATGGATCCATTTAGCATAGAGAACTCTAGCAACTGCTATGGTGGGGGGAAGGGGCACAGTCTTCCTGTACTTCTCTTGAGCTTGGGGGAGGAACAATGGTCTGCCCTCCCCTCTCCATGGCTGCAGCACCACAACCACACTCTTCTCCAAGCTGCAGCAGTGGCCACTCTGTCTGAGGCATAGGCCTGGAATGGCTTGATCTCACCACTGCCTGAGAAAGGCTCAGTCATTCAGCACACCCTTGGTTGAGAGTGTGCTCCCCAATTTCCAAAGCAGGCTCAGTCACTCAGCATGGGTTCAGCCTGGAGCATGCTGCCCACAACCCAAGACAAGTTTAGTATTTCAGAATTGGCTTAGTACGGAGTGCTCTCCTTGTTTCCTTAATAAGACCCAGTCATTCAGTATGAGCTCAGCCATGAATGTGCCCCCTGTTGCCTGAGGCAGGCTCAGTCACTCAGCTTGGGTGACTCTCTGATTCTTATTGGCACTTCCACATGTTATGAGTCCCTTGCCTGAGGCACCCATGGGGGGAAGGGAAAAATCCTTTCCCCTTCCTCTGGGCTCCAAAACTCCCCTGATTTGGTTCATGCCAATTTCTGCCTTCTAGCCTCCTCTCTCTCAGCTGTTCAATTCCTGCTGGTGGTTTCCTCTGACCTTTCACCCTGCTCCCAGTTGCCTCCAGACAACTGAAATGATCCAATCAATTCAGACATCTGCGTGTGGTGAGATATAATCAGTCAGTCTTCCAGTGAAGCATTCTTCAAATATGGGAAATCCAGGTGTTCGATTTATTCTCACTTTCCCTTGTAAGAAAAATTATATACTGAGGGGGATTCTCTCAGCACCAAGTTCTGCCACCTTAGGCAATGTGTTCCAATTGTAAGTACAATTTCTCTTTTTACAATATTCAATGTGAGGGGGCCTTTCTTGGGACCAAGCATCATCCCTGGGGGAAAGGTGTTGTGGGTAAAATAAAACTATTTATTTTATCATTTTCAATGTATCCACACTTCAATATTTTGCTCCATCAGGGTGCTGTAACCATTCACCTGGTCTCTGAAACTCCTATAAATGTATTCTTAACCTTGGGTGGTTGTCAAAATTGGTGTTTCCTTGAAAGGAGAGAGAAATAGAACCTGCTATTCCACCATCTTGCTGACATAACTGAAGTGACATTTTAAAGTTCTGCAGGATATATATATATAATTATATATCCTGTGAAATAAATGTTTAATGGTGAAATAAAGACAGTCTCAGATAAAAGAAATAAAAAAGTCAGCAGTCCTTTCTTTGAAAGAAATGCTAAAGACATTTCTTCATGTGAGAGGGCAATAATATAATAGAGGTACTTGGCATATGAAAAATTAAAAAGTAAGAGTAACAATAAATATCTATGTTAGTGTATTAGTCTAATCCCCCCTTAAGTTATATGGAATATGTAAGACATGTTAAAACAAAATGCTTAGAGTAGCCACAACTTATTTATGGAGAATATGTTCTGAGACCACTGACTATATGTTTATGACCATGGAAATCACCCAACTTTATATATACTGTTTTTCTTTCTTGTTTTTGGATCTCATAAACAAGACAGCTACTGAGTGACTCATGGTCAGGTAGTGTATACACTATAAATATGTTGGACAAAAGGATGATTCTTATCATGGGCAGGAAAAAGTGGAACAACATGAGATTTCATTACAGTACTCAGAGAAGTGCATAATATAAATTTATAAATTATTTATTTCTGGAAATTTTCATTTAATATTCTCAGACCATGGTTGACTGCAGGTAACTGAAACCATGCAAAGTGATACTGCAGATGAGGTGGATTACTGTGATATTGACAGTGGGCTTCTGGGCTTCTAAATGTGTATAGAGGTTATATATGTACATATTATAACAAAAGGGTGGATTGTAGCCATCTAGATACAAGAAGCTCAATGAACATCTGAGAGATTAATCAAAAAGAGGCAATCAACTAGATACATAGTAATCAGACTTGTCAAAGTCAACATGAAGAAGGAACTCTTGCAAGCCATAAGTTAAAAACATCAAGGAACTTAAAAAGGAAAGCCCATCAAGTGAACTTGAGACTGAGTGCTGAACTGGAGCCTTACAAAGCAGAAGGGAATGGGACTCCATCATCAGTCATCTCACACAGCACAACTGTCAGCCTAGAATTTTGTACCCTGCAAAACTAAGTTTCATAAAAGAGGGAGAAATAAAGACATTTCCAGATAAGCAAACATTGAGGGAACTTTTCAAGACCAAACCTGCCCTGCAGAAAATATTCAGAACTGCATTATACACATGGTCATCCTCCAGTCAAAAAACCACTCAAAAGCTAAAACTCAGAGCTCAAATAAAGCAATAATAGAAGAGGAAAATCAAAGCAATAAGGTATTAACCAATAGGATGAACACAATATCCCACATATCAGTTCTATCAATAAATGTGAATGGTCTGAATTCCCCACTCAAGAGACTAAATGAATAAAAATAAAATGCAAGCCAAATATCTGCTGTCTCCAGGAAAGATATTGAATCCACAAGGACTATTACAGACTCAAATTCAAAGAATGGAAAAAACTTCATGCAAATGGAAAACAAGAGAAAGCAAGTATACCCATTCTTGAGTCAGATAAAATTGACTGTGAATCACCAGTAGTGAAAAAAGAGAAAGATGGTCATTATATAATGGTAAAGGGAGAAATTCATCAAGAATACATAAAAATCATAAATATTGATATTGTATTTTAAAAACACCAAAGATTCAACCAAGAAACTCCTGGAACTGATCAATGAATTTAGGAAAGTCTCAGGATACAAAATCAATACACAGAAATCAGAGGCATTCATATACGCCAACAAAAATAAAATTGAAAACCAAATCAAAGTCTCAATTCCCTTCACAATAGCAACAAAGAAATTAAAGTACCTAGGCATATACTTAACCAAGGACGTAAAAGACCTCTACAGGGAGAACTATGAAACACTGAGGAAGCAAGTAGCAGAGCATGTAAACAGATGGAAATCCATACCATGCTCCTGGATCGGCAGACTCAATATCATCAAAATGTCTATACTACCCAAACTGATCTACAGATTCAATGCAATACCTATTAAAATACCATTAGCATTCTTCACAGATATAGAAAAAATAATTTTACGCTTCGTATGGAAGCAAAGAAGACCCTGAATATCAAGAGCAATTCTAGGCAACAAAAACAAAATGGGAGGCATTAATATGCCAGATATCAAACTATACTACAAAGCTGTAGTAATTAAAACAATATGGAATCGGCACAAAAATAGGAATATTGACCAGTGGAACAGATGTGAGAATCCTGATATAAAACCATCCTCATATAGCCATCTAATCTTTGGCAAAGCAGACAAAAACATATGCTGGAAAATGAATCCCTTTTTAATAAATGGTGCTGGGAAAACTGGATAGCCACTTGTAGAAGGCTAAAGCAGGACCCACACATTTCACCTTTCACAAAAATCAACTCACGCTGGATAACAGACTTAAACCTAAGGTATGAAACTATTAGAATTCTAGAGGAAAATGTTGGAAACACTCTTCTAGACATCGGCCTAGGCAAAGAGTTTATGAAGAAATCCCCAAAGGCAATCACAGAAGCAACAAAAATAAATGAGACATGATCAAATGAAAACTTCTGCACAGCCAAAGAAACAGTCATGAAAGTAAACAGACAATCTACAGAATGAGAGAAAAGTTTTGCATCCTACGCATCTGATAAGGGGCTGATAACTAGAATATACTTAGAACTCACGAAAATCAGCAGGAAAAAAATAAAAAAAAACCTATTAAAAATGGGCAAAGGACTTGAACAGAAACTTTTCTAAAGAAGACAGAAGAAAGGCCAACAAACATATGAAAAAATGCTCAACATCTCTAATCATCAGGGAAATGCAAATCAAAACCACAATAAGATATCACTTAACTCCAGTGAGAATGGCCTTCATCAAAAAGTCTCAAAACAATAGATGCTGACGTGGATGCAGAGAGAGGGGAACACTTCTATCCTTCTGGTGGGACTATAAACTAGTTCAACCTCTGTGGAAAGCAATATGGATATATCTTAAAGCGATTCAAGTGAATCTACAATTTGATCCAGCAATCCCATTACTGGGCATCTACCCAAAAGATCCAATGACACTCTACAAAAAATACACCTGCACTCGAATGTTTATAGCAGCACAATTCATAATTGCAAGGCTGTGGAAACAGCCCAAGTGCCCATCAATCCAAGAATGGATTAATAAAATGTGGTATATGTATACCGTGGAGTACTATTCAGCTCTGAGAAACAACGATGATATAGCACATCTTATATTTTCCTGGTTAGAGCTGGAACCCATACTACTAAGTGAAGTATCCCAAGAATGGAAAAACAAGCACCACATATACTCGCCAGCAAACTGGTATTGAATAGCACCTAAGTGGACACATAGATACTACTGTAATAGCGTATTGGGCAGGTGGGAGGGGGAGGGTGGCATGCATATACATACATAATGAGGGCTGCACCATATGGGGGCTGGTCATTCTAGAGACTCAGACTTGTATGGGAGGGGTGAAAGGGTATTTATTGAAACCTTAATATCTCTACCCCCATATAATATGCCTAAATAAAAATAAATAAATAAAAAAAATTAAATCACACACAAAAAAATCATAAATATTAATTCACCTTACACAGGAGCACCCAGATTCATAAATCAACCCCTACTAGACTTAAGTAGAGAGATAAACAGTAACACTGTAATTGCCAGGGACTTTTTTCATGATCCCGCTGACAGAACTGTACAGATCATCCAAGAAGCAAATAAATAAAAAAACATTGGAATTAAATGGGACTCTAGAACAATTGAGCCTAACAGACATTTACACAACATTTTATCCACAACTACTGAATATACATTCTACTCAGAAGCACATAAAACACTCTCCGAGATTGATCGCGTTTCAGCCATGAAATGTGGCTCAAAAATTTTTTTAAAAAAATGAATTCATACAATGTGTCTTCTCAGACCACAGTGGAATAAAACTAGAAATCAACTCTAGGAGAAACAGCTAATTTTACACAAAGTAATAGAAATTAAACAACTTGCTGCTGAATGATTTTTGGATAAAAGGTGAAACCAGGATGGAAATTAAAAATTCCTTGAACTGAATAACAAAGAGAACATAACTTATAAAAATCTTTGGGATAAAGCAAAAGTAGTCCTAAGGGGAAATTCATATCCTTATAATACTTACAACAAAAAGACAGAAAGATTTCAAATGAACAATCTTATTACCTGCCTAATGAACTAGAAAAGAAATAGCAAACAAAACCCCAAGCCAACAAAAGGAAATAAATAACTAAGGTAAAATCATAACTAAACAAAAAGCAAAAATAAGAAAATTATACAGAAGATCAACAAAACAAAAAGATGGTTCTTCCAAAAGATAAACAAATTTGAAAATCAATGCCTAGATTAACCAATAATATAAGGGCAATAACTCAAATAAACTCAATTAGAAATTTAAAAAGAAGATACTGCAATTGATGCCACAGAAATATAAAATATTTATCTTTTCTATAAAAACCTCTATGCCTATACATTTGAAACTGTAGAGGAAATGGATGAATTTCTGGAAACACACAACCTCCCAACACTCAATCAAGGAGAAATAGAAATAGAACTTCTGAAAAGACCAAAAATGACTACTAAGATTGAAGCAGAAATAAAAAACCTTCCAACCAAAAAAAAAGCCCCAGACCAGATGGGTTCACAGCCAAATTTTACCAAACTTACAAAGAAAAGTTGGTACTCATAATGCAGTAATTATTCCATAACATAGAGAAAGATGAAACACTCCCTCATATATTCTACAAAGCCAGTGTAATCTTCATACCAAATCTAGAAAAGGACAAAACAAAAAAGAAAATATAGACTAATATCCCTTATGAATATATATAAAAATCCTCAATAAAATACAATCAAAGTGAATTCAAGAAATCGTAAAAAAAAAATCCACATAATCTAAGATGATCAAAAATTGGCTTCTTCCCAGGAATGCAGGCATGCTTCAACATACATAAATCAGTAAATGTGATTCACCACACAAACAGAAGCATATACAAAGGTCATATGATAAGCTCAATAAATGCAGAAAAACTTTTGACAAAATTCAGCATACTTTAGTGGTAAAAACTCTAAAAACAACTGGAAATAGCAGTAGCATATCTCAAAATAATAAAAGCCATAGATGACAAACCCACAACCAGCATCATACTGAATGAGTAAAAGTTTAAATTATCCCCTCTAAAAAGTGGCACGACACAAGGATGCCCACCGTCAACACTTCTATTCAACATAGTGATAAAAGTCCTAGCTGGAACAATAAGCCAAGAGAAAGAAACTAAGCATATCCAAATAAGGAAACACGAGGTCAAACTATTACTTTTTGTAGCCAATATTATCTTATATCTACAAATCCCCAAAGATTCCATCAAGAAACCCTTGAAGTTGATAAATAAATATGGCAAATTATAAGGTTACATAGTCAATGTACAAAAATAAGCACTTGGATTCAATTGGCTAGGATTTTGTGAGGAATTTTTGCATCTATATTCATAAGGGATATTTGTCTGTAGATTTCTTTTTTTCTTGCATCCTTTCCTGGTTTTTGTATCAGGGTTATGTTCACTTCATAAAATGTGTTGGGGAGGATTCCATCCTTCTTGATGTTGTGGAATAATTTCTGCAGGATAGGCACCAGTTCTTCTTTATAGGTGTGGTAAAATTTGGGTGCGAAACGATCTGGTCCAGGACTTTTATTTTTAGGAAGGTTTTTTATTGCTGTTTCAATTTTTTCAGAAACTCTAGAAAAACTACTTGTAGACTATACCAGATATTAAAGGTTGTTATTTTTCTCTTTCCATAGCGATAACTCTTATTCAAAATCTATTTGAATGCATAAAATATAGAACCCTTGGCTTGAGAGCACATCCACAATGCTGTTCTCCTGAAATGAGATGTAACTCTTCATATTGGATGACCTATTTCTAGAAATGGGAGTCTGTTTTAATGGGATCCTTTACTGTTTACTCAGTTGTTTACTCACTTTTTTTTCTCTCTATAACCAGTAAGGCAGCTTTTAGTGTGTGAAACTTCTAGACGAGTCTCAGACAGGGGAATCATGGAGCTAAGAATCCAATACCACAAAATATGACACTATGATGTGCTGAACTGAAGAAGTCATCTCAAGTTCTCTCTGACGTTCTACCCTTCTGTCTGTCATAAAACACATGATGAGTTTGTTTTCCGAAATCCCTTTACCTGCCTAACACCTAGACCTCCCAAAGAAGAAACTAGTCTCATCCCTAAATTTTCATCAACTGAATTTATTACATGCAAAGAAAGACTGAAGCCTGCCAACACACCTGGACAGATATCTGTTACAAATGATTGCCTGTTCTGCAGATCCATCAGACTTTGTTTTAGAGGATTGCATATTTTTTGATCTCATTAAGTTCCCTGAAAACCTCTTATTATCCCCTAAAATTATTCTTCTCCTCCATTTTCCCTAAGAAGAAGAGTATATAGTCATTTGTACTCAATTGCATGATGGGATAATCATCATGGCATTTCCCCCATGCATGGGAATAAATTTGTATGCATCCTCTCTTATTATTCTGCCTTTTATCAGTTGATTTCTAGTGAACCCTCAGAGAGTGAAGGGGAAGTTTTACCTTGGGCCCTACAAATGTCATCTATCTGTAATATCTATGGTATGGTAGCCACTACCAATATGGTAGCCACTACCCATATGTTACTGTTAAGCACTTGAAGTGTGGCTAAGGCAATTCAGAAATTAAATTTTATTTAATATTAATTTAAATTTAGTTACAAGTGGATAGTGACTACCAAATCGTGAGTGCATATCTACAGACTATATCCTTAACTATACTATATTGATTATTTGTATGAGTCAAGTATTGACCAAAGTAGTCTACATGAATTATTTCCTTTAATCCTAATGACAATATTGTTAAGTAAGTACTATGATTACCCCAATTTTATTTTGGAAAAGTATGAGGCTCATAGAAATGAACTAACTTATCAAAGGTCACACAGAAAATAAGTGGAAGAACCAGAGTGAGAATTTTTACCTGACTCACAAGCCATTTCCTTTCTGCTATATCACACTAACATAACAAAGCAAAGCATAGTCCCTCTACTGAAGGTGCTGACACAACAACTAAGCAAACCAAGGAAAAAATTTACACTTGTGGAAGAAGTAAATCATAATGCAAATAAGTAGGCAACTAAGTGCTGGATTATGTGACACAAACTAACCACTTGTGCAAAAGAATGAGCACATTGGGCTAGACTAAATGAATATGGGCTTCATGATGGCCATGGAGTTTTAGTTGGAGACGATTTGAATACACAGAGAGGAGGTGGTTTTTCATACCTTAGGGAAAATATGAGAAAACACACAGAAGTAAACTTTTCTCTCCTCAGATGATTTTAGTAGGTATAAAAACTGACCTAGCTAAATTGAAGTACTCATATTCAAGAAAAGTAGGTAATAAGCTTGGACAGATTAGATGGAAAATAATTCTGAAGGACTTTGAAAATCATAGTGAGAAGCACAAATTTTATCTCCAGGAAAACTGGAGTTGAAAGTGAAAGTATTTATTGAAAAGGTTCACTAAAGGTTCTTATTGAGTTTTGTAGGAGTCAAAGAAACTTTGCCTAATCATCTTCTCTATAAACATGAGTTCAGCATAACAGTCAATCATGAAAACCTATCCAATGGAATTCTCTAAGTAATCAAAGTTTCTTCATTTAACACAGTCTCCACAGCATTGATGCCAAAATCAGTTTGATAATGGAGCTTACTATACATTTGAAACATTCTCTGTCCCAAAGTAAACAAATGTCTGTTTTCATGAGTAGAGATTAGAAGTTGTATTATCAGACACTGTATAACAAAAATAACTCCAGAAAACAACGTGTTCAATGCATCCAGACCCAAAAAAGTTTAGTTTGAAGGAGAGTCTAATATGAAAAGGTTAGAAGTAGACTATGGCTGCTATTAGAAGACTTAAGGAAGGTGAAGGAAAAACAGCATGTTGTAATGTTTTGGAAATTATTTAAGCACAGGTGACTAAATGATATAAGTTCAACTTATAGTGAAGTTCAACTTATAGCACTATAAGTTCAACTTATAGTGCAAAAACAAGGAGATGACAACTTTGAGCACAATCTTCAAAGTGAGAAGACTAACATAGTATGTCCAATGTTAAAAAAAGGGCAGAAACATTACAAAATGAAAATCAGTTTAGATTTTAAAATTGCTCACATTATAAATAAAAATAATAAGATTAAGAGTAATTATTGATTTGATTTAGCTCATACCACACATTGCATATGAGACTGGAAACTTTTGGAAATATGGGATAGTTAATCAGCCATTCCTCTTTCTGGAGTTTTAAATTAAGAAATAGAAATCTGTGCTGTGTGGTAATTAGAAAAGCCAGTCAAAAATGTCTGCAGGAAGTACATGATAAATTTGAGTGGGTTAGTATAATGGAAGCGAAGGACAGAGGGAAAATAGAAAGTGCTCAAAGGTATATAAATGTGTGCCCACAGGTTATGCATGTCATCCAAAAATAATGGCAGTCCAGAAGGTAAGGAATGGTGAGTTTTAAAAGCCATTACAAAAGAAATGAAAAGTGTGAAAAGTAGTCAAGCATGTGTAAAGAGCATACACAGGTTATAATACATCAAGTTGAGGGACCAATTGCAATGATAACATAATGAAGTTTATAGGGGCATGAAAAGTGATTTTTAAAAGAAATTCAAAGGAAAGAAATGAAACTTCATGAGAGGATGAGATTAAGAATAAAAGTTTTCTCAGGGTCTGAAAATTCACATCAGGGAATATAGAAAGAAGAGTGATTCACAACTGATATTTATTGACAAAGAAGTTTGGAACAGGGACAAAATGGAATTAGTTTCTTTTCCAGTAGTAAGAGAACAAGAAAATAAGAAGAAAAATAAAGAGAAAAGAAAAATCCATGATTTTGCTTTACTTAAATAGAAAAAAATATATATTGGAGCATATTGTGTGAACAAAGAAAAATGAGCTTAGTACAAATTATACCAAATGTGAGACTCCTTGGAAATGGCAGGCAACACTTTACTGTGCCTACAGAAGAAATGCACACTTATATCACATTTTGTGTAATGTCTGTCAATAGTCTCCTTTGCTTTTACACAGCTTAGGATCCAAATGTTAGGTTCCCACAAGTAAACAAAATTTTTGGCCTCACAAGTTCATCAACTTTTCATGCCCACTATAATGGAACATGGATAAGTAGAGCCACATTATTTATTTCCAGGGAACCACTATGAACTTCTCAGATTTAGTAGTTTGTCCATAGTTTTCCTCATGGGATTCCTGGGAATTTCAGTAATCTGATACCTCAATCCATGATATTGGAACACAGTAGTTTTTGTCAAGCCACGTTACCCATCACCTATTATCTATTTGCATTTTACTGATTTCATTTTTCCCCTAATGCGAAGAAAACTATTACTTTATCTTTGGGAGAAGTATCCATATAAATTCAAATAATAATTTTCAGGTAGCCATTACTTCATCATATTTCCTAATGCTGAGGTCAGTTATACTCCACAGATAAGTGAATATTTTATTGTGGCTCTCTGCCTATGCATAACATATGGTGTGAGTCTTTATTTCTGGTGTTCAGAAACATGTATTTTTAGCCTAGGCAAAGATTAAACTGCATAACACTTTTGTAGGTGACCCTCACCTTTCAGAACTGATTTCCAAATAATTCAGTTCAGAGGCCTCCCACGTGAGACTCTGTACTGCACTCTTCTTCACTCTTTCTGTCAAATCCTTCCCTAGTGCAGCATCCTATTATCTCAACATTTTTAAAATGATTACATTCTATTGGGTCTTTGTTTCATTGCAAAGAAGACTTCCACCATTCTCTTCCTACATCACTCTCCTACATAAATGCACCACAGGTTTCTGTAGTCACTGTGTTTCTCCTTTCCTCCTGTTTGTCATCTGAGTTAGGCTTCACTCACTCAATCAACTGCAGTGTACAGATGCCATTTTGGTACTAAATACTATATTAGTCATTAGGCACACAACGGTGAAAAAGATAAACTAGAAATATTGTATGATCCAATGGTGAGAGGACAGTAAAAAAAGTATGTAAATTAATTTTCTGGATGCAATATATATTGTGAAGGAAATATAGTGGATAATATGATATACAGTCATGGAGACAGTTTAATAGGGTGGCTAAGAAAGGGTTTTCTGAGGAGTTGACATTTCAGTTGTGACTTGGAGAAGAAGGAGCCAGTGATGTTAATTTCCCTTTCAAAATATAGGTATGTATTTGTTGCACTTCAACATTAAGAATAAATCTAGATCCAGGAAAATGTTATGTGTCCATTGTACTTTCTAACATTCAGATCACTGGCAGACTGTTATTCAAATACTTAGACATAAACATGTGAACATAATACTTAAATCACATGCACACGATTTCATCTCAATATTGCTGAAACCCTTATGAACCTATTTTTTTAAGTTTTTATTTATTTATTTACTTATTAATTTATTAATTTATTTATTTCAGCATATATGTGGGTACAAATGTTAAGGATAAGCATATTGCCCTTGCTCCCCCTCCCACTCGAATCAGAGTTTCAAGCGTATCCATCCCCCAGGTGGTGCACATCACAGTCATTATGTACACATATACACATCCCCTCTTCCCGAACTGCCCGACACCCAATAAATGTTATTTATATATGTCCACTTAGGTGTTGATCAGTTAATACCAATTTGCTTGTGAGAACATATGGTGCTTACTTTTCCATTATTGGTATACTTCACTTAGTAGAATGGGTTCCAGCTCTATGCAGGAAAATACAAGAGGAGCTGTATCACCATTGTTTCTTATAGCTGAATAGTTCTCCATGATATATATATATACCACATTTTATTAATTCACTCATGGATTGATGGACACTTGGGTTGTTTCCACAGCTTTGCAATTGTGAATTGTGCTGCTATAAAAATTTAAGTGTAGGTGTCTTTTTCATAGAGTGACTTTTGTTCTTTTGGGTAGATTCCCAGTAGTGAGATTGTTAGATCAAATAGTAGATCCACTTGTATCGCTTTGAGGTATCTCCATATTGCTTTCCACATAGGTTGAACAACTTTGCAGTGCCACCAGCAACATAGGAGTGTTCCTATCTCTCCACATCCATACCAACATTTATTGTTTTGGGACTTTTTGATAAAGGCTATTCTCACTCGAAATAAGTAATATCTCATTGTGCTTTTGATTTACATTTCCCAGATGATTAGAAATGTTGAGCATTTTTTCATATGTTTGATGAGCATTATTCTGTCTTCTTTTGAAAAGTTTTTGTTCATGTCCTTTGCCCACATTTTGATAGGATTGTTTGATTTTTACTTGCTGATTTTCCTGAGTTTTAAATATATTCTAGTTATCAGTCCTCTATCAGATGTGTAGCTTGTGAAAATTCTCTCCAATTCTGTGGGTTGTCTGTTTGCTCTCTTGACAGTTTCTTTGGCTATGCAGAATATTTTTAGTTTGATCAGGTCCTGTTTATTTATTTTTACTGATGCTGTCATTGACTTTGGGGTCTTCTTCATAAATTCTTTGCCTAGGCCAATGTCTAGAAGAGTATTTCCAATGTTTACCTCTAGAATTCTAATAGTTTCACACCTAAGGTTCAAGGCTGTTACCCAGCGTGAGTTGATTTTTGTGAGATATGAAAGGTGTGGGTCTTGTTTCATCTTCTACATATGGCTCTTCAGTTTTCCCAGCACCATTTACTGAATAAGGATTCTTTTCCCCAGTGTAGTTTTTATCTGCTTTTTCAAAGATTAGATGGCTTTATGAGGATGGTTTTATATCTGGGTTCTCTGTTCTGTTCCACTGGTCAATGACCCTGTTCTTGTGCCAATCCCAAGATGTTTTAATTACTATAGTCTTGCAGTATAGTTTGAAGTCTGGTAAATTGATACCTCCCATTTTGTTTCTATTGCCTAGGATTCCTTTTGCTATATGAGGTCTTCTCTGGTTCCATACGAAGTGTAAAATTAGTTTTTCTATATCTGTGAAAAATTATAATGGTATTTTAATAGGGATGCATTGACTTTGTATATCACTTTTAGTAATATAGACATTTTAACAATGTTGATTCCACCAACCTATGAGCATGGTATGGTGTTCCACCTGTTTACATTCTCTGCTATTTCCTTCTTCAGTGTTTCATTGTTCTCCCTGTAGAGGTCTTTTATTTCCTTAGCTAAATATATTCCTAGGTACTTTATTTTCTTTGTTGCTGTTGTGAAGGGAATTGAGTCTTTGATTTGGTTCTCACTTTGACTGTAGTTGGCATACATGAATGCCTTTGATTTGTGTGTGTTTATTTTGTATCCTGAGACTTATTGAATTTTTTTTTTATTTAGAGGAATGGAATGTTTACCAATTATGATTCATAGTATATTTTTATTTCGGCATATTATGGGGGTACATATTTTAAGGTTTCAATAAATGCCATTTCCCCCCTCCCCCCACAAGTCTGATTTTCCAGCATGACCATCCCTCAGATGGTGCACATGTCACTCATTATTTATGTATATACCCGCCCCCCTCTCCCCTCCCCCCTCCGCAATACCCTATTACTGTATTACCTATGTGTCCACTTAGGACTTACTGAATTCATTTATCAATTCCAGGAATCTCTTGGTTGAATCCTTAGGGTTTACTAGGTATAATGTCATATCATCAGAAAAGGGTGAGAGTTTGACCTCTTTTGCCTCCATTTGAATGCACTTAATTCCACTCTCTTGTCTGATTGCTCTAGCAAGGACTTCCAGCACTATGTTGAATAGAAGTGGAGATAGTGGGCAAGCTTGCCTTTTTCCAGTTATAAGTGGGAATACTTTCAATTTTTCCCCATTCAGCATATTGTTGGCTGTGGGTTTATCATATATGGCTTGATTCATTTTTAGGTATGCCCTGTCTATGCCTATTTCATTAAGTGTTCTTATCATAAAATGGTGTTGAATTTTGTCAAATCCTTTTTCTGCGTCCATTGAGAGGATCATATGTTCTTTATTTTTCCTTCTCTTTATATGGTGAATTACATTTATAGATCTGCATATATTGAACAATCCTTGAATCTCTGGGATGAAGTGCACTTGATCTTGATGAATTATTTTCTTTATAAGCTCTTGGATGTGATTAGCTAGAGTTTTGTTGAGAATTTATGTGTCTATATTCATAATGGATATTGGTCTATAGTTTTCTTTTCTTGTTGCATCCTTTCCTGGGTTTAGTATCAGAGTTATGTTGGCCCTATAAAATGTGATGAGGAGGATTCCATCCTTCTTGATGTTGTGGAATAATTTCTGAAGTATGGGCACAATTTCTTTGTAGGTCTTGTAAAATTTGGGTGTGAACCCTCAGGCCCAGGACTTTTCTTTTTAGGAAGGTTTTTTGTTGGTGTTTCAATTTTAGTACTTGATATTGGTGTGCTCAGGAATTCTATTTCTTCAAAGTTGAGCCTAGGGAGGGCTGTGTGTTTCTAAGAATTTGTCCATTTCCTCCACATTTTCTGTTTGTGTGCATAAAGGTTTTCATAGTATTCATAAATTATATCTTTCATCTCCATGGCATCAGTTGAAATTTCTACTTTATTATTCCTCATGGAGCTTATTAGAGATTTTTCTTTCTGCTTTTCATTAATATAGCCAAAGGCGTGTCAATTTTGTTTATTTTCTCAAGGAACCAAGTTTTTGTTTTATTAATCTTTTTTATAGTTTCCCTGTTGTCAATTTCATTTTGCTCTATTTTAATCTTAATGATTTCACTTCTTCTGCTGTGTTTAGGATCAGTCTGTTCTTCTTTCTCCAGCTCTTTGAGTCAATTCATTAGGTTGTCTATTTGTGATCATTTTGACTTTTGTATATAGACATTTATGGAAATAAACTTTCCTCTCAGGTCTGTTTTAGCTGTGTCCCATAGGTTTTGAGAACTTGTGTCTCCTTTGCCATTTAATTCAAAGAATCTTTTGATTTTCATCTTGATTTCCTCATTTATGAAGTGATTATTCAGCAGGAGGTTGTTTAGTTTTCATGACTTTGTGTAGAAATGAGATTTCCTGCTAGAGTTGATTTATACCTTTATTCCACTGTTATCTGAGAAGATACATGGTATAATTTCTATTTTTTAAAATTTTGAGACATGCCTTGTGTCCTAGTGAATGCCCAATGAGATGATGAAAAGAACTGATATTCAGTGGTTTTGGGGTGGAATGTCCTATAAATGTCATTCAAGCCCATTTGTTCTAGAGTTTTGTTTAAGCCTATTATTTCTTTGTTAATTTTCTGTTTGGAGGTTCTGTCCTGCGCTGTCAACGTGGTGTTACTGTCTCCAGCTATTATCGTGTTGTTGTTTATCCATTTGTTTAGATCAAGTAGAGTTTGCTTTATGAATCTGGGTGCATATAAGTTGGGTGACACATATTTAGAACTGTTATGTCTTCTTGTTGAACTGTACCCTTCACCATTATATAATGACTTTTCTTTTCTTTTATTACTTTTGTTGATTTAAAAACTAATTTATCTGAAATAAAACCCACCATGCCATTCTTCTTTTGGTTTCTTTTTGCTTGAAATATTGTTCTCCACCCCTTTACCTTTAGTCTAAATGCATCTTTGAATGTTAGATGTGTTTCCTGAAGGCAGAAGATACTTGGCTTCTATTTTTTTTATCCATTTGTCCAGCTTATTTCTCTTCAGTGGAGAGTTATAGCCATTCACATTTATTGAGATAACTGATAGGTGAGGCAGATTTCAGTTCTGCCTTTCTGATGGGTTGAACTTTGTTGCTTTTTTTCTGTGTTGAGCCATTGTTGTATCTGGTCTTGATCTTAGGTTTTGAGTGGATTTACATTTGTGAGTGTTTATTGTGCTGATCTGTGGGTAACACCTTTTTGAGTTTTCTTGGTGGGCTGATCTTCTCTTGGTGAATTCCCTCAGTCTATGCTTATCTGAGAATGTATTTATTTCTCCTTCATATACTAAACTTAGTTTTACAGGGTACAAGGTCTAGACTGAGCATTATCTGTTTCAAAAGAGTGAGAATGGGGGCCCAGTCTCTCCTTGCTTGTAAGGTATCAGTAGAGAATTCTGGCGTTATTCGGATTGGCTTTGTATGTTACTTGCTTCTTTCACCTTTTAGCTCATACTAGGGCCTCTTAATTGATATTTTGGTCATTCTGACAACTGCTTGTCATGATGTCTTCCTGTTTGCATTGAATCTCCCAGGTGTCATTGAGCTTCTTGTACTTGGATATCTAGATTTTTAGCAAGGCCTGGGAAATTTAACTCTATTATATATTCAAATAGCTTTTTAACCCTGTATGTTTTCTTCTTCTGGAATCCCTATAACCCTCATGTTGGGTTTCTTTTCACAATCCCTATTTATTGTAGGCTTTAATCTTTTAAAAGGCTTTGCTCTTTTCTCTTATTTCTCTGCTCTATCTTTGTGACTTACTTATTTAATTGGAAGGTGTCAACTTCAATCTCTGAAATTATTTCTTCTGTTTGATCTACCCTGTTCTTGAGGCTTTCTACTGTGTTTTGCATTTCCCTGAATAGATTCTTCATTTCCAGGAGTTGGGTTTCATTTTTATTTATTATTTTTATTTCTTTAGTGAATTTTTCTTCCAGGTCCTGGATTTTTTTTGTGTGTGTGTGGTTTGTTTTTGTTGATTATCCATTTTTTTTCTTACAAGCAATTAATTTTCTTACAATCCATTTTTTAAATTCTTCTTCTGTCATGTTAGTATTCTGATTTTGGTTGATGTTCATTTCTTGAGAGCTGGTGTTCCTCTTTGGGGATGTGCTTTCTGTTTGAGTCTTCATATTTCCAGAGTTGTTTTGCTGATTTCTTTACATCTGGATTAGCTGTTGCTTCTTATCTTTAGATTTTCCTTTGGAGAATGGCATGGCCTGTTTAGTCTCTGAGCCAGTAAGTGGTGTTTGTGGGTTATATTCGACCACACCCTGTATTATGAGTCAGTAGATGCAGTAAATGGGTGTGCAGAATGACCTCTCTGTCAGTAAGTCATGCTTGCTGGAGGAGTGGCTACAGTGTTGTTTTTGGGTCCTGTAACCAGCTCTCATTCCTCTAGAGAGGCACTCTATTGTCTCAGGTGGTGGTTGGGACCCTGGTACTTCCAGGTGTGTTCTTATTCTCCACCTCAATGAGGGCTGGTCTGCCAGTGAGTCTGGGCATATCTTGATTGGGTAAGCCTGCCCTCGGGCACTACAAATGCTGTTTGTAGGGGTCAAAAGTCTGTTCTCTACTTCTGGGCAAAGCTGTCAGGAATGGCCTGGAATGGCCCCACTCAGACAGAAAGTCTGTGTGTGGGAGTGGGGCTGTCTGTGACCTATAGTCTGGAGCAGGTTTTGCTCCTTTCCACCTCCCCCAACTCCACAGCTTCTCATCAGCCTCTGCCAGCAGGCAGCACCTCACACCAGTGGGTCTCCCATGGCTGTACTGTGGGCCGGGAGGTTCCTTGCATAGGATCATACCCTGCCTTGGGTACACAGCCCTCCCGTGGAATGAGGGTTGCCCTCAAGCATGCTGATCTCTCACTGAAGGCACAACACCTTAGTAGGTTCGTTCATTAATATCTTTTTTGTTCCCCATGGAAATGCAAGACCTAGGTGCACAGGATCTGGTCTGCAGGTCTTACCTCTGGACCCTGGAATTCAATCCCTGAAACCACCAGGGAGAGGAGTGCTGGTCCTAATTCACCCATGGGGTGCCTAAGCTGGGTTGATGTCTCTTGGCCTCAGGATCTTCCCTGTTCTCCTGGAGTCGCCAGACCAGTACCACCTGAGAGGGCGGGCAGGTAGGAAGCTCACCATCTGAGTACCTTTCAGTAAGCTGTAGGGCCCAAAAGGAAAGGTCCCATTCCATGGAGATGCCTCTGACTGGTGGTTTTATTGTCTCTCGTGGAAGCCACAGATAGGGAAGGGGGAGGTGAGAATGTAGCAATATGGCGCCTGCCAAGTGGTTTGTGTTTGTGCACAGGGAGGTTCCCTGAGGTAGTTGGGTGCCTGGTGCCACATCTGCAACAGACTTTACACTCACTGGCAGTAGCCATCTCTGGGCTGGTTCCACAGGTCTCTCCACACTTGGGGAGCCCACCAGCAGTCCGAGATGCAACAGAGGGGAAAGTTAACCACTCCACCCACCCTTGTTGCTCATCTCCAGGCTTTTCAGAGCTCTCTTCTTCCACTTCTCCTCCACAAACTTCTCCTGTGGAGTCTCCTGTAGTCTCAGGTACCCCTCCTTCTGACCCTCATCCTATGTATGCTTGTCTGCTTGCTGGTTCCTTCTACTTTCTTTTAAAATCTGTCTTTTTTGCAGATACACTCTGGCTGGTGGTTTTTCTCATTTGTCATCATCCTCTATCCTCATGAATCTTAATACACCTCAAGTGACTTGCTTTCTCCTTCCACCTCTGACTCTAATTGCTCTGGAAATTTTGCTAAGCACTTAGTTTTCCATCTTAATTTCTTAATGTTTAAAACAAGAAAATTAAAGTACATGCTTTGTTTGGATTTATTGAGTCAGAAATTCTACAATTGAAATATTTCCTCATATGCTGAGGGTAACTCCTGGGAAAGTGCACCAGAGAATTAGAATAAAAACACAGTGAGACAAGAAATGGAAAGGTAGACTCAAAGCCACTGCAGTGTGTCTATCTATACCAAACTTGCAAAAAACGTAGCAAGTTTGGGATATTAAAGCATGTCAGGCTTCCTAATTTAGTTATTTTATCAAATAAACTTTGATGTAATATTGTGTTAACTACATATGCCTTCTTTTCTTATTGTTATACAATATACATAGCAAAATATTTATCAGTTTAATCATTCATAAGTGTACAGTTAAATGGCATCAAATGTATTCAAAATTTGCATAGTTGTTTCTATTATCTATATCCCATAATTTTCATCAACCCCAACAAAAACTCTGTACCCATTAAACAATAACTTCCCATTTTTCTACTTACTCCAGCCCTAGTAACCTCTACTGTACTTTCTATATCTAATAATTTGCCTATTATGAATAGCTTATGTAAGTGGAATCATACAATATTTGTCATTCTGCATCTGGCTTATTTTATTTAGCATAATGTCATAAAGATTCATAAATGTTGTAACATGTATCATAATTCTATTTCTTTTTAAGTCTAAATAGTATACCATTTTATGCATATGTGCAATTTGTTTATCCATTCATTCATCTATGGAATTTGGTTTGTTTCCACCTTTTGGCTATTCAGAATAATGCTACTATGAGCATTGGTATGCAAATTCCTGTTCAAGTCTCTGTTTTCAATTATTTTGGTTATATCTCTAGGAGTGGAATTGCTGAATAATACAGTAGTTCTATATACAATCTCTTGAGAAAGTATCAAACTGTTTTCAATAGAGGCTGCAACATTTTGAATTCCTATAAGTAAGGTGCAAGTGTTCCAATTTCCTCACATCCTTATAAAAACATACTTTCTACTTTACTGATTATATCCATTCTAGTAAATATCTCATTGTGGTATCTCATTGTGGTTTTCATTTGCATTTCTGTCATGACTATATTTAGTATCTTTCCATAAACCATATATCTATAAACTATTTGTATATCTATTTCTGAAGTCTCCATTCAAGTACTTCGCCTGTTTTTAATTGGATTTTCATTATTTCTGTTCAACTGTAAGAGTTTGTTATACATTCTAGATATTAATGTCTCATCAGACATATAATTTGAAATGTTCTCTCCCATTCTTGGTTTACTTTTGCTCTGTGTTCCTTTTGTCTTTTGATGCACCAAGCTTTTTAAATTTAATGAAACATAATTTATCTTTTTCTCTTTTCTTTCCCATACTTTTAGTGTCATAACCACAAAAAATCATTGCCAAATACAATGTCATGAAGTTTTTCTCTATGTTTTCTACTAAGAATTTTTAAATTTTAGCTATTTGGTTTATGTCTTAGATATATTTTGAGATAATTTTTGTGTATGGTGTAAATTAAGGGTCCAACTCCATTGTTTTTTCATGGAGATATTCAGTTTTCCCACCACCATTTGTTTAAAAGATTTTTTTCTATTGAATTATCTCAGCACCTTTGTCAAAAATCAACTGACCCTATATGTTAGGGTTTATTTCTATGATTCCTAATATATCTATGAGTCCTGCAGGAGAATATGAAAGCATTTTTAAAAGCCTCTATCCTGAAGGATCTTATACTTTCATTAGAGAGTTAAGACATATTTGCATTTTAAACGTTCAATTAAGAGTCAGAAAATAAGGGCCACAGTGAGCTAAAGGAGAAGAGTTTGACAGTAATGATGAGTTGAAAGAGAAGCCTACCATTTAACTGGGCTTTTACAAATAAAAAGAAATAGACAAGGCTGAGAAGAGCAGAAAATGTTGGAAAATGGAGACTGAGAATTTAAAAAAAATAATTCATTGAACATTTAGGGGCATTGTGAGAAATATGAAATTTGTCTCTGTAATCAACTGCATCCTATTTCAATAGAGGTTGGAAAAAATTCATGGTTTTGGTCCCTGTAAATGGGTAATTTCATTCTTCTAATTTACAAACTGCCTTATTTTTTGTTTGCTTAGGAACATCTTTAACATTTTACATTAATAATTTCACAAGATACCAAATTCCTAAAGGCACACCTTTAATGAAATTTTTATTTATTTTTTTCTTATATCCATTAAAAGCAGAAAGCCATATCTTAGGGTATGGAGATATGGATGTTATGTCTTTTGCAGAGTTGGTTTGTTAAAAATGTGACACAGGGCAGGTGAATAGTTTCAAGTGTTCAAATATGTAAATTATACCCATGGATAAAAAAAATCTTAATATCAAGTTTTTAAAAATTCTATCAAAGGACATTTTTCTTCTCTTGAAATATGCAAATATTAAAAAAGCTGTTTTTAAATTTTATTTCTGATGTTAAATTTAGCAACAAAAAACGTCTCATAATTCTCCCTATAATGTCTAACAATGGAACTTAATAGAAAATAAACACAGACTTGGCAACATATACACACTGAATTGGCTTCCAGAAGCTTACACTTATAGTGGGAGAAATAAGTTATGAAACAGCCTTTGTTAATCCCCTGATATTGTAATTAAAAGACAGCTTGCATAATGAATTATAGAATAAACAGATTTTTTAATATTTCTTTATTTCAGCATATTATTTTAGCATTATACAATTCATCCATGTAACAAAAACACTTGTACCTTAGGGCTTTAAGGATACTTGTCACCAGAATTGTGTACATTATACACAATAGGTAAGATTTTATCAGTTATCTGCCTTCTACCATCATCACTCCTTCTTAGGTTTCAATGTCCTTTACAGCACTTTATAACTGTATATCATTCAGCGCCCACTTATTAGGGAGAATGTGTAGGGTATGTCACTTCCACTCCCGAGATAATTTGCTTAAGATAATGTTCTCCATTCCCATCTAGATGGCTGCAAAATACATTATTTCATTAACTTTTATTACTGAGTAGTACTCCATGCTATCTATATATGTGTGTGTGTGTGTGTGTGTGTGTATATATATATATATATATATATATATATATATATATATATATACCATTCATTTCCTGTATCTGCTCAACTCATCAGTTGGTAGGCACCTATGTTGATTTTATACGTTTGCACTTATGAATTGTGCTGCAATAAATATTTAGGTGCACTTGTCTTTTTGACGTAATGACTTCTTTTCCTTTGAATCAATATCCAGTAGGGGGATTGCTGCATTGAATGGTAGAACTAATTTCAGTTATTGAGGAATATCCATACTGTTTTGAATAGAGGCTGTACTGATTTACAGTCCCACCAATACTGTATGAGTATTATTTTTCACTACAACCACATCAACATATATTTTATTTATTTTTTAATAATGGCAATTGTGATAAGGGATAAGGAGGTAACTAATTGTGATTTCATTTAGCTGATTATTAGTGATGTTGACCTTTTTTTCCTGTATGTTTTTTGGCCATTTGTCCACACTCTTTTGGAAAAAAAAACCTTTCATGTCTTTTGCCCACTTTTAAATGGGCTATTTGTTTTATTCTTACTGATTTGTTTGAGCTCTTTGTAGATTCCAGACTTTAGTCTTTTCTTAGATGGATAGTTTTGGACTACTTTATCCCATCGTGTAGGTTGTCTATTTACTCTGTTGATTATTTCCTTTGCTGTTTGAAAACTTTTAAAATAAAGTTCCATTTATTTATTTTTGCTGTTGCTATATTTGCTCTGGAGTCTTAGTCATATATTTTTTGCCTAGACCAATGTCTAGGAGAGTTTTTCTTGAGTTTTCTTGTAGAATATTTATGGTTCCAGATCTCATATTTAAGTCTTATATCAATATTCAATTATTTTTTGTAAGTGGTAAGAGAAAGTGGTTCTGTTTCATGTCTCTGGAGGTGGCTATCTAATTTTCCCAGCACCATTTATTTTTTTTTTTATTTATTTCGGCATATTATGGGGGTACAGATTTTAAGCTTTCAATAAATGCCCATTTCCCTCCCATCCCCCAAAAGTCTGAGTCTCCATCATGACCATCCCCCAGATGGTGCACATCTCACTCATTATATATGTATATAACCGCCCCCTTCCCCCTCCCACCTGCCCAATACCCTATTACTATAGTACCTATGTGTCCACTTAGGTGCTACTCAGTTAATACCAGTTTGCTGGGGAATATATCTGGTGCTTGTTTTTCCATTCTTGGGATACTTCACTTAGTAGAATGGGTTCCAGCTCTAACCAGGAAAATATAAGATGTGCTATATCACCATTGTTTCGAAGAGCTGAATAGTACTCCATGGTATACATATACCACATTTTATTAATCCATTCTTGGATTGATGGGCACTTGGGCTGTTTCCACAGCCTTGCAATTATGAATTGTGCTGCTATAAACATTCGAGTGCAGGTGTCTTTTTTGTAGAGTGTCATTGGATCATTTAGGTATAGATGCCCAGCAATGGGATTGCTGGATCAAATGGTAGATTCACTTGTATCGCTTTAAGGTATCTCCATATTGCTTTCCACAGAGGTTGAACTAGTTTGCAGTCCCACCAGCAGTGTAGGAGTGTTCCTCTCTCTCCGCAACCACGCCAGCATTTATTGTTTGGAGATTTTTTGATAAAGGCCATTCTCACTGGGGTTAAGTGATATCTCATTGTGGTTTTGATTTGCATTTCCCTGATGATTAGAGATGTTGAGCATTTTTTCATATGCTTGTTGGCCATTATTCTGTCTTCTTTAGAAAAATTTCTGTTCAAGTCCTTTGCCCACTTTTTAATGGGGTTATTTGATTTTTTCTTCCTGATTTTTGTGAGTTCTAAGTATATTCTAGTTATCAGTCGCTTATCGGATGCATAGGATGCAAAAATTTTCTCCCATTCTGTAGGTTATCTGTTTACTTTCATGACTATTTCTTTGGCTGTGCAGAAGCTTTGTAGATGGATCATGTCCCATTTATTTATTTTTGTTGCTACTGTGATTGCCTTTGGGGAATTCTTCATAAACTCTTTGCCCAGGCCGATGTCTAGGAGAGTGTTTCCAACTTTTTCCTCTAGAGTTCTAATAGTTTCATACCTTAGGTTTAAGTCTGTTATCCAGCGTGAGTTGGTTTCTGTGAGAGGTGAAAGGTGTGGGTCCTGTTTTAGCCTTCTACAGGTGGCTATCCAGTTTTCCCAGCACCATTTACTGAAAAGGAATTCTTTTCCCCAGCGTATGTTTTTGTCTGCTTTGTCAAAGATTAGATGGCTATATGAGGATGGTTTTATATCAGGATTCTCACATCTGCTCCACTGGTCAATATTCCTATTTTTGTGCCAATACGATATTGATTTAATTACTACAGCTTTGTAGTATAGCTTGATATCTGGCATATTAATGCCTCCCATTTTGTTTTTGTTGCCTAGAATTGCTCTTGATATTCGGGGTCTTCTTTGGTTCCATACGAAGCATAAAATTATTTTTTCTATATCTGTGAAGAATGCTGATGGGATTTTAATAGGTATTGCATTGAATCTGTAGATCAGTTTGGGTAGTATAGACATTTTGATGATATTGAGTCTGCCGATCCACGAGCATGGTATGGATTTCCATCTGTTTACATCCTCTGTATTTCCTTCCTAAGAGTTACATAGTTCTCCGTGTAGAGGTCTTTTACGTCCTTGGTTAAGTATATTCCTAGGTACTTTAATTTCTGTGTTGCCATTGTGAAGGGAATTGAGTCTTTGATTTGGTTCTCAATTAGATTGTTGTTGGCGTATATGAATGCCTCTGATTTCTGTGTATTGATTTTGTATCCTGAGACATTACTAAATTCATGGATCAGTTCCGGGAGTTTCTTGGTTGAATCCTTGGGGTTTTCTAGATACAATATCATATCATCAGCAAACAGTGAAAGTTTGATCTCTTCTGCCCCTATTTGGATACATTTAATTCCATTTTCCTGTCTAATTGCAGTAGCCAAGACTTCCAACCTATGTTGAACAGAAGTGGAGATAGTGGGCAGCCTTGTCAGGTTCCAGTTCTAAGTGGGAATAATTTCAATTTTTCCCCATTCAGTATGATGTTGGCTATGGGTCTGTCATATATGGCTTGTATCTATTTTAGGTATGTCCCTTCTATGCCTATTTTCTTATGTGGTCATATCATGAAGGGTGTTGAATTTTGTCAAAAGCTTTTTCTGCATCTATTGAAAGAATCATGTGGTCTTTGTTTTTGCTTCTGTTTATGTGGTGAATTGCATTTATAGATTTACATATGTTGAACCATCCCTGCATCCCTGGGATGAAGCCCACTTGGTCGTGGTGGATTATTTTTTTGATAAGTGTCTGGATTTGGTTAGCTAAGATTTTCTTCAAAATTTTTGCATCTATATTCATTAGGGATATTGGTCTGTAGTTGTCTTTTTTTGCTGCATCCTTTCCTGGTTTTGGTATCAGAGTAATATTTGCTTCATAAAAGGTGTCGGGGAGGTTTCCGTTCTTCTCGATATTGTGGAATAGTTTCTGCAAGATGGGTACCAGTTCTTCTTTGTAAGTGTAGTAAAATTCAGGTGTGAAGCCATCTGGACCGGGACTTTTCTTTTTAGGGAGATTTTTAATTACTGTTTCTATTTCAGCTGTTGATATTGGTCTGTTCAGGGAATCTATTTTTTCCTGGTTGAGCCTAGGGAGGCTGTGTGTTTCTAGAAATTTGTCCATTTCCTCCACATTTTCCAATTTGTGTGCATAAATATTTTTGTAGTATTCATAAATTGTATCTTGTACCTCTTTGGGATCAGTTGTGATATCTCCTTTTTTATTCCTGATGGAGCTTCTTGGAGATTTCTCTTTTCTGCTTTTCGTTAGCTTAGCCAATGGTGTGTTAATTTTGTTTATTTTTTCAAAGAACCAACTTTTTATTTTATTAGTCTCCTGAATAGCTTCCCTGTTTTCAATTTCGTTTAGTTCTGATTTGATCTTGTTGATTTCACTTCTTCTGCTGGGGTTGGGGTTGGTCTGCTCTTCTTTTTCCAGCTCTTTGAGTCATTTCATTAGATTGCCTATTTGTGATCTTCTTGTCTTTTGGTTATAGGCATTTATGGAGATAAACTTTCCTCTCAGAACTGCTTTAGCTGTGTCCCAGAGGAGTTGATAACTTGTCTCTCCATTGTCGTTTTCTTCATTGAATTTTTTTTATTTCCGTCTTGATTTCTTCATTTACGAAGTAGTCATTTAGTAGGAAGTTGTTTAATTTCCACGTTTTTGTGTAGAAATGTGAGTTTCTGTTAGGGTTGATTTCTAGTTTTATTCCACTGTGATCTGAGAAGGTACATGGTATGATTTCTATTTTTTTAAATTTCTTGAGATTTTCTTTGTGTCCTAGGATATGGTCAATCTTAGAGAATGTCCCATGAGCTGATGGGAAGAACGTATATTCAGTGGATTTTGGGTAGAATGTTCTGTAAATGTCAGTCAGACACAATTGTTGTAGAGTTTTGTTTAAGTCCATTATTTCTTTATTAATTTTCTGTTTGGAGGATCTGTCTTGTGCCGTCAGTGGGGTGTTGAAATCTCTGGCGATTATGGAGTTGCTATTAATCCATTTGCTTAGCTCCAGTAAGGTTTGCTTTATGAATCTGGGTGCACCTAAGTTGGGTGCATATATATTTAATATTGTTATCTCTTCTTGTTGAACTGTGCCCTTCACCATTATATAATGACCCTCTTTGTCTTTCACTACTTTTGTTGCTTTAAAAACTAAATCATCTGGAATTAGAACTGTCACACCAGCCTTCTTTTGGCTTCTATTTGCTTGGAATATTGATCTCCACCCTTTTATTTTTAGTCTATATGCATCCTTGCAGGTTAGATGTGTTTCCTGAAGACAGCATATACTTGGCCTGTATTTTCTTATCCATTCCGCCAGCCTATGTCTCTTGAGTGGAGAGTTTAAGCCATTCACATTTATTGAGAGAACTGATATGTAAGGTAGATACTGATCATTCTGTTGGGTTGGATGTTGTTGCTGTGATATCTGTCTTGAGTCATTGTAATATCTGGCCTTTAATATCTTTGGGTTTTGGTTGTTTTTATATTCGTGGGTTATTATTATGATGTTCCGTGCATAACGCTGTTTTAAGTACTTCTTGTAGGGCTGGTTTTGTCTTGGTGAATTCTCTGAGCCTTTGCTTGTCTGAGAATGTTTTTATTTCTCCTTCATATACGAAGCTTAGTTTTGCAGGGAATAATATTCTAGGCTGGGCATTGTTTTGTTTCAAAAGAATGAGAATGGGGCCCCAGTTTCTCCTTGCTTATAAAGTCTCATAAGAGAAGTCTGATGTTATTTTAATTGGCTTTGCCTTGTATGTTACTTGATTCTTTTGTCTTGCAGGTCTTAGAAGGGCCTCTTTAGTTGATACTTTGGTCAGTCTTATGACTGCATGTCGTGATGTCTTCCTGTTTGCATTGAATCTCCCAGGGGTCCTCTGAGCTTCTTGAACTTGTATATCAAGATTTTGAGCAAGGCCTGGGAAATTTTCCTCTATTATATCTCCAAACAGCTTGTCCAACCCTTGAGTGTTGTCTTCATCCCCTTCTGGTAAGCCTATGAGCCTCACATTAGGTTTCTTCACATAATCCCACCGCTCTTGTAGGCTTTGCTTTTTTCTCTTGTTTCTCTGCTCTATTTCTGTGACTAATTTATTTAATTGGAGGGTGTTATCTTCAAGCTCTGAGATTCCTTCTTCTGTTTGATCTACCCTGTTCTTGAGACTTTCCACTGTATTTTGTAGTTCCTTGAATTGATTCTTCATTTCGAGGAGTTCGGTTACACTTTTCTTCATTGTGTCTATTTCTTTTCCCATATCCTGGAGACTTTTTGTGGTTTCTTTGTGTTGGTTATTGAGTTGTTGTTGCAGCTAGGTGAGTGTTCTTATGCTCCACATACGAAATTCCTCTTCTGTCATATTGGTTGCCTGATTTTGGTCGGTGTTCCTTTCTAGGGGGTTGGTGCTCCTCCTTGGGGGTGTGTTTTCCGTTTGGTTCTTCATATTTCCTGAGTTCTTTCGCTGATTTCTTGCCATGTCGATCAATTGTTGTTTCTTTCCTTAAGTTATTGTTTGGGTATTCACACACCTTGTTTAGTTTCTGAGGCATTAGGTGGTGTCTGTGGGTGAATTTGGACCACTCCCTGTATATTGAGTCAGTGGGTGCCGTGGAAAGGCTGTGCAAGATGCCGTCCCTGTCAGTAGGTGGCGTTTGCTTGGAGGAACAGGCTATGCTGTTGATTTTGTGTCCTTTTAACAGCTCTTGTTCTGGGCGGAGCTGGGTTGGGTAAGCCTGCCCTCAGGCAGTTAGCAGAGGTCAAAGTTCTGTTCTCTGCTTCCAGGGAAAGCTGTCAGGGCGGGGCTCGAATCGTCCCGCCCAGCCATAAAGTCTGGGTGTGGGGGTGGGGCTGTCTGATACCCACAATCTGGAGTGGGCCTCGCTTCTTTCCACCCTCCCCAACTCCGCAGCTACTTCTGGCCCTCTGCTAGCAGGCCAGACCACAAGCCACCAGGCCCTCCCGGACTGTGATGCCGGCGGGGAGGTTCCCTGTACAGGAACGCCACCTGGGTTGTGCGCGCGGCCTCCTCCTGGGAGGTGGGTTGCCTTTTATGACGCCGATCCACCCCTGAAGGCACACACACTTCAGTAGGCTGTTCACGTATAACCCTTCTGTGCCCCGAGCATTGCTATCCCTCGGTGCAGTGGATCTGGTCTGCAGGTCCGACCTGGGTACCAGAGTTCAAACTGTATCCCCACCAGGGAGAGGGTTTCCGGTCCCAATTTACCCTCATGGAGCCCAAGCTGGGTCTATGTCTCTCAGCCTCTGAGTCGGCACAGTTCTCCTGGGAACACGGTACCAGCAGCACCTGGGAGGGCGGGCGGGTGGGGAGCTCACAGTCTGAGTTCCCCTGATTCAGCTGTAGGGTCCCAAAAGGGAAGGTCCCGTTCCCTGGAGGTGACTCTGGCTGGTGGCTGTATTGTCTCTCTGGGCAGCCGCAGGTAGGGTCGGCGCAGGGGAGGAGGAGGCAATATGGCGCCCGCTGCGTGACTCAGGTCTGTACACACAGAGTTGCCCGGAGGAACTTGTGAACCTGGTGCCACGTCTGCTACAGGCTCACCGCTGGCTGGCGGCAGCGGTCTCTCGTCTGGTGTCTGCAAGTCTCTCCACCCACTGGGGAGCCCACCAGCAGTCACAAATGCGGGGGAGGGGAAACAGCAAATCTACCTACCCTTGCCGCTGGTGTCCGGGCTGCTCCGGTAGTCTCAGCCTCCAGTTCTCCTCTGCAGCCTCCTCCCGTGGAGTCTCCCGGGGTCTCAGGTATCCCTCCTTCCGGCCCTTGTCCGCTGTATGCTCGTCTTCTTGCTTCTTTCCTCTAATTTCTGCTAGAATCTGTCTTTTCTGCAGAGACACTCTGTCTGACGGTGTTATTCATCCGCAATCTTGCTCCACCTCCCTCACCAGCACCATTTATTGAATAGGGGTTCTTTTCCCCAGTGTGTGTTGTTGTCTGCTTTGTCAAAGATCAGCTGATTGTAGACAAATGGTATTACATCTGGGTCCTCTGTTCTCTTACATTGGTCTATTTATCTATTTTTGTACCACTGCTGTTTTGGTTCCTATAGCTTTGTACCATAGTTTGAAATCTGTTAATGTCATGGCCCCATCTGTGTTCTTTTTGGTTAAGATTGCTTTGGCTATTCAGGCTCTTTTGTGATTCCAAATGGAACATAGAATTATTTTTTCTAGATCTAAGAAATATGATGTTGATATTTTGATGGGAATTGCATTGAATGTGTAAATCGCCTTGCGCAATATGGGCATTTTAACAATGTGAATTCTACTGATCCATGAGCATAATATATTTTTCCATTTGTTTGTGTCTTCTGTGATTTCTTTCCTCAGTGTTTCATGGTTCTTCTTGTAGAGATCTTTCATCTCCTTGAATAAGTATATTCCTAAATATTTTATTTTCTTTTTAGCTATTGTGAATGGTTTTGAGTCTTTGATTTTACTCTCAGCATGACTGTTTTTGGTATATAGAAATGCTACTGATTTGTGTACACTTATTTTGTAAACTAGGACTTTGCTGAATTTTTTTGATCGATTCCAGTAGTCTCTTGGTGGAGTGTTTAGGATTTCTCAACATAAGGTCATATTGTCAGTGAAAATTGATAGTTTGACTGCTCTTTCCCGATTTGGACACCATTTATTTCTTTCTCTTCCCTGACTTCTTAGTTTAGAAATTCCAATACTATGTTGAGTGGAATGGCGGCAGTAAGAACCCTTGTTTTGTTCCATTTTCCCTCTGTCTGTCCCCCACAAGAGGGTGCCTTCTCCAGGTATGTTTGATATTGCTGAGTGGTTCATGTCACTTCCCTCTCTTTCACTTTGGGTGCCTCCATTCACTCCTCTGATGATTCACAATGCTCTCTCTAAGATGACCCATCCATAGCTGAACATCTACTTGCAACTTTCTATCTTCTCCTTGAGAATAGTGTGTGCAGTGTGTTTTTAGTCCACAATTTTCAATGAAATTTTAAACATTAAACATTTAATAGATAAAATTAACCAATTTTAAACATTTAAGCAATAAAACTACTGGAAATATTTAGCAGTGTCCCTTATTTCCAGTCTTAATTATTTTAATGAAACATTGATGCTTACTTTGAACCTATGAGAAAGCACATAGTTATGTTTCATTTGCCTTAGAAAATTAGTTAAGGAATGAAAATGTAAGGTAAAATACTTTACAAAATGAACAGGAACATTAGGCATATCTCATGAAACCAATAAGAAAAACAAATGGCCATACTTCTGAATTTTCTTCTGCCTAGTAGGAGAAAAAAACAGCGTTTTTAAATAGTTTATTTTTAATAAATGACAGTTGATATCAGAGATGTCAATGAATTAGCTAAAATATATATATATATATATATATATATATATATATATATATATGCCCTAGATGCAAAGCATTTTTTTCATTTTTGAGTGATAATCATGAGAATACTATCACTTTTTAAAAAGACACCAACATTTTAAAAAAGCAAAGAAGTTTCATGTTGATCTTAGGTATTTAAAGTCCCATTGTATGCCCACAGGTATTCACCTTTTAGTGAGTTTGTACATTTAAAAGAAATGACAGATGTGAAATGTCTTTTCTTCTCTAGTGTGGGCAATAGATAGCCACATCTGCTGGAGTGTCTAGTCTCAGTCACAGAATTACTTTTCTCTGCTTCCTGCCCACGTATTCATTGTCTCAGTGGCCATGATTCAGTAACAGGGCTTAATCATTGTCAAAGCCAGATATTTTGCTCATGAATGTACATGATGCAAAGTTTTAAGTATTTCCTTCCCAACACTTGGTAAAAACATATAAAAGACTTTATTCCTTAGAACAAGGCAAAGGATACAAGTAGGGTCTAAAAGGAGGGTGAATACCATATAATAAGTTTCTATGCTCACAGATGGGGGATTATATATTCATTAATCAGACAGAGAGGCACTCTTTTTTCTCAAAGCCTGAATTTCACTTGCAGGAAAGGAGTATTTAAGGCAGGCATCCTCAAACTACGGTCCACGGGCCACATGCAGCCTGCAGAGGACATTTATCTGTCCCACTGGGTGTTTTTGCTGCCACTGCCTGTCTTGCTTAGCAGCCAACTTGTCCTGGGCCCACAGTGGGCATGTGTGGAATGTGCGCCGCACTCTCCAATGGCCCTCCAACTGTCTGAGGGACAGTGAACTGGCCCCCTGTTTAAAAAGTTTGAGGACTCCTTATTTAAGGGGATGTGACCTGGCCCATCTTTATCACATTTCAGTTCCACAATAACAGCCTTCAAGCCCTTCCTTACTGGAACAAGCAACCACAGGGAGTATTGGGTGTGTTAAAATTGGCATATACAGACTGTATCAGTTATGTGTATTGTATTTGTGTCAATTTCCTTCAAATAGAGTATGGCCAGTTGCCTTTTGCCAAAATAACTGGGTGTAATGTTTTATTTGCCTATCACATGATGAGGTGACACAAAAACATTTTTTATTCCTTTTTTAGTATTGTTTTCTGCCAAGATCAATACAAAAATTACAAAGATAAAATGGACAGGCACTGTGTCCCATGAGGGAAGAGTCAAATAACTTGAATCCTTCATATTGTTCCAGGTGTCACAACTGTTTTTGTCATTCAAGATTACTCCTGGTTCCTTGGCCATCAGGCACAGAGTCCTGAGATGTCACATCAAAGGTATGTGTTCATACTTAGTTTTACTATATAGTTCACCTGAGATTGACCTGAAGGGAACCTTCTGGACATAAAACCAGGAAGATACTAGGAAAGTCCAAGTAAAAGACATGAAAAGGTCTTTAGCAGGCTATGGAAAGAACAAGGGCAGATACCGCAACTTCAATGGCAGCTTTCATCTATATATGTTGGGGATAAGGGATGAGTAGGTAAGCCCTTACCCATCTAATTCCGAAACTAACAGACAACGGACATTTATTGCATTGCTGCACTGATGATATATTGGCTAGAACTTTGTTTTCTTCTCTTATTTTGTTCTTTTCTATCATCTTTTCCAGGTTTTTAACCCCAATGACATAGACAATCTTTTTTATTTATTTATTTATTTTTGGTAGGGTATGATGTCAGGTGTAGGAAACTCAATTTCCTTTTTGAGACTTGCTTCATCTGTGCCCTGATTAAAAGGTGGATTTTACCTTCCAAGTTTTGTGTAAGCAGTTACATACAATGTCTGAATGGAGAGGAAGGAGAAAGGCTCTGTATCCTCAAAGCAAAAGCTTATATCATATTAGAGATGGACGACCACACTAGAGATGATTTATTTTACTGATAACATACATAATTGTCAAACATTTTTTTTGTTAATTGGAACATTGAAAAATAAAACAATATTATTTTTCCAAAAGAAGACATACAAATAGCCAACATGAACAAGAAAAATGTTCAACATCACTAATGATTAGGGGAATTCAAATCAAAACTACAGTGAGATATTATCTCACCCCAATTAGAATGGCTATTATTTTAAAAATAAAAAATGCTATCAAGGATGCAGAGAAAGGAGAATGCTCATACATTGTTAATGGCAATGTAAAGCATCACAGCCTTTATGGAAAAAGTATGGAGGCTCCTCTGAAACACCTAAAAATAGAACTACCACGTGATCCACCAATCCCACCATTAGGTATATACTCAAAAGAAAAGAAATCAGCATATTGAAGAAATGCCTGCATTCCCATGTTTATTGCAGCACTATTCACAAACTAAGATATGGAATCAACTGAATTGTCCACCAATGGATGAATGGATAAAGAAAATGTGGTGTGTGAGAGTGTTGGCGTGTCAGATATAATTGGTTTAGCTTTACCACTAGTGATTCATTTATTTATGGAATTATACTGCCAGTGTTTGAAGTGATGTCTTCATACTCTAAATATTAATGAAAAGCTAGATTGATAGTTGAAAAAAATGCAAGGTAATATATTTTAAAATGGAACAAGATGTGCTAAACAAACCTCTTTTCTCTGTCTTTTCCTGTCATGCTGGGCTTGACTGGCCTGAAGTTCAGTGAAGAGCTAAAGGTCTTGCACACATTAGTGATATTTATATTCTGATTTTAAAAGGAATCAAATTTAGTGTAGATCTATTACAAAACACATAAAGGACTAAAAATGGGAAACATGACTCATTGTCCTCCCAACCAAAGGTTATCACTTAACAATTTTGGCATGCTTCTACCTTTATTCAAATAAAGCTATTTGGCTAAATATTGTCCACACTGTATTCAATATTATATATTTTTTTAATTTATAAAAATAAAGGCCGGACAAAGGGAAGCGAAGCCGGAGCTGCGGGCGCTTTTTCTGCCCGCGGTGTCTCAGATTCATTCTTAAGGAACTGAGAACTTAATCTTCCAAAATGTCAAAAAGACCATCTTATGCCCCACCTCCCACCCCAGCTCCTGCAACACAAATGCCCAGCACACCAGGGTTTGTGGGATACAATCCATACAGTCATCTCGCCTACAACAACTACAGGCTGGGAGGGAACCCGGGCACCAACAGCCGGGTCACGGCATCCTCTGGTATTACGATTCCAAAACCCCCAAAGCCACCAGATAAGCCGCTGATGCCCTACATGAGGTACAGCAGAAAGGTCTGGGACCAAGTAAAGGCTTCTAACCCTGACCTAAAGTTGTGGGAGATTGGCAAGATTATTGGTGGCATGTGGCGAGATCTCACTGATGAAGAGAAACAAGAATATTTAAACGAATACGAAGCAGAAAAGATAGAATACAATGAATCTATGAAGGCCTATCATAATTGCCCCGCTTACCTTGCTTACATAAATGCAAAAAGTCGTGCAGAAGCTGCTTTAGAGGAAGAAAGTCGACAGAGACAGTCTCGCATGGAGAAAGGAGAACCGTACATGAGCATTCAGCCTGCTGAAGATCCAGATGATTATGATGATGGCTTTTCAATGAAGCATACAGCCACTGCCCGTTTCCAGAGAAACCACCGCCTCATCAGTGAAATCCTTAGTGAGAGTGTGGTGCCAGACGTTCGGTCAGTTGTCACAACAGCCAGAATGCAGGTCCTCAAACGACAGGTCCAATCTTTAATGGTTCATCAGCGCAAACTAGAGGCTGAACTTCTTCAAATAGAGGAACGACATCAGGAAAAGAAGAGGAAATTCCTGGAAAGCACAGATTCATTTAACAATGAACTTAAAAGGTTGTGCTGTCTGAAGGTGGAAGTGGATATGGAGAAGATTGCCGCTGAGATTGCACAGGCAGAGGAGCAAGCCCGCAAAAGGCAGGAGGAAAGGGAAAAGGAGGCAGCAGAGCAAGCAGAGCGCAGTCAGAGCAGCATTGTTCCTGAGGAAGAGCAAGTGGCAAATAAAGCTGAGGAAAAGAAAGATGACGAGAACATTCCAATGGAGACAGAGGAGACACACCTTGAAGAAACAACAGAAAGCCAACAGAATGGTGAAGAAGGCACCTCAACTCCTGAGGACAAGGAGAGTGGGCAGGAGGGGGTTGACAGTATGGCAGAGGAAGGAACCAGTGACAGCAACACCGGCTCAGAGAGCAACAGTGCCACAGTAGAGGAGCCACCAACAGATCCCATACCAGAAGACGAGAAAAAGGAATAGATGTTGCCTTGTTTTATGTGTTCTAAATACTTTTTAAAATGAAAAATGTTTTTTGGTTTTTAAAAAAAAAAAAATAAAATAAAAGTGGTCACTCAATTAATTAAAATCATTAATGTGTTAACTACTATATAGTTTTGAAAATATGGATGCAGTATAATTTAGAAATTTCCTATTGTTGGAAAGATAACTTGGTTATAATTTTTTGCTATTATAAATACTGCCACATTGAATCATTCTCTGTTTAAGGATTATTTATGCTTGGTAGCCTTTCCTCAGGGTAGATTCCCCAAAGTGCAATTATTGAATTGGAAAATATAAATATTTTCTAGTCCTTTAGAAAATATTGTCAAGTTTCCTTAAAAGGTTTTTAGCTTATTTTTTCTTAACTGTACTGAGAAAAAGGGATATCTGAGCATATGAGCATTTTAACATTTTCTGGGTAAGTCTCCCATTTTTATAGCATGCCAAACTATTACTGCCTTTCTGATTGACTGTGAGATGGGCAATGTCATAAGAAAGAAAGTTATCAGTTCACTTCTTTTTTTTAAGGTTTTTTTTTTGTTTTTCGGCATATTATGGGGGTACAGATTTTAAGGTTTCAATAAATGCCCTTTCCCCCCTCCACCGAAAGTCTGAGTTTGCAGCAGGACCATCCCCCAGATGGTGCACATCTCACTCATTATGTATGTATATAACCACCACCCTCCTCCGCCCAATACCCTATTACTGTAGTACCTATGTGTCCACTTAGGTGCTGCTCAGTTAATACCAGTTTGCTGGTGAGTATATGTGGTGCTTGTTTTTCCATTCTTGGGATACTTCACTTAGTACTATGGGTTCCAGCTCTAACCAGGAAAATATAAGATGTGCTATATCACCGTTGTTTCTTAGAGCTGAATAGTACTCCATGGTATACATATACCACATTTTATTAATCCATTCTTGGATTGATGGGCACTTGGGCTGTTTCCACAGCCTTGCAATTATGAATTGTGCTGCTATAAACATTCCAGTGCAGGTGTCTTTTTTGTAGTGTCATTGGCTCTTTTGGGTAGATGCCCAGTAATGGGATTGCTGGATCAAACGGTAGATTCACTTGTATCGCTTTAAGGTATCTCCATATTGCTTTCCACAGAGGTTGAACTAGTTTGCAGTCCCACCGGCAGTGTAGGAATGTTCCTCTCTCTCCACATCCACACCAACATTTGTTATTTGGAGACATATTGATAAAGGCCATTCTCCCTGGAGTTAAGTGATATCTCATTTTTTTTATTTCAGCATATTATGGGGGTACAGATTTTAAGGTTTCAATAAATGCCCATTCCCCCCTACCCCCACAAGTCTGAGTCTCAAGCATGACCATCCCCCAGATGGTGCACATTTCACTCATTATATGTGGTACATACCTGCCCCCTCCCCCTTCCCACCTGCCCAATATTCTATTACTGTAGTACCTATGTATCCACTTAGGTGCTGTTCAGTTAATACCAATTTGCTGGTGAGTATATGTGGTGCTTGTTTTTCCATTCTTGGGAAAATTCACTTAATAGTATGGGAAAATATAAGATGTGCTATATCACCGTTGTTTCTTAGAGCTGAGTAGTACTCCATGTTATACATATACCACATTTTATTAATCCATTCTTGGATTGATGGGTAGTTGGGCTGTTTCCACAGCCTTGCAATTATGAATTGTGCTGCTATAAACATTCGAGTGCAGGTGTCTTTTTTGTAGAGTGTCATTGGATCTTTTGGGTAGATGCCCAGCAATAGGATTGCTGAATCAAATGGTAGATTTACTTGTATCACTTTAAGGTTTCTCCATATTGCTTTCCACAGAGGTTGAACTAGTTTGCAGTCCCACCAGCATTGTAGGAGTGTTCTTCTCTCTCCGCATCCACGCCAGCATTTATGGTTTTGAGACTTTTTGATAAAGGCCGTTCTCACTGGAGTTAAGTGATATCTCATTGTGGTTTTTATTTGCATTTCCCTGATGATTAGAGATGTTGAGCATTTGTTCATATGTTTGTTGGCCATTCTTCTGTCTTCTTTAGAAAAGTTTCTGTTCAAGTCCTTTGCCCACATTTTGAAACGCAGCATGAAAAAATTAGTTTACTTCTTTAAGTAAGGGAGACAATCGTAATGAATAATTCTAATGGTTAAGTACTTCCAGGAATGCATGAAGGATAGCTTTCTATCCCAAGTGTTGGACAGTTGTATTTACTGGTAAGGTTTCATCACATTTCAAAAGCAATTTCCCCTTTCTTCATCTGTACAAATTTCTCTGATGCTTGGCATTAGACATGTCTAGAAGGTGTGCAGATGATTTGCAAATTCTGTGATTAAAAGGGAATGAAAATTATTCTATAAATAAATTATATAAATAAAATCTGGTACATGTATACCATCGAGTTCCATTCAGCTAAAAAAACAATGATGAGAGGGGTGGAGCAAGAGGGCGGATGAATAACATCTCCAGACAGAGTGTCTTTGCAGAAAAGACAGATTCTAGCAGAAATTAGAGGAAAGAAGCAAGAAGACGAGCATACAGCAGACAAGGGCCAGAAGGAGGGGTACCTGAGAACCCGGGAGACTCCACGGGAGGAGGCTGTGGAGGAGAACTGGAGGCTGAGACCACCGGAGCAGCCCAGAGACCAGCGACAAGGGTGTGTGGATTTGCTGTTTCCCCTCCCCTGCATTTGGGACTGCTGATGGGCTCCCCAGTGGGTGGAGAGGCCTGCGGACACCAGCCCAGAGATGGCAGCCGCCAGCCAGTGGTGAACCTGTAGCAGACGTGGCACCAGGTTCCCAACTTCCTCCAGGCACCTCCATGTCACAGACCTGAGCCGCGGGGCAGGTGCCATATTGCCTCCTCCTCTCCTCCGCTGACCCTACCCACGGCTGCCCAGAGAAACAATACAGCCACCAGCCAGAGGCACCTCCAGGGAATGGGACCTTCCCTTTTGGGACCCTACAGCTGACTCAGGGGAACTCAGACTGTGAGCTCCCTACCCACCCACCCTCCCAGGTGCTGCTGTCACGGTGTTCCCAGGAGAACGGTGCCGACTCAGAGGCTGAGAGACATAGACCCAGCTTGGGCTCCCTGTGGGTGAATTGGGACTGGAAATCCTCTCCTTGGTGGGGATACAGTTTGAACTCTGGGACACAGAGGTCGGACCTGCAGACCAGATCTCCTGCACCGAGGGCTAGCAATGCCTGGGGCACAGAAGGGTTATATGTGAACAGCCTACTGAGGTGTGTGTGACTCCAGGGGCGGATCGGCATCCTAGAGGGCAACCCTCCTCCCAGGAGGAGGCTGTGTGCCCAACCCCAGTGGCGTTCCTGTGCAGGGAACATCCCCGCCGGCATCACAGTCCGGGGAGGCCTGGTGGTTTGTGGTCTGGCCTGCTGGCAGAGGCCCAGGAGTAGCTGCGGAGTTGGGGAGGGTGGAAAGAAGCGAGGCCCACTCCAGACTGCACATCTCAGAGAGCCCACCCCCACACCTAGACTGTCTGGCTGAGCAGGACCATTCCAGCCCCGACCTGACAGCTTACCCTGGAAGCAGAGAATGGAACTTTGACCCCTGATAACGGCCTGAGGGCAGGCTTACCCAACCCAGCTCCGCCCAGAACAAGAGCTGATAACAGGACACAAAATCAACAGCATAGCCTGTTTCTCCAAGCAACCGCCACCTACTGACAGGGACGGTATCTTGCACAGCCTTTCCACGGCACCCACTGACGCAATATACAGGGAGTGGTCCAATTTCACACACAGACATCACCTAAAGCCTCAGAAACTAAACAAGGTGGGTGAATACACAAACAATAACTTAAGGAAAGAAACAACAACTGATTGACATGGCAAGAAATCAGCGAAAGAACTCAGGAAATATGAAGAACCAAACGGAAAACACACCACCAAAGAGGAACAACAGCCTCTTAGAAAAGGACACCAACCAAAATCAGGCAACCAATATGACAGAAGAGGAATTTTGTATGTGGATCATAAGAACACTCACCTAGCTGCAACAACAACTCAATAACTAACACATAGAATCCACAAAAAGCCTCCAGGATATGGGAAACGAAATAGACACAATGAAGAAAAGTGTAACCGAACTCCTGGAAATAAAGAACCAATTCAAGGAACTACAAAATACAGTGGAAAGTTTCAAGAACAGGGCAGATCAAACAGAAGAAAGAATCTCAGAGCTTGAAGATAACACCCTCCAATTAAATAAATCAGTCACAGAAATAGAGCAGAGAAACAAGAGTAAAGAGCAAAGCCTACAAGAGCTGTGAGATTATGTGAAGAAACCTAATGTGAGGGTCATAGGCTTACCAGAAGGGGAAGAAAACAACACTCAAGGGTTGGACAAGCTATGTGAAGATATAATAGAGGAAAATTTCCCAGGCCTTGCTCAAAATCTTGATATACAAGTTCAAGAAGCTCAGAGGACCCCTGGGAGATTCAATGCAAACAGGAAGACATAACGACATGTAGTCATCAGACTGACCGAAGTATCAACTAAAGAGGCCCTTCTAAGAGCTGTAAGACAAAAGAAGCAAGTAACATACAAGGGAAAGCCAATTCGAATAACATCAGACTTCTCTAATGAGACTTTACAAGCAAGGACAGACTGGGGCCCCATTCTCACTCTTCTGAAACAAAACAATACCCAGCCTAGAATCTCACTCCTCACAAAACTAAGTTTCATATATGAAGGAGAAATAAAAACACTCTCAGACAAGCAAAGGCTCAGAGAATTCACCAAGACAAGTCCAGCCCTACAACAAGTACTTAAAACAGCATTACGCATGGAATATCATAATAATAACCCACGAATATAAAAGCAACCAAAACCCAAAGATATTAAAGACCATATATTACAATGGCTCAAGACAGAAATCATAGCAATAACATCCAACCCAACAGAATGATCAGTATTCTACCTTACCTATCAGTTCTCTCAATAAATGTGAATGGCTTAAACTCTCCACTCAAGAGACATAGGCCGGCTGAATGGATAAGAAAATACAGGCCAAGTATATGCTGTCTTCAGGAAATACATCTAACCTGCAAGGATGCATATAGACTAAGAATAAAAGGGTGAAGATCAATATTCCAAGCAAATAGAAGCCAAAAGAAAGCTGGTGTGGCAGTTATAATTTCAGATGATTTAGTTTTTAAAGCAACAAAAGTAGTGAAAGACAAAGAGGGTCATTAGATAATGGTGAAGGGCACAGTTCAACAAGAAGAGATAACAATTTTAAATATATATGCACCCAACTTAGGTGCACCCAGATTCATAAAGCAAACCTTACTGGAGCTAAGCAAATGGATTAATAGCAGCTCCATAATCGCCGGAGATTTCAACACCCCACTGACGGCACGAGACAGATCCTCCAAACAGAAAATTAATAAAGAAATAATGGACTTAAACAAAACTCTAGAACTATTGGGTCTGAGAGACATCTATAGAACATTCTACCCAAAATCCACTGAATATACGTTCTTCTCATCAGCTCATGGGACATTCTCTAAGATTGACTATATCCTAGGACACAAAGAAAATGTCAAGAATTTTAAAAATTAGAAATCATACCATGTACCTTCTCAGATCACAGCGGAATAAAACTAGAAATCAACCCTAACAGAAACTCACATTTCTACACAAAAACGTGGAAATTAAATAACTTCCTACTAAATGATTACTTCATAAATGAAGAAATCAAGACGGAAATAAAAAAATTCAATGAAGAAATCGACAATGGACAGACAAGTTATCAACTCCTCTGGGACACAGCTAAAGCAGTTCTGAGAGGAAAGTTTATCTCCATAAATGCCTATAACCAAAAGACAAGAAGATCACAAATAGACAATCTAATGAAATGACTCAACGAGCTGGAAAAAGAAGAGCAGACCAACCCCAAACCCAGCAGAAGAAGTGAAATCAACAAGATCAAATCAGAAATAAACGAAATTGAAAACAGGGAAGCTATTCAGGATATTAATAAAACAAAAAGTTTGTTCTTTGAAAAAATAAACAAAATTGACACACCATTGGCTAAGCTAACGAAAAGCAGAAAAGAGAAATCTCTAATAAGCTCCATCAGGAACAAAAAAGGAGATATCACAACTGATCCCAAAGAGATACAAGATACAATTTATGAATACTACAAAAATCTTTATGCACACAAACTGGAAAATGTGGAGGAAATAGACAAATTTCTAGAAACACACAGCCTCCCTAGGCTCAACCAGGGAGAAATAGATTCCCTGAACAGACCAATCTCAACAGCTGAAATAGAAACAGCAATTAAAAATCTCCCTAAAAAGAAAAGTCCCGGTCCAGATGGCTTCACACCGGAATTTTACCATTCTTACAAAGAAGAACTAGTACCTATCTTGCAGAAACTATTGCACAACATCGAGAAGAACGGAAACCTCCCCGACACCTTTTATGAAGCGAATATTACTCTGATACCAAAACCAGGAAAGGATGCAACAAAAAAAGAAAACTACAGACCAATATCCCTAATGAATATAGATGCAAAAATTTTCAACAAAATCTTAGCTAACCGAATCCAGACACTTATCAAAAAAATAATGCACCACGACCAAGTGGGCTTCATCCCAGGGATGCAGGGATGGTTCAACATACGTAAATCTAGAAATGCAATTCACCACATAAACAGAAGCAAAAACAAAGACCACATGATTCTTTCAATAGATGCAGAAAAAGCTTTTGACAAAATTCAACACCCTTTCATGATACGAACACTTAAGAAAATAGGCATAGAAGGGACATACCTAAAAATGATACAAGCCATATATGACAGACCCATAGCCAACATCATACTGAATGGGGAAAAATTGAAATCATTCCCACTTAGAACTGGAACCAGACAAGGCTGCCCACTATCTCCACTTCTGTTCAACATAGTTCTGGAAGTCTTGGCTACAGCAATCAGAAAGGAAAATGGAATCAAAGGTATCCAAATAGGGGCAGAAGAGATCAAACTTTCACTGTTTGCTGATGATATGATATTGTATCTAGAAAACCCCAAAGATTCAACCAAGAAACTCCTGGAACTGATCCATGAATTTAGTAATGTCTCAGGATACAAAATCAATACACAGTAATCAGAGGCATTCATATACGCCAACAACAATCTAATGAGAACCAAATCAAAGACTCAATTCCCTTCACAATAGCAAGAAAGAAATTAAAGTACCTAGGAATATACTTAACCAAGGACGTAAAAGACCTCTACACGGAGAACTATGAAACTCTTAGGAAGGAAATAGCAGAGGATGTAAACAGATGGAAATCCATACCATGCTCGTGGATCGGCAGACTCAATATCATCAAAATGTCTATACTACCCAAACTGATCTACAGATTCAATGCAATACCTATTAAAATCCCATCAGCATTCTTCACAGATATAGAAAAAATAATTTTACGTTCCGTATGGAACCAAAGAAAACCCCGAATATCCAGAGCAATTCTAGGCAACAAAAACAAAATGGGAGGCATTAATATGCCAGATATCAAACTATACTACAAAGCTGTAGTAATTAAATCAATATCGTATTGGCACAAAAATAGGAATATTGACCAGTGGAACAGATGTGAGAATCCTGATATAAAACCATCCTCATATAGACATATAATCTTTGACAAAGCAGACAAAAACATACGCTGGGGAAAAGAATCCCTTTTCAATAAATGGTGCTGAGACAACTGGATAGCCACCTGTAGAATGCTAAAACAGGACCCACACCTTTCACCTCTCACAGAAACCAACTCACGCTGGATAACCGACTTAAACGTAAGGTATGAAACTATTAGAACTCTAGAGGAAAAAGTTGGAAACACTCTCCTAGACATCGGCCTGGGCAAAGAGTTTATGAAGAATTCCCCAAAGGCAATCACAGCAGCAACAAAAATAAGTAAATGGGACATGATCAAACTACTAAGCTTCTGCACAGCCAAAGAAATAGTCATGAAAGTAAACAGACAACCTACAGAATGGGAGAAAATTTTTGCATCCTATGCATCCGATAAGGGACTGATAACTAGAATATACTTAGAACTCACAAAAATCAGGAAGAAAAAATCAAATAACCCCATTAAAAAGTGGGCAAAGGACTTGAACAGAAACTTTTCTAAAGAAGACAGAAGAATGGCCAACAAACATGTGAAAAAATGCTCAACATCTCTAATCATCAGGGAAATGCAAATCAAAACCACAATGAGATAGATACCATTTAACCCCAGTGAGAATTGCCTTTATCAAAAAATCTCCAAACAATAAATGCTGGCTTGGTTGCGGAGAGCGAGGAACAATCCTACATTCCTGGTAGGACTGCAAACTAGTTCAACCTCTGTGGAAAGCAATATGGAGATAACTTAAAGCGATACAAGTGAATCTACCATTTGATCCAGCAATCCCATTGCTGGGCATCTACTCAAATGATCCAATGACACTCTACAAAAAAGACACTTGCACTAGAATGTTTATAGCAGCACAATTCATAATTGCAAGGCTGTGGAAACAGCCCAAGTGCCCATCAATCCAAGAACGGATTAATAAAATGTGGTATATGTATACCATGGAGTACTATTCAGCTCTAAGAAACAATCGTGATATAGCACATCTTATATTTTCCTTGTTAGGGCTGGAACCCATACTACTAAGTGAAATATCCCAAGAATGGAATAACAAGCACCAGATGTATTCTCCAGCAAACTGGTATTAACTGAGTAGCACCTAAATGGACACATAGGTACTACAGTAATAGGGTATTGGGCAGGTGGGAGGGGGTGGGGTCGGGTATATACATACACAATGAGTGAGATGTGCACCATCTGGGGGATGGTCATGATGGAGACTCAGACTTTTGGGGGGAGGGGGGAAATGGGCATTTATTTAAACCTTAAAATCTGTACCCCCATAATATGCCGAAATTAAAGAAAAAAAAAACAATGATGGTATAGCACCTCTTGTATTGTCCTGTATAGAAATGGAACCCATTATACTAAGTGAAGTATCCCAAGAATGGAAAAACACACACCACATGTACTCATTATCAAAATATTTTTAACTGGTCAACACTTAAGTGATCATATAGTAATAGCATTCATAAGTGTTAGGCAGATGTGAGGGAGGATGAGGAGATGGGTATATACACAGTTAATGGGTGAGGTGCACAGCATCTGGAGGTTGGACACACTTGAAGCTCTGACTCGAGTGGGGCAAGGGCAACATACATAACCTAAACATTTGTACTCCCATAATATGCTAAAGTAAAAAAGAAAATTAAAAATGATTTTAAATATACCAGACCTGTACATCAGAATAAATGATGTTTTTTAAAGAAGGTAAATTGCATAGTTACACATTTAATCCAATCATACTATCAATAATCTGTACATTGGTAGAGACATTATATTGAAGGCCTTTCAGAACCATGCTCAAAATTTATACTCTAATATTCAAGTACATTTACAAGTTATTTTTAATTCAACTATCTATTATAAACTTAAGTACTAGTATCTACAGGTTAAATCATGACAATAGAACAAATTATAACAAAATCTAAGTGTTTTAAAATAGCAAGGGGTGCATGATGGTGGACTAGAAACAGCCTGCACAATGCTGCACTCACAGAGAGAAATGAAAGTTGCAAGTAGATATCCAACTTTGGATTGATCATCTGAGTGAGATTTCTGGGAATCCATAGAGAGGAGGCAGAGAAAAGTAATGAAGATAGAAGTGGATTCAGTGATGAACACTTGGGTTGTTGATCTTTGTAAATGTGAATTGTGCTGAAATAAACATTTGAGTGCAGGAGTCGTTTTGATAAAATGACTTAATTTTCTTTGAGCAAATATCCAGCAGTGGGATTGCTGAATCAAATGGTAGGCCTACTTTTAGTTCTTTGAGGAATATTTTCAATAGTGGTTGTAGTAATTTGCAGTCCTACCAACAGTGGATAAGCATTCTTTTCTCTTGACATGCACACCAGCATCTATTGTTTTTGAACCTTTTAACAAAAGGCCATTCTAACTGTGGTAAGGTGATATCTTTCTTTTTGTCTTGCTCTGTTGCCTGGACTACAGTACCATGGTATCAGCCTAGCTCAGAGCAACCTCAAACTCCCTGGCTCAAGAGATCCTCCTGCTCCATGCTCACAAGTAGCTAAAAGTACAGTCATGTGCCACCATACCCGGCTAATTTTTTTTTCTATTTTTAGTAGAGATAGGGTCTCACTCTTGCTCAGGCTGGTCTTGAACTCCTGAGCTCAAGAAATCCTTCCATCTTGGCCTCCCAGGGTGCTAGGTTTATAGGCATGAGCCACCATGCCAGGCTCATTGTGGTTTTAATTTGCATTTCTCTGATGATTAGTGATATTAAGCATTTTTATATGTTCATTAGCCATTCGTCTATCTTCTTTTGAAAAGCATTTTTTCATGACTTCTGCCCACTTTATAATGGAATCATATGTCTTTTTTCTTGCTGGTTTGCTTGAGTTCTTTGTAGATTCTGGTTATTAGCCTTGAACTGGATGTATAGCTTGCAAATATTTTCTCCCATTCTGTAGGTTGAATATTTGCTCTGTTAATTATTTCCTTAGCTCAGAAGATTTTTTTTTCATGTTGATCTAGACCGCTTTTTATTTACATTATCAAGTGTTCTACTTTACAAATGTATTGAAGATAAAGCCAATATAGCATATTTTATGAGAGCTTCCACATTTCCAAGGAGAGGACTTAATTACTAATCCCTTGCCATTCATTGTCCTATTATTTGAACACTTGCACTTTAAAACACTGTAGAACAATCACTCCATGTCAGCCTGCTATTCTCTGTACTCCACAGCATGACTCTATAGATACCTCATTACTCTCCATTTTCCTCCAATCCCCACAACATCTAAAATGGCCACCTCTGGCTTTCTATTGATCACCATGATACTGAGACAAAGACAAACAAGCAAACATATTTAGCCAGTCCTTCAAAGGATACAAAATTACAGTTACATAGGATAAATAACTGAAGAGATATAATATACAGCATGAGTTTATAGTCAATAATATTGTATTATAAAATGAAAATTTGCTGATTTTACATGCTCTTACCACACACACACACACACACACACACACACACACACTGACACTCACACACAAAAGGCAACTATTTGAGGTGATGTATATGTTAATTTGTTTGACTATAGTGATCATTTCACTATACATGTATATTTCAAAATGTCCTGCTATACACCTTAAATATACATAATAAAAATTAGTTAATCTTATCTCTATTGGTAAACTGTTAAATATCCAAAACAAATACCTTATAAAATCTCCTGAAGAATAAATTTTTATGAGTGAGAAGCTTGTTTTTATTTAATCAATCCCATTTATTTATTTTCGATGTTGCTGTGATTGCTATTGCGATCTTCTTCACAAATCATTTTCTTAGGCTGATGTCTAGAAGAATTTTTCCAACATTTTCTTCTAGAATTCTTACAGTTTCATGCCTAACATTTAAGTCTTTTATCCATCTTGAATTAAGTTTTGTGAGGAGTGAGAGACATCGATCCAATTTCATTCTTCTGCACATGGCTATCCCATTCTCCAAGAACCATTTTTTTTTTTAACTAGGGCTTACTTTCCCCACTGTATATTGTTGTCTGGCTATATGTGGATGGCTTTATATATCGGTTCTCTGTTCTATTCCATTGGTCTATGTCTCTATTTTTGTGACAGTCCTATGTTGTTTTGGTTACTATTGCCTTGTAGTATAATTTAAAGTCTGGTGATATGATGCCACCAGATTTGTTACTTTTGCTTAAAATTGATTTGAGTATTCAGGCTCTTTTCCGCTTCCAAATGAAGCATAGGATTATTTTTCTAGATCTGTGAAATATGTCATTTTGGTATACGTATGCTGTGGAATACTATTTAGCCACAAATGATGATTGAATGCCTTTTGCAGCAATTTGGATGGAACTAGACACAATTCTCCTAAGTGAAAAATTTAATAATGGAAAAACAAACACCACTTTTACTTGCTGTGAATTTGGAAGTAGCTAGTGATCACACATGTACACAAGGAAAAGTAAAGCCTAGTGGAGATCAGGCGGGGGAAAGTGGGAGGAGGAGATTAGTGAATGCTTTCCTGATAGGTGCAATGAACATTATCTGGATGATGGACACACTTTTAGGCCTTACTTGAGCATAACAAAAGAGATCCATGGAATCAAAATCATTTGTACCCCCATAATATTATTTCAAGGATAATAAAAAATACAAATTAAAAGAAGTTAGAAGTGGACAAGTTGCTCTGCCGGACCAAAGCTAATAAGGGAAGGTGCCTACATGTGAGAAAGGAACTTTAGAGAAAATGCTTTCCCTGAGGATACTGCAACCAGAGTGGTGGTTGAGCCCCTCCACTGCAACAGGCCTCAGGACTGATGGAAACACATGACTGGATGCAGCTGGGTTGCTCCAGAGAGAAAGGGCAGCTAGACTCAAAGGCTTGGGCGCTGGGTTGTAATATTCCAAACCCAGAATGCTACTTTTGCCCGACCTTCAGATTTTCTGACTTCTGCCTCCCCTTTGTCCCTGCTAGGAAGAGAGGGATTGGGAAATGCTGGTGCTCACATGCACCCCATGGGCAGGTGACATGCATCCCTACCACCTCTACTGCCACCACTAGGAGCCGTGGGCACAAGGAGACCATGGGCCTGTCGCCCATTGCTATGTACTGGGCAATCCTACTCAATCATAATTCTCACAGGACCTGGGCATAGCCCTTGGTGCTAATTGCCACTGCCAAGGAAGCTGAATGGCTGCTGCTGCTGCTGCTGCTGCCACAAGGCCCTGAGAGGGAAGGAAGCCAGCACAGCTACAGTCTTTGGATCAGGGTGAACTTCATGTTACTGATACTTACAATCCTGCAAAGGCACCCTGGGCACTGTGCTTTGCACACACCCTGCTCCATCTGCATGCCCTTGCCTGCAGCTGCTCCAGACCACATGCATGACCCCTGTGCCAATATGCCTGCTCTAACCCATGTAAACTTCCTGTATTGTGGATTTTCTCTATCTGGGTCTTTTTGTTGGCCCCATGTGTGAGCTGTGATCTGCTAGCCTGCTCCATGCTAGCAGCACACTCCACCTGGTATACAGTGGGCTTGTGGGGCCACTACTGCCTTTGTACCTGCTTTGCACTGTGCCAACCCTGCATAGAACTTCTCCTACCCATGGGCCTGGCACCTTCACTGCCCAGCCCTAAATGCTATACCCAGGAGATCTCATCCATCCCAAGTATATGCCCCATCCTGCAAAACGGCCACACTGTGTTTGCACATCTGGCATCAGAGGCTGGCCCTGACACAGCGCTTTGATACAACCAAAGAGTGAAAAGCAGATGCAGCAAAGCAGAAGCTTTAAAGGCTTACAGTGCATCTGCCTCTCTTCTGCCTGGTCAACCTTCCAGAGTAGGACCCAAGCACACCATCCAGGGATCCCTTCCAACCTTCACTGAGAAAGAGAAGTTTCAGCAGAGTAGAACAAGCATAATATAGGAGCTATATGTTTTGAGCTGAAAGAAGTGGCGACAGATGAGAAAGATCCAGCATAAAATCTCAGATAACATGAAAAAAAGTTGTATCAATACCCTCAAAGGATCACATTAGTTCTCCAGTAATGAACAAAAAACAAAAGAAAATTGTTAAAATGTTAGATATGTAAGTTAGATTACGGATGGCAAGTAAGATGAATGGAATTGAGAAGATGGTGGAAAACCAACTGAAAGAAACAAAAAAGAATAATTCAGATATGAACAAAAATTGACTAAACAGATAGATAACATTAGGAAATAGAAAACGTAACTTAAAGAAATGAAATAGTCATATAGGGAATTTTAAAATACATGAGAAAGCCTTAGAAGGAAGCTAGACCAAGCAGAAGAAAGAATTTCAGAACTTGAAGACAATTTTGAAATAACCCAGTTAGTAAAAGATGTAGAAAAAAGAACAAAGAGGAATGAACAATCACTGTGAAAAATATTGGATCATGCAAAGTGAATAATATAAGAATTATAGGGGGGGCGGAGAAAGATGGCGGACGAGTAACACCGCCGGACAGAGTGTCTCTGCAGAAAAGACAGATTCTAGCAGAAATTGGAGGAAAGAAGCAAGAAGACGAGCATACAGTGGACAAGGGCTGGAAGGAGGGGTACCTGAGACCCCAGGAGAATCCACGGGAGGAGGCTGCGGAGGAGAACTGGAGGCTGAGACCACCGGAGCAGCCCAGAGACCAGCGACAAGGGTAGGTGGATTTGCTGTTTCCCCTCGCCTGCATTCGGGACTGCTGGTGGGCTCCCCAGCGGGTGGCGAGACCTGCGGACACCAGCCCAGACACCGCCGCAGCCGCCAGCCAGTGGTGAGCCTGTAGCAGACTTGGCACCAGGTTCCCAACTTCCTCTGGGCACCTCCGTGTGCACAGACCAGAGCCGCGCAGCAGGCGCCATATTGCCTCCTCCTCCCCTCCACCGACCCTACCAGCGGCTGCCCAGAGAGACAATACAGCCACTAGCCAGAGGCACATCCAGGAACGGGACCTTCCCGTTTGGGACCCTACACCTGACTCAGGGGAACTCAGACTGAGAGCTCCCTACCCACCCGCCCTCCCAGGTGCTGCTGGCACGGTGTTCCCAGGAGAATGGTGCAGACTCAGAGGCTGAGAGACATAGACCCAGCTTGGGCTCCCTGTGGGTGAATTGGGACCGGAAATCCTCTCCCTGGTGGGGATACAGTTTGAACTCTGGGACACAGAGGTCGGACCTGCAGACCAGATCTCCTGCACCGAGGGCTAGCATTGCCCGGGGCACAGAAGGGTTATACGTGAACAGCCTACTGAAGTGTGTGTGCCTCCAGGGGCGGATCGGCGTCCTAGAGGGCAACCCTCCCCCCAGGAGGAGGCCGTGGGCCCAACCCCAGTGGTGTTCCTGTGCAGGGAACTTCCCCGCCGGCATCACAGTCCGGGGAGGTCTGGTGGCTTGTGGTCTGGCCTGCTGGCAGAGGCCCAGGAGTAGCTGCGGAGTTGGGGAGGGTGGAAAGAAGCGAGGCCCACTCCAGACTGCGGGTCTCAGACAGCCATAACCCCCACACACACTTTCTGGCTGAGCAGGACCAATCCAGCCCCGCCCTGACAGCTTTCCCTGGAAGCAGAGAACAGAACTTTGACCCCTGCTAATGGCCTGAGGGCAGGCTTACCCAACCCAGCTCCGCCCAGAACAAGAGCTGTTAACAGGACACAAAATCAACAGTATAGCCTGTTCCTCCAAGCAACCGCCACCTACTGACAGGAACGGCCTCTTGCACAGCCTTTCCAGGGCACTCACTGACTCAATATACAGGGAGTGGTCCAATTTCAGCCACAGACACCACCTAACGCCTCAGAAACTAAACAAGGTGTGTGAATACACAAACAATAACTTAAGGAAAGAAATAACAACTGATCGACATGGCAAGAAATCAGCGAAAGAACTCAGGAAATATGAAGAACCAAACGGAAAACACAACCCCAAAGAGGAGCACCAGCACCCTAGAAATGGACACCAACCAAAATCAGGCAACCAATATGACAGAAGAGGAATTTTGTATGTGGATCATAAGAACACTCACTCAGTTGCAACAACAACTCAATAACCAACACAAAGAAACCACAAAAAGTCTCCAGGATATGGGAAAAGAAATAGACACAATGAAGAAAAGTGTAACCGAACTCCTGGAAATGAAGAACCAATTCAAGGAACTACAAAATACAGTGGAAAGTCTCAAGAACAGGGTAGATCAAACAGAAGAAAGAATCTCAGAGCTTGAAGATAACACCCTCCAATTAAATAAATCAGTCACAGAAATAGAGCAGAGAAACAAGAGAAAAGAGCAAAGCCTACAAGAGCTGTGAGATTATGTGAAGAAACCTAATGTGAAGGTCATAGGGTTACAAGAAGGGGAAGAAGACAACACTCAAGGGTTGGACAAGCTGTTTGGAGATATAATAGAGGAAAATTTCCCAGGCCTTGCTCAAAATCTTGATATACAAGTTCAAGAAGCTCAGAGGACCCCTGGGAGATTCAATGCAAACAGGAAGACGTCACAACATGCAGTCATCAGACTGACCAAAGTATCAACTAAACAGGCCCTTCTAAGAACTGTAAGACAAAAGAAGCAAGTAACATACAAGGGAAAGCCAATTCAAGTAACATCAGACTTCTCTAATGAGACTTTACAAGCAAGGAGAGACTGGGGCCCCATTCTCACTCTTTTGAAACAAAACAATGCCCAGCCTAGAATATTATTCCCTGCAAAACTAAGCTTCCTATATGAAGAAGAAATAAAAACATTCTCAGACAAGCAAAGGCTCAGAGAATTCACCAAGACAAGACCAGCCCTACAAGAAGTACTTAAAACAGTGTTACGCACGGAACATAATAATAATAAGCCATGAATATAAAAACAACCAAAACCCAAAGATATTAAAGGCCAGATATTACAATGACTGAAGACAGAACTCATAGCAACAACATCCAACCCAACAGAATGATCAGTAATCTACCTTACCTATCAGTTCTCTCAATAAATGTGAATGGCTTAAACTCTCCACTCAAGAGACATAGGCCGGCTGAATGGATAAGAAAATACAGGCCAAGTATATGCTGTCTTCAGGAAACACATCTAACCTGCAAGGATGCATATAGACTAAAAATAAAAGGGTGGAGATCAATATTCCAAGCAAATAGAAGCCAAAAGAAGGCTGGTGTGGCAGTTATAATTTCAGATGATTTAGTTTTTAAAGCAACAAAAGTAGTGAAAGACAAAGAGGGTCATTAGATAATGGTGAAGGGCACAGTTCAACAGGAAGAGATAACAATTTTAAATATATATGCACCCAACTTAGGTGCACCCAGATTCATAAAGCAAACCTTACTGGAGCTAAGCAAATGGATTAATAGCAACTCCATAATCGCCGGAGATTTCAACACCCCACTGACGGCACGAGACAGATCCTCCAAACAGAAAATTAATAAAGAAATAATGGACTTAAACAAAACTCTAGAACTATTGGGTCTGAGAGACATCTATAGAACTTCTACCCAAAATCCACTGAATATACGTTCTTCTCATCAGCTCACAGGACATTCTCTAAGATTGACCATATCCTAGGACACAAAGAAAATATCAAGAATTTTAAAAATTAGAAATCATACCATGTACCTTCTCAGATCACAGTGGAATAACAGTAGATATCAACCCTAACAGAAACTCACATTTCTATACAAAAACGTGGAAATTAAACAACCTTCTACTAAATGGTTACTTCGTAAATGAAGAAATCATGACGGAAATAAAAAAGTTCTATGAAGAATACGACAATGGAGAGACAAGTTATCAACTCCTCTGGGACACAGCTAAAGCAGTTCTGAGAGGAAAGTTTATCTCCATATATGCCTATAACCAAAAGACAAGAAGATCACAAATAGACAATCTAATGAAATGACTCAAAGAGCTGGAAAAAGAAGAACAGACCAACCCCAAACCCAGCAGAAGAAGTGAAATCAACAAGATCAAATCAGAACTAAACAAAATTGAAAACAGGGAAGCTATTCAGGAGATTAATAAAACAAAAAGTTGGTTCTTTGAAAAAATAAACAAAATTGACAAACCATTGGCTAAGCTAACGAAAAGCAGAAAAGAGAAATCTCTAAGAAGCTCCATAAGGAATAAAAAAGGAGATATCACAACTGATCCCAAAGAGACACAAGATACAATTTATGAATACTACAAAAATCTTTATGCACACAAACTAGAAAATGTGGAGGAAATGGACAAATTTCTAGAAACACACAGCCTCCCTAGGCTCAACCAGGAAGAAACAGGTTCCCTGAACAGACCAATCTCAACAGGTGAAATACCAACAGCAATTAAAAATCTCCTTAAAAAGAAAAGTCCAGGTCCAGATGGCTTCACACCTGAATTTTACCATATTTACAAAGAAGAACTAGTACCTATCTTGCAGAAACTATTCCACAACATCGAGAAGAACGGAAACCTCCCCGACACCTTTTATGAAGCGAATATTACTCTGATACCAAAACCAGGAAAGGATGCAGCAAAAAAAGAAAACTACAGACCAATATCCCTAATGAATATAGATGCAAAAATTTTGAACAAAATCTTAGCTAACTGAATCCAGACACTTATCAAAAAAATAATTCACCACGACCAAGTGGGCTTCATCCCAGGGATGCAGGGATGGTTCAACATACGTAAATCTAGAAATGCAATTCACCACATAAACAGAAGCAAAAACAAAGACCACATGATTCTTTCAATAGATGCAGAAAAAGCTTTTGACAAAATTCAACACCCTTTCATGATACGAACACTTAAGAAAATAGGCATAGAAGGGACATACCTAAAAATGATACAACCCATATATGACAGACCCATACCCAACATCATACTGAATGGGGAAAAATTGAAATCATTCCCATTTAGAACTGGAACCAGACAAGGCTGCCCACTATCTCCACTTCTGTTCAACATAGTGCTGGAAGTCTTGGCTACAGCAATCAGAAAGGAAAATGGAATCAAAGGTATCCAAATAGGGGCAGAAGAGATCAAACTTTCACTGTTTGCTGATGATATGATATTGTATCTAGAAAACCCCAAGGATTCAACCAAGAACCTCCTGGAACTGATCAATGAATTCAGTAAAGTCTCAGGATACAAAATCAATACACAGAAATCAGAGGCATTCATATAAGCCAACAACAATCTAATTGAGAACCAAATCAAAGACTCAATTCCCTTCACAATAGCAACAAAGAAATTAAAGTACCTAGGAATATACTTAACCAAGGACGTAAAAGACCTCTACAGGGAGAACTATGAAACTCTTAGGAAGGAAATAGCAGAGGATGTAAACAGATGGAAATCCATACCATGCTCGTGGATCGGCAGACTCAATATCATCAAAATGTCTATACTACCCAAACTGATCTACAGATTCAATGCAATACCTATTAAAATCCCATCAGCATTCTTCACAGATATAGAAAAAATAATTTTACACTTCGTATGGAACCAAAGAAGACCCCAAATATCAAGAGCAATTCTAGGCAACAAAAACAAAATGGGAGGCATTAATATGCCAGATATCAAACTATACTACAAAGCTGTAGTAATTAAAACAATATGGTATCGGCACAAAAATAGGAATATTGACCAGTGGAACAGATGTGAGAATCCTGATATAAAACCATCCTCATATAGACATCTAATCTTTGACAAAGCAGACAAAAACATAAATGGGGAAAAAATCCCTCTTCAATAAATGGTGCTGGGACAACTGGATAGCCACCTGTAGAAGGCTAAAACAGGACCCACACCTTTCACCTCTCACAAAAACCAACTCACGCTGGATAACAGACTTAAACCTAAGGTATGAAACTATTAGAACTCTAGAGGACAAAGTTGGAAACACTCTCCTAGACATTGGCCTTGGCAAAGAGTTTATGAAGAAATCCCCAAAGGCAATCACAGCAGCAACAAAAATAAATAAATGGGACATGATCAAACTACAAAGCTTCTGCACAGCCAAAGAAATAGTCATGAAAGTAAACAGACAACCTACAGAATGGGAGAAAATTTTTGCATCCTATGCATCCGATAAGGGACTGATAATTAGAATATACTTAGAACTCACAAAAATCAGGAAGAAAAAATCAAACAACTTCATTAAAAAGTGGGCAAAGGACTTGAATAGAAATTTTTCTAAAGAAGACAGAATAATGGCCAACAAACATATGAAGAAATGCTCAACATCTCTAATCATCAGGGAAATGCAAATCAAAACCACAATGAGATATCACTTAACCCCAGTGAGAATGGCCTTCATCAAAAAATCTCCAAACAATAAATGCTGGCGTGGTTGCGGAGAGAGAGGAACACTCCTGCACTGCTAGTGGGACTGAAAACTAGTTATCAGCCCTTTATTGGATATGCAGCATGAGAATATTTTCTCCTATTGTGCAGGTTGTGTGTTTCCTCTCATGATAGTTTATTTGGCTGTACAGAAGTATTTTAATTTGAGCCGGTCCCTTTTATTTATTTGTGTTGCTTCTGTGATTACCTTTGTGGCCTTCTTCATAATTTTTTTGTCTAGTCCAGGGTCTATAAGAGTATTTCCAACATTTTTCTCTAGAATTCTTAGAGTTTTGCACCTTAGGTTTAAGTCAGTTATCTACTGTAAGTTGATTTTTGTGAGAGATGAAAGGTGTGGATCTTCTTTCAGTTTTCTACATGTGGCTATCCAGTTTTCCAGCACCATTTATTGAATAAGGATTATTTTCCCCAGGGTATATTTTTGTGTGCTTTGTCAAAGAGTAGATGGGTATATGAGGATGGTTTTATAACTGGGTTCTCAGTTCAGTTCTATTGCTCTATGTTCCTGTTCTTGTGCTTGTATCATGCTCTTTTAGTTACTATAGGCTTGTAGCATAGTTTGAAGTCTGGTAAATTGATGCCTCCCATTTTGTAGTTTTTGCCTAGGATTGCTTTTGCTATACTAGGTTTTCTCTGGTTCTATACGACGTGTAAAACTATTTTTTCTATATTTGTGAAAATTGATGGTGATATTTTAATAAGGATTGTATCATATCTGTATATCACTTTGGATAATAGAGACATTTTATCAATGTTGATTCTGCCAACCAACACACAATGACATGAAAAGAAACTTTTCAAAAGAAGACATAATAATGTCCAACAAATATATGAAAAAGGACTCAACATCTCTAATCTTCAGGGAAATGCAAATCAAAGCCACAAGGAGATACCTCTTATACCCAGTGAAAATGGCCTTTATCAAAAAGTCCCAAAACAATAAATCTTTGCATAGATGCCAAGAGATAGGAACACTCATGCACTGTTGGTGGGACTGCAAACTAGTACAACCTCTGTGGAAAGCCATATGGAGATACCTCAAAGAGATACAGGTAGATCTACCATTTGATCCAGGAATCACATTATTGGCATCTACCCAAAAGAACAAAAGCCATTCTATAAAAAGGACATCTGCACTAGAATGTTTATAGCAGCACAATTCACAATTGCAAAGATGTGGAGACAACTCAAGTGCCCATCAATACATGAGTGGATTGATAAATTGTGATATATATATATATCATGATGTTCTACTCAGGCACAAAAATCAATAGTGATATAGCACCTCTTGTTTTATCCTGAATACATCTGGAACCCATTCTACTAAGTGAAGTATTCCAAGAATGGAAAACTAAGCACCACATGTACTCACCATCAAATTGGTTTTAACTGATCAACACTGCATTGCACATATTGTAATAACATTCATCACATGTCAGATGGTAGGGGGGAGAGTGTATGGGTATATACACACATAATGAGTGCGATGCACACCGTCTGTGAGATGGACATGCTTTAAGCTGATGCAGGCTCTGGGTGTGGGACAAGGGCAACGTACATAACCTAAAAATTTGTACTTTCATAATATGCTGAAGTTAAAATAATAATAATAATCATAAAATAATAATAATAATAATAACAAAATCCCAGAAAATAGATTCTGGTACAGATGCAGAGGGAAAGAGTGTTTATACATGTTTTGTGGAACTCCCAATTAGTGCAATCCTTATGGAAACAGTGTGGGAATTTCTCAATGGACTAAATGCGTAGCTACCATTCGACCCAACAATGCTATTATTGGGTATCCACCAATAGGAAAATAAGTCATTTTATCAAAATGTCATCTGCACTCAAATGTTTATCACAGCACAACTCACAATTGTAAATATGTTGAATAAACCCATGTGTCCATCAATTTATGAGTGGATTAACAAAATGCAGTATAGCTACACCATGGAATACAACTCAGGCAGAAAAACAGGATGAACTAAGACCTTTTGCAGCAATTTGGAAGGAAATGGAAACCATTATCCTAAGCAAATTATCTCAAGAATGAAAAAATAACAACAGCATAGGTATGTTCTAATAAATTGGAACTAACCAACGTCAGATGGTAGGGGGGAGAGTGTATGGGGTGCAAAGAGGGAAGTAAAATAATTGGAAACAAAGTCAGGTGTAGGGGGAATGAAGGGAGGGGCAAACACCCACCTAATGGATACAATTAATACTATTCAGTTGATATGCACATTTATAGCCCTGTCTCAAGACATGTATCAAAAATACATGTACCCTCCTAATATTTTCATATTCAAAAATAAAAATAAAACCTTTGTAGCAAATTAATCCTTTCACCATGGTGCCTTGTAAACTGTTTGTTGGAAATGAATGCAGGTGTGGCACAAGACATCACTAAGACATATATTCTCCAGCCTGATGAAAGTTAAAGCAAAGGAGAAAATTTCACAAGCTTCAAGATGAAAGCAACAAGTTATTCACAAAAGAAAATCAGTGAGAATAACAGCAGGTCAGTCAGCAGAGACTTTTCAAGCCAGAAAGGATTGGGGTCACATTTTTAGTCAACTTAAACCAAATAACTGCCAGCCAAGACTTTTATATTGAAACTAAACTAGTTTTAAAATGAAGACGAAATAAAGTCTTTCCCAGACAAGCAAATACTAAGAGTTTTGCCACCACTAGACCTACCATAAGGAAATGTTTAAAAATCTTCTATACATAGAAAAGAACAACTGATACTCATCCGTGGAAAAATGTCTGAAATTTCAAACTCACAATGCTTATAAAACAGTACAAAAGATAGAAAACAAAGCAACTTGATATCATTCAACATGTGAAACAGAACAGCATCTCATACATCAATAGTAACATTGAAATGTAAATAGTCTTAATGTTCCTTTTAAAAGCTATAGAATGGATGGATGGATGAATAAACACAAGTCAAGTATCTACTGTCTCCCAGAAATTCATATAACTTCCAAGGATATTCATAGATTCAAGGTAAAGTGATGGAAAATAATTCCAAGCGAAGGAAGACCAACAGCAAGCATAAATAGCTCTTCTCACATAAGATAAAATAGACTTGAAGTCAACAATGGTAAAAAAAAAATGGTCATTATATAACAGTAAAGGGAGCAATTTTACACAAGAATACATAACAATCCTAAATACATACATACTTAACAGAGGAGCTCCCGGATTCACAAAGCAAATATCATATTTAGACAAAGAAATAAAGATCAACTTTGCATTTGCTGGGGAATTCAACAGTGCATTGACAGAATTATCCAAATTATCTAGGCAGAAAATACACAAAGAAACACTGTATTTAAACAGGACTCTGAAACAAATGGACCTAATAGATATATACAGAGCATTCTACCCCAAAACTACATAATATACATTCTTCTCTAACACATGGAATATTTTTCAGTATAGATCACATGTTAGCCCACAAAACAAGTCTCAGGAAATTCAGAAAAAAAATCATTCCATATATTTTCTCAGGATGAGAGTGGAATAAAAATAGAAATCAACTACAAGAGAAATTCTCAAATCTAAAAAAAGGACATGAAAATTAAACCACCTGCTGCTAAGTGATTCTTGTGACAATGACAAAATGAAGATGGAAAGCAAAAGATTTTTTGAAATGAATGACAATCATGATGCAAGCATGCAAAATATGCATGGTATAGCAAAATCAGCGTCAGGTGAGATGTTCATAGTTTGTAATGATTACATGAAAAAGCCAGAAAAAAAATCACAAATTAACAACCTAATATCACACCAAAAGGAGCTAGAAAAAGAAAAAAAAAGCAAACCTATAGGTATCAGAAGAAAAGAAATAAAAAAGTTCAGGCAGAACTAAATAAAATGAAAACCACAAAAACAATACAAAAGACCAAAGAAAGAAGTTAGTTATTTGAAAATATAAACAAAATTGATAGAATTAACTAAAAATAGACAGAAAGAACCCATATACACTCAATCAGTAATGAAAAAGAAGATATTACAACTGGTACCACAGAGATACAAAATATTCTTCATGACTACTACGTAAACCTTACATTTTCACATTAGATAGACAAGAGGAAATAGGGAAATTTTTGGAAACACACAACCTCCCAAGCTAAAATATGAAAGATATAGAAATACTCAACATCTCCAATCATTAGGGAAATGCATATCAAAACCACAATGAGATATCACCTAACCCCAGAGACATTGCCCTTTATCAAAAAATCCAAAAGCAACAAATGCTGGCGAGGATATGGAAAGATAGGAACACTCTTACAGTTCTTGTGGGACTGAAAATTAGTGCAACCTCTGTGGAAAAGAATTTGGAGATACCTCAAAGAACTAAAACTAAAAAAGACCATTTGATCCAGCAATAGCAGTATTAGGCATTTACCCAAAGGAACAAAAGGCATTCTATAATATAGACATCTGCACTCAAATGTTTATGGCAGCATGATTCACTATAGCAAGGATGTGGAAACAACCCAAGTGCCCATCAATCCATGAGTGGATTAATAAAATATGGTATATGTATACAATGGAATACTACTCAATTATATAAAACGATGGTGATCTAGCACCTCTTATATTTTCCTGGATTGAGCTTGAGCCCATATTCTGAAGTGAGGTATCACAAGAATGGAAGAATAGGCACCACATGTACTCTTAATCAAGTTGGCACTGACTGATTAACACTAAGGCGTTCACACAGTATTAATATTCTTTGGATGTTGGGGGCTGGGGGTAGGTAAACTCACAACTAATGGATGTGGTAAGCATTGTAGGGAGTAGGGGAAGGGCACACCTGAAATCGTGGTTGGGATGTGGCAAAGTCATAACATGTAACCAAAATGTTTATACTCCCATAATATCCTGAAATAAATAAATAAATAAATAAATAAATAAATAGAAATCCTGAACAGACCAATAACAAGTAATGAGATTGAAACAGTAGTAAAAAGTTTCTTAACAAATAAATCTCCAGACCATATTAATTCAGAGCTGAATTCTGCCATATATATTAAAAAGAATTGGCATCCATTCTCCTCAAAGTGTCCTATAACATCAAAAATGAGGGAATCTTCCCTAACTTTCTCCAAAGGCATTATCACCATGATATCAAAGCCAGGAGAAGACAAAAGAAAAAAAAAGCTACAGATAAATATCCTTTATGAACACAGGTGCAAAAACCCTCAATAAAATCCTAGCAAACAGAATTTAATAACCCATCAAGAAAACAATCCACCATGATTAAGTGGGATTCATCCCAGTAATACAAGGATACTTAAACAAAATAAAAAACAAAAAACAAGTAATCATCTTAATGATGCAGAAAAAAAGCATTCAGTAAAATCCCACACCTCAGCAGGATAAAAACCCTCAGTCAATTAGGCATAGAAGAAATATACTTCAAAATAATAAAAGGCATATAGGACAATAACATGGCCAACATCATGCTGGTTGTGGAAAAGCTAAAGTCATTTCTCCTAACAACTGGCTTAAGACAAGAATGTCCATTTCTCCAGTTCTATTTAAAGAAGAACTGGAAGTGCTAGCTAGAATAATCACACAAGAGAAAAAAATTAAGGGCATGCCAATTGTAAAAGGGTAGGTGAAATTATGCCTTTTTGCCAATGATATGATAATATAATTAGAAAACCTTACAGATCCCATCAAAAGACTCCTAGAATTGATAACTAAATTCAGTAAAGATTGAGGTTACAGGTTGGAAGGAAGATGGTGGATGAGAAACACCGCCAGACAGAGTGTCTCTGCAGAAAACACAGATTCTAGCAGAAATTAGAAGAAAGAAGCAAGAAGATGAGCGACAGCGGATGATGGTCGGAAGGAGGGGTACCTAGACCACAGGAGACTCCACGGGAGGAGGTTGTGGAGGAGAACTGGAAAGTGAGACTGCTGGAGCAGCCCAGAGACCAGCGGGAAGGGTAGGTTGATTGGTCAGCTTTCCACTCCCCTGCATCTCGTACTGCTGGTGGGCTCTCCAGCAGGTGGAGAGACCTGCAGACACCAGCCCAGAGACGGCCACTGCCAGTGAGTGGTAAATCAGAAGCGGGCATGACACCAGGCTCCCAAATAACTCGGGGCACCTCCGTGTGCACAGACCGGAGCCGCATGGCAGGCACAATGTTGCCTCATCCTCCCCTACGCCGACCCTACCCGCGGTTGCCCAGAGAGACAATATAGCCACCAGCCAGAGGGAATGGGACCTTCACAGTTGAGGCCCTACAGTTGACTGAGGAGAACTCAGAACGTGAGCTCCCTACCGGCCAGCCATCCGAGGTACTGCTGGAATGGTGATCCCAGGAGAATCGGGCAGAACCTGAGGCTAAGAGACATAGACTCAGCTTGAGTTCCCCATGGGTGAATTGGGACTGGCATTTCTCTCCCTGGTGGGGATAGAGTGTGAACTCGGGAGCTCAGAGGTCAGACACGCAGACCAGATCCCATGCACCGAGGTCTCCCATTGCCTGGGGCACGGAAGGGATATACGTGAACAGCCAACTGAGGTGTGTGTGCCTTTAGGGGTGGATCAGCGTCCTAGAGGACAACCCTCCCCGCAAAGGGAGGCCGTGCACCCAGCCCAGGTGGCATTCCTGAGCAGGGAACCTCCCCACTGGCATCACAGTCAGGGGAGGCCTTGTGGCATGTGGTCTGGGCTGCTGGCAGAGGCCCAGGAGTAGCCGTGGAGTTGGGGAGGGTGGAAAAAAGCAAGGCTCGCTCCAGACCATGGGTCTCAGACAGACTCACCTCACAAGTAGACTTTCTGACTGAGTGGGGCCATTTCAGCCCCTCCCTGATAGCTTTTCCTGGAAGCAGATAACAGAACTTTGACCACTGCTAATGACATTGGTGGTGCCTGAGGGAAGGCTTACCCAACACAGCTCCGCCCAGACTCTATCCTAGGTCAGCCCTCACTGAGGGGGAGAAAAGGACACACTTGGAAGTCCCAGGGACCCACCCACCACCTGAGACACTAGAGTGCCTCCTTACAGGAACAAGAGCTGATAACAGGACACAAAAACAACAGCATAGCCAGTTCCTCCAGGAAAGCGCCACCTACTGACAAGGAAGACAACCCACACACCCTTTTCATGGCATCTACTGACTCATTATACAGGGAGTGATTGAATCTATTATGAAGTTGCTATTAATCCATTTGCTTAGATCCAGTGAGGTTTTCATAATGAATATTGGTGCACTTAAGATGGGTGCATATATATTTATAATTGTTATCTCTTCTTGTTGAATTGTGCCCTTCGCTATTATATAATGACACTCTTTGTCTTTCACTACTTTTGTTGATTTAAAAAACTAAATCGTCTGAATTTAGAACTGCTACACTGGCCTTATTTCACTTCCACTTGCTTGGAATACTTATCTCCACCCTTTTACTTTTAGTCTATATGCATCCTTGCAGGTTAGATGTGTTTCCTGAAGACAGCATATACTTGGCCTGTATTTTCTTACCATTCAGCTATTTGAAGATATAATAGAGAAAAATTTCCCAGGCCTTGCTCAAAATCTCGATATACAAGTTCAAGAAACTCAGAGGACCCCTGGGAGATTCAATGCAAACAGGAAGACGTCACGACATGCAGTCATCAGACTGACCAACTTATCAATTAAAGAGGCCCTTCTAAAAGCTGCAAGATGAAAGAAGCAAGTAACATACAAGGGAAAGCCAATTCAAATAACACCAGACTTCTCTACTGAAACTTTACAAGCAAGGAGAGACTGGGGCCCCATTCTCACTCTTCTGAAACAAAACAATGCCCAGCCTAGAATCTTATTCCCTGCAAAATTAAGCTTCGTATAAGAAGGAGAAATAAAGACATTCTCACACAGGCAAAGTCTCAGAGAATTCACCAAGAAAAGACCAGTCCTACAAGAAGCACTAAAAACAGTGTTACGTATGGAACACCATAATAAAAACTCATGAATATAAAAACAAACAAAACCCAAAGATTAAAGGCCAGATATTACAATGGCTCAAGAGAGAAATCAAAACAACAACATCCCACCCAACAGAATGAACAGTAGTCTACATTACCTATCAGTTCTCTCAATAAATGTGAATGGTTTAAACTCTCCACTCAAGAGACATAAGTTGGCTGATTAGATAAGAAAACACAGGCCAATTATATGCTGTCTTCAGGAAACACATCTAATCTGCAAGGATTCATATAGACTAAAAGTAAAAGGGTGGAGATAAGTATTCCAAGCAAGTGGAAGCGAAATAAACCAGTATAGTAGTTCTAATTTCAGACGATTTAGTTTTTTAAATCAACAAAAGTAGTGAAAGACAAAGAGTGTCATTATATAATAGTGAAGGGCACAATTCAACAAGAAGAGATAACAATTATAAATATATATGCACCCATCTTAAGTGCACCAATATTGATTATGCAAACGTCACTGGATCTAAGCAAATGGATTAATAGCAACTCCATAATCACCGGAGATTTCAATACCCCACTGACGGCAAGAGACAGATCCTCCAAAGAGAAAATTAATAAAGAAATAATGGAATTAAACACAACTCTATAACAATTGGGTCGGACTGACATTTACAGGTCATTCTACCCCAAATCCACTGAATATACGTTTTTCTGATCAGCTCACAGGACATTCTCTAATATTGAACATATCCTAGGACACAAAGTAAACCTCAAGAAATTTAAAAAAAATAGAAATCATACCATGTAACTTCTCAGATCACAGTGGAATAAAAGTAGAAATCAACCATAAGAGAATCTCACATTTCTATACAAAAACGTGGAAATTAAACAACCTCCTACTAAATGATTACTTCACAAATGTAGAAATCATGATGGAAATGAAATAATTCTATGAACAAAATGACAATGGAGAGACAAGTTATCCAATCCTCTGGGACACACCTAAAGCAGTTCTGAGAGGAAAGCTTATCTCCATAAATACCTACAACCAAAAGTCAAAAAGATCACAAATAGACAATCTAATGAAATGACTCAAACAGCTGGAAAAAGAAGAACAGACCAGCCCAAAACCCAGCAGAAAAAGTGAAATCAACAAGATCAAATCAGAACTAAACGAAATTGAAAACAGAGAAGCTATTCAGGAGATTAATAAAATATAAAGTTGGTTCTTTGAAAAAATAAACAATATTGACATGCCACTGGCTAAGTTAACGAAAAGCAGAAAAGAGAAATTTCTAATAAATCCCATCAGGAACAAGAAATGAGACATCACAACTGATCCCAAAGAGATACAAGACATAATTTATAAATACTACAAAAATCTTTATGCACACAAACTGGAAAATGGGGAGGAAATGGACAAATTTCTAGAAACACCACAGCCTCCCTAGGCTCAACCATGAAGAAATAGATTTCCTGAACAGACCAATCTCAAGAGCTGAAAAAGAAATAGCAATTAAAAATCTCCCTAGAAACAAAAGCCTCCGTCCAGATGGTTTTACACCCGAATTTTACCACACTTAAGAAAAGAACTAGTACATATCTTGCAGAAACTATTCCACAATATTGAGAAGAACGGAAACCTCCCCGACACCTCTTATGAAGCGAATATTCCTCTGATGCCAAAACCAGTAAAGGATGCAACAAAAAAAGAAAACTACAGACCAATATCCCTAATGAATATAAATGCAAAAATTTTCAACAAAATCATAGCTAACCGACTCCAGACGTTTATCAAAAAGTAATCCATCACGACCAAATGGGCTTCATCCCAGGGATGCAGGAATTGTTCAACATACGTAAATATATAAATGCAATTCACCACATAAACAGAAGCAAAAACAAAGACCACATGATTCTTTCAATAGATGCAGAAAAAGCTTTTGACAAAATTCAACATCCTTTCATGATACGAACACTTAAGAAAATAGGCATAGAAGGGACATACCTAAAAATGATACAAGCCATATATGACAGACCCATAGCCAACATCATACTGAATGGGGAAAGATTGAAATCATTCCCACTTAGAACTGGAACCAGACAAGGCTGCCCACTATCTCCACTTCTGTTCAACATAGTGCTGGAAGTCTTGGCTACAGCAATCAGACAGGAAAATGGAATCAAAGGTATCCAAATAGGGGCAGAAGAGATCAAACTTTCACTGTTTGCTGATGATATGATATTGTATCTAGAAAACCCCAAGGATTCAACCAAGAAACTCCTGGAATTGATCAATGAATTCAGTAAAGTCTCAGGATACAAAATCAATACACAGAAATCAGAGGCATTCATATACGCCAACAACAATCTAATTGAGAACCAAATCAAAGACTCAATTCCCTTCACAATAGCAACAAAGAAATTAAAGTACCTAGGAATATATTTAACCAAAGAGGTAAAAGACCTCTACAGCAGAACTATGAAACACTGAGGAAGGAAATAGCAGAGGATGTAAACAGATGGAAATCCATACCATGGTCGTGGATTGGCAGACTCAACATTATTAAAATGTCTATACTACCCAAACTGATCTACAGATTCAATGCAATACCTATTAATATACCATCAGCATTCTTCAGAGATATAGAAAAAATATTTTTACGCTTCGTATGGAACCAAAGAAGACCCCGAATATCAAGAGCATTTCTAGACAACAAAAACAAAATAGGAGGTATTAATATGCCAGATATCAATTTTACTACAAAGCTGTAGTATTTAAATAAATTTAGTATTGACACAAAAATAGGAATATTGACCAGTGGAACAGATTTGAGAATCCTGATATTTATATCAGGATTCTCATATACCCATATAATCTTTGACAAAGCAGATAAAAACATAAGCAGGGGAAAAGAATCCCTTTCCAATAAATGGTGCTGGGAAAACTGGATAGCCACTTGTAGAAGGATAAAACAGGACCCACACCTTTCACCTCTCACAAAAGTCAACTCACGCTGGATAACAGACTTACACCTAAGGTATGAAACTGTTAGAATTCTAGAGGAAAATGTTGGAAACTCTCTCCTAGACATCGGTCTAGGCAAAGAATTTAGGAAGAAGTCCCCAAAGGCAATCACAGCAGCAACAAAAATAAATAAATGGGACATGACCAAATTAAAAAGCTCCTGCACAGCCAAAAAACTGTCATGAAAATAAACAGATAGCCTACAGAATGGGAGAAAAATTTTGCATCCTACGCATACGATAAGGGACTGATAACTAGAATATACTAAGAACTCACAAAAATAAGCAAGAAAAAATCAAATAACACCATTAAAAAGTGGGCAAATGACTTGAACAGAAAGTTTTCTAAAGAAGACAGAAGAATGGCCAACAAACATAAGAAAAAATGCTCAACATCTCTAATCATCAGGGAAATGTAAATCAAAACCACAATGAGGTATCACTTAACTCCAATGAGAATGGCTTGTATCACAATTCTCCAAACAATAGATGCTGGCGTGGAGGCGGAGCGAGGGGAACACTCCAACACTGCTGGTGGGACTGCAAACTAGTTCAACCTCTGTGGAAAGCAATATGGATATACCTTAAAGCGATTCAAGTAAATCTACCATTTGATCCAGCAATCCCATTACTGGGCGTCTACCCAAAAGATCCAATGTCACTATACAAAAAAGACACCTGCACTAGAATGTTTATAGCAGCACAATTCATGATTGCATGGCTGTGGAAACAGTCCAAGTGCCCACCAATCCTAGAATGGATTAATAAAATGTGGTATATGTATACCATGTAGTACTATTCAGCTCTAAGAAACAAGAGTGATACAGCACATCTTATATTTTCCTGGTTAGAGCTGGAACCCATACTACTAAGTGAAGTATCCCAAGAATGAAAGAACAAGCACCACATATACTCGCCAGCAAACTGGTATTAACTGAGCAGCACCTAAGTGGATACATAGGTACTACAGTAATAGTGTCTTGGGCAGGTGGGATGGGGGATGGTGGTGGGTATATACATACATAATGAGTGAGATGTGCACCATCTGGGGTATGGTCATGCTGAAAACTCAGACTTGTGGGTGGAGGGGGGGAAAGGGCTTTTATTGAAACCATAAAATCTGTATCCCCATAATATGCCGAAATAAAACAAACAGACAAAACATTTCTGAGCTTTAGATTGGTCTATTATGGAGATCTGTTACCTTCTGGGTGAACTTAGTAAGGTTGCATGTATCCAGCAACTTGTCCATTTCATCTTCATTCTGTAGTTTGGGGGCATATAGATTTTTATTGTAATCAAATATAATTAATGTTTTGTATTTCTGTGGTGTCAGTTGTGATCTCTCCTTTTTCATTTATTTTTTTTATTTTTTTTTATTTTTTTTTATTTTGGCATATTATGGGGGTACAGATTTCAAAGTTTCAATAAATGCCCATTTCCCCCCCCTCCCCCCAAAAGTCTGAGTTTCCATCATGACCATTCCCCAGATGGTGCACATCTCACTCATTATGTATGTATATACCCACCCCCTCCCCCCCACCTCCCCAATATCCTATTACTGTAGCACCTATGTGTCCACTTAGGTGCTACTCAGTTAATACCAGTTTGCTGGAGAATATATCTGGTGCTTGTTTTTCCATTCTTGGGATACTTCACTTAGTAGTATGGGTTCCAGCTCTAACCAGGAAAATATAAGGTGTGCTATATCACCATTGTTTCTTAGAGCTGAATAGTACTCCATGGTATACATATACCACATTTTATTAATCCATTCTTGGATTGATTGGCACTTGGGCTGTTTCCACAGCCTTGCAATTATGAATTGTGCTGCTATAAACATTCGAGTGCAGGTGTCTTTTTTTGTAGAGTGTCATTGGATCATTTCGGTAGATGCCCAGCAATGGGATTGCTGGATCAAATGGTAGATTCACTTGTATCGCTTTAAGGTACTTCCATATTGCATTCCACAGAGGTTGAACTAGTTTGCAGTCCCACCAGCTGTGTAGGAGTGTTCCTCTCTCTCCGCAACCATGCCAGCATTTATTGTTTGGAGATTATTTGATATAGGCCATTCTCACTGGTGTTAAGTGATATCTCATTGTGGTTTTGATTTGCATTTCCCTGATGATTAGAGATGTTGGGCATTTCTTCATATGTTTGTTGGCCATTCTTCTGTCTTCTTTAGAAAACTTTCTGTTCAAGTCCTTTGCCCACTTTTTAATGGGGTTATTTGATTTTTTCTTCCTGATTTTCGTGAGTTCTAAATATATTCTAGTTATCAGTCCCTTATCGGATGCATAGGATGCAAAAATTTTCTCCCATTCTGTAGGTTGTCTGTTTACTTTCATGACTATTTCTTTGGCTGTGCAGAAGCTTTGTAGTTTGATCATGTCCCATTTATTTATTTTTGTTGCTGCTGTGATTGCCTTTGGGGACTTCTTCATAAACTCTTTGCCCAGGCCAATGTCTAGGAGAGTGTTTCCAACTTTGTCCTCTAGAGTTCTAATAGTTTCATATCTTAGGTTTAAGTCTGTTATCCAGCGTGAGTTGGTTTCTGTGAGAGGTGAAAGGTGTGGGTCCTGTTTTAGCCTTCTACAGGTGGCTATCCAGTTTTCCCAGCACCATTTATTGAAGAGAGATTCTTTTCCCCAGCGTATCTTTTTGTCTGCTTTGTCAAAGATGAGATGGCTATATGAGGATGGTTTTATATCAGGATTCTCACATCTGTTCCACTGGTCAATATTCCTGTTTTTGTGCCAATACCATATTGTTTTAATTACTACAGCTTTGTAGTATAGTTTGATATCTGGCATATTAATGCCTCCCATTTTGTTTTTGTTGCCTAGAATTGCTCTTGATATTCGGGGTCTTCTTTGGTTCCATACGAAGCATAATATTATTTTTTCTATATCTGTGAAGAATACTGATGGGATTTTAATAGGTATTGCATTGAATCTGTAGATCAGTTTGGGTAGTATAGACATTTTGATGATATTGAGTCTGCCGATCCACGAGCATGGTATGGATTTCCATCTGTTTACATCCTCTGCTATTTCCTTCCTCAGTGTTTCATAGTTCTCCCTGTAGAGGTCTTTTACCTCTTTGGTTAAATATATTCCTAGGTACTTTAATTTCTTTGTTGCTATTGTGAAGGGAATTGAGTCTTTGATTTGGTTCTCAATTAGATTGTTGTTGGCGTATATGAATGCCTCTGATTTCTGTGTATTGATTTTGTATACTGAGACTTAACTGAATTCATTGATCAATTCCAGGAGTTTCTTGGGTGAATCCTTGGGGTTTTCTAGATACAATATCATATCATCAGCAAACAGTGAAAGTTTGATCTCTTCTGCCTCTATTTGGATACCTTTGATTCCATTTTCCTGTCTGATTGCTGTAGCCAAGACTTCCAGCACTATGTTGAACAGAAGTGGAGATAGTGGGCAGCCTTGTCTGGTTCCAGTTCTAAGTGGCAATGATTTCAATCTTTCCCCATTCAGTATGATGTTGCCTATGGGTCTGTCATATATGGCTTGTACCATTTTTAGGTATGTCCCTTCTATGCCTATTTTCTTAAGTGTTCGTATGATGAAAGGGTGTTGAATTTTGTCAAAAGCTTTTTCTGCATCTATTGAAAGAATCATGTGGTCTTTGTTTTTGCTTCTGTTTATGTGGTGAATTGCATTTATAGATTTACGTATGTTGAACCATCCCTGCATCCCTGGGATGAAGCCCACTTGGTCGTGGTGGATTATTTTTTTGATAAGTGTCTGGATTCGGTTAGCTAAGATTTTGTTCAAAATTTTTGCATCTATATTCATTAGGGATATTGGTCTGTAGTTTTCTTTTTTTGTTGCATCCTTTCCTGGTTTTGGTATCAGAGTAATATTCGCTTCATAAAAGGTATCGGGGAGGTTTCCGTTCTTCTCGATGTTGTGGAATAGTTTCTGCAAGATAGGTACTAGTTCTTCTTTGTAAGTATGGTAAAATTCAGGTGTGAAGCCATCTGGACCGGGACTTTTCTTTTTAGGGAGATTTTTAATTCCTGTTTCTATTTCAGCTGTTGAGATTGGTCTGTTCAGGGAATCTATTTCTTCCTGGTTGAACCTAGGGAGGCTGTGTGTTTCTAGAAATTTGTCCATTTCCTCCACATTTTCCAGTTTGTGTGCATAAAGATTTTTGTAGTATTCATAAATTGTATCTTGTGTCTCTTTCGGATCAGTTGTGATATCTCCTTTTTTATTCCTGATGGAGCTTCTTAGAGATTTCTCTTTTCTGCTTTTCGTTAGCTTAGCCAATGGTGTGTCAATTTTGTTTATTTTTTCAAAGAACCAACTTTTTGTTTTATTAATCTCCTGAATAGGTTTCCTGTTTTCAATTTCATTTAGTTCTGATTTGATCTTGTTGATTTCACTTCTTCTGCTGGGTTTGGGGTTGGTCTGCTCTTCTTTTTCCAGCTCTTTGAGTCGTTTCATTAGATTGTCTATTTGTGATCTTCTTGTCTTTTGGTTATAGGCATTTATGGAGATAAACTTTCCTCTCAGAACTGCTTTAGCTGTGTCCCAGAGGATTTGATAACTTGTCTATCCATTGTCTTTTTCTTCATAGAACTTTTTTTTCCGTCTCGATTTCTTCATTTATGAAGTAATCATTTAGTAGGAGTTTGTTTAATTTCCACGTTTTTGTGTAGAAATGTGAGTTTCTGTTAGGGTTGATTTCTAGTTTTATTCCGCTGTGATCTGAGAAGGTACATGGTATGATTTCTATTTTTTTAAATTTCTGGAGATTTTCTTTGTGTCCTAGGATATGGTCAATCTTAGAGAATGTCCCGTGAGCTGATGAGAAGAGCGTATATTCAGTGGATTTTGGGTAGAATGTTCTGTAGATGTCTGTCAGACCCAATTGTTCTAGAGTTTTGTTTAAGTCCATTATTTCTTTATTAATTTTCTGATTGGAGGATCTGTCTCGTGCTGTCAGTGGGGTGTTGAAATCTCTGGCGATTATGGAGTTGCTATTAATCCATTTGCTTAGCTCCAGTAAGGTTTGCTTTATGAATCTGGGTGCACCTAAGTTGGGTGCATATATATTTAAAATTGTTATCTCTTCTTGTTGGACTGTGCCCTTCACCATTATATAATGACCCTCTTTCTCTTTTACTACTTTTGTTGGTTTAAAAACTAAATCGTCTGAAATTAGAACTGCCACACCAGCCTTCTTTTGGCTTCTATTTGCTTGGAATATTGATCTCCACCCTTTTATTTTTAGTCTATATGCATCCTTGCAGGTTAGATGTGTTTCCTGAAGACAGCATATACTTGGCCTGTATTTTCTTATCCATTCCGCCAGCCTATGTCTCTTGAGTGGAGAGTTTAATCCATTCACATTTATTGAGAGAAGTGATAGGTAAGGTAGATTACTGATCATTCTGTTGGGTTGGATGTTGTTGCTATGATATCTGTCTTGAGCCATTGTAATATCTGGCCTTTAATATCTTTGGGTTTTGGTTGTTTTTATATTCGTGGGTTATTATTATGATGTTCCATGCGTAACGCTGTTTTAAGTACTTCTTGTAGGGCTGGTCTTGTCTTGGTGAATTCTCTGAGCCTTTGCTTGTCTGAGAGTGTTTTTATTTCTCCTTCATATAGGAAGCTGAGTTTTGCAGGGAATAATATTCTAGGCTGGGCATTGTTTTGTTTCAAAAGAGTGAGAATGGGGCCCCAGTCTCTCCTTGCTTGTAAAGTCTCATTAGAGAAGTTTGATGTTATTCGAATTGGCTTTCCCTTGTATGTTACTTGCTTCTTTTGTCTTACAGCTCTTAGAAGGGCCTCTTTAGTTGATACTTTGGTCAGTCTGATGACTGCATGTCGTGACGTCTTCCTGTTTGTGTTGAATCTCCCAGGGGTCCTCTGAGCTTCTTGAACTTGTATATCAAGATTTTGAGCAAGGCCTGGGAAATTTTCCTCCATTATATCTTCAAACAGCTTGTCCAACCCTTGAGTGTTGTCTTCTTCCCCTTCTTGTAACCCTATGTCCCTCACATTAGGTTTCTTCACATAATCCCACAGCTCTTGTAGGCTTTGCTCTTTTCTCTTGTTTCTCTGCTCTATTTCTGTGACTGATTTATTTAATTGGAAGGTGTCATCTTCAAGCTCTCAGATTCTTTCTTCTGTTTGATCTACCCTGTTCATTACACTTTCCACTGTATTTTGTAGTTCCTTGAATTGATTCTTCATTTCCAGGAGTTTGGTTACACTTTTCTTCAATGTGTCTATTTCTTTTCTCATATCCTGGAGACTTTTTGTGGTTTCTTGGTGTTGGTTATTGAGTTGTTGTTGTAGCTGGGTGAGTGTTCTTATGTTCCACATACGAAATTCGTCTTCTGTCATATTGGTTGCCTGATTTTGGTCGGTGTCCGTTTCTAGGGGGCTGGTGCTCCTCTTTGGGGGTGTGTTTTCCGTTTGGTTCTTCATATTTCCTGAGTTCTTTTGCTGATTTCTTCCCATGTCGATCAGTTGTTGTTTCTTTCCTTAGGTTATTGTTTGGGTATTCACACACCTTGTTTAGTTTCTGAGGCGTTAGGTGGTGCCTGTGGGTGAAATTGGACCACTCCCTGTATATTGAGTCGGTGGGTGCCGTGGAAAGGCTGTGCAAGATGCCATCCCTGTCAGTAGGTGGCGTTTGCTTGGAGGAACAGGCTATGGTGTTGATTTTGAGTCCTTTTATCAGCTCTAGTTCTGGGCGGAGCTGGGTTGGGTAAGCCTGCCCTCAGGCCGTTAGCAGGTGTCAAAGTTCTGTTCTCTGCTTCCAGGCAAGGCTGTCAGGGCGGGGCTGGAATGGTCCCGCTCAGCCAGAAAGTCTGGGTGTGGGGTTGGGGCTGTCTGAGACCTGCAGTCTGCAGCAGGCCTCGCTTCTTTCCACCCTCCCCAACTCCGCAGCTACTCCTGGGCCTCTGCCAGCAGGCCAGACCACAAGCCACCAGGCCTCCCAGGACTGTGATGCCGGCAGGGAGGTTCCCTGCACAGGAACGCCACCTGGATTGGGCGCACGGCCTCCTCCTGGGGGCAGGGTTGCCTGCTAGGACGCAGATCCGCCCCTGGAGGCACACAGACCTCAGTAGGCTGTTCATGTATAACCCTTCTGTGCCCCGGGCAATGCTAGCCCTCGGTGCAGGGGATCTGGTCTGCAGGTCCGACCTCTGGGTCCCAGAGTTCAAACTGTATTCCCACCAGGGAGAGGATTTCCGGTCCTAATTCACCCACAGGGAGCCCAAGCTGGGTCTATGTCTCTCAGCCTCTGAGTCGGGACCGTTTTCCTGGGTACACGGTGCCAGCAGCACCTGGGAGGGCGCGCGGGGTCCCAAACGGGAAGGTCCAGTTCCCTGGAGGTGCCTCCGGTTGGTGGCTGTATTGTCTCTCTCGGCTGCCGCGGGTAGGGTCAGCGGAGGGGAGGAGGAGGCAATATGGCGCCTGAGGCGTGGCTCGGGTCCGTGCACACGGAGGTGCCCGGAGGAAGTTGGGAAACTGGTGCCACGTCTGCTACAGGCTCACCGTTGGCTGGCGGTGGCAGTCTCTGGGCTGGTGTCCGCAGGTCTCTCCACCCGCTGGGGAGCCCACCAGCAGTCTGAAATGCAGGGGAGTGGAAATAGCAAATCCACCTACCCTTGCCGCTGGTCTCCGGGCTGCTCCGGTGGTCTCAGCCTCCAGTTCTCCTCCGCAGCCTCCTCCCGTTGAGTCTCCCGGGGTCTCAGGTACCCCTCCTTCCGGCCCTTGTCCGCTGTATGCTCGTCTTCTTGCTTCTTTCCTCTAGTTTCTGCTAGAATCTGTCTTTTTTGCAGAGACCCTCTGTCTGGCGGTGTTATTCGTCTGCCATCTTGCTCCGCCCCTCCCTTTTTCATTTCTTTTGGAGTTTATTAGAATCGTTTCCCTTTGGGTCCTTTTCAATCTAGCAAGAGGGCCATCAATTTTGTTTATCTTCTCAAAAAAATAGCTTCTGGTTTTGTTGATCTTTAGTATAGTTCTCTTGTTCTCCATTTCATTCAGTTCTGCTTTGATCAACTAATGCTCACATCCAAAAAACAGAAAGGTTAGATACTGACAACCTAATGAATAAGCTCAAGGAACTGGAAAATGAAGAGCAAACAACCTCCAATCCTAGTAGAAGAAAAGAAATAACGAAGATCATTGACTTCAATTTTAATTGAAATATTATCAAAACCCAAAGAGGATGATCAGACTTTTAATAAGTTGGCTAATATAATTTTAGAATAATTAATTAAAATGCAGGCATTGATTAGCTTATTTGTGTGATAAAACTAGTTTCATTCAATAGATATTTACTAAGTCTTTCATATGTATGAACACTCTTTTTAGGTATTATAGTAAGGTTCTAGACTTTGGGTATACAATAAAATTACTTGGGAAGCTTTAAAATTACTGATTCTGATCTCCTAAAAGATGAGTTATTTCTCTGGCTTGTGGCCTAGGAATTGAAGTAAAACGTATAAAGCCTTCCCCAGCTCATTGTAATGTGTAGCCATAGTTGTAAATGGCTTAGGTAAAAGGTTTGAAGATGAGTAAAAGAAATACTATATGCAAATGAGTGAAAATGTGCTTCTGACTTCCTATTTTACAAGCTTCACTTATAGGGTCACAATCAATCAATTGAAATTAAAGGCTGGAGTGAAACCAAATGGTGAGGGTATAATGCTATTGTGTGGGTGTTTACTCTGTAACAAGAAGTTTTCATGGGACTCTATGTATCATATAGTATTCTAAAATCCAGAAATAATATAAAATATATAATAATCTCCCTGTTTTATAAATGAGAAAAACAAAAGTTCAGAGAGATTATACAATTTGCATGCAGTCACACAGATAGTAATAGCAGAGGCAAGATTCAGATACAAGGCAGTCAGGCATCAAAATTATTTTCCTTCCATTCCACAATATTCCTTTGAATAGCCGTAATAATAGACATGGTATATTAAGTGTTATAAGGCAAGAGTAATCAACATAATTTAATTCAGAACAAACAGAGTTAACTTGTAACTGAGAATAAAAATAAATACTTTATAAAATAGGACATTTAAGTTGGAGTATGAAAAATTAATAAGATTTTTATAGGTGGGTATGAAGAGGCTGAAATTATAAATATGAGCAAAATTATACAGAAAGAAAATCATAGGGTATATTTGAATAATTAAGAGTAGTCCTTATTAGTGGAACTCAATTATGGCAATGCTACTATGATGTTTAGAAATGAAAGCGGGTAATTTTGGTTCTATCAAAAATGAGAGCACTCTACAATGTATTCAGCAATCTTACAAAATGAATAATCACACTGCAGATAGCAAAAGTGCCTCCACTGAAATTTCTGCATGTGGCATGAGTAGAAATGTAGCAGCAGGTTATGCATGGTAGAGAGTATGAGTGATTACCATTACTTCCAGTACTCCTTTCCTTTTGGACACATTGGATTATTGAATTTCTCTGTTTCCATGACGTTAAATGAAAGCAATACAAAATGAGAGAAGTGTCAGGTGTTATTTACAGTCAGAAGTGTTTATGAGCAACTGCATAACTCTACTCTCTTCCCACACTGAGGAAAATATACAGGCCTTGAGTAGGTGGTGTCACAAAATCAAATCATCCTGTATAACTGAGCTATTACATGGAAGACAGCTACCTTGAAGAAATAGCTAAAGCTGCAGCAGACTTTGTAATATGCTTTTGTTAGTTTTTTATTTCAACAACTTTAGGGGGTACAAGTGATATATATATATATATATATATATATATATATATATATATATATATATATATATATATATTCTCATGCTGAAGTCAGGGCTTTAAGTGTACCCACCACCAGCATAATGTACACTGTACTCAATAGGTAGATTTTTTTTATCTATCACCCCTCTCCACCCTCCAACTTGTTGATTTCCTATGTCCAGTACTGCTGTTTATGATCATATATATCTTCCCATTAGTTCCCACTTCTAAGTGAGAACAAATGGTATTTGTTTCTCCATTCCTGAGATATTTCACTTAAGATAATGGTATCCAGTTCCATCCAAGTGGCTACAAAGGACATTATTTAATTCCTTTTTATGGCTGAGTAGTACTCCATGGTGTGTGTGTGTGTGTGCGTGTGTATATATATATATATATATATATATATATATATATATATATCTCCATGGTGTGTGTTTGCAACACATGCACACACATATGTATACACACACTACATTTTTTTTATCCACTCATCACTTGATGGGCACTTAGTTGATGCCAAACCTTTGTAATTGTGAATTGTGTTGCAAAAACACATTTGGGCCAGGTGTATTCTTTGTAAAATTACTTTTTTTTTCATGGGTAGATACCCAGTAGTGGGATTGCTAGATAGAATGGAAGTTTTACATTTAGTCCTTTGAGAAATCACTATATTGCATGCCATAGAAGTTGTACAAGTTTTCAGTCTCATCAACAATGTGTAAGCATTCCCTTTACACCACAACCACACGAAATCTATTATTTTGTTTAACTTTTTAATAATGGCAAATCTGAAAGTGGTAAGGTGGTATCTTATTGTTGTTCTGTTTTGTATTTCCCTGATAATTAGTGAGAATGAGCATTTTTTTTTCATTTGTTTTTATGGCCATTTGTATATCATCATTTGGAAATAGTCTGTTTATGTCTTTTGCTCATTTTTATGGGGCCATGTGAAGATTTGTTTGATTTCTTTGTAGACTCTGGATATTAGTCCTTATTGGATGCATACTTCATGAATATGTTCTCACATTCTTTAATTTGTCTATTACTACTTTGATTTCCTTTGCTGTGAAGAAAAATTTTAGCTTCTTAGAGCTGAATAGTACTCCATGGTATGTGTATATATATATATATATATATATATATATATATATATATATATATATACCACATTTTATTAATCCATTCTTGGGTTGATGGGCACTTGGACTGTTTCCACAGTCTTGCAATTATGAATTGTGCAGCTATAAACATTCGAGTGCAGGTGTCTTTTTTGTAGAGTGACATTGGATCTTTTGGGCAGATGCTCAGTAATGGGATTGCTGGATCAAATGGTAGATTCACTTGTATTGCTTTAAGGTATCTCCATATTGCTTTCCACAGAGGTTGAACTAGTTTTCAGTCCCACCAGCAGTGTAGGAGTGCTCCTCTCTCTCCGCATCCACGCCATCATTTATTGTTTTGAGACTTTTTGATAAAGGTCATTCTCATTGGAATTAAGTGATATATCCTTGTGGTTTGGATTTGCATTTCCCTGATGATTAGAGATGTTGAGCATTTTTTCATATGTTTGTTGGCCATTCTTCTGTCTTCTTTAGAAAAGTTTCTGTTCAAGTCATTTGCCCACTTTTTAATAGAGTTATTTGATTTTTTCTTGCTGATTTTCGTGAGTTCTTAGTATATTCTAGATATCAGCCCATTATCGGATGCACATGATGCAAAACTTTTCTCCCATTCTGTAGGTTGTCTGTCTACTTTCATGACTATTTCTTTGGCTGTGCAGGAGCTTTTTAGTTTGATCGTGTCCCATTTATTTATTTTTGTTGCTGCTATGCCTTTGGGGATTTCTTGATAAACTCTCTACCTAGGCCAATATCTAGGAGAGAGTTTCCAACATTTTCCTCTAGAATTCTAACAGTTTCATATTTTAGGTTTAAGTCTGTTATCCAGCATGAGTTGATTTTTGTGAGAGGTGAAAGGTGTAGGTCCTGATTTAGCCTTCTACAAGTGGCTATCCAGTTTTCCCAGCACCATTTATTGAAAAGGGATTCTTTTCCCCAGTGCATGTGTTTGTCTACTTTGTCAAAGATGAGATGGCTTTATGAGGAAGGTTTTATATCAGGATTCTCAAATCTGTTCCACTAGTTAATATTCCTATTTTTATGCCAATACCAGATTGATTTAAATACTACAGGTTTCCTGTAAAGTTTGATATCTGGCATATTGATACCTCCCATTTTGTTTTTGTTGCCTAGAATTGCTCTTCATATTCGGGTCTTCTTTGGTTCCATATAAAGTGTAAAATTATTTTTTCTATATCTGTGAAGAATGCTGATGGGATTTTAATAGGTATTTCATTGAATCTGTAGATCAGTTTCGGTAGTATAGACATTTTAATGATGTTGAGTCTGCCGATCCATGAACATGGAATGGATTTCCATCTGTTTACATCCTCTGCTATTTCCTTCCTTAGTGTTTCATAGTTCTCCTTGTAGAGGTATTTTACCTCCTTGGTTAAGTATATTCCTAGGTACTTTAATTTCTTTCTTGCTATTGTGAAGGGTATTGGGCCTTTAATTTGGTTCTCAATGTGATTGTTGTTGGCGTATATGAATGCCTCTGATTTCTGTGTATTGATTTTGTATCCTGAGACTTTAGTAAATTCATTGATCAGTTCCAGGAATTTCTTGGTTGAATCTTTGGGGTTTTCTAAATTTACTATCATATCATCAGCAAACAGTGAAAGTTTGATATTTCTGCCACTATTTGGATACCTTTAACTCCACTTTCCTGTCTGATTGATGTAGCCAGGACTTCCAGCACTATGTTGAATAGAAGTGGAGATAGCGGGCAGCCTTGTCTGGTTCCAGTTCTAAGTGGGAATGCTTTCAATTTTTCCCCATTCAGTATGATGTTGGATATGGGTCTGTCTATATGGCTTGTATAATTTTTAAATATGTTCCATCTATGCCTATTTTTTAAGTGTTTGTATCATGAAAGGGTGTTGAATTTTCTCAAAAGCTTTTTCAGAATCTGTTGAAAGAATCAAGTGGTCTTTGTTTTTGCTTCTGTGTATGTGGTGAATTTCGTTTATAGATCTACGTATGTTGAACCATCCCTGCATCCCTGGGATGAAGCCCACTTGGTCGTGATGGATTACTATTTTGATAAGCGTCTGGACTCAGTTAACTAAGATTTTGTTGAAAATTGTTGCATTTATATTCATTAGGGATATTGGTCTGTAGTTTTCTTTTTTTGTTGCATCCTTTCCTGGTTTTGGTATCAGAGTAATATTCGCTTCATAAAATGTGTCGGGAAGGTGTCCGTTCTTCTTGATGTTGTGGAATCGTTTCTGCAAGATAGGTACTAGTTCTTCTTTGTAAGTGTGGAAAAATTCGGGTCTGAAACCATCTGGACCAGGACTTTTGTTTCTAGGGAGATTTTTAATTGCTGTTTCTATTTCAGCTCTTGAGATTGGTCTGTTAAGGAATTCTATTCCTTCCTGGTTGATCCTAGGGAGGCTGTGTGTTTCTGGAAATTTTTCCATTTCTTTCCCATTTTACTATTTGTGTGAATAAAGATTTTTGTAGTATTCATAATTTATATCTTGTATCTCTTTGGGATCAGTTGTGATGTCTCCTTTCTTGTTCCTGATGGGGCATATTAGAGATTTCTCTTTTCTACTTTTCATTAGCTTAGCCAATGGTGTGTCAATATTGTTTATTTTTTCAAAGAAGCAACTTTTTTTTTATTACTATCCTGAATAGCTTCCCTGTTTGCAATTTCATTTAGTTCTGATTTGGTCTTGTTGATTTCACTTTTTCTGCTGGGTTTTGGGCTGGTCTGTTCTTCTTTTTCCAGCTCTTTGAGTCATTTCATTAGATTGTCTATTTGTGATCTTTTTGACTTTTGGTTATAGGCATTTATGGACATAAACTTTCCTCTCAGAACTGTTTTAGCTGTGTCCCAGAGGATTTGATAACTTGTCTCTCCATTGTCCTTTTGTTCATAGAATTTTTTTTTTATTTCCATCTTGATTTCTTCATTTATGAAGTAATCATTTAATAGGAGGTTGTTTAATTTCCACGTTTTTGTGTAGAAATGTGAGTGTCTGTTAGGGTTGATTTCTACTCTTATTCCACTGTGATCTGAGAAGATATATGGTATGATTTCTATTTTTTCTTTTTAATTTCTTGAGGTTTACTTTGTGTCTTAGGATATGGTCAATCTTAGAGAATGTTTCCTGAGCTGATGAGAAATACGTATATTCAGTGAATTTGGGGTAGAATGTCCTGTAAATGTCAGTCAGACCCAATTCTTCTAGATTTTTGTTGAATTTCATATTTTTATTAATTTTCTCTTTGGAGGATCAGTCTCTTGCCGTCAGTGGGGTGTTGAAATTTCCGGAGATCATGGGGTTGCTATTAATCAATTTGCTTAGATCCAGTGAGGTTTGCATAATGAATATTGGTGCACCTACGTTGGGTGCATATATATTTAAAGTTGTTATCTCTTGTTGAACTGTGTCCTTCACCATTATATAATGACCCTCTTTGTCTTTCACCAATTTTTTGGTTTAAAAACTAAATGGTCTGAAATTAGAACTGCCACGCCAGCCTTCTTTTGGCTTCCACTTGCTTGGAATACTGATCTCCACCCTTTTAGTTTTAGTCTATATGTATTCTTGTAGGTTAGATGTGTTTCGTGAAGACATCATATACTTGGCCTGTATTTTCTTACCCATTCAGCCAGCCTATGTCTCTTGAGTGGAGAGTTTAAGCCATTCACATTTATTGAGAGAACTGATAGGTAACATAGATTAATGTTCATTCTGTTGGGTTGGATGTTGTTGTTTTGATTTCTCTCTTGAGCCATTGTAATATCTGGCCTTTAATCTTTGGGTTTTGTTTGTTTTTATATTTGTGAGTTTTTATTATGGTGTTCCATGCATAACACTGTTTTTAGTACTTCTTGTAGGGCTGTTCTTTTCTTGGTGAATTCTCTGAGACTTTGCCTGTCTGAGAATGTCTTTATTTCTCCTTCTTATACGAAGCTTAGTTTTGCAGGGAATAAGATTCTAGGCTGGGCATTGTTTTGTTTCAGAAGAGTGAGAATGGGGCCCCAGTCTCTCCTTGCTTGTAAAGTTTCAGTAGAGAAGTCTGGTGTTATTTGAATTGGCTTTCCCTTGTATGTTACTTGCTTCTTTCATCTTGCAGCTTTTAGAAGGGCCTCTTTAATTGATATGTTGGTCAGTCTGATGACTGCATGTCGTGACGTCTTCCTGTTTGCATTGAATCTCCCAGGGGTCCTCTGAGTTTCTTGAACTTGTATATCGAGATTTTGAGCAAAGCCTGGGAAATTTTCCTCTATTATATCTTCAAATAGGTTATCCAACCCTTGAGTGTTATCTTCTTCCCCTTCTGGTAACCGTATGACCCTCACATTAGGTTTCTTCACATAATCCCACATCTCTTGTAGGCTTTTCCCTTTTCTCTTGTTTCTCTGCTCTATCTGTGACTGATTTATTTAATTAGATGGTGTTCTCTTCAATCTCTGAGATTCTTTCTTCTGTTTGATCTACTCTGTTCTTGAGGCTTTCCACTGTATTTTGTAGTTCCCTGAATTGATTCTTCATTTCTAGCAGTTTGGTTAAACTTTTCTTCATTGTGTCTATCTCTTTAGTGAACTTTGGTTCTATATCCTGGAGGCTTTTTATGGTTTCTTTGTGTTGGTTATTGAGTTGTTCTTGCAGGTCGCTGAATTTTTTTTATGATCCACATTCGAAATTCCTCTTCAATTATTTTTGTTGCCTGATTTTGCTTGGTGTCTCTTTCTAGGGGGCTGTTGCTTCGCTTTTGGGGTGTGTTTTCCATTTGGTTCTTCATATTTCCAGAATTCCTTCGCTGATTTCTTCCCATGTCAATCAGTTATTGTTTCTTTCCTTTAGGTTTTTGTTTGGGTAATCACACACCTCTTTTAGTTTCTGAGCTGCTAGGTGGTATCTGTGAGTGAGATTTGACTAATCCCTGTATAATACATCAGTAGGTGCCATGAAAAGGGTGTGCAGGATGCCCTCTCTGTCAGTAGGTGCCGCTTTCTCGGAGGAACAGGCTACACTGTTGGTTTTGTGTCCTGTTATCAGCTCTTGTTCCTGTAGAGAGGCACTCTAGTGCTTCAGGTGGTGGGTTGGGCCCTGGGACTTCCAGATGTGTCCTTTTCTCCCCCTCAGTGAGGGCTGGCCTGGGAGAGAACCTGGGCAGAGCTGGTTTGGGTAAGCCTGCCCTCAGGCAACACCAATGTCATTAGCAGGGGTCAAAGTTCTGTTATCTGCTTCCAGGAAAAGCTATCAGGGTGAGGCTGGAATGACCCCACTCATTCAGAGCGTCTGCCTGTGGGAGTGGGGCTATCTGAGACCCGTGGTCTGGAACGAGCCTCGCTTTTTTCCACCCTCCGCAACTCCGTGGCTACTCCTGGGCCTCTGCAAGCAGGCCAGATCACACACCACTAGGCCTCCCCAGACTGTGATGCCGGCAGGGAGGTTCCCTACTCAGGAACGCCACCTGGGCTGAGTGCATGGCCTCCCTTTGGAGGGAGGGTTGTCCTCTAGGATGCTGATCTTCCCCTGAAGGCACACACACCTCAGTAGGCTGTTCATGTATATCCCTTCTGTGCCCTGTGCAATGCGAGACCTCGGTGCAAGGGATCTGGTCTGCAGGTCTGACCTCTGGGCCACAGATTTCACACTATATCTCCACCAGGGAGAGGATTGTCAGTCCCAATTCACCCACAGGAAGCCCAAGCTGGGTCTATGTCTCTCAGCCTCAGGGTCTGCCCCTTTCTCCTGAGATTACCTTGCCAGCAGCACCTAGTAGGGCTGGTGGGTAGGGAGATGACATTCTGAGTTCCCCTTAGTCAGCTGTAGGGTCCCAAAAGTGAAGGTCTCTTTCCCTGTAGGTGCCTCCGGCTGGTGGCTATATTGTCTCTATGGACAGCCGCAGGTAGGGTCAGCAGAAAGGAGAATGAGGCAATATGGTGCCTGCCACGCGGCTCCAGTCTGTGCACACGGAGGTGCCCCGAAGGAGTTGGGAGCCTGGTGCCTTGTCCGATTCTGGCTTACCACTCATTGGTGGTGGCCATCGCTGAGCTGGTGTTGGCAGGTTCTCCCCCCACTGAGAAGCCCACCAGCAGTCCGAGATGCAGGGGAGGGGAAAGGGCTGATACACCTACCCTTCCCACTGGTCTCCGGGCTGCTCTTGCGGTCCCACCTTCCCATTCTCCTACGCGGCCTCCTCCTGTGGAGTCTCTCGTGGTCTCAGGTACTCCTCCTTCCGACTCTCGTCCGATGTAGGCTCGTCTTCTTGCTTCTTTCTTCTAATTTCCACTAGAATCCATCTTTTCTGCAGAGAAACTCTGTCTGGCGGTGTTTCACGTCCACCATCTTGATTCCAACTCTGCCCCGCTTTTTTTAAACTGCCAATTTCTTCTGCTCTCTTGAGGCATGTGGAGGAGGTCCAGACAAGGACAAGTTCCCTGCCCTCAAATTTCTTCCATTTTAGGGAAATGGTTTTTGAGTGACTTGCAAAGAACTTTCTAACAGCATCATATAATAAGCAGATGTGTTGCCTTGGGAAGTAGGAAGCTTCCCCTTTCTGGAGGCTCAAGCTCATAAATTGAAGCAGTAATTAAAAGCCTCCCCAAATGGAAAAATCCTGGGCCAGATGGCTACACTTCAGAGTTCTACCAAACATACAAAGATGAACTCATGCCTATACTACAGAAACTATTCCACACCATTGAGAAAGATGGTATCCTTCCTAACTCATTCTACGAAGCCAATATCACCTTGATACCAAAGCCAGGAAAGGACACAACAAAAAAAGAAAATTACAGACCAATATCCCTCATGAATACACATGCAAAAATCCTAAATAAAATTCTAGCACATAGAATTCAGCAGCACATCAAAAAAATAATTCACCATGACCAGGTGGGCTTTATTCCAGGGATGTAAGGTTGGTTCAACATACGCAAGTCTATAAATGCAATTCACTTCACAAATAATATCAAGAACAAAGACCATATGATTCTGGCAATAGATGCAGAAAAAGCATGTGATAAAGTCCAACACACCTTTATGAGAAAACCTCTTAAGAAAATAGGCATACAAAATTCATACCTTAAACTTATCAAATCTATTTATGACAAACCCACTGCTAATATCATCCTAAATGGGGAAAAATTGAAATCATTCCCTCTTTGATCCAGAACTAGACAAGGATGCCCACTATCTCCTCTTCTATTCAACATAGCACTCGAAGTCTTACCTATAGCAATCAGACAAGAGAGGGATATTAAGGGCATCCAAGTGTGGGCAGACAAGATCAAACTCTCACTCTTCACTGATGATATGATATTATATCTAGGAAACCCTATGGATTTATCCAAGAGACTCATAGATTTAATAAATAAATTTAGTATAGTTTCAGGTTATAAAATCAATATACCCAAATCAGAAGCATTCGTATATGCCAAGAACCATCAAGCAGAAACTCAAATCAAAAATGCAATACCCTTTACTATAGCCCCAAGGTAAATTAAATATCAAGGAGTATGCTTAATGTAAGATAAGAAAGATTTATACAAGGAGAACTACAAAACACTAAAAAAAAAGAAATTGCATATGATTTGAACAGATGGAAAAATCTACCTTGTTCATGGATTGGTAGAGTCAATATAGTTAAAATGTCAATATTACCTAAAGTTATCTACAGAATTAATGCAATCTCCATGAAAATATCACCAGCATTCTTTACAGATCTAGAAAAAAATAATTCTTCACTTGATATGGAACCAGAAGAAACCTCCTATAGCCAAATGAATTTTAAGTAAGAAGAACAAACTGGGAGGCATCAGTCTTCCTGACTTCAAGCTGTACTATAAAGCAATAATAGTTAAATCAGCCTGGAACTGGCACAAGCACAGAAGCATAGATATCTGGAATAGATCTGGGATACCAGAGATGAAACCATCAGTATATGGCAACCTAATCTTTGATAGAGCAGACAAAAATATACAATGGGGAAAAGAATCCCTCCTCAATAAATGGTGCTGAAAAAACTGATTAGCTACATGCAGAAGATTGAAACAGGATCCCTACCTCTCACCTTTCACAAAAATTCACTCAAAATGGATAACAGACTTAAACCTAAGGCATGAAACCTTAAGAATCCTAGAAGAAGATGTTGGGAAAACCCTATCAGACATTGGCCTAGGCAAAGAATTTTTGAGGAAGAGCCCCAAGGCAATCACTGCTGCATCAAAAATAAACAAATGGGATCTCATCAAATTGAAAAGTTTCTGTATTTCTAAGGAAACCATCATTAGAGAAAATAGACAACAGATAGAGTGGGAGAAAATATTTGGTCTCTACACTTCTGATAAAGGTCTAATAACAAGAATCTATCTAGAACTTAAAAGAATAAACAAGAAAAAAACAAACAATCCCATCAAGAAATGGGCAATGGAAACGAACAGAAACTTCTCCAAAGAAGACATAATAATGGCCGGAAAACCTATAAAAATACTCAATATCTCTAATCATCAGAGAAATGCAAATCAAAACCACAATGAGATACCATCTAACACCAGTGAGAATGGCTTGTATCAAGAAATCCCAAAACAACAAATGCTGGCGAGGATGTGGAGAGACAGGAACACTCTTACACTGCTGGTGGGACTGCAAATTAGTGAAACCTTTGTGAAAAAGAATTTGGAGATACCTCAAATAGCGAGATATAGAAATACCATTAGACCCTGCAATAGTATAGTTGGGCAATATATGTAACCCTAACAATATTTATACCCCCATAATATGATAAAAGAAAAGAAAAAAATGAAGTCAATGGCCAAAAGATTATGATTTGTAACCACCAAGAATATTGAAAGTAATGTGGCAGTCCAGCCACGGTGGCTCACACCTGTAATCCTAGCTCTCTGGGAGGCCAAGGCGAGCGGATTGCTCCAGGTCAGGGGTTCAAAACCAGCCTGAGCAAGAATGAGACCCTGTCTCTACTATAAATAGAAATAAATTTATTGGCTAATATATATAGAAAAATTAGCCTGGCATGGTGGCGCATGCCTGTAGTCCCAGCTACTTGGGAGGCTGAGGCAGCAGGATTGCTTGAGCCCAGGAGTTTGAGGTTGCTGTGAGCTAGGCTGATGCCACGATACTCACTCTAGCTTGGGCATCAAAGCGAGACTCTGTCTCAGAAAAAAAAAAAAAAAAGAAAAAAAAGAAAGTAATGTGGCTCCAACTGAGAAGGTGCTTTTCTTTTTTTAATTTTTCTATTTCAGCATATTATGGGTGTAAAATGGTTAGGTTTTATTTATTGCTCTTGTTCCCCCACCCTGAGTCAGAGATTCAAGAATGTCCATCCCTCAGATGATGTGCATCACACTCATTATGTATGTATATACCCATCCTACCATTCCCCTCTCATCTCCCCCCAAATTGATGAATGTTATTACTATATGCGCACTTAGGTGTTGATCAGTTAAAATCAATTTGATGGTGAGTATATGTGGTGCTTATTTTGCCATTCTTGAGATACTTCACTTAGTAGAATTGGTTCTAGCTTTATCCAGGATAATACAAGAGGTGCTATATCACCATTGTTTCTTGTAGCTGAATAGTAATCCATGGTATACATGTAATAAATTTATTAATCCACTCATGTATCTATGGGCACATGGGTTGTTTCCACATCTTTGCAATTGAGAATTTTGCTGCTATAAACATTCCAGTGCAGATGTCTTTTTCATAGAATGGCTTTTGTTCTTTTGGGTTGATGCCAAGTAATGGGATTGCTGGATCAAATGGTATATCTATTTGTATCTGTTTGAAGTACCTCCATATTGCTTTCCACAGAGGTTGTACTAGCTTGCAGTCCCATAGGCAGTGTATGAGTGTTCCTATCTCTCAGCATCCACGCCAACATTTATTGTTTTGGGACTTTTTTATAAAGACCATTCTCAGGCTTGGCGCAGTGGCTCACGTCTGTAATCCTAGCACTCTGGGAGGCCTAGGCGTGCAGATTGCTCAAGGTCAGGAGTTCAAAACCAGCCTGAGTGAGACCCCGTCTCTACTAAAAATAGAAATAAATTAATTGACCAATGAAAAATATACATACAGAAAATTAGCCAGGCATGGTGGCGCATGCCAGTAGTCCCAGCTACTCAGGAAGCTGAGGCAGGAGGATCATTTGAGCCCAGGAGCTTGAGGTTGCTGTGAGCTAGACAGATGCCACAGCACTCACTCTAGCCTGGGCAACAAAGTCAGACTCTGTGTCAAAATAAATAAATAAATAAATAAAAAATAAAATAAACAAAAAACATTCTCACTGGGGATAAGAAGTACCTCCTTGTGGCTTTGATTTTCATTTCCCTGATGATTAGAGATGTTGAGCATTTTTCACATATTTTTTGGCCATTAGTCTATCTTTTTTGAAAAATTTCTTTTCATGCCCACTTTTTGATAGGGTTATTTGATTTTTTTCTTGATGTTTTACCTGAGTTCTAAATACATTCTATTTATCAGCCTTTTATCAGATGTGTACCATGTGAATACTTTCTCCCATTCTGTCTGTTGTCTGTTTGCTCTTGTGATAATTTCTTGGGCTGTGCAGGATTTTTTAATTTGATCATGTCCCATTTATTTATTTTTGTTGTTGCTGTGATTACCTTTGGGGTCTTTTCCATAAATACTTTGCCTAGGCCAATGTCTATAACAGTATTTCCAAACTTTTCCTCTAGAATTATTAGAGTTTCACACCTTAGGTTTAAGTTTGTTATCCACCGTGAGTTGATTTTTGTGAGAGGTAAAAGGTGCAAATTCTGTTTCAGTATTCTACATGTGGCTATCCAGTTTTCATAGCACTATTGAATAACAATTCTTTTCTCCAGTGTATGTTTTTCTGTGCTTTGTCAAAGATTAGATGGCTATGTGAGGATGGTTTTATATCGGGGTTCTCAGTTCTGTTCTATTGGTCTATATCTCTGTTCTTGTGCCAGTCCCATGCTATTTTACTTACTATAGTCTTGTGGTGTAGTTTGAAGTTTTGTAAATTTATGCCTTCTATTTTGTTCCTTTTGCCTAGGATTGCTTTTGCTATATGGGGTCTTCTCAGGTTCCATACGAAATGTAAAATTATTTTTTCTATATCTGTGAAAATTGATGGTGGTATTTTTAATAAGAATTGCATTGAATCTGTAGATCACTTTGGGTAGTATAGACATTTTAACCATGTTGATCCTGGTGACTCACGAGCATGTTATGGTTTTCTACCTGTTTATGTCTTCTGCTATTTTCTTCCTCCGTGTTTCATAGTTCTCCCCATAGAGGTCTTTTACCTCCTTAGTTAAATATATTCCTAGGTATTTTACTTTCTTTGTTGCTATTGTTATGGGTATTGATTCTTTGATTTGGTTTTCAGTTTCATTGTTATTTGCATATATCAATGCCTCTGATTTGTATGTATTGATTTTGTATCCTGAGACTTTACTGAATTCGTTTATTGATTTCAGGAGTCTCCTGGTTGAATACTTGGTGTTTTCTAGGTATAATATCATATCACCAGCAAAGAGTGAGAGTTTTATCTCTTCTTCCCCCATTTGGATGCCATTAATTCCCCTCTGTTGTCTAATTGCTCTAGCAAGGACTTCCAGCACTATGTTGAATAGAAGTGGAGATAGTCGGCAACCTTGCCTGGTTCCAATTCTAAGTGGGAATGTTTTCAATTTTTCCCCATTCAGTATGTTGTTTCTTGTGGGTTAGTCATATATATTCCTGACCAGACCAATGTCAACACCGAAATTGAAATAGCAATAAAAAACTTCCCGAAAAGAAAAGTTCCAGACCAGATAGTTTCACACCCGAATTTTACCAGACCTACAAAGAAGAACTGGTGCCTAGCTTGCATAAATTATTCCACAATATTGAGAAAGGTAGAATCCTCTGCAACACATTTTATGGAGCTAAAATTATCCTGATACCAAGACAAGGAAAAGATGCAATATAAAAAGAAAACTACAGACCAATATCCCTTATGAATATAGATGCAAAAATTCTCAAAAAAATTCTAGCAAACTGAATCTGGGTGCTTATCAACAAAATAATCCATCAAGACCAAGTGGGCTTCATCCCAGAGATTCAAGGGTGGTTCAACGTAAACAAATTAATAAATGTAATTCGCCACATAAGTAGAAGCAAAAACAAAGGCCATGTGATTCTCTCAATAGATGCAGAAAATACATTTGATAAAATTTGACACCCTTTTATGTGAGGAGCACTTAAGAAAGCAGGCATCGTCAGGGCTTACCAGAGAGTGCTGTTTAAACAGAGAAAAATTTAGAACATTTTTCAACGATGAAAATCTTAGGCCTCTGTGAATAATTACCCAACTAAGTTAATTTGGGTTTGTGGAAACATGGATGAGTTTCATTTATATATTTGTATGTGACATTTGGAACACTGTAAACTCTTCCATGCTAATCCTATATTTTATTTTATTTTTTTACATCCAAGGAATTTTTGCTATCCTCTCCGTGGCATATTTTAGCATTAGGTCAGATTTTTTTCTTTCTCCAAAAGTTTCCTAAAATGATATTTCTCATAAACCTAAGAAATGGATTAAAAGAAATATTCAGTGTGATACATAAAATTAAGTCATCACCATAACGGTATAAAATTACAGTTCAATCCTATAGAAACACTCAGCCCCTCACAAAATCATGGAAACTAAACAATATATTAATGAAAAATTATTGGGTAAAGGAAGAAATTCAGAGGGAAATCGAGAATTTCTTCGAACAAAATGATAACAATTATAGCTCTTACCAAAACCTATGGAATACAGCAAAAGCTTACCTGATAGGAAAACTAATAGCAAACTAATAGCTCACATCCAAAAAACAGAAAGCTTAGATACTGACAACCTAATGAATAAGCTTAAGGAATTGCAAAAGAAGAGCAAACAATCTCCAATCCTAATAGAAGAAAAGAAATAACAAAGATCAAAGCAGAACTGAATGAAATGGAGAACAAAAGAACTATACTAAAAATCAGCAAAACTAGAAGCTGGTTTTTTGAAAAGATAAACAAAATCGATGGCCCTCTTGCTAGATTGACAAAGACCCAAAGGGAAAGGACTGTAATAAACTCAATAAGAAATGAAAAAGGAGAGATAAAAACAGATACCAAAGAAATACAAAACATTATATTTGACTATTATAAAAAAAACTATATGCCCAAAAACTACAGAACAAAGATGAAATGGACAAATTCTTGGATTCATACAATCTCGCTAAGTTCACCCAGGAGGCAACAGAATTCCTAAACAGACCAATCTCAAGCTCAGAAATTGAAGCAGTAATTAAAAACCTGCCCAAACGGAAAACTCCTGGGGCAGATGGCTACACTTCAGAGTTCTACCAAACATACAAAGAGGAATGCATACCTATACTACAGAAACTATTCCACACCATTGAGAAGGATGGTATCCTTCCTAACTCATTCTACGAAGCGAATATCACCTTGATACCAAAGCCAGGAAAGGACACAACAAAAAAAGAAAATTACATACCAATATCCCTCATGAATACAGATGCAAAAATCCTAAATAAAATTTTGGTGAATAGGATTCAGAAGCACATCAAAATAATAATTCACCATGACCAGGTGGGCTTTATTTCAGAGATGCAAGGATTGTTCAACATACGCAAGTCTATAAATGCAATTGACTTCATAAATAAAATCAAGAACAAAGACCATATGATTCTGTCAATAGATGCAGAAAAAGCATTTGATAAAATCCAATACACCTTCATGATAAAAACTCTTAACAAAATAGACAGAGATGGCTCATACCTTAAACTTATTAAAACCATCTATGACAAACCCACTGCTAATATCATTCTAAATGGAGAAAAATTGAATTCTTTCCCCCTTTGATCCAGAACTAGACAAGGGTGCCCGCTATCTCCTCTCCGATTCAACATAGTACTTGAAGTCCTAGCGATAGCAATCAGGCAGGAGAGGGGTATTAAGGGCATTCAAGTGGGGGCAGATGAAATCAAACTCTCGCTCTTCTCTGATGATATGATATTATACCTAGAAAACCCCATGGACTCTTCCAAGAGACTCCTAGACTTGATAACCGAATTTGGTAAAATTTCAGGTTATAAAATTAGTATACACAAGTCAGAAGCATTCATATATGCTAAGAACCATCAAGCAGAAACTCAAATCAAAATGCAATACCCTTTACTATAGCCCCAAAGAAAATTAAATATCTAGGAGTATACCTAACGAAAGATGCAAAAGATTATACAAGGAGAACTATGAAACACTAAAAAAAGAAATTGCAGAAGATTTAAACAGATGGAAAAATCTACCTTGTTCATGGATTGGTAGAATCAATATAGTTAAAATGTCAATATTACCTAAAGTGATCTACAGAATCAATGCAATCCCCATCAAAATACAATCAGCATTCTTTACAAATCTAGAAAAAAAAAATTCTCCACTTCGTATGGAACCAGAAAAAAACCTCGTATAGCCAAAGCAATCTTAAATAAACAGAACAAACTGGGAGGCATCAGTCTTCCTGACTTCAAGCTGTACTATAAAGCAATAATAGTTAAATCAGCCTGGAACTGGCACAAGAACAGAAGCATAGATATCTGGAATAGATCTGAGATACCAGAGATGAAACCATCAGTATACTGTAAACTAATCTTTGATAAAGCTGACAAAATATACATTAGGGAAAATAATCTCTCTTCAATAAATGGTGCTGGGAAAACTGGCTAGCTACATGCAGAAGAGCAAATCAGGATCCCTTCTTCTCACCTCTCACAAAAATTCAATTTTGATGGATAACAGACTTAAACTTAAGGCATGAAACCTTAAGAATCCTGGAAGAAGATGTTGGGAAAACCCTATCAGACATTGGCCTAGTCAAAGAATTTTTGAGGAAGACCCCCAACGCAATCACTGCAGCATCAAAAATAAACAAATGGGATCTGATCAAATTAAAAAGTTTCTGCACAGCCAAGGAAACCATCAGTAGAGCAAATAGACAACCCACAGAGTGGGAGAAAATATTTGCTCTCTACACCTCTGATAATGGTCTAATAACAAGAATCTATATAGAACTTAAAAGAATTAACAAGAAAAAATAAAACAATCCCATCAAGAAATAGGCGACGGAAATGAAAAGAAACTTCTCCAAAGAAGACAGAATAATGGCATGCAAACATATAAAGAAATGCTCAACCTCTCTAATTATTAGAGAAATGCAAATCAAAACCACAATGAGATACCACCTAACCCCAGTAAGATTGGCCTATATCAAGAAATCCCAAAACAACAAATGCTGGGGAGGATGCGGAGAGACAGGAACACTCCTACACTGCTGGTGGGACTGCAAATTAGTGCAACCTTTGTGGAAAAGAATTTTGAGATACCTCAAACAGCTAGAAATAGAAATACCATTTGACCCTGCAATAGCATTGTTGGGCATCTACCCAAAGGAGCATAAGACATTCTATTATAAAGACATCTGCACCTGAATGCTTATTTGGTGACTATTGCACAGTCATAGAAACAACCCAAGAGCCCATCAATTCATCAGTGGATAATTAAAGTGTGGTATATCCTCACAATGGAATATTATTCAATCCTAAGAAATGATGAGCTAGCACCATTTATGCTATCCTGGATTAAGCTTAAGCCTGTTATCCAAAGTGAGGCAACACAAGACATGGAAAATGGGCTCTACATCTACTTGCCATCAAATTGGTACTGACTGATTAAAACTATGGTTTTCAAATGTTGGCAATGCTCACCAGGGACTCAGGGTGGGGGGAACCAATCTTAGGGAGGTGGCGAGTATTTTGGAGGGGAAGGGCATAACTCTAACCCTTCTTAGGGAGAGGCAAAGATATACAATGTAACCAAAATGTCAAAAAAAATCAAAACAAAACTTTTTATCAGATGGTGGGCAGGAGGTAGGGGGAAGGAGGTAAGGGGTATATGCTTTCATAACGTGTGTGATGCACACCACAGGGGGATTGGACACATCAGGGGGACGGAGGGTCGGCAGGGGCAATATTTGTAACCCTAACAATATTTTTACCTGCATAATATGATGAAATAAAAAAAATAAAAAAATAAAAGTAAAAAAAATTAGGTCATCAGCATGAAATCATTTAACTGTCACACATACATCATAATTTTATCTGGAAGACATGCTACTCAATGATGTCTTCACACGTACGCATGTTAATGCATTATAATTTTCATGAATTACATTCAATCAAATAAAAAATATTAGCATTTGTTACAGTAGATCACTATTCCAGCTATCTATCAATGTATGGCAATGAATTCATGAGACACAATTAAAATTCTAATATCTGACATTGTTGGAGATAGAATATTTTTAAGACGGTGAGTATGGTACTTAAGAAAAACATTTTTTAATGCTATTATGAATTCTAAGTAATGTACTTGTCTTCATTGTATGAAACTTGACCGAACACTAAAACACAATTAGGTATGGATTCCACATTTCTTTACCACATTTTCTCTTGAATTGTAAAATAAGATTCTTTTATGGTCTTGATTTTCAAGTAAAACTAGTGTTAAGAATAGATTTTATGTCTCATCATAATCCCCTGAAAATAATACTAACTTGAAAGAGTAGCTGGATACACAAGTAAAATATAAAGTATTGAGACAAAGAATAAATCAGATAATATTAATAAATTGGTGTTTACTCAGGCTATAGCTAACATTTAGTTTCTTTCCATGGACTGGATAATTTGAAATAGGTAGCTAGGAACTGATTAACAAGAAATGCAAACATGGCAACCCTTGAGAGGCATGGAATATAGATCAAAAGAGAGACTGATAACTCATTCTTATCCTAAAATTGTGGGCACATGTCTAGCGACCAAACAATTCATGTCCACCAAATTCTATCTTCATTGCATTGTGCTTGATAGCAAGACTAAGTTTTTACCATTATCCTCTTTTATGTAGATTTTTGATAAATTACTACCAGATATGGTAATGCATTCTTTATTTAAAGTACAATAGCATTAAGTTATATTTTTAGTTACATTCTAGTCCTGAGGAAACAATTTAGTCACATTGATTATAAATTATGAACTATCTTCTAATAACCTCAATTATTTACAATCCTATTAGGTGAACAACTTCTGAAGATGACTAACCTCATTCATTGTATGTTTTATTAATCTTATCTTCAAAAGGGTAATCTTATCTCCAGATTCATGAGGCTCTGATGAACCCAGGACCTAGGTCAGGAACTTTGATACAGAGCTCTTTGATCATAGAAAACTAGGAGTTTCAGGATGTATGCTAATAGGGTTTTATGCATATATTAAGAAAGTTAAACGTTTAGTCATAAACAATTTATTTGATTTAAAAAATGTAGTTAAAGCAAACAGAAACCACATCATGAAAATTTTGCACTATGTGCCTAAGCACCTCTCTATTTTTTTCCCTCTCTAGCTCACACTCAGCTCTCAGCATCTAAGGGCTTAAATATATTGATTTTTTTTTTTATTTTACTAAATCAGATAGTGACTCATCTATCTCTTTTTCATGTTTTATTGTCTGTGTTGTTTCCCCCTATGCTTTCTTCTTGGAGTTTTAAAGTTTCAGGTTTCATGTTGAAGACTTCAACCATTTTGAATTTATTTTTATTTGTGGTATAAGATAAGTCAAATTTATTTTTCTGATATGTGGGTACAATTTTTGCAGCACCATTTGTTGAAGATACTATCCTTTTTCCATGGTGTAACACTGGCACTATTGTTGAAAATAAAATGACCATATATGTACTTGTTTCATTTTGGGCTATTTTGTAATATTGGTGTATATGTCTGTCTTTATGTAAGACTTCTTTAGAAAGAGACCTGAGCTAGCATCTTCAGCCCCCTTTCCAGTCTTGATTACCTAGCATTGTAATATATTTGTCTTTTTATGTTTAGTATTGCTCTAAAGGAAAACCTGGGGCTGAGTATTTTATAAAGAAAAAAGGTTCATTTGTCTCATGGTTCTGTAAGCTATACAAGAAGTATGGTACCAGTATCTGTTTCTGGTGATGGCTTCAGGCTGTTTTCACTTGTGGAAAAAGAGGATGGTAGCTGGCATGTGCAGAGATCACATGGTGAGAGAGGAAAACAAGAGAAAAAGGGGAGATGTGTCAGCATCTTTTTAACAACAAATGATCATGGTAATTGATAAAGCACAAATTCACTCATTACTGTAAGGATAGTACAAAGCTATTCGTTATGGATTCATTGCCATCACCCAAATACATCCCATTATGCCTCATCTCCACAAATGAGGATCAAATTTTAACACAAAATTGGGAAAGGTCAAACATCCAAACTATAGCAATATTTTGGAATCAGGAAAGATGAGGCCTACAGATTTTTACTTCTTTTTAAAGATTGCTTTGGTTATTTATGGATTTTTGTGGTTGCATATGAATTTTAGAATATATTTTTATTTTTGAAACAATTGGGACATTGATAGATATTGCACTGAATCCATAGATCACATGGAATAGTGTAAACATTTTAACAATATTAAATCTTCCAATCCATAAATATGAGTTGTAATCCCATTTGTTTGTGTCTTTTTAATTTTTTTCCTCAGTGGTTTGTAGTTTTCAGTATATAAGTCAATTCAAATTAATTCTAAGGAATTTTATTCATTTTGTGCATTTATAAGTGGAATTATTTTCCTAATCTCCTTTACAGATAGCTTGTTATTTTTTTGTACAAAAATGTAATTGATTTTTTACATTAATGTTGGATCCCACAACTTTACTGAATTCATGTATTAGTCCTAAAATTTTTTATAGATTCTTTATGGTGTTAATATGTGATATGTTGTCCAAACATACAAATGTTTTACATCTTCTGTTCTGATTTTGGATCTTTTAAATTTTAGGTCATTTGTTTATTTACTCATTTTTTAGTTGAATTCTGGACTTTTTAAATTTCAGAATATTATGGGGATACAAACCTTTGGTTGCATAAATTGTTTTTGTACTTTTTGAGTCAAAGTTATATGTATGTCCATCACCCAGATAGTATGCATTGTATTCATTAGGTGTGAATTTACGCATCCCCTTCCCTCCTCCCACCTGCTAGATTTCCACTGAGTTTTAGTTCCATATGTGCACATAAGTGTTGATTGATTGGTTCCAAATTAATAGTGATTACATGTGATGTTTGCTTTTCCATTCTTGTGATACTTTATTTGGTCTCAATTGCCATCCAGGTTGTTACAAAAGGTATTAGCTGACCAATGTTGGTTATGTCTGGGTACCACTCCATGGTATACATATACCATATTTTATTAATTCACTCATATATTGATGGGGACTTGATTCTACATCTTTATGATTGTGAATTGCGATGCAATAAAAATTCCAGTGTAGGTTTCTTTTTGGTAAAAATTTTGATAAATTTTGATATTTTTATCTTTTTGATAAAAATATTTGTTTTCCTTTGAGTAAATGCCCAGCAGTGGGATTGCGGGATCAAATGATAGGTCTACTATTAGTTCTTTGAGATATCTCCATACTACTTTGGATAGTGATTGTACTAGATTACAGTTGCACCAACAGTGCATATAAGTGTTCTTTTCTTTCCATGTCCATGCCAGCATTTGTTCCTTTGGGGATTTTGATAAAAGCCATTCTCACTGGAGATAAGTCATATCTCTTGGTGGTTTTGATTTGCACCTCCCTGATGATTAGAGATGATGATGATTTTTTCATATGTTTATTGGTCACTAGTCTATCTTCTTTAGAAAAGCTTCTGTTCATGTCTTTTGTCCACTTTTTATAGGGTTGTTTGATTTTTGTGACTGATTTTCTTGAATTCTTTGTAGATTCTGGTTATTAGCATGTTCTTGGATGTTTTGCATGGAAATATTTACTCCCATTCTGTAGGTTGTCTATTCAGTCTATTGATTGTGTCCTTGGCTGTAGAGAATATATATATATATATAATATATATATATATATATATATTCTGTATATATAAATATATATATTATATATTATATATATATATATTTTTTTTTTTTGACAGAGTCTCACTTTGTTGCCCAGGCTAGAGTGAGTGCCATGGCGTCAGCCTAGCTCACAGCAACCTCAAACTCCTGGGCTCAAGCAATCTTTCTGCCTCAGCCTCCCAAGTAGCTGGGACTACAGGCATGCGCCACCATGTCCCGCTAATTTTATATATATATATATATATTAGTTGGCCAATTAATTTCTTGCTATTTATAGTAGAGATGGGGTCTCACTCTTGCTTAGGCTGGTTTGGAACTCCTGACTTCAAGCAATCCACCCGCCTCAGCCTCCCAGAGAGCTAGGATTACAGGCGTGAGCCACCGCACCTGGCTAGAATATATTTTTTTTTATTTTAAGCATATTACGGGGTTACAGATATTTAGGTTATATATATCGTCCAAGTGTGTCCATCCTTTAGATGATGTGCACCAAACCCAATAGATGTGAATATAACCATCCCTTCCTCCCCCCTCCCACCTGTCCAAAACCCAATAAATATTTAAGGTACTGGCACAATGAGAGAGACATAAATGAGTGGAACAGAACTGGGAACCCAGATATGAAACAAGCATCATATAGCCATCTAATCTTTGACAAAGCAGACAAAACCATACACTGGGGAAAATAATATTTATTCAATACATGGTGCAGTGAAAATTGGATATCCACATGTATAGAATATATTTTAATTTAATCAAGTCTCATTTATTTATTTTGTTGTTGTTGTATTCTTCATAAGTTCTTTGACTAGGCCAATATTCAGAAGAATTTTCCAAAATTTTCTTCTAAAATTCTTATAGTTTCATGCCTTGAGTTTAAGTCTGTTATCCATTGTGTATTAATTTTTGTGAGTCGTAAGAGGTGTGGATTCTGTTTCAGCCTTCTACATATGTTTATCCATTTTTACCAGCACAATTTACTGAATAAGAATTTTTTATCCATGGTGCATGTTTTTGTCTTCTTTGTCAAAGATCACTTGGTAATATGAGGACAGTTTTATATCTGCATTCTCTGTTCTGATCCATTGGTCTATGTCTCTGTTCTTGTGCCAATACCATGCTGTTTAGGTTGCTATAGGTTTGCAGCATTTCTTGAAGTATGGGAAAGTGATGTCTCCCAATTTATTCTTTTTGATTAAGGCTGCTTCAGGATTTTTTCTTATTCCATATGAAACTTAGAATTATTTGTTCTAGGTCTGTGAAAAATTATATTAATATTTTAATGGAGATTACGTTAAATATGTAAATCACTTTGGTAATATGGGCATTTTAACAATGATTCTTCTGATCCATGAGCATGATATCCTTTTCCATTTATTCACATCCTCTGTGATTTCTTTCCTCAGTGTTTTGTAGTTCTCCCTGTAGATGTCTTCCACCTCCTTGGTTCAATATACTCCTATGTATTTTGTTTTCTTTGTTAGTTTTGTGAAAGTTATTAACTCTTTGATTTGATTCTAGTTTGACTGTTGATGTATACAAATGCTAATGTTTTATGTACATTGATTTTGTAACCTGAGACTTTGCTGAATTTATTTATCAATTCTGGTAGTCTCTTGGAAGAGTCTTTGGGGTTTTCTAGATATAAGATCCTATCATCAGCAAAAAAATCACAATTTGACTTTTTTTTTCTCCTTTGGATACCCTTGATTCATTTCTCTAGCCTGTTTGCTCTGGATAGGACTTCCAGAAATATTTTGAGTAGAAGTGGTGACAGTGGATAACATTGTGTGATTCCAGTTCCAGTTCCAAGTGAGAAAACTTTCAGTTTTTCCTATTTAGTATGATGTTGGTTGTAAGTTTTCTCTGTATGGCTTTTATGATTTTGAGTTATGTTCCATCTATGCCTATTTTGTTAAGTGTTCTTATCATAAAGGGGTCATGAATTTTGACAATTGCTGAAATTCCGTCCCTGATGGTTCTCCATAGTGCTGCTTGCCCAGTGGCCCCATTAGAGTGGGTAAACCCCAAGGCAGATTGACATTGAATGAGCTTGGGTACCCTGTAGGTGCCTCGGAATCAGCATGCTTCTCCCTGGCATGGTCAGAGATTGATCTCTGGATCCATGGGGATGGGCCCACAGGCCATATACCATACACTCAGGCCTTGGTCATATTCCCTGGGGGTACAGAGGAGACATTTTTGCATTAGTCTCAGCAGATGGGGGTGAGTGCAGTGTGTGTCCTAGCTGCAGTGAACTCACGGAGCAGCACTCCTCTGATGGGAGGGCCATACTTTCAGCTCAGTCCAGGATCCTGGGCAGGGAAGCTCTTGGCCTACATTACATTTGTGTGCGATTTCAGCTGGTTTTAGGTTTTACCAGTCAGTAGAGGCCTGGGGTAAACTGCAGAAGAGGGGTAGAAAAGTGTAAGGACTGCTCCAGACTGATGGATTATAGGTATCAGACACACTTGCCTCCACAGGCTGAGTTTCTGATTAAGTGGGGCCATTTTCAGCCCTCCCTGGCAGCTTTGCCCAGAGATGGGGAATGAACTTTTGACCCCTGATGAACCAGATGCCCTTGCCAGCATTTGTGGAACTTGAGGGTAGGCTCATCCAACCCACTCTTGCCCAGCATAACTCCCCCACCTATGTCTGCCGTGGTGGAAAATAAGGACTCACCTGAAAATTCCAGAGTGCCACCCATGACCTGGGGCATTCAAGTTTATCTTTTGAGGAACCAGTGTTGGTCATAGGACCCAAAAGCAATATTGCAGTTGTTCCTTATGGCAAGTGCCACCTACTGAAAGTGAGGTCAATTTTCACACCGTTTACAGCATTTACTAACTCAATCATACAGGGTATGGTTGATTCTTACCCACAAGTTCCACCTATTGGCTCAGAGATTCAAATGGGCATGTCATTGTCTAAACAAAATAGAATTCAAAGTAATTAGTCACAGCTGCTCCAGATGTCAAGGAACCAGAGTAAGAACACTGGAAGTCTGAAGAATCACAGTGCTAGGATACACCTAAAAGGGAACAACAGCCCCCTAGCAATGGATACCAATGAAAATTACAATAGCAAAATGACATATAAAGAAATTCGAACATGGATTGTAAGGAAGTTCAATGAAATACAGCATGTGTAAGTGCCAGTGGTGGGTTAAATGGGCTAGTACACAGGGTCTTAGTTAGTGCATGTGGACTGGTAACAGTGGCAGTCATGATGGTTGTCTGGGCAGGCCTAACCTCAGGCCTCTGGGAAGAGTGCATGGACACTGGCAATGGTAAATGGACTTTCCCTCATTTGATTAGTAAAAAAAAAAAAAAAAAAAAAAAAAAATCAAAGTAGGGGTGTCTCTTAAAGAAAAAATTCTAATTTTGGGTACAGAGAACTCATTAATTTTTAAGGCAGTGGATATTCACTGAAATTTTTGAGCCACAAATAATATTACTAGAGCTGGCAGAACCAGGAAGGACAAAAGACTGGGGAGAAAAAAACTAGAAAGGCAATTCATATGCCTATTACACAAAGAATTCAAAAATACGAGAAAAAGGTTGATCATACATTCCTGTATTCATTTAACAAACCATCAATGAGCATCAGCTATGTAGGTGTAGAAATAGATAAATGTGTCAGAAATTACAATCTAACAAATTTATTTTCTCAATATTGTGACTAGAGGACAGATGTAGCTAACTCTGGGTGAGTATGACCCATTCTGAAGTGGAACAGAATTAAGAAGTACATCTTATTCCAAATCTGGTTGTATGTGGAGCCAGTGGGTAAATGCAAATTGACATTAAGGAGGATTGTAGTTCCAATGCTAGAAAAGCCTGTCTAAACAGGCAACCAAAGCATGAGGCCCAAAGGCAAATAATTAAAGGTAAGACATGAAGCCAAGGGATAGAAGAATGAGCCAAGGAAAATAACACTAAAGAAGAGTCAAATAAAATGGGAGAGGAGGAGGGCAATCTAGGCATATTCAGAGACAGAGAGTTTATATACCCTTCATCCAAAATGTTAAAAGCCATATACAACAAACACACAGTCAACATAAAACTGAACAGAAAAAAAAAATTGAAATCATTCACCCATAAGCCTGGAACCAGACAAGGGTGTCCTCTATCACCACTTCTATTCAACATAGAGCTGGAAGTACCAGACAGAGCAATCAGAGAAGAGAAGGGAACCAAGAGGATACAAATGGGGGCAGAAGAAGTCAAACTAGTGCTCTTTGCTAATGATATAATCTTATATCTATAAAACCCCAGAGATTCTGCCAAGAGACTACTAGAGTTGATAAATAAATTCAGCAAACCCTCAGGTTACAAAATCCACATACACAAATCAGTAGCATTCATATATACCAACAACAGTTAAGCTGAGAACCAAATCAAGGACTCAATACATTTCACAATAGCTACAAAGAAAATAAAATACCTACGAATAAAATTAACTAAGGAGGTGAAAGACGTCTACAGGGAGAACTACAAAACACTTAGGAATAAAATAGCAGAGGACATAAACAGATGAAAAACCATACCAGGCTCATGGAGCAGCAGAATCAATATTGTTAAAATGTTTATACTTCCCAAAGTGATTTACAGATTCAATGCAATCCTTATTAAAATACCAATGTCATTTTTCACAGATCTAGAAAAAAATAATTCTATGCTTGATGTGGAACCAAAGAAGACCCTGGAAAGCAAAAAGAACAAAATGGGAGGCATCAATTTACCACACTTAAACTATACTACAAGGCTATAGTAATCAAAACAACATGGGACTGGCATAAGAGCAGAGATATAGACCAACAGATCAGAACAGAGAACCCAGATATGAAACCACCCTCATATTGCCATCTAATCTTTGACAAAGCAGACAAAAACATACACTGTGGAAAAGAATCCCTATTCAATAAATGGTGCTGGGAAATTGGATAGCCACATGTAGAAGATTGAAACAGGATCCACACCTCTCACCACTTACAAACATCAATTCACAGTGGATAACAGAATTAAACATAAGACATGAAACCATAATAATTCTAGGAGAAAATGTTAGAAAAACTCTTATAGACTTTAGGTAAGGTGAAAAAATAAATTATGAAGAAGATCCCAAAAGCAATCACAGCAACAACCAAAATAAATAAATGGAATCTGATCAAATTAAAAAGCTTCTACATAGCCAAGGAAAGTATCATTAGAGGGAACAGACAACCTGAAGAATAGGAGAAAATATTTGCATGCCATACATTTGATAATGGGCTGATAAATATAATCTATATAGAACTTAGGAAAATCAGCATGAAAAAAATAAAACAACTCTATTAAAAAGTAGGCAAAGGACATGAACAGAAACTTTTCAAAGAAGATAGACTAATGGCCAATAAACATATAAAAAAATGCTCAACATCTCTAATCATCAGGGAAATGCAAATCAAAACCACAATGAGATATCACTTATCTCCAGTGAGAATACTTGTTATCAAAAATTCCCCAAACAATCAATGTTGGTGTGGATGTGGAGAGATAAGAACACTCATACACTGCTTGTGGCACTGCAAACTAGTACAACCTCTTTGGAAAGTAATATGGAGATACCTCAAAGAGCTACAAGTAAAACTACCACTTGTTCCAGCAATTCCATTACTGGGCATCTCCCCCAAAAGAAAAAAGACATTGTATAAAAGACACAACTGCACTTGAATATTTATAGCAACACAATTCACAGTTGCGAAGATGTGAAAGCAACTCAAGTGTGTAGTATATGTATACCATGAAGTACTACTCAGCCATAAATAATAGTGAAGCAACTCTTGTATTATGCTGGATGGAGCTGTATCCCATTCTTCTAAGTGAAGTATCACAAGAATGGAAAAACAAGCACTGTGTCTATTCACCATTAAATTGGTACTAATTGATCAAACCTTATGTGCACATATGGAAGTAACATTCATTGGGTTTCAGGAAGGTAGGAGGGGGCAGGAAAGGATGGGTGAATTCACAACTAACAGATGTAGTGCATGCTGTTGGGGGATGGACATACTTGTGGCTCTAATTTGAGTGTTTCAAAGGCAATTTCTGTAACAAATAGTTTTGTTCCTCCATGATATTCTGAAGTTTCAAAAAGATATAATTTTTATATTCTTAGATTTGAATGAACAAAACAAAATGAAGTACCGTTGTATGATGGTTAATTTTATGTGTCAACTTGACTGGGCTAAGTGATGACTAGATAGCTGGCAAAAGTTTTCTAAGTACGTTTGTGAGGGTGTTTCCGTAAGAGATCATCATTTGAATCAGTAGATTGTGTTGAGCAGATCACCCTTATCAATGAGGGTTGGCATGATCCAATCCATTGAGAGCATGAATAGAAAAGTAGAGGAAGGGCAAATTGGTTTTCTACTTGAGCTGTGACATCCATCTTCTCCTACTCTTAGGTGTCTGTGCTTTTTATTCTCTGGCCTTTAGACTCAAACTGGGACTTATACCATTGGCTTCCCTGCTCCTCATGCTTTCAGGCTTAGACTGTAACTACACTACTTGCTTTCCTGGGCCTCCAGTTTGCTGACAGCAGATTGTAGGACTTCCCAGCCTCCATAATCATGTGACTCAATTTTTCATAATCAATTTATTTCTATAAATCTATTTATACTCTATTGGATATGTTTCTTTGGAAAATTTTGACTAATATACCTTGAATAAATGTGTTCGTGTTCTGAACAGCATGGTAGTGGATAGGTTCAATGCACTCAAGAACCTGAGACAGAGCAGACAGACTATGCCATTCAACTAAAATTAATTCAGTGAGCTATGGGCTGGTTCATTGGCCCATGGATGCTCCATCTCAAATATAATCGCTTAAATTTCATGATTTAATGTTAAATTTGTTCAGCATAGAATTATTCCTTTAACTTACCTAACGTTTGTATGAAAATAAATGTCCTTATATCTGTTTAGTAATTAAAACTTTCCTAAGATCCTTTACTTATGTTTTATCATTTGCTCACAACAGCCATATGAAAATGAAATTCTCATATTTACAGAAGTTGGGAGATGAAGCAAGGTTCAGAGAGGTCAGAGAAAATTTAATGGTAGATAAGAGCAAAACATGGGCCTCAATCTTTCTGGGGAAAAAGTCTTTAGCCATATGTAACAGTGATGCTAATGTACCACTCATATTTTAGACTGTAGGAAGTATATTTCACTGACAATATAACTGCCACTCCTCTGGATCATTGACCTATTCATATTAGGTCACACTCCTATAGGTTTCTCCCTAGCCAATAACCGAGTATGGTAGGAATGTTAGTATAGGGCCATTTCTGCAGGACTCCTCTATCAGGCAACATTTACTTGAGGTATCACCATCAGCCTATCCAAAACTTTCTCAAAACAATGTTGCAGTTTGAGACTCCTGCTACCCAATCCTCCTTCTTTTACTCTCTCTCTTTAGAAGTGTCATATATGTATTACAGTGTGAAATATTTTCCTGCCTCTGCAGGCTCCCTCTCCTTTATTCATCATAGGTGCTTCTCCACAACAAATCTCTTGCACATCTAATCCCATCTTGACATTTGCTTCTCAGAGGACACAAACTGATATAGGTAGTACCAGTAAGAAAGGCTTTGGTGACTGGCTTACTCACATCCTAGCTAGCAATTATGGTCTCATTCTGACCAGTGTAAGGGTGCCCACATGGAAGTAATATTCATTGATGCCAGGTGGGTGGGAGGGGGGTGGTGGGGATGGGTAAACTCACAACTAATGGGGCTAGAGCATGGGCATTAGCATTAGCTAGAGCATGGACTAGAGCATGGGCACTTATTGAGCATGGGCATACTGTAGCTCTGGCTTGGATGAGGCAAAGTCATTGTATGTAACCAAAATGTTTATACTCCCATAATATTCTGAAATTTAAAGAAATAATTTTTTTTTAAGTAGCAGGTCAGTTGCTGGTGATTTTACTGGTAGCTACAGTTTCTTAAAGTATGAGTTCAGTTAAAGCATTTTAAAGGATTGAGAGAGACAATGACTCAAGGAAAATGGAGTTGGTTGCTTATTGCTAAGTGGTATTTAAACCCCCATGAGGGAAAATAAGAAACTGAGGACAGTTAAAGAAAGTTAAAGTGTGAAATCCAGAGCTTTCATAGCTTACAAAGAAAAAAAATTATCTCCTGCAGTGAAAGAGTACACACAGCAAAGCTGCAAACACTGGATTTAAAAATAAGACAGGGCTCCAGAGATATTTAAATTCTCAGCAAAGACAGTTTGTAATAGTAATGTCAAAAATCTTTCAGAAAAAAATGGGACCTTGAAATGTGGTATATGTGAACATCTAGATGGATGCCCTGAAAATTTTTGACTCTGTAGACCTTACTGGACCTTCTGAGCTCGCAAGTGTTACCATGTCTTCCTATTTTCAGCTAAGACTTCTCTTTAGTGGGCTGAAAGGACCTTTGGAAGTAGGGAAAACTTAGAACTAGGGTGGCTCTTAGAAGCTTGGGTAAAATGGAAAACTTAGATATTTTAAGAATTGTTAGACAAAGGTCTGAGTTGACATTGATACCTAGAGACCCAAAAGATAATTGCATCCCCTTTTTCAAAGTTGGGGAATACAGGAGCCAGGTAATAAATGGTGTTCTGTCCAAAGTTCAATTCAAAGTAGACCATTTGGGTCCATGGGCCTACTTAGTAGTCGTTTCTCCAATGTGGCCCCAACTATTTTACTGGAGCCAGTTGGCGTAATCACACTTAGGATCCTTGACCTATGAAAGTAAAAGTTATCAAAGTGAGGAAGGCCAAGCAGAAACCCCTGAAACTCTATTTAACAAGATCATAAACTAAAATAGTTTAATTCTTCATAAGAGATGATTGTTTTAACGTACTACCTTGAGTGAGGTATGGTGAGGCAAGATGAAGATCAAGAGAGAAACTAGAAATACTTTTAGTTTGTTATACTCACAGTTTCCTGGAGAGAACACAGACACTGTGCAGGACTATTTAGTAGAAGCACTGGGGTTGGTCAGGAGGCAGAAGGAAAGAAGAGAACTGTGGCTGAGTGTCTTTATTGTGATTTCTGCAGGAAGAAACAGGTAAGACTATGTTAGTATGTTTAAAATTTGCTAATTTGAACAAATTCAGTGGGCTTTGGGATATAGAGGATGTCCAGGGCTGTCTGATACCTGTCTCTAGAGTGATTAAGATAGATGTATAATGGCCCAGAGTATGCAAGCCCAAAAAGGGAGGTGGTAGGGGTTGTGGACTTAATCAGCTGTTAAAGAAGAGGAAGTAACCAGTCTCTAACCAGGATCTCAGAACTGGGTTAAGAAAATATGAAAGCTATATTAAAACTATGGAGATTATTACCAACATTAATGACATAAAGAATGCAATGGCTATACTCTTGTGCATATCTCTGTTTAATTTGTCCCTAACAAAAAAGAAGAAAAAATGAATCTTGAAAAATAACTGTAGACTACTACAAGCTCAACCAATTAATACCTCTAATCACAACTGCTCTGCCAGAAATTGTATTGCTTCCATGGCAGATTAATAAGACCTCACATAAATGATAAATCATTATTGACTTGTCAAATACATTATATTCTATTCCAATTATGAAGTAGATTCATGAAGAGTTTGAATTTATATGAGAAAGATGATTATATTAATTCATAGTTTTCCCCAGGGCTATTTTCACTCTCCCAGTGTCATATTTTATGAAGAGATATGTACCAACTATACATTTCACAGAACATCACACTAATCTAGTCTATTGATGACATTATTCTAATAAGTCAAGATAAGAAGAGATAGCTAGTATGTAGACGCCCTAATAAGACACAGATGATCTAGAAGGAAGGCAATAAACCCTATGAAGATTCAGGGACCAAGTACTTTCATGAATTTTTTAGAGAACTATTGGTCAGGGATGTGTCGTGATATCCCTTCCTTATTATAAGATAAATTTAGGCATCTTATACCTTCTACAAAAGGAAAAAAAACAACACAGTGTATCTTAGGTCTCTTGGGTTGTGGAGGTAGTACATTGTACATTCTCGGATCCTGCCCTGGGGTTTCCGGCGCCTTGGACTGCGGGTGCCCACCGATAGTTCTCATTCCTCGGCGGGACTTGTATGCGGGCCCCGGCCTCCACGCATCCTGCGCAGGGATTTTCACCGGCTTGGACTGCGGGTGCACGCTGATACTTCTCGTCCCTCGGTGGAACTTGTCCATGGCTCCCAGTCCCTTGAGCTCTGCTGATGAAGGGACAGAGGGCGGGGTGAGAGTCATCCTCCATGGATCCTCCTCAGGGATCCCCAGCAGCCCAAGCCCTGCTGCTGCGGATACGTGCCGATAATCTCTGCCCCTGGGTGGAACTTGTCCGGGGTTCCCAGCCCCTTGAGCCCTACTGGTGAAGGGTCAGAAGGCGGGGCAAGAGCCATCCTCTGTGGACCCTCCACAGGGGTCTCAAGCGGCCCACGCCCCAACGTCGCCAAAACATACAGATAGTTTTCGCCCCTCCCAGGAACTTGTCCACGGTTTCCAACCACCTGAGCTCTGCCGGTGAAGGGACAGAAGGAAGGGTGAGAGCCATCCTCTGCGGACCCTCCACAGGGGTCTCCACCTGTGGGGTCACACACCTCGGGTCACACACCCCGCTGAAGCGGGGACCCACAGATAGTTTTTGCCCCTCCGTGGAACTTGTCCATGATTCCCAGGCACTTGAGCTCTGCCGGTAAAAGAACAGAAGGCAGAGTGAGAGCCATCTTCTCCAGACCCTCCCCAGGGGCCTCCAGTGGCCCAACCACAACGCTGCAAGGATGCACAGATAGTTTTCAATCCCCAGCAGAATTTGTCTGCAGACCCAAGTCGCTTGAGCTCTGCCGGTGAAGGGACAGAGCTGGGGGTGAGAGACATCCTCTGCAGTCCCTCCCCAGGGATCTCCAGCGATCCAAGCCCTGCTGCCAGGGACGGAGATGTGTGGATAGTTTTCACCCCTCAGCGAAGCTTGTCCATGGTCCCTAGCCACTTGAGCTCTGCCAGTGAAGGACCAGAAGGGGGGGAAAGAGAGCCATCCTCTGTGAACCCTTCCCAAGGGTCTCCAGTGGCCCAAGAACTGCCAGCGGGGTGCAGAAAGTTTTCATCCCTCAGTGGAACTACTCTACAGACTCCAGCTGCTTGAGCTCTGCCTGGGAATGGACATAAGAGAGGGAGAGCGCCATCCTCCATGGATCCTCCTCAGGGGTCTGCAGTGGCAAAAGCTCCACTGGTGACACACGGAAAAGGGATAGTCATCACCCCTCAGTGGAGATTCTCAGTGGTCCCTGGCAGCTCAAGCACTGCTGATCTTAGCTCATAATCCATTCACTCCATTTCCAATCCTCAATAAAGCATCCAGATGAGAAAGAACCAGAGAAAGTTTACAGGAAACATGAAGGACCAGAGAGAAAAGTCACTTCCAAAGCAAAATTCCCATTTTCCATCGTCTGACACCAACTTACATGATATGAGTAAACTGAAAGAGGAAAATTTCCGAATATGGATTGCTACAAAACTGAATGGAATTGAAGAGAAAATAGAATTACAAAATAGAGAAACCACAAGAACAATACAAGAAATGAACGAAAGATTCTCCAAAGAAATTGACACTATCAAGAAAAACCAAACAGAAATCCTGGCAATGAAGGAAACAATCAAGGATCTTAATAATTCAGTGGGAAGCCTAAAGAACAGGATGGACCATGCAGAAGAAAGAATCTCAGAACTTGAAGATTATGCCTATGCTTTAAATAAATCAGAGGAAGAAAGGGAACACAGAAACAGAAAAACAAAATCAAAGTTTACAGGAAATGTGGGATTATGTTTAAAAAACAAATATCAGACTGATTGGGATAACAGAAGGGGAAGAGGAACATTCACAAGGGATGGAAAACTTATTTCACGGAATACTGGAGGAAAATATGCCAGGCGAGGCCAGAAATCTTGACATCCAAATACAAGAAGCACACAGAACTCCAGGGAGACTCAATGTGAAAAGGCATTCACCTCGCCACGTGGTTTTTAGGATGACCAAAGTAAACGTGAAAGAATCAATTCTCCGAGCAGCGAGATGAAAGCAATAAATGACCTATAAAGGTAAGCCTATCAGACTAACAGCAGACTTCTCATCTGAAACCTTACAAGCCAGGAGGGATTGTGTATCTATCCTTAATCTTCTAAAACAGAACAAAGCCCAGCCTAGAATTCTTTATCCAGCAAAATTAAGTTTCACCTATGAGGGAGAAATAAATTCCTTCTCAGACAAACAATCACTGAAGGAATTTGCAAAGACCAGACCACCCCTACAGGAAGTTCTTAGACCTGCATTTCCAACCGAGCAAGGCAGTAGACACTCCTCAAAGTGAAATCATCAAAGAATTAAAGTTTAGATCTCGAACTAAAGGATGGCCCAAGGAGTAAGACAAAGGAACAAGACTCCACCCAAAAATATGAATGGTAATCTTCCTCCAATTTCAATCCTCTCAATAAATGTAAATGGCTTAAACTGTCCTCTGAAGAGACATAGACTGGCAGAGTGGATAAAATTGCACAAACCTAGCATCTGTTGTCTACAGAAAACACATCTAACTCACAAAGAGGCCCGCCAGCTGAAGGTCAAGGGATAGAAAACTATCATCCAGTCAAACGGAAGTCAAAAGAAAGCTGGAGTAGGTATACTATTTGCAGATAACATAAGCTTTAAAATAGCAAAAGTAAAAAAGGATAAAGATGGCCATTATATAATGGTGAAAGGGAAGATCCAACAAGAAGATTTAACAATTCTTAATGTCTATGCACCCAAGACAGGAGCAACCAATTACTTAAAGCAAACCTTGTCTAATATAAACACCTTGTTACATAACACTACCATAGTAGCAGGGGACTTCAATACCCCATTGAATGATCTGGATAGATCCTCCAAACAGAAAATAAGCAAAGATTTAATTGACCTGAATAAAGCCCTTGATCAAAAAGGCCTGACAGATCTCTATAGGGCATTCCACCCAAACAAACTTGAATTTACATTCTTTTCAGCAGCCCATGGATCCTACTCCAAAATTGATCACATCCTAGGCCACAAATCAGATCTCAAAAAATTCAAGAAAATAGAAATTATACCTTGTATCTTCCCTGACCATAACGGTATAAAATTACAGTTCAATTCCAGTAGAAACATTCAACCCCTCACAAAACCATGGAAAATAAACAATATATTAATGAAAAATTATTGGGTAAAGGAAGAAATTCAGAGGGAAATCGAGAATTTCTTCAAACAAAATGATAATGGTTATAGCTCTTACCAAAATCTATGGGATACAGCAAAAGCTTACCTGATAGGAAAACTAATAGCAAACTAATAGCTCACATCCAAAAAACAGAAAGCTTAGATACTGACAACCTAATGAATGAGCTTAAGGAATTGCAAAAAGAAGAGCAAACAATCTCCAATCCTAATAGAAGAAAAGAAATAACAAAGATCAAAGCAGAACTGAATGAAATGGAGAACAAAAGAACTATACTAAAAATCAGCAAAACTAGAAGCTGGTTTTTTGAAAAGATAAACAAAATCGATGGCCCTCTTGCTAGATTGACAAGGACCCAAAGGGGAAGGACTGTAATAAACTCAATAAGAAATGAAAAAGGAGAGATAAAAACAGATACCAAAGAAATACAAAACATTATTTTTGATTATTATAAAAAAACTATATGCCCAAAAACTACAGAACGAAGATGAAATGGACAAATTCTTGGATTCATACAACCTCCCTAAAATCACGCAGGAGGCAACAGAATTCCTAAATAGAGCAATCTAAAGCTCAGAAATTGAAGCAGTAATTAAAAACCTGCCCAAACGGAAAACTCCTGGGGCAGATGGCTACACTTCAGAGTTCTACCAAACATACAAAGAGGAATGCATACCTATACTACAGAAACTATTCCACAACATTGAGAAGGATGGTATCCTTCCTAACTCATTCTATGAAGCCAATATCACATTGATACCAAAGCCAGGAAAGGACACAACAACAAAAAAGAAAATTATATACCAATATCCCTCATGAATACAGATGCAAAAATCCTAAATAAAATTTTGGTGAATAGGATTCAGCAGCACATCAAAAAAATAATTCACCATGACCAGGTCGGCTTTATTCCAGAGATGCAATGATGGTTCAACATACGCAAATCTATAAATGCAATTGACTTCATAAATAAAATCAAGAACAAAGACCATATGATTCTGTCAATAGATGCAGAAAAAGCATTTGACAAGGTCCAACACACCTTTATGATAAAAACTCTTAACAAAATAGGCAGAGATGGCTCATACCTTAAACTTATCAAATCCATCTATGACAAACCCCCTGTAGTATCATCCTAAATGGAGAAAAATTAAAATCTTTCCCCCTTCAATCCGGAACTAGACAGAGGTGCCCACTATCTCCTCTCCTATTTAACATAGTGCTCGAAGTCCTAGTGATAACAATTAGACTGGAGAGGGGTATTAAGGGCATTCAAGTGGGGGCAGATGAAATCAAACTCTCGCTCTTCACCAATGTTATGATATTATACATAGAAAACCCCATGGACTCTTCCAAGAGACTCCTAGACTTGATAACCAAATTTGGTAAATTGTCAGGTTATAACATCAATATACACAAATCAGAAGCATTCATATATGCCAAGAACCATCAAACAGAAACTCAAATCAAAAACGCAATACCCTTTACTATAGCCCCAAAGAAAATTAAATATCTAGGAGTATTCTAGATATATTCTAGATAGTATTCTTAACGAAAGATATAAAAGATTTATATGAGGAGAACAATGAAACACTAAAAAATAAATTGCAGAAGATTTAAACAGATGGAAAAATCTACCTTGTTCATGGATTGGTAGAATCAATATAGTTAAAATGTCAATATTACCTAAAGTGATCTACAGAATCAATGCAATCCCCATGAAAATATCATCAGCATTCTTTACAAATCTAGAAAAAATAATTCTTCACTTCGTATGGAATCAGAAAAAACCTCGTATAACAAAAGCAATCTTAAATAGAAAGAAGAAACTGGGAGGCATCAGTCTTCCTGACTTTAAACTGTACTATAAAGCAATAATAGTTAAATCAGCCTGGAACTGGCACAAGAACAGAAGCATAGATATCTGGAATAGATCTGAGATACCAGAGATGAAACCATCAGTATATGGCAATCTAATCTTTGATAAAGCTGACAAAAATATACATTGGGGAAAAGAATATCTCTTCAACAAATGGTGCTTGGAAAACTGGTCAGCTACATGCAGAAGAGCAAATCAGGACCCCTACCTCTCACCTCTCACAAAAATTCACTCAAGATAGATAACAGACTTAAGACATGAAACCTTAAGAATCCTAGAAGAAGATGTTGGGAAAACCCTATCAGACATTGGCCTAGGCAAAGAATTTTTGAGGAAGACCCCCAAGGCATTCACCGCAGCATCAAAAATAAACAAATGGGACTCATCGAGGAAAATGGCAGAGTAGGGGTGCTCTCCTGGCTTTCTGCTCCCAGAGCGAAAAGTGAAGAAAGCGGATAGCCACACTCGAGTAATCTGCACTTCCACGAGACCAGCTTCGCAAGCCTGCAGACATCCAACAGGAAAAGGAGGGATAAGACCATTTGCAGCCTAAAGCAAAGGTGAACCGATCATTCTTCCGCAAAACTCGGGGATTTGGAGGCACACAACAGGGAGGGAGTGAGGCGTGGTTTAACCGTTGCCGGCTGGCAGTGGCTCCAGCCCAACCTGGTGCTGAGAAACACCCCCTGCTACACTGACCTCCACTTCCACGTAGGCCGGGAGGTACCTGAAATTGGTGAGAAGTGGCAGCGTGGGACTAAGCTGTGTGGAGAGGAGACTAGAACAGGGAACACGCTGAGTTCTCCAGAGCATACAGCTGCCACAGTTTAAGGTGGAGGAGGGTCCAAGCGCAGCAACTGCTCTCCATGCAGCAGGAACCAGAGCCCACTCAGGCATCTCCCTGCAGAAAACTCCCAGATCAAGGTTAAGGGGAGTTTACACAGAAGGAGGCTTTGACTTTGGATATAGAGGAGGTTTGGGATAGCACTGAGAGGTCAGAGCATGCAAAGTTAGAGTCCTCGATCCATTAGGACCCCCCTCCCTCTACCCCTCCGGCACCGCTCCCGACCCCACATTCCGGTGCTGACTTGGGCTCGGGGTTTGGAGAGGAGGTGCAGAGAGAGCGCCAGTGCGCGCCACTGCTCCACCAATTTGATATTGAACCGTCACTTGATGCACAAGGGGCACTGACTCTGTGCTCAGAGAGTGGACCCTGCCTGAATGGGGCAGTGCTACAGGGGAGATTGCCCTTGGCGAATTTAAGGCAGAGAAAAATTGCCCTCCACACTCTCCTGGGACCCGGAGCCCCGCCGTGGGCTCCAAAGTCTCTGTCCCAGCCTTGGGGGTGGAGCTGAGATAGAAACTGTTCTCATTCGGGCCGCTTATCTCCACCGGTGTAATTAAAGAGACAAAAGACAGGGATAGGTGGATCCCATTGAATGCCTGCCTGCTTCTGGTCAGTCTCTCCCTGCACAGGTCTCCTGCGTGCTGTGCCCAGGAGCCCGCCTAGGCAGAGCTTGGCCTTGCAGAAGGCTGCCTTTAGTGGTTATAAGGCAGAGATATTTTACAACCCCCACATCCGGGGATTTGGGGCTAGGCCTTTGGCTCTAAAGTTTGTATCCCCGCCTTGGGTGCGGAGCCGAGACAGAAACTGCTCCCCTTCCTGCCGCTTATCTCCACCTGTGGAATTAAAGAGACAGAATACGGGACCTGGTGGGCCTGGCTTCAGGACAATCTCTCACTGCACAGGACTCCCGAGTTCTGTGTCCAGAGTGCATAACCCGCCTGGGCAGAGCCTACCTTTGTAGGAGGCTGCCCTTAGTGGCTATAAGTCAGAGAGACTTTATGTCTACCACTGTCCCGTGTCTTGTGGCTGAGCCTTCGGCTCCAAAGTCTCTGTCCCCGCCTTGGGGGCAGAGTTGAGATAGGAACTGTTCCCATTCCTACTGCTTATCTCCACCTATGTAGTTAAAGAGACAAAAGACAGGGATAGGTGGGTCCCACTGACTGCCTGCCTGCTTGAGGTCAGTCTCTCCCTGCACAGGTCTCCTGTGCTCTGTGTCCAGAGTGCAGAGCCTGCCTGAGCAGGGCTGAGCCTTGTGGGAGACTGCCCTTAGTGGCTATAAGGCAGAGAGACCTTACGTCCACCACGCTCCAGTGTCTTGTGACTGAGCCTTTGGCTCCAAAGTCTCTGTCCCTGCCTTGGGGGCAGAGTTGAGATAGGAACTGTTCCCATTCCTACTGCTTATCTCCACCTGTGCAATTAAAGGGACAGAAGACGGGGATCCGTGGGTTTGGCTACGGGCCTGCCGACTTCAGGACAGTCTCTATCTGCACAGGTCTGTGCACGGTGTCCAGGCCCTGGAGTTTGCCTTGGCAGGGCCGAGCCTAATAGGAGGCTGCCTTTGGTGAATACAAGACAGAGAGACGTTACGACCCACACACTCTGGTGATTTGGGGCTGGGCCTTCTGTTCCAAAGTTTCTCCACCCGCCTTGGGGGTGGAGCTGAGATAGGAACAGCTCCCATTCCTGCCATCTATCTCCACCTGTGTAATTAAGGAGGCAGAAGACGGGAGGACACCAGAGCAGCCCAGAGACCAGCGGGAAGGGTAGGGTAATTGACTGTTTCCCCTCCACTACATCTTGGACTGCTGGCTCCCCAGCGGGTAGAGAAACGTGCAGACACCAGTCCAGCGACGCCTGCCGCAAGTGAGCAACATCACCTACTGGCTCAGAAACTAAACAAGGCATGTTAATACCCCAAAGAAACCCTAAAGGAAAGAAACAACAACTGAGAAAAATAGGAAGAAATCAGCGAAGGAACTCCGGAAATGGGAAGAAACAAATGGAAAACACACCCACAAAGAGGAGCACCAGTCCCTTAGAAACAGACAACAACCAAAACCTGGCAACCAAAATGACAGAAGATAAATTTCGAATGTGGATCATAAGAACACTCACCGACCTGCAACAACAACTCAATAACCAACACAAAAAAACCACAAAAAGCCTCCAGGATATGGAATAAAGGTTCACTAAAGAGATCGACACAGTGAAGTAAACTTTAAACGAACTTCTGGGATTGAAGAATCAACTCAGGGATTACAAAATACTGTGGAAAGTCTCAAGAATAGGGTAGAACAAACAGAAGAAAGAATCTCAGAGATTGAAGATACCACTTTCCAATTAAATAAATCAGTGACAGAGATAGAGCAGAGAAACAAGAGAAAAGAGCAAAGCCTACAAGAGCTGTGAGATTATGTGAAGAAACCTAACATGAGGGTCATAGGGTTAGCAGAAGGGGAAGAAGACAACACTCAAGGTTTGGACAAAGTTTTTGAAGATATAATAGAGGAAAATTTCCCAGGCCTTGCTCAAAATATCAATATAAAAGTTCAAGAAGCCCAGAGGACCCCTGGGAGGTTCAATACAAACAGGAAGACGTCACCTCATGCAGTCATCAGACTGACCAAATATCAACTAAAGAGGCCCTCTAAGAGCTGTAAGAAGAAAGAAGCAAGTAACTTACAAGGGAAAGCCAATTCGAATAACACCAGACTTCTCTAATGAGACTTTACAAGCAAGGAAAGACTGGGGCCCCATTCTCACTCTTCTGAAAAAAACAATGCCCAGCCTAGAATCTTATTCCCTGCAAAACTAAGCTTCACATATGAAGGAGAAATAAAGACATTCCCAGACAAGCAAAGCCTCACAGAATTCACCAAGACAAGACCAGCCCTACAAGAAGTACTCAAAACAGTGTTACACATGGAACACCATAATAGAAAATCACGAATATAAAAAAAACCCAAACCCAAAGATTAAAGGCCAGATGTTTCTATGGATCAAGAGAGAAATCAAAGCAACAACATCCAACCCAACAGAATGAACAGTAATCTACCTTACCTATCAGTTCTCTCAATAAACGTTAATGGCTTAAACTCTCCATTGAAGAGATATAGGCTGACTGAATGGATAAGAAAATAAAGGTCAAGTATATGCTGTCTTCAGGAAACACATCTAACCTGCAAGGATACATATAGACTAAAAGTAAAAGGGTGGAGAAGAGTATTCCAGGCAAGTGGAAGCCAAAAGAAGGCTGACGTGCCAGTTCTAATTTCAGATGATATAGTTTTTAAACCAACAAAAGTAGTGAAAGACAAAGAGGGTCATTATATAATGGTGAAGGGCACACTTCAACAAGAATACATAACAATTTTAAATATATATGCACCCAACTTAGGTGCACCCAGATTCATAAAGCAAACTTTACAGGATCTAAACAAATTGATTAACAGCAATACCATAATCACCGAAGATTTCAACACCCCACTGACGGCACGAGACAGATCCACCAATCAGAAAATTGACAAAGAAATAATGGTCTTAAATAAAATTATAGAACAATTGGGACTGACTGACATTTACAGAACATTCTACCCAAAATCCACTGAATATACGTTCTTCTCATCAGCTCACGGAACATCCTCTAAGATTGACCATATCCTAGGACACAAAGTAAAACTCAAGAAATTTAAAAAAATAGAAATCATACCATGTACCTTCTCAGATAACAGGGGAATAAAATTAGAAATCAACCCTAACAGAAACTCACACTTCTACACCAAAATGTGGGAATTAAACAACCTCCTATTAATGATTACTTCATAAATGAAGACATCAAGATGGAAATAAAAAAATTCTATGAAGAAAATTACAATGGAGAGACAAGTTATCCAATCCTCTGGGACACAGCTAAAGCAGTTCTGAGAGGAAAGTATATCTCCATAAATGCCTATAACCAAAAGTCAAAAAGATCACAATAGACAATCTAATGAAACGACTCAAAGAGCTCGAAAAAAGAAGAACAGACCAGCCCCAAACCCAGCAGAAGGAGGGAAATCAATAAGATCAAATCAGAACTAAATGAAATTGAAAACAGGAAAGCTATTCAGGAGATTAACATAACAAAAAGTTGGTTCTTTGAAAAAATAAACAAAATTGACACACCACTGGCTAAGCTAACGAAAAACAGGAAAGAGAAATCTCTAATAAGCTTTATTATGAACAAAAAAGGATATATCACAACTGATCCCAAAGAGACACAAGATAGAATTACTGAGTACTACAAAAATCTTTATTCACACAAACTGGAAAATATGGTGGAAATGGACAAATTTCTAGAAACACACAGCCTCCCTAGGCTCAATCAGGAAGAAATAGATTCACTGAACAAACCAATCTCAACAGCTGAAATAGAAACAGCAATTAAAAATCTCCCTAAAAAGAAAAGTCCCGGTCCAGATGGCTTCACACCCGAATTTTACCACACTTACAAAGAAGAACTAGTACCTATCTTGCAGAAACTATTCCACAACATCAAGAAGAATGGAAACCTCCCCGACACCTTTAATCAAGCGAATATTACTCTGATACCAAAACCAGGAAAGGATGCAACAAAAAAAGAAAACTATAGACCAATATCTCTAATGAATATAGATGCAAAAATTTTCAACAAAATCTTACCTACCCGAATCAAGACACTTATCAAAAAAATAATCCATCACGGCCAAGTGGGCTTCATCCCAGGGATGCAGGGATGGTTCAACATACGTAAATCTATAAATGCAATTCACCACATAAACAGAAGCAAAAACAAAGACCACATGATTCTTTCAATAGATGTAGAAAAAGCTTTTGACAAAATTCAACACCCTTTCATGATACGAACACTTAAGAAAATAGGCATAGAAGCGACATACCTAAAAATGATATAAGCCATATATGACAGACCCATAGCCAACATTATACTGAATGGGGAAAGATTGAAATCATTCCCACTTAGAACTGGAACCAGACAAGGCTGCCCACTATCTCCACTTCTGTTCAACATAGTTCTGGAAGTCTTGGCTACAGCAATCAGACAGGAAAATGGAATCAAAGGTATCCAAATAGGGGCAGAAGAGATCAAACTTTCACTGTTGGCTGATGATATGATATTATATTTAGAAAACCCCAAAGATTCAACCAGGAAACTCCTGGAACTGATAAATGAATTTAGTAAACTCTCAGGATATAAAATCAATACACAGAGATCAGAGGTATTCGTATACGCCAACAACAATCAAATTGAGAACCAAATTAAAGACTCAATACCGTTCACAATAGCAACAAAGAAATTAAAGTACTTAGGAATATACTTAACCAAGGAGGTAAAAGACCTCTACAAGGAGAACTATGAAACACTGAGTTAGGAAATAGCAGAGGATGTAAACAGATGGAAATCCATTCCATGCTCGTGGATCGGCACACTCAACATCATTAAAATGTCTATACTACCCAAACTGATCTACAGATTCAACGCAATACCTTTTAAAATCCCATCAGCATTCTTCACAGATATAGAAAAAATAATTTTACGCTTCGTATGGAACCAAAAAAGACCCCGAATATCAAGAGCAATTCTAGGCAACAAAAACAAAATGGGAGGTATCAATATGCCAGATATCAAACTATACTACAAAGATGTAGTAATCAAAACAATCTGGTATTGGCATAAAAATAGCATTATTGACCAGTGGAACAGACATGAGAATCCTGATATGAAACCATCCTCATATAGCCATGTAATCTTTGACAAAGCAGACAAAAACATACACTGGGGAAAAGAATCCCTTTTCAATAAATGGTCGGGGAAACTGGATAGCAACTTATAGAAGGCTAAAGCAGGACCCACACCTTTCACCTCTAACAAAAATCCACTCACGCTGGATAACAGACTTAAACCTAAGGTATGAAACTTTTAGAATTCTAGAGGAAAATGTTGGAAACACTCTCCTAGACATTGGCCTAGGCAAATAGTTTATGAAGAAATCCCCAAAGGCAATCAAAGCAGCAACAAAAATAAATAAGTGGGACATGATCAAACTACAAAGCTTCTGCACATTCAAAAAACAATAATGAAAGTAAAAAGATAACCTACATAATGGGAGAAAATTTTTGCATCCTATGTATCCGATAAAGGGCTGATAACTAGAATATACTTAGAACTCATGAATATCAGTAAGAAAAAATCAAATAACCCTATTAAAAATGGGCAAAAGACTTGAACAGAAACTTTTCTAAAGAAGACAGAAGAACGGCCAACAAACATATGAAAAAATGCTCATCATCTCTAATCATCAGGGAAATGCAAATCAAAACTACAATGAGATATCACTTAACTCTAATGAGAATGACCTTTATCAAAAAGTCTCCAAATAACAAATGCTGGCGTAGATGTGGAGAGAGAGGAACATTCCTACACTGCTGGTGGGACTGCAAACTAGTTCAACCTCTGTGGAAAGCAATATGGAGATACCTTAAAGCGATACAAGTGGATCTACCATTTGATCCAGCAATCCCATTACTGGGCATCTACCCAAAGTATCCAATGACACTCTACAAAAAAGACACCTGCACTCGAATGTTTATAGCAGCACAATTCATAATTGCAAGTCTGTGGAAACAGCCCAAGTGCCCATCAATCCAAGAATGGATTAATAAAATGTGGTATATGTATACCATGGAATACTATTCAGCTCTAAGAAACAACGGTGATATAGTACATCTTATATTTTCCTGGTTAGAGATGGAACACATGCTACTAAGTGAAGTATCCCAAGAATGGAAAAACAAGCACCATATATACTCACAAGAAAACTGGTATTAACTGAGCAGCACCTAAGTGGACACATAGGTACTACAGTAATAGGTTATTGGGTAGGAGGGAGGGGAGAGGGGGTCAGGTATATACATACATAATGAGTGACATGTGCACCATCTGGGAGATGGTCATGCTGGAAAATCAGACTTGTGGGGGGGAGGGTGGGGAAAGGGCATTTATTGAAACCTTAAAATCTGTACCCCCATAATATGCCGAAATAAAAAAAAAAACAAAGCCTTTGGAGAGAAAGATAACATAAGAGCAATTTGGTCTTTCTTGGGATTAATTCATTATGATGTTTTATTTGTAGAAACATACATAGTACAAGTCCAGGTGCTGAGAAAGCAATACCAACTACCAATACTGATGGTGGCTATTCAGCAGTGAGAAATATGATAGAGGCCTGGATTAAAGAGTAATCTCTAACACCAGCTATGACAAATGGTTGACCCAAATGATCAAAGATAAGTGGCAGAGGATCCTAACAGCTGGGCAGGGCCAGCCAGAAAGACCCAGGTGTTAGCAATACTTGAAAATTCAGGCAATTATATCTGAGAAGAGTAGAACAGGGAGACTGATGAGGAAAGGGCAGGACACCAATCCCAGCTGAGATTGGGCAAACTCTGTGGATGATTGAAAAAGGAATTTCAGACAAGAAACTAAAACTAAAGAATTTTTGGTAAATCCTTGCCCAGAATGCCCTTTCCAAACAGGCACTACACAACAGCTAAAGCCCCACAATCAATCATCAGTTATCATCATCAAGGTTGTACAATAGTGATAATTTGGATTTAAGTCCCTGAATACCTAGCAGAGCTAAAGTGACTACCAAAATGAAAAAGATATACAAAAATCATAATGTGATACCAATACCTGGACACAATACATTAGAATTGCCTTTGAAAAATTTCTACCTATTATTGGAATTGGTATTTCATGCTGAGTTGTTTATTAGTCATGAAATTATTACCAATAAAAACTCCATTTGAACTATATACTTTATTGTCCAAATAGGGACACATTTGAAAGTAAGAGTTGGAAAAACAAATACCACATGTACTCACTTATAAGTGGGAGCTGAACACTGGGTATCCATGATCATACAGAGTGGTATTATGGACTTTAGATACTCAGATGGGAGGAGGGGGAAATGACGGTTGAGGTATCAAAAACCACCTACTAAGTACAATGTACACTATTTGGGCGATGGGTACGCTAAAAGCCCTGACTTCAGCATTATACAATTTATCCATGTAACAAAAAACAACTTGTATCCTCTAAATCTAACTTCTCAAAAGAAGACAGAATAATGGCCAACAAACATATGAAAAAAATGTTCAACATCTCTAATCATCAGGGAAATGCAAATCAAAACCACAATGAGATATCACTTAACTCCAGTGAGAATGGCCTTTATCAAAAAGTACCCAAACAATAAATGCTGGCGTGGATGCGGAGAGAGAGGAACACTCCTACACTGCTGGTGGGATTGCAAATTAGTGCAACCTTTGTGGAAAAGAATTTTGAGATACCTCAAACAGCTAGAAATAGAAATACCATTAGACCCTGCAATAGCATTGTTAGGCATCTACCCAAAAGAGCATAAGACATTCTATTATAAAGACATCTGCACCTGAATGTTTATAGCAGCACAATTCACTATTGTACGATCATGGAAGCAGCCCAGGTGCCCATCAATTCATGAGTGGATAATTAAAATGTGGTATATGCTCACAATGGAATATTACTCAATCCTAAGAAATGACAGTGAGCTAGCACCATTTATGCTATCCTGGATTAAGCTTAAGCCTGTTATCCAAAGTGAGGCAACACAAGACTTGGAAAATGGGCTCCACATCTACTCGCCATCAAATTGGTACCGACTGATTTAAACTTTGTTTTTCAAATGGTGGCAATACCCACCAGAGATTCGGTGGGGGGGGGGACCCAATCTTAGGGATAGGACGAGCATTCTGGAGGGGGAGGGCATAACTCTAATCCTTCTTAGGGAGAGGCAAAGATATACAATGTAACCAAAATGTTAAACAAAACAAACAAACAAAAAAAGCTTTCTAGCAGGTGGTGGGCAGGCAGGAGTGGGGAGGAGGAAAGGGGTGTATGCTTCCATAACGTGTATGATGCACACCACCAGGGCATTGGACATTTCGGGTGAAGGGAGGGGGCAAGAGCAATATTTGTAACCCTAACAATATTTGTACCTCCATAATCTGATGAAATAAAAATCATGTTATAATAAAAAAAAAAGAATGCAGTTTTAACTCATATACCACATGACACAGAAGAATGCTAAGTTTGAGTTCAGCCAGGAGCAGGAAAGAGCTTTGCCCCAGGTCCAGGCTATGTTGTAAGTAAACCTGCTGCTTGGACCATATGAACTGTAAAGCTCTGTGGCATGTGATATTGGAGGTGTTGATGGTGGGAAAATATGCAAAATGGAGCTTTTGGCAGCCTCAAGAATCACAATGAACTCCCCTGGGATTATAAATAAAGGTTTTACCTTTCACAGCAAAGAATAATATGTCTTTTTTAAAAATTATACAATATATTTACTGTTTTTTCTCTTTTTCTTTTTTTAATTTCAGCATATTATGAGGATATAAATGTTAAGATTATGTATATTGCCTTTGCCCCCCCTTCCCCCTTGACTCAGAGCTTCAAGCGTGTCCATTCCCCAGATGATGCGCATCATTCATTATGTATGTATATACCCATTCCCTACCCCCCACTTACCTGACACCTGATAAATATTATTCCTATCATCTCTAGTCATCAGGTAAATGCAAATCAAAACCACAATGAGATAGAGATATCACTTATCTCCAGTGAGAATGACCTTTAATAACAAGTCAAAACAATAAATTTTGGCATGGATATGGAGAGATAGGAGCACTCCTACACTGCTGGTGGGACTGCAAACTAGTTCAACCTCTGTGGAAAGCAATATGGAGATACCTTAAAGCGATACAAGTGGATCTACCATTTGATCCGGCAATCCCATTACTGGGCATCTACCCCAAAGAACAAAATATATTCTATAAAAAATATATCTGCATCTGAATGTTTATAGAAGCACAATTTACAATTGCAAAGTTGTGTAAACAACTCAAGTGCCCATCAATACATGAATGGATTAATAAAATGTGGTATATGTATACTGTGGAGTACTATTCAGCTTTAAGAAACAATGGTGATATAGCACCTCTTGTATTTTCCTGGATAGAACTGGAATCCATTCTACTAAGTGAAGTATCCCAAGAATGGAAAAATAAGCACCACATGTACTAACCAGCAAATTGGTTTCACTAAACAATGTGTCTCTTTAAAATCAACTTCTGAAGCGTTACTGTGCGTTACTGTGTCCTGATAGAGCTAGAAGTTTGACCACAAGGCACCATGCATTCACAGCTGACCATTATTAGCTGGATTCTCTCACATGTGCTAAAACAAGCCTTATAGCACTTCATCATAATATAGAAAATATAAATATTAGATCAAGCCTGAGGTGGATCAAAGGACATAAGTAAGCATCATGAGAAGGTAGCCCATACCCTCATCTTACCGACTATAGTTGTAATAGCACTCCTTCCCTAAATCAAATCTGTGGTAAAATTTGATTTCCAATATGACCAAATGAATGTGGGGGAAAAAACTCAGGCTTGTTTTACAAGTGGGTCACTTTGGTACGTGAGTGTAATCCAAAATGGGTGATGGCTGCATTATAGCCAAATTAAGGGGTGATCTTCAAATAATTTGGAAAGGGTAAAGCTTTCCAGTGGTTGGTTTTGAAAATGGTAAACCTGATCATTCACATTGTGTGGAAGGAGAAGAGGACCAATATGAGGACAGTAGATAATTATCTAGCTATCTGACCAGAGGCCTGGAAGAAAAAAGGCTAAAAGATATGAGACAAGAAGGTCTGCAGTAGAGGCATGTGGATGGGACATATTGTGGGCAAACGCTGTGAAGATTTTTTTATCACGTGTTTATGCATACCATAAAGCATCCACTTTAGAAGATGCATTGAACAACCAGGTAGTAAAAATGACTCAGCAAGTTTACATTTACCAGCCTTCAGCACTGATCCTCCTAGAACTGGCATGATTGGCACGTGAATGGTGTGGCCACAGTGGCAGATATAGGAGCTACATGTGGTTCTGATAGCATGGAATCCCATTTAGCAAGGCTTATTTAGCTATTGCAGCCACTGTATGTCCAATCTGTCAGCACCAGAGACCAACACTGAGCCCCCAATTTGACACTATTCCTCAAGGAGACCAACTGCTCACTTGATGACAAGTCACCTACATCACACTCCTATCTTGGAAGGGCCAGTGTTCTAACCTCATAGGGATAGATTCCTATTCTGAGTATAGGTGTGCATTTCCTGATAATGGAGTTTCAACTAGTACTAGTATCTAGGTGCTTATGAAATGTTTAATTCATAGGCAAATAATGCCACACAACATAGCATACAACCTGGGGACTCCCTGCACAATGAAGGAAGAAAAGAAGTGGGCCTATTACTGTGGAATCCATCATTGTATCATATACCATATGATATAAGAGGATCTGGCCTAATAGAGTGCTGCAATAGCTTGTTAAAGTGTCAGGCCAAAGACAATACTCTGAAAAGATGGAGTACCATCCTACGTGACTCAGAATGAATGTGCAGAAATCTCTATATAGCACTATTAATATGTCCCCTATAGGACCAAAGGATGAAAATAGGAATGGCCTCACTTATCATCATTCTCAATAACCTGGTGAAGGACTTATGTTTTCCAATTTCTACTACTATAAGGTATATAGTTTGTCAGCCCTGTTCACCAAAAGGGTGCACACTTTTACCATGAGAAAGCAAAGGTCCTATTGAACTACAAGCCTCAGGTTCTTCATGGCACTTCAAACTCCTTGTATACAGAGACTAGCAGGGGAGAAGATGAGTTACCATTTTGGCAGAGGTAATTGACCCCAATCAACAGAAGATGTAAGGCTACTTTTATACAATAGGGGTAGAAAAAATACATGGAGAATCCAGGTGATCCACCTGAAAACCTGTTGGAATTCCCTTGTTCCATTGTAACTGTGAATGGGCATGTGTGTGTGATTTACCAAGGATTCATACCTCTTAACAATAAAGATTATATTGACACCACCAGGTAAACCATCAAAACCTACAAGAAGTATTAGCGAGGGAGAAGGGAAATTACAATAGATAATGGAAGAAGAGAAAGAGGAGTACAATTTGTGGCTTTTAGACTAACTTCAGTGATTATGGTTTATTCTGCTGGCTTTATTCCTTTAAGTTTCACTTTAGAAAGCAAGTCCAATGTTGTGGTAGTTTCTCTTGTTGCTGTAACAAGTTATCACATAGTGACTTAAAACGACACAAATTTATTATCCAACACTGCTGGAGGTAAGTGGTCCTAAATCAATCTCAGTGGGCTAAAGTTAAACTGTTGTCAGGGTTGTCCCTTGTAAAGAATCTAGGATAGAATATGTTTCCTTGTCTTATCTTGATTCTTGTGATTGCCTGAATGTCTTGGCTCAAGACCCCTTACTTCGTCTTCAAAGCCAGCAGTGTAGCTACTCCAGGTCTGTCTCTGACTCTCTGATCTCTATTTCTACTGTAACATTTCTTTCTCTGTCTCTCTTCTTTCAAAATCCCATTACCTATTCTCCCTCATAATCACATCTCCTTTGAATTTAACTTTCTTTCCTCATTCTTATGGTGAGGGTCTTTATTGTTCAATTGGGCCTGCCTAAATAATCTGTAAAAATCTTCCCAATTCAAGATGTTTAATCTAATTACGTTTGCAAAGTCCCTTTTGCAATATGTTACCTTTGTCAAGGTAATATATTCACAGCTTCTGGAAATTAGGATGTGGGTATCATTGGGGTAGAGGCATTATTCTGTCTACCACAGCCCTCCCTCTGGCCACCAAAGATTTATGTCCATCCCCTATGCAAAATGCATTCACCTTATTCAAAGATTCCCCCATAGTGTTAACCCGTTACACATGAGAGCCATAGAGAAGCTACTCCTCAAACCTGTATTGGAAAGTAGAGCTATGTGGTGTATGCAGTGGATTGTGAATGCCATGAAAATGTGCCACTCTGATATCTTTCTGTGGAAAGCATAGGAGACTGACAGCTCCAACTTCCATGCCTCTTGATTCACCATTGCATCTGTGCCAAGACTAAGGTCACCCAACTAAGCAGTAAAAAATACAGAATTCCAAATTACATTTTAACTTTACAGAAACAACAAATATATGTCCCATGCAATATTTAGGATATTTGGGAAATATTTATAAAAATTGTTTATTATTTATAGGAAATTCAACTTTTATTTTGTATCTTGAATTTTATCTGTCAGCCCTATCCAAGACCATATTCTTTGTGTTATGAAGTATTTCTTTTTGCCTTGTACCTATACCAACTTTAACCTAGCATAGGTTTTTTTTTTTTTTTTTTTTTTTTTTTTTTTTTTTTTTTTTTTATTACCACACATATAAACACACACACACACACACACACCTTTTAAGGGAGATTTTTGCTCATTAGGGATTAGTGTTTTACTAAATTTGAATACTAAATTTGAATTGTTTAAATTCAAATTTAAAGTTTTTACTGTCCTTCCATTGGATGAAAAAAAAAATATATATATATATATACCTCTGAGTGTTGGATGGAGGAGAGAAACAGACTTGTAGTCAAACCTAGGCTTTTTCCTGGTGAGAAGATGTACTTTATTTAGTATGATTCAACTTAAAAAGACTGAGAAAGCAGAACATGAGAGCAGTGAATATAAGAAAGAGGATGGTAGCTGAACAAAGATCACATTTTCCAGTAAGATTGCTACACCTTTACCAGTATTTCATAATCCAGGATGGATGTGCCCTCTTCATTTCAGCTACATTTAATTTGGCATTCTAAAATAATGCTGAAATGAAAATAAAATTGACTGACCTTAAAGTGCCACTATTTTCCTTCGGCCTTTTCTGGAGTTCTTTTTCTGTCTGCATTCTATTTTCCTCTTATTTCTTTCTGTTCAATAATACTGTATGACACTTCTTTCTCCAGATGCAGAATAATTCTTACATTTTCCTCTTCCTTCCCTCTACTCCTTGGCCCCAGATTTTTGTATTCACTCCTTTTTTATGACTTTCTCTACTGGAATTCATATACCAAATTAAACACACTAGGTATCATTTCCTTTGTGTGTATTATAACAAGATTTCAAGAACCTCAAATAAAGAGCTTTGTACAACTATCAGTCAAGAAATGAGAGGGGGATCTTTTTTTCAGCTATAGCTTTGGAGATATCATTCTTCCCTTTTCCTCTCTGGCAAGATCAAGTTTTCTCACATACAGTCAGCTTCATGGAATGCAGTATATCTTTATTTCAATGTGGATGACCTCAAAGTGCAAAGTGTATGATTATTATTCTCAACGAGAAATTCCAGCCTAGTTTCTGAGCCCGACTTTGTGCATCCTTGTAAGTTCCTAATTTCATTGACCAGTGGTTATTGTGTAATCCATGGGTTTTTTCTTAAAGTTTTATTTCAGGATATCATGAGGGTACAGACATTTTGGTTACATTTTATGACTTGCTTCACCCAAGCGAGGATTAGAGGCATGCTTTCCCCTCTTCAATGCTCACCAGGTCCATTAGTTGTGAGTTTACCCCCCGCCAACCCCCCTAATCCCTGAAGAATATTAGTACCGTGTGAGCACCATAGTGTTGACCAGTTAGTGCCAATTTGATGGCGAGTACATGTGGAGCCTATTCTTCTGTTCTTGTGATAACTCACTTCGGAATATGAGCTCAAGCTCTATCAAGGAAAATATAAGAGGTGCTAGATCACCGTCATTTCTTAAAATTGAGTAATATTCCATTGTATACATATACCAAATTTTAATAATCCATTCATGAGTTGATGGGCACTTGGGTTGTTTCCATATCCTTGCAATAGTGAATTGTGCTGCCATAAACATTCGGGTAGAAATGTCTTTATTAAATAATGTCTTTGCTCTTTTGGGTAGATGCCTAATATGCTATTGCTGAGACGAATGTTATTTCTATTTTTAGCTCTTTGAGGTGTTTCTAAATTCTTTTCCATAGAGGTTGCACTAATTTGCAGTCCCACCAGCAGTGTAAGAATGTTCCTGTCTCTCCACATCCTCGCCAGCATTTATTGTCTTGGGTTATTTTTGATACAGGCCAATCTCACTGGGGTTACGTGATATCTCATTGTAGTTTTGATTTGCATTTCTCTAGTGATTAGAGATGTTAAATATGTTTTTATATGTTTTATGGCTGTTATTCTGTCTTCTTTTGAAAAGTTTCCGTTCATGTCCTTTGCCCATTTATTGATGGGGTTGTTTGATTTTTTCTTGTGGATTTTTTTTTTAGGTTCTAGATAGATTTCTGTTATCAGTCCTTTATTGGATGAGGTAAGAGCAAATATTTTCTCCCATTCTGTAGGTTGTCTATTCGCTCTAATGATAGTTTCCTTTACTGTGCAAAAGCTTTTTAATTTGATCAGGTCCCTAATACATGGGTCTTGAGTAAACAAAACTTATGATACTTTAAGAGAGTAGTAAGATTTGGGAGATATTAGCCTCAAAAATCTGTTTTGGCTGACACATGATTATAAAATTTCACTTAATTAAAACTTCAGAATATTACTGGCTTTTCATGAACATTAAGATTTTTTTTTTCAATTTTAAGCACATATTCTCACATGGCAATAATAAGCTGGGGCTGTTTTCTGATTCTACAGATTTCTCAACATAACAGGATGTTTGCATCATTCATTTATGTTACCCTCAAGGCTCATCTTGTCTAGGCTTTGGGTTTTCAACCACTGGTTTGCTCTAAATCTTCTCCTTCAAGAATCCCCAGACTTCCAAATGGCTGTCCTAGTCTACCTAATTAAAGGGACCAGAGTTTTCTTGAAGTATATTCTTCTAGGGCTCTGCTCCAGGCTTCCTTTTCAAAGTCACATTTTCCAGCTATTCCTTTTTATTGAGCACAGATTTTTCCTCTCTTTATCAACAATATCTCCATCATCTTTCCTTTCTTCCTTATCATTTCTTTGTATTTTCGTAGGCCTTCAAACACATGAGTTACATGGTTTCATTGTTATCATTTATTATTCAGCTTCTGGCTCATGCCCTCTTATCATTTATCATTCAGCTTCTGGGTCATGAAAAGGTGAGCATTTTTTTTTATTATTTCGGCATATTACAGGAGAACAGATTTTAAGGTTTCAATAAATGCCCTCCCCACCCACAAGTCTGAGTTTCTAGCATGACCATCCCCCAGATGGTGCACATCTCACTCCTTATGTATATATATACCCGCCCCCTGCCCCCTCCCACCTGCCCAATACCCTATTACTGTAGTACCTATGTGACCACTTAGGTGCTACTCAGTTAATACCAGTTTGCTGGAGAATATATCTGGTGCTTGCTTCTCCATACTTCAGATAGTTCACTTAGTAGTATAGGTTCCAGCTCTAACCAGGAAAATATAAGATGTGATATATATCACCATTGTTTCTTAGAGCTGAATAATACTCCATAGTATACATATACCACATTTTATTAATCCATTCTTGGATTGATGGGCACTTGGGCTGATTCTACAGCCTTGCAATTATGAATTGTGCTGCTATAAACATTCGAGTGCAGGTGTCGTTTTTGTAGAGGGTCATTGAATCTTTTGCGTAGATGCCCAGCAATGGGATTGCTGGATCAAATGGTAGATTCACTTGTATAGCTTTAAGGTATCTCCATATTGCTTTCCACAGAGCTTGAACTAGTTTGCAGTCCCACCAGCAGTGTAGGAGTGTTCCTCTCTCTCCGCAACCACGCCAGCATTTGTTATTTGGAGACTTTTTGATAAAGGCCATTCTCACTGGGGTTAAGTGATATCTCATTGTGGTTTTGATTTGCATTTCCCTGATGATTAGAGATGTTGAGCATTTCTTCATATGCTTGTTGGCCATTCTTCTGTCTTCTTTAGAAAAGTTTCTGTTCAAGTCCTTTGCTCACTTTTTAATGGGGTTATTTGATTTTTTCTTCCTGATTTTCGAGAGTTCTAAGTATATTCTAGTTATCAGCCCTTTATCGGATACGTAGGATGCAAAAATTTTCTCCCATTCTGTAGGTTGTCTGTTTACTTTCATGACTGTTTCTTTGGCTATGCAGAGTTTGTAGTTTGATCATGTCTCATTTATTTATTTTTGTTGCTGCTTTGATTGCCTTTGGGGATTTCTTCATAAACTATTTGCCTAGGCCGATGTCTAGGAGAGTGTTTCCAACATTTTCCTCTAGAGTTCTAATAGTTTCATACCTTAGGTTTAAGTCTGTTATCCAGCGTGAGTTGATTTTTGTGAGAGGTGAAAGGTGTAGGTCCTGATTTAGCCTTCTACAAGTGGCTATCCAGTTTTCCCAGCACCATTTATTGAAGAGAGATTCTTTTCCCCAGCGTATGTTTTTGTCTGCTTTGTCAAAGATTAGATGGCTATATGAGGATGGTTTTATATCAGGATTCTCACATCTGTTCCACTGGTCAATATTCCTGTTTTTGTGCCAATACCATATTGTTTTAATTACTACAGCTTTGTAGTATAGTTTGATATGTGGCATATTGATACCTCCCATTTTGTTTTTGTTGCCTAGAATTGCTCTTGGTATTCGGGGTCTTCTTTGGTTCCATACGAAGCGTAAAATTATTTTTTCTATATCTCTGAAGAATGCTGATGGGATTTTAATAGGTATTGCATTGAATCTGTAGATCAGTTTGGGTAGTATAGACATTTTAATTATGTTGAGTGTGCTGATCCATGAGCATGGAATGGATTTCCATCTGTTTACATCCTCTGCTATTTCATTCCTCAGTGTTTCATAGTTCTCCTTGTAGAGGTCTTTTACCTCCTTGGTTAAGTATACTCCTAGGTACTTTAATTTCTTTGTTGCTATTGTGAACGGTATTGAGTCTTTAATTTGGTTCTCAATTTGATTGTTGTTGGCGTATACGAATGCCTCTGATTTCTGTGTATTGATTTTGTAATCCTAAGACTTTACTAAATTCATGGATCAGTTCCAGGAGTTTCTTGGTGGAATCTTTGGGGTTTTCTAGATATAATATCATATCATCAGCAAACAGTGAAAGTTTGATATCTTCTGCCACTATTTGGATACCTTTAATTCCACTTTCCTCTCTGATTGCTGTAGCCAGGAATTCCAGCACTATGTTGAATAGAAGTGGAGATAGTGGGCAGCCTTGTCTGGTTCCAGTCCTAAGTGGGAATGCTTTCAGTTTTTCCCCATTCAGTATAATGTTGGCTATGGGTCTGTCATATATGGCTTGTATCATTTTTAAGTATGTCCCTTCTATGCCTATTTTCTTAAGTGTTCGTATCATGAAAGGGTGTTGAATTTTGTCAAAAGCTTTTTCTGCATCTATTGAAAGAATCATGTGGTCTTTGTTTTTGCTTCTGTTTATGTGGTGAATTGCATTTATAGATTTACGTATGTTGAACCATCCCTGCGTCCCTGGGATGAAGCCCACTTGGTCGTGGTGGATTATTTTTTTGATAAGTGTCTGGATTCGGTTAGCTAAGATTTTGTTGAAAATTTTTGCATCTATATTCATTAGGGATATTGGTCTGTAGTTTTCTTTTTTTCTTGCATCCTTTCCTGGTTTTGGTATCAGGGTAATATTCGCTTCATAAAAGGTGTCAGGGAGGTTTCTGTTCTTCTCGATGTTGTGGAATAGTTTCTGCAAGATAGGTACTAGTTCTTCTTTGTAAGTATGGTAAAATTCAGGTGTGAAGCCATCTGGACCGGGACTTTTCTTTTTTGGGAGATTTTTAATTGCTGTTTCTATTTCAGCTGTTGAGATTGGTCTGTTCAGGGAATCTATTTCTTCCTGGTTGAGCCTAGGGAGGCTGTGTGTTTCTAGAAATTTGTCCATTTCCTCCACATTTTCCAGTTTGTGTGCATAAAGATTTTTGTAGTATTCATAAATTGTATCTTGTATCTCTTTGGGATCAGTTGTGATATCACCTTTTTTATTCCTGATGGAGCTTATTAGAGATTTCTCTTTTCTGCTTTTCGTTAGCTTAGCCAGTGGTGTGTCAATTTTGTTTATTTTTTCAAAGAACCAACTTTTTGTTTTATTAATCTCCTGAATAGCTTTCCTGTTTTCAATTTCATTTAGTTCTGATTTGATCTTGTTGATTTCACTTCTTCTGCTGGGTTTGGGGTTGGTCTGTTCTTCTTTTTCCAGCTCTTTGAGTCGTTTCATTAGATTGTCTATTTGTGATCTTCTTGTCTTTTGGTTATAGGCATTTATGGAGATAAACTTTCCTCTCAGAACTGCTTTAGCTGTGTCCCAGAGGAGTTGATAACTTGTCTCTCCGTTGTCATTTTCTTCATAGAACTTTTTTATTTCCGTCTTGATTTCTTCATTTACGAAGTAATCATTTAGTAGGAGGTTGTTTAATTTCCACGTTTTTGTGTAGAAATGTGAGTTTCTGTTAGGGTTGATTTCTAGTTTTATTCCGCTGTGATCTGAGAAGGTACATGGTATGATTTCTATTTTTTTAAATTTCTTGAGATTTTCTTTGTGTCCTAGGATATGGTCAATCTTAGAGAATGTCCCGTGAGCTGATGAGAAGAACGTATATTCAGTGGATTTTGGGTAGAATGTTCTGTAGATGTCTGTCAGACCCAATTGTTCTAGAGTTTTGTTTAAGTCCATTATTTCTTTATTAATTTTCTGTTTGGAGGATCTGTCTCGTTCCGTCAGTGCGGTGTTGAAATCTCTGGCGATTATGGAGTTGCTATTAATCCATTTGGTTAGCTCCTCTTTTCCAGATTCTTGATCACCTTTTTTTATCTAGTATGCCTGAGAAAATGTTCTTTAACCACATTTCTGTTCTCGACAGTTCCATCATCTCTGCAAGCTGGAAGTTTGTCATCTCTTATTTACATTTGCCCTTTTATTCTTAGTTCCAACCTTAAAAGCTGTCTCTGATTCACAATACCAAAAATCAATGGCTTAGTACTTTACTAATTGCTATCCCCCATATTCTTATAAGATGATTCTTAGACAGTTTTGTCTCAGTTTTGCCTTAAAAGCAACAATGTTTGCATTATAATTTGGCTATTATTTCATAACTTTTAGTATCAATTTTTAAATTTTTCCTTTATTCCCCCCTGTGGCACCAAGTTCAGCTAATTTTTTTTGGTTATATGTGTTTATTTCACTACTGTGTGTAGTCTGTGGACAACCACACATTAGTAGTACACATGCACTGTTTTGACATCAAAATTCTCAATTAAGTTTACTTTGCTGTGATCATGTGATCACTGCATTCATTGGGGCTGATAATATATTAATTGCTAATAGGGAGCTTCTAGGTGTTTTGGAAACCTGAGAAAGTGATAAATTTTATGAGTATGCTTTTGTTATTGTTGTTCCAAAATAAGTTTTTAAAACTCTCTTTTGTTCCATTACCTGTTCTTTGGTGTTCAGCACATCATACATTAGGTAAATGTCCTAATCCTCCAGTGTAACCCCAATCTCTCGAGTAGATAATTTATAAACACTGGATAAAGCCCTTAGTACACTTGAAGAGAGGTCAGATAAAGTTTCAGTTTTGAAGCATTTCTCACCCCGTATCTGCTGTTGACAGAAAGTGTTTTGGATCATTAAGCAGAACCTGGGAAAACATAGAACTATGTGCATGGCTCCAGTAAAGGGCACACATGACAAACTTGTTTCTGGTCAGGATCACATCCCGATATTCATGTTCCATAGAAGCAAAATATTTGCTTCCAGGACTGAATTGCTTAGGGATTATATTTAGCTTCAGTAAAAGTACCTGGAAAATCATTGGCATAGGCAAGTTTTAGTAATTTATTTTTCTAACAACAACAACAACAAAAATTATTCTGTTGATAGGTAATGTCTAGGGCATACTTAATGATGTCCTGATATCTCTTACTCAATGATTATCTGCTTCTCTCTCATTGTTAACATGTATATGATTTCTAGCTTCAAATTGAATCATGGTCACTAGAATATTGCTGAAGTGGTAGCCAATGTAGTCACAATCCAAGTAGCAGGAAGGATTAGGGCAATAATAAAAGTATCTCTTAGCTGAGCCAGATATCCTTCCCCTTTTAAGGAACTTTCACATAATGTCTACTTACATCTCATTGGCCACTTATATCTATAAAACAGCTAAAAAGTATAGAGTTTCATTGGGTCAATATCATATCCTAAAACATCAGGATTCTAATGGATATTTTTAGGTAATTATCAGTCTTTTCCATAAGGATAGTGTTCAATACTAGAGTCATGCAATGACTTTGAGAAAGTTTTATAGCTTGCCTTACCTTATTCACCAGAAAGTAGTGTTGTTAGTTATTATGTTAATCTGGCTTATGACCTCTAAATAAAGCTCTTCACTTTTAAAACTCATATATATTTGAATTGCTAACTAACAGTTAGTGTCTAAACACCAACCCCAGCTATGGAAGTAATTTTGTTAAAACCATTACATATTTAGATACAGTCTGTATTTAAGGTAAAACATACGGCATTTTGCAAAACTACAATTATGTTCATGTTAATAGATAAGAAAAGACAAACAAAGAATAGTTTAATAACTAAATAAGGTCCCACAGGTTGTCTTCAGCAACCCTGAAGAGCAAAAATGGTTATTCAAAGTCCAGCAAATTCTTTTTTTTTATTTCAAAATATTAAGGGGGTACAAATATATTTGTCACATGGATACATAGTATAATATTCATATCCAGTTAAGACTCATATCCAGAATAGTGTTCATTGTACCTGATAGGCAAGTTTTTATCCCTCACCTCCTATACTCCCCGACTTTTGGTTTTGAATGTCCTTTACATAACCCCATGTATATCCATCATTTACCTCCCACTTGTTAGTGAGAATATACTGTGTTTGTGTTTGTTTTTACTTTCCTGATATATTTCACTTAGGATAATAATCTCCAGTTCTATCCAAGTTGCTACAAAAGGTATCATTTCTTTCTTTTTATGGATGAGTAGTAGTGCGTTGTGTACATATACCACATTTTCTTTATCCACTCATGTATTGATGGGCACTTGGGTTGATTCCACACCTTTGTAATTGTGAATTGTGCTGCAATAAACATTCAAGTGCAGGTGTCTTTTTCATAAAATGATCTCTTTTCCTTTAGATGGGTACCCAGTAGTTGGATTGATTGATCAAATGGTAAATCTACATTTACTTCTTTGAGGAATCTCCATGTTGTTTTCCCTAGAGGTTGTGCTAAATTGCAATCCCACCAATAGTGATGAACTGTTTCTTTCTATCTGCATCCACTCCAGTATCTTTGTGTTTTTTTGGTTTTTTGCTTGTTTATTTATTTTTCATTTTAATAATGGCCATTCTGACAGAGGTAAGATGGTATTTCATTGTGGTTTTAATTTGCATTTCTCTGATGATTACTGATGTTGAGCAGTTTTCATATGTTTGTGGCCGTTTGTCTATCTTGTCTGGAAAGCTTCTGTTTATATATTTTGCCCACTTTTTGAAGGAGTTGTTTGATTTCTTCTTGCTTACTTGAGTTCTTTATACATTCTGGATATTACTCCTTTGTCGGATATATAGTTTGTGAATATTTTCTCCCATTCAGTATGTTTTCAATTTATTCTGCTGATTATTTCCTTTGCTGTGCATAAGCTTTTTAATTGGATTAAGTCCCATTTATTAATTTTTGTTGTTGCTCTATTTGCCTTTGTGTTCTTAGTCATAAATTCATTGCCTAGACCTATGTCAAAAAGAGTTTTCCTTTATTTTCTTCTACAATTTTTATGGTTTCATGCATTACATTTAAGTCTTTAATCCATCTAGAATTACTTTTTCCATGTGGCTAGACATAGGGTCCAGGTTCATCCTTTTGCAGGTGGCTATCCAATTTGCCCACCACCACTTATTGAATAGGGCATCCTTAACCCAGTGTATGTTTTTGTGTGTTTTTTAAAAAAAATCAGTTAGACAAAATCAACTCATGGTGGATAACAGACTTAAACCTAAAGTGTGAAACCCTAAAGCATGAAAGAATTCTAGAAGAAAATGTTGGAAAAAAACTCTTATAGACATTGGCCTAGGCAACGAATTTATGAAGAAGACCCCAACGGAAATCACAGAAACAACAAAAATAAATAAATTAGACCTGATCAAATTATAAAGTTTCTGCACAGCCAAGGAAACTATCATGAGAGCAAACAGACAACCCACAGAATGGGTGAAAATATTCCCATGTTATACATCTGATAAATGGCTGATAACTAGAATCTATATAGAGCTCAGGAAAATAAACAAGAAAAAAATCAAACAACAATACCAAAAAGTGAGCAAAAGACATAAACTGAAATTTTTCAAAAGAAGATAGACTAATGACCAACAAACATGAAAAATACTCAACATCTCTAATCATCAGGGAAATGCAAATAAAAACCACAATGAGAGATAGCTTATCCCCAGTGAGAATAGACTTTATCAAAAAGTCCAAATAATAAATGTTGGTGTGGATGTGGACAGATACTGCTGGTGGGACTGCAAACTAGTACATCCTCTATGGAAAGCAATATGGAGATACCTCAAAGAGATACAAGTAGAACTACAATTTAATCTAGGAGTCCCATTACTGGGCATCTACCCAAAAGAGCAGATGACATTCTGTATATATTAAAAAAAGACATCTGCACTTGAATGTGTATAGCAGCACAATTCACAATTGCAAAGATGTGTTGGCAACCCAAGTGCCCATCAATACATGAGTGGATTAATAAAATGTGATATATGTATACCATGGAGTTCTACTCAGCCACAAAAAACAATGGTGATATAACATCTCTTGTATTATCCTGGGTAGACCTGGAACCCATTCTACTAAGTGACTATTCCAAGAATGGAAAAAGAAGCACCACATGTACTCACCATCAAATTGGTATTAGTTGATCAACACTTCCATGCATATATAGTAATTACATTCATTGGATGTTGGGAAGATGAGAGGGGAGAGGATGGAATGGGTATATACACATGTAATGGGCATTGTGCACACCATCTGGGGTATTGACACACTTGAAACTCTGACGGGGAGGTGGGGCACAGGCAATATACATAACCTAAACTTTTGTACCCCTGTAATATGCTGAAATAAAAAAAAAAACTAAAAAAAATGATATGATAGTTGTCAGACTGATTCATTTTTATATTTTCATTAAATGTATAGGAAAATTTGATTATGATCATTTCTGATTTTTAAATATTTAATTCTTATTTATTTTAAAAAGAAATGAAGAACCCAAATGTAATCACAACAACAAAATTTTCAAATGCTGATGGGAATAAGACCAACAGGCTTAGGGACCCCATTTCTGAGGCTATGCGAGGAGAGGAGGTGAAGGAATGCTGCCTGAGCAGGAGCTGGAGATAAGGGTAGAAGTTAACTGCCAATTGAGGGACATTCCAGTGATCTAGGAGTACAGCAAAACAGGTTCCCACCTTAAATCCTGAGGGGCCTCATGCCTAAAATGCCACAAAGCATCCTGATATCAAAGCCACCCATGGCTATAGAGGAAGATTGCAAAATGTCAGCCTGGGAGAAGGGACATCAGGCTTCAATTCTTAAAAGATACCAGGTTGAATTTCTTCCCTCCACTTTTTTTGGCAGAACGCTTCAGTTAATGGGGAGCTAACCTCCAATAAGAAGTATTAATCTCTTTGTTCTTCAATAGAATGGGCCACAGCTGTTGAGTTCAGAGATACTATCTATACATACCTTAAGGTGTAGTTGTGCTTAATATCATGCTATGTGTTCCTGCTTCTATAGATAAAGGAATAATTAGCTCAAGCATCTTGTGACTTTTAGGGAATACTTGAAACTTTTACACACTCTAACTCATGAGATTTTCACGTGAAATCATTGTAATCCATAGCATGAAAAAGAGAATAAAAATGGGTGCTAGATTTCAGTCAGTACCACCTGGCTCATGAGAATGCTGGTGGTCCTCTGAGTTCTACACACCCTTTCTCCTTACTTTTTGTGCCCATGTCTTTGTCTGTCCCATCTCTTGCAGTGCACACAGCCCGGGAACCCGGTCATATTGGGGGATGTCATGAACCCCTGATAAAATGTAACTTGATAAAATTAAAAAGCTTCTATACAGCCAGGGAAATATTCAATAGAGTAAACAGACCATCAACATAATGTGAGAAAATATTAGGATGCAATAAAGCCGATAAAGGGCTGATAACCAGAATCTACAAGGAACTCAATCAGCAAGAAAAAATCAAACACCATAAAACCTGGGTAAAAGACAGGAACAGATGCTTTTCCAAAGAAGATAGTCTAATGGCAATAAATATATGAAAAAATACTCAATGTCTCTAATCACCAGGGAAATGCAAATCAAAACCACAATGAGCTATCACCTAACTACAATGAGAATGGCTATAATCAAAAAGTCCCTAAAACAAAAGAGGCTGCTGTGGATGTGGAGAGAAGGGAACATGTGTACAATGTTGGTGGGACTACAATGTAGTACAACCTCTATGAAAAATAGTATGTAGATATCTCCAAGAACTAAAAGTAGACCTACCATTTGATCCAGCAGTACTACTATGGATATTCACTCAAAGGAACAACAACAACAAAGAAAAACATTTTATCAGAAACCCACAAGAACTAAAATGTTTATAGCAGCACAGTTCACAATTGCAAAGATGTGGAAAAAACCCAAGTACTCATCAATACATGAGTGCATTAATAAAATGTAGTATATATACTATGGAGTAATACTCATCCATAAAAAAATGGTAAACTAATACCTTTTGTAACAACCTGGATGGAACTAGGCAGCATTCTTCTAAGCGAAGTATTGTAAAAATGGATATACAAATACCACATGTACTCACTATTAAATTGAAACTAATTTATCAACACCAATATGCACATATAGTAATAAAACTCACTGGAAACCTACTAAATTGTGGGGGGATGAAGAGATGCATTAATTCACGCCTAATGGGTACAATGTATGCTATCTTCATGCTGGGCATACATATAACTTTGACTCAAACTGCACAAAATCAAATAATGTTACCAAAACATCTGTACTCCTCAATATTCTGAAATAAAAATATTAGGGAGAGGCAAACATATACAATGTAACCAAAATGTCAAAAAAACCCACAAAACACAACCTTTTTATGGGGGGGCAGGCAGGAGGGGGGAGTAGGAGAAGGGTGTATACTTACATAATGTGTGCGGTGCACACCACCAGGGGATTGGACACGCTTGAATCTCTGGTGCATCAGGGGGAGGGAGGGGGACAGGGGCAATATATGTAATCCTAACAATATTTGTACCTCCATAATATGATGAAATAAAAGGAAAAAAATAAATAAAATAAAAAATATATTATGCATCAAAAAATCCATTTACTATAGCATCAAAAATAAAATATGTATACATGAGCTTAAAAAAGAAATTAACATATTAACAATCACCATTTTATCCTCCTCTTTCCCTGCCCTTTTTAGCTTCTGGTAACTATTATTCTACTCTCTTTGTGAGTTCAATTTTTTTTAGCTTCAACATAGAATAAATAATATTCAATACACAGTAGCAATATAGAGTGAAGAGTTAACAATAATTTATTGTGTACTTAACAATAACTAAAAGAGTGGAATTAGAATAGTTCTAACACAAAGAAATGATCAATGCTTGAGATGATGGATACCCTACCCCAATTATTCTGATTTGATCATTATAAATGATCATCTATGCATGTTTCAATGTATCACATATACTCCATAAATACAGACAATTATTATGTACCATAGTAATTAAACATAAAAACATTAAAAAAGAAATGAATGACATATGCACTAAAATGTACAAAATATTATTGAAAAAATTTAGATAAATCTAAATAAGTGAAGATGTAACCTATCATGGACTGGAAGAATTAATTTTGTTGAGATGGCAACATTCCCCAAATTCATCTACCGATTTGATGCAACCCCATCAAAATCTCAGATGGCTATTTTTTTTTTCTGAAATTAGCAAGCTGATCCTAAAATTCATATATAGATTCCAAAAATATCAGAATGACCAAAACAATCATAAAAATGAGCAATGTTAGAGTACTCACACTTCTCAATTTCAAAACTTACTACAGAGTTACAATATTCAACTAGATTTTGGACCAAATGTACATAACGACATATGCATAAAACTAGCAGAATACACATTCTTCTCAAGCATTCATGTAAAGAAATATATCATATATTAGTCCACAAACTAGTCTTGATAAATTTAAAAAGATTGAAATCATATCAAGCATTGTTTTTTTTTATGAACACAGTGGCATGAAATTAAAAATCAATAAGAGAAAACTTTAAAAATTAAAAAAATATATGCAATTTAAACAAGTCTCTCTTGGACAACAAATATGTTAAAGATGAAACCAAAGAGGAAAAATATGTATATTGACAAACAAAAATGAAAACACAACTTAAAGGATGTAGCAAAGCTAGTTCTAAGGGGGAAGTTTATAGCAATAAATTCCTACATTAAGAAACAAAACAAAACAAAACAAAAATCACAAAGATTTCAAATAACTAACATAAATTTACACCTAAAAGGAACTAGAAAAAGAAGAGCAAACTAATCCCAAATTAAATGAAAGGAAAGAAATAAAGATCAGAACAGAAACAAAATAAATAAAGACTAGAAAATCAATAGACAAGATCAACAAAAGTAAGATTTTATTTTTTGAAAATATAACCAAGTTGATAAACCCTTACCTAGATTAACTAATAAGAAAATAGAAAAAGCTCAAATAAATCAAGTCAGAAATGAAAGAGGAAACATTGCAATGATACCACAAAAATACAAAAGTCATAAGAGACTACCATGAACAGTACACACTAATAAATTTAATTACTATACCTACAAGAAATGAATGAATTCTTAGAAAGACACACTCTACCAAGACTGAATTATGAAGAAATAAAAAACTTGAACAAAGAGGAGGAAGAAATTAAATCAGTAATAAAATGTCTCCCATCAAAGAATATAACAGGATGTGATGCTTCACAACTGAATTTTACCAAGCATTAAAAGAAGAACTAATGCCCATCCCTCTCAACCTCTTCCAAAAAATTAAAGAAAGAATACTTTCAAACTCATTTTTCCAATAAGCATTACTCTCAAACATAAGCCAGATTAAGACACTACACGAAAAGAAAATTACCGGTCAATATTCTTCAGGAACATAGATGCAAATATCCTCACAAATATTAACAAATCAAATTCAGTAGCACATTAAATGGATAACACAAAGGATGGTTCAACATATGCAAATCAATAAATGTAACACTTCATAGTATCAGAATAGAGTATAAAAATCATATGTGCATCTGAATACATGCAGAAAAAGTCTTTGAAAAAAATGCAACATCCTTTTATGATAAAAACTCTTAACAAATTAAGTACAGAAGAAATTTACATCAACATAATAAAGGCCATATATTGCAAGCCTACAGGTAAAATCATACTCAATTGTGAAATATTGAAACCTTTTCCTCTAAGATCAGGAAGAAAATAAGATGTCCACTCTTGCAATTGGGATGAGACCATCCCAAGCAACATAGCGAGGACTTGCTTTAAAATAAATTTTAAAAACAACCCAGCGGTGGTGGTTTACACCTCCAGACCTAGCTATCTGGGAGGCTGAGGCAGGAGAAAGCCTTGATCCCAGGAGTTCAAGGCTTCAGTGAGTTTTGATTGTGCCACTGCTATCCAGCCTGGTAACAGAGTAAAACACTATCCAAAAAAAAAAAAGAGAGAGAGAGAAAGAAAGAAAGAAAGACAAAACCTTATGTACTATACTGAATATATGTTAGAAATAATAATTGAATTCAGTGTAGTTGCATACAGAATTCAAAAATCAAGGAAACAATTACATTTATAATGGCAAAAAAATCTAAAATATTTAGAAATAAATTTAATCAATAAGGTAAAAGATCTCTAAACTGAAAACTATAAGGAATTGATTTAAAAAATGCAGGAGACACAAATGGATAGATATTTTGTGTTAATGGATTGGGATAATTTATATTCTTAAAATCTGCATACTACCCAAAGGAATCTATAGATTCAATGTATTCCTTATTCTAAGGACATTTTTTCCCAGAAATGACTAAAAAAATCCAAAAATTTGTATAGGTCTACAAAACATCCAGAATAACAAAGTAATCTTGAACAAAAAGAACAAAGCTGGAGGCATCACACTATCTGATCTCAAAATATACTATGATATGGTAATCAAAACAACAGGACACTAGCATAAAAACAGACACATAGACCAATGGAACAGGATGGAGAGCACAGAAATAAATTCATACAGTTGCAGTCAACTGATCTTCAACAAGTTTTCAAGAACACTCAATAGGGAAATGACTGTCTTTTCAATACATTGTGTTAGTAAAACTTTATATTCAAATGTAGAAGAATAAAATTGGACGCTATCTATACCTTTCACAATAATAAACTCACAATGCATTAAAGATTTATATATAAGGCCCAAAATTGTAAAATGAGTAGAAAAAACATAGGGGAACAGCTTTTTGGACACTGATCCTGTATGTTTTGAATATGACCCCAAAAGTACAGGTAACCAAAGGAAAAATAGACAAATGATATTGTATCAAATTAAATAACATTTACACAGCAAAGGAAATAGTCAATAGAATGAATGTACCACCAACCAAATACAATACAATTTTTGGAAATTACACATCTGTAGGGAGTTATTATTCAAAGTATATAAGGAACTCAAGCAACTCAAGAACAAGAAAACAAACTTATTTTAGAAAAGGGGAAAGCATCTGAATAAACATTTCTCAAGAGAAGATATACAAATGACCAACAGGTATATAAAAAGGTATGCAACATCACTCATTATCTGGAAAATGCAAGCCAATACTATTAATATAATGAAGTATTATTACCTATACCTGCTAGGATGGTTATTATCAAAAACATGAAAGATAAGTGTTAGTGAAGATGTGGAGAAAAGGGAACTTTTGTAGAATGTTGGTGGGTGCTATGATTTGGATATGGTTTGTTTCCACAAAAGTTCATGTTGAAATTTGATCCCCAGTGTAGCAGTGTTGGAATGTGGGGCTTACTGGAAGGTGTTTGGGTTATGGGGGTAGATCACTCACGAATGGCTTGGTGTAGCTCTCATATTAGTGAGTGAAGTCCTCATTTTGATGATATTGAATTAGTTTCCACGGGAATAGGTTAATTCCCCCAGAGTGGGTTGTTATAAATTCCGCATGCCACTCAGATATTATATCTTTTGCATGTGTCCACTTCCCCTTTGATCCCTGCCATGTTATGAGGTGTCACAAAAGCCCCACCAGAAGCCAGGACCATGCCTTTGAACTTCCCATTCTGTAGAACCATGAGCTAACTAAATCTTTTATTCTTTGTAAATTACCTAGTCTAAGGTATTCTTTTTATAGCATCAGACAATAGATTAAGATAATGAGGATGTAAATTAGTATAGCAATAATTGATAAAAGTATAATATTTCCTCAAAAAATTAAAAGTATAACTATCACATGATCAAACAATCCCAATTCTGTGTATATATCCAATGGACATTAAAGCAGTATGTTCAAAGAGATATCTGCACTCTCGTAGTCATTTTGGCATTATTTACAATTGCCAATATATTGAATCAACCTATGTGTACATCAACAGATTAACTTATAATGAAAAATATGACATAGACACACATACACGCACGCAATGGAATGCTATTCAGCCTTTAAAAAGAAGGAAATCTTGCTCATTGGATGAAAATGGAGGACATTATACTAAGTGAAATAAGCCAAGCACAGAGAAACAAATATTGCACTTATATGTAAAATCTAAATAAGTCAAAATCATTGAATCAGAGAGTAGTATGGTGATTACCAGGTACTGGGGGTAAAGAGAAAAGAAGAAATGCTTGTCAAAAAATACAAAGTATCGAGTCACGTCACGTCAACACTGGGCAAGGAAGTGGAGCAGGGTCACCACTGGATGAAGGAGAGCTTCAGAGAGATGTACTTGTTGCCTTCATGCTTCACCATGACAAGCCTGCCACACTAGTAGGAAGACAGTTGGGGCTCCTGTCATTTTGGTCACAGTCAAACCTCATCAAACTTCTCTTCCAAGTTTTCTGTTGGATGCTGTAACACAAGCACACACTTGGGATTGTCAGGAATGGCAGATTAGGGATGACCTCCTGGCTCTTGGCTCTCAGAGTGGGAGGTGAAGAAAATGGTCTAAATCATGCAAGTGGATAGTACTCCCACAGGATCCACTCCGAGGAATCTCAGGGAAGCAACAAGGGTCAAGTACTATTGGGAAAAGGATGAAAGTGACTCAGTGGATTTGCCACAAAGTTCCAAGAGTGCTAGTTGTACAGCAGGGATTGGAGCACAGGTCAGCTGTGCTCATGGACCAGCCAGCTGGGACAATGTGATATGTCCCACAGGGGATGTCTTCTCCTTCAGTGACCCTGGCACCCACGCAGGCAGAGAAGTGCCTGAAGTCAGTGCGAAGAGGTAACATGGGCAGTGAGGCAGTTCAGAGAGGAGACAGGAGCGGAAAGCATTTTGAACTCTCCAGTGCATCATGCGGAGACCCTTTGGATGGGGGCGTCTGTACATGCCAGCGGCTTATGCTTCACTTTCGAAGGGGCAGAAAAGTGAGAGGGATCACTTTATTGACTGAATTGTCTGGTGGTCTTGGGTGGCTCAAGATTCGCTTGTGAGGGGGTGGAAGAGGGAAGGATCTTGCTCCTCAGCGGAGACTCCCCGTGGACTAAGGCAGCTCAAGGTCTGCCTGTGAGGGGGCAGAAGAGGGAGAGAGATTCCTCTCCAGGCAGTGCCTCCCGGTGAAGTTGGGAGGTCCTCCATTCCACCCAGCTGCCTATGTTTTGTGCCAAAATAACAGACCCCACCCTAACAGGGTAGATTTGTGAAGGAGACTGATTTTCCAACTGTAACTTGAGACAACAGTACCACCTGCACTTTTCTGTGTTTTGGGCTGGGTGCTTCTCTCTAAAGCAACAGACTCTGCCCCTGGGTGGAGTTGTGAAACAAGCCATTTTTTCAAGCTGAAACCAGAGGCTGGAGTACTACCTCCTCTTGCTTATTATCCACTGCTGGCCCATTTTTTCATCAAAGGACCAGATCCTTCTCCTGAAAGGGTTTAGTATGAGATTCTCTAGAATGCTATCCAAGCTGAGGCCCGTGGCCATCTCCTTATGTGACTTCATAGACAGGGCCTCCAGCCAAAGGATCAGTCCCCAGTCTTGGAAGCATGGAGTGGTGAAGGATACCGCTTTTAGGAATAAGACACACCTGGGTTGCGGAGGGTCCTTGTCTGTGACCATGCCACTGGTATTTCATAGGGAAGGGCCTGGCCCCTCTTATGCAGGAGCAGAGCAGCCAGGCAGGTCACTCTCTGGTTTGTGTCCCTCAGCAGCCTTGCAAAGGGCCTCTTCAACAGTCCTGAGGCTTTTACTTCTTACCAACTAGATAAACCCCATCCTTGGAGGGGGCAGAGTAATGAGTTGATGCCCTGCTACAGTGTGTTGGTTTAGATAATCAAACAAAAGAAGAATACAAGGGCTTGCCATTGGTACCCAGGCAGTTGGCAAATTACAAGCTCATGTTCTGGGGGAAAAAAATCTCAACCACAATCCCTAGCAATTGCACCAAAAGACACCTCTCACTATGAGCTGCCCCACATTAGTGGTGAAAGATCTCTGAATAACTTTTTAGCAGCCCCCCCCCCCAGTTACAGCTCAAGCAACCTCTGAAGTATACCCTCTTAGGCTTGCCAATACCTGTTGCTTATCTCACCCCATCTAAATAAGTAACAGGGCTCAAGGAACCCTTGGCAGTGGCATGACACTCCCCAAACAATGAGATTCCTGTTTATGACATTTAGGGGTTTAGAGCTCATTAAAAAGGTATTGGAATACCTTGATAACAGACCCCCCATGCAAACCACAAGCAACAAAAACAGAGTAACCTCATTACTCATCACATAGCCTCCCACCTCATACTAGTAGTTGTTAGTGGAGTCACACACACAATAGTGATCCAACACCTGGAATTCAAGAAAGGGATCCAAACTCATTAATCTCTGTTAAAAGATGATAAAGAAAACAGGTCAAAGGTAACACAACAGGCTCAAACTCCTCTAAGACAATACAGGACCACAGCAAGAATCATTCCTTTGGAATCCGAAAATTTAGCTCATAATACAGTCGCTACATCTCCGGTCCTCAGTAAAGCACCTAGATGAGAAATAACCAGTGAAAGATCACAGGAACCATGAAGGAGCATAGAGAAAAGTCACCTCCAAAAGAAAATACTTGATCTTCACCAACTGACACCAACTTACATGATATGATTAAATGGACAGAGGAAGAATTCCATATGTGTATTGTTAGAAAACTCAATGGAATTGAAGAGACAAAAGAATCACAACATAGAGAAACCACAAGAACAATTCAGGAAATGAATGAAACATTCTCCAAAGAAATTGAAATAATACATAAAAAATGAACAGAAATCCTGGCAATGAAAGAAACAAACAAGGAACTCCTTAATACAATGGAAAGCATCAAGAACGGGAGGGGGGGGTGGAGCAAGATGGCGGACGAATAACACCCTCAGACAGAGTGTCTCTGCAGAAAAGAGAGATTCTAGCAGAAATTAGAGGAAAGAAGCAAGAAGACGAGCATACAGCAGACGAGGGCCGGAAGGAGGGGTACCTGAGACCCCGGTAGACTCGACGGGAGGAGGCTGTGGAGGAGAACTGGAGGCTGAGACCACCGGAGCAGCCTGGAGACCAGTGGCAAGGGTAGGTGGATTTGCTGTTTCCACATTTGGACTGCTAGTGGGCTCCCCAGCAGGTGGAGAGACCTGTGGACACCAGCCCAGAGACGGCCGCTGCCAGCCAGCGGTGAGCCTGCAGCAGAAGTGGCACGAGGTTCACAACTTCCTCCGGGCACCTCCGTGTGCACAGACCCGAGGTGCCCGGCAGGTGCCAAATTCCCTCCTCCTCCCCTCCGCCGACCCTACCCGCAGCTGCCCAGAGAGACAATACAGCCACCAGCCAGAGGCACCTCCAGGGAACGGGATCTTCCCTTTGGGACACTACAGCTGACTCAGGGGAACTCAGACTGTGAGCTCCCCACCTGCCCGCCCTCCCAGGTGCTGCTGGCACTGAGTTACCAGGAGAACAGTGCCGATTCAGAGGCTGAGAGACATAGACCCAGCTTCGGCTCCCTGTGGGTGAATTGGGACCGGAAATCCTCTCCCTGGTGGCGATACAGCTTAAACTCTAGGACCCAAAGGTCGGACCTGCAGACCAGATCCCCTGCACCGAGGGCTAGCATTGCACGGGACACAGAAGGGTTATACATGAACAGCCTACTGAGGTGTGTGTGCCTCCAGGGGTGGATCGGCCTCCTAGAGGGTAACCCTCCTCCCAGGAGGAGGCTGTGCACCCAACCCAGGTGGCGTTCCTGTACAGGGAACCTCCCCGCCGACATCACAGTCTTGGGAGGCCTGGTGGCTTGTGGTCTGGCCTGCTGGCAGAGGCCCAGGAGAAGCTGCGGAGTTGGGGAGGGTGGAAAGAAGCGAGGCCTGCTCCAGACTGCCGGTCTCAGAAAGCCCCACCCCCACACCCAGACTTTCTGGCTGAGCAGGACCATTCCAGCCCCGCCCTGACAGCTTTCCCTGGAAACAGAGAATGGAACTTTGACCCCTGCTAATGGCCTGAGGGCAGGCTTACCCAACCCAGCTCCGCCCAGAACAACAGCTGATAACAGGACACAAAATCAACAGTATAGCCTGTTCCTCCAAGCAAACGCCACCTACTGACAGAGACGGCATCTTGCACAGATTTTCCACGGCACCCACTGACTCAATATATGGGGAGTGGTCCAATTTCACCCACAGACACAACCTGACGCCTCAGAAACTAAACAAGGTGTGTGAATACACAAACAATAAAATTAAAGAAAGAAACAACAACTGATCGATATGGGAAAAAATCAGCGAAAGAACTCAGGAAACATGAAGAACCAAATGGAAAACACACCCCCAAAGAGGACCACCAGCCCCCTAGAATAGGACACCAACCAAAATCAGGCAACCAATATGACAGAAGAGGAATTTCGTATGTGGATCATAAGAACACTCACCCAGCTGCAACAACAACACAATAACCAACACAAAGGAACCACAAAAAGCCTCCAGGATATGGGAAAAGAAATAGACACAATGAAGAAAAGTGTAACCGAACTCCTGGAAATGAAGAATCAATTCAAGGAACTACAAAATACAGTGGAAAGTCTCAAGAACAGGGTAGATCAAACAGAAGAAAGAATCACAGGGCTTGAAGATAACACTCTCCAATTAAATAAATCAGTCACAGAAATAGAGAAGAGAAACAAGAGAAAAGAGCAAAGCCTACAAGAGCTGTGGGATTATGTAAAGAAACCTAATGTGAGGGTCATAGGCTTACCAGAAGGGGAAGAAGACAACACTCATGGGTTGGACAAGCTGTTTGAAGATATAATAGAGGAAAATTTCCCAGGCCTTGCTCAAAATCTTGATATACAAGTTCAAGAAGCTCAGAGGACCCCTGGGAGATTCAATGCAAACAGGAAGACATCACGACATGCAGTCATCAGACTGACCAAAGTATCAACTAAAGAGGCCCTTCTAAGAGCTGTAAGACAAAAGAAGCAAGTAACATACAAGGGAAAGCCAATTCGAATCACATCAGACTTCTCTAATGAGACTTTACAAGCAAGGAGAGACCTGGGCCCCATTCTCACTTTCTTGAAACAAAACGATGCCCAGCCCAGAATATTATTCCCTGCAAAACTAAGCTTCATATATGAAGGAGAAATAAAAACATTCTCAGACAAGCAAAGGCTCAGAGAATTCACCAAGACAAGACCAGCCCTACAAGAAGTACTTAAAACAGCGTTACGCACGGAATATCATAATAATAACCCACTAATATAAAAACAACCAAACCCCAAAGATTTTAAAGGCCAGATATTACAATGGCTCAAGACAGAAATCATAGCAACAACATCCAACCCAACAGAATGATCAGTAATCTACCTTACCTATCAGTTCTCTCAATAAATATCAATGGCTTAAACTATCCACTCAAGAGACATAGGCTGGCTGAATGGATAAGAAAACACAGGCCAAGTATATGCTGTCTTCAGGAAACATATCTATCCTGAAAGGATGCATATAGACTAAAAATAAAAGGGTGGTGATCAATATTCCAAGCAAATAGAAGCCAAAAGAAGGCTGGTGTGGCAGTTCTAATTTCAGATGATTTAGTATTTCAGGCAACAAAAGTAGTGAAATACAAAGAGGGTCATTATATAATGGTGAAGGGCTCAGTTCAACAAGAAGAGATAACAATTTTAAATATATATGCACCCAACTTAGGTGCACCCAGATTCATAAAGCAAACCTTACTGGAGCTAAGCAAATGGATTAATAGCAACTCCATAATCGCCGGAGATTTCAACACCCCACTGACAGCACGAGACACATCCTCCAAACAGAAAATAAGTAAAGAAATAATGGACTTAAGCAAAACTCTAGAACAATTGGGTCTGACTGACATTCACAGAACATTCTACCCAAAATCCACTGAATATACGTTCTTCTCATCAGCTCACGGGACATTCTCTAAGATTGACCATATCCTACGACACAAAGAAAATCTCAAGAAATTTAAAAAAATAGAAATGATACCATGTACCTTCTCAGATAACAGTGGAAAAAAACTAGAAATCAACCCTAACAGAAACTCACATTTCTACACAAAAACGTGGAAATTAAACAACCTCCTACTAAATGATTACTTCATAAATGAAGAAATCAAGAAGGAAATAAAGAAATTCTATGAAGAAAACGACAATGGAGAGACAAGATATCAACTCCCCTGGGACACAGCTAAAGCAGTTCTGAGAGGAAATTTTATCTCCATAAATGCTTATAACCAAAAGACAATAAGATCACAAATAGACAATCTAATGAAACGACTCAAAGAGCTGGAAAAGGAAGAGCAGACCAACCCCAAACCCAGCAGAAGAAGTGAAATCAACAAGACCAAATCAGAACTAAACGAAATTGAAACCAGGGAAGCTATTCAGGAGATTAATAAAACAAAAAGTTGGTTCTTTCAAAAAATAAACAAAATTGACACACCATTGGCTAAGCTAACACAAAGCAGAAAAGAGAAATATCTAATAAGCTCCAACAGGAACAAAAAAGGAGATATCGCAACTGATTCCAAAGAGATACAAGATACAATTTATGAATACTACAAAAATCTTTATGCACACAAACTGGAAAATGTGGAGGAAATGGACAAATTTCAACAAACACACAGCCTCCCTAGGCTCAACCAGGAAGAAACAGATTCCCTGAACAGATCAATCTCAACAGCTGAAATAGAAACAGCAATTAAAAATCTCCCTAAAAAGAAAAGTCCCGGTCCAGATGACTTCACACCTGAATTTTACCACACTTACAAAGAAGAACTACTACCTATCTTGCAGAAACTATTCCACAAAATTGAGAAGAACGGAAACCTCCCCGACACCTTTTATGAGGCGAATATTACTCTGATACCAAAACCAGGAAAGGATGCAACAAAAAAAGAAAACCACAGACCAATATCCCTAATCAATATAGATGCAACAATTTTCAACAAAATCTTAGCTAACTGAATCCAGACACTTCTCAAAAAAATAATCCACCACGACCAAGTGGGCTTCATCCCAGGGATGCAGGGATGGTTCAACATACATAAATCTAGAAATGCAATTCACCACATAAACAGAAGCAAAAACAAAGACCACATGATTCTTTCAATAGATGCAGAAAAAGCTTTTGACAAAATTCAACACCCTTTCATGATACGAACACTTAAGAAAATAGGCGTAGAAAGGACATACCTAAAAATGATACAACCCATATATGACAGACCCATAGCCAACATCATACTGAAAGGGGAAAAATTGAAATCATTCCCACTTAGAACTGGAAGCAGACAAGGCTGCCCACTTTCTCCACTTCTGTTCAACATTGTGCTGGAAATCTTGGCTACAGCAATCAGACAGGAAAATGGAATCAAAGGTATCCAAATAGGGGCAGAAGAGATCAAACTTTCACTGTTTGCTGATGATATGATATTGTATCTAGAAAACCCCAAAGATTCCACCAAGAAACTCCTGGAACTGATCCATGAATTTAGTAAAGTCTCAGGATACAAAATCAATACACAGAAATCAGAGGCATTCATATACGCCAACAACAATCTAATTGAGAATCAAATCAAAGACTCAATTCCCTTCATAATAGCATCAAAGAAATTAAAATACCTAGGAATATACTTAACCAAGGACGTAAAAGACCTCTACAGGGAGAACTATGAAACACTGAAGAGGGAAATAGCAGAGGATGTAAACAGATGGAAATCCATACCATGTTCGTGGATTGGCAGACTCAACATTATTAAAATGTCTATACTACCCAAACTGATCTACAGATTCAATGCAATACCTATTAAAATCCCATCAGCATTCTTCACAGATATAGAAAAAATAATTTTACGCTTCGTATGGAACCAAAGAAGACCTCGAATATCAAGAGCAATTCTAGGCAACAAAAACAAAATGTGAGGCATTAATATGCCAGATATCAAACTATACTAGAAAGCTGTAGTAATTAAATCGATATGGTATTGGCACAAAAATAGGAATATTGACCAGTGGAGCAGATGTGAGAATCCTGATATAAAACCATCCTCATGTAGCCATCTAATCTTTGACAAAGCAGACAAAAACATACCCTGGGGAAAAGAATCCCTTTTCAATAAATGGTGCTGGGAAAACTGGATAGCCACCTGTAGAAGGCTAAAACAGGACCCACACCTTTCACCTCTCAGAAAAACCAACTCACGCTGGATAACAGACTTAAACCTAAGGTATCAAACTATTAGAACTCTAGAGGAAAAAGTTGGAAACACTCTCCTAGACATCGGCCTGGGCAAAGAGTTTATGAAGAAGTCCCCAAAGGCAATCACAGCAGCAACAAAAATAAATAAATTGGACATGATCAAACTACAAAGCTTCTGCACAGCCAAAGAAATAGTCATGAAAGTAAACAGACAACCTACAGAATGGGAGAAAAGTTTTGCATCCTATGCATCCAATAAGGGACTGATAACTAGAATATACTTAGAACTCACGAAAATCAGGAAGAAAAAATCAAATAACCCCATTAAAAGTGGGCAAAGGACTTGAACAGAAACTTTTCTAAAGAAGATAGAAGAATGGCCAACAAACATATGAAAAAATGCTCAACATCTCTAATCATCAGGGAAATGCAAATCAAAACCACAATGAGATATCACTTAACTCCAGTGAGAATGGCCTTTATAAAAAAATCTCCAAACAATAAATGCTGGCGTGGTTGTGGAGAGAGAGGAGCACTCCTATACTGCTGGTGGGACTGCAAACTATTTCAACTCTGTGGAAAGCAATATGGAGATACCTTAAAGGGATACAAGTGAATCTACCATTTGATCCAGCAATCCCATTGCTGGGCATCTACCCAAATGATCCAATGACACTCTACAAAAAGGACACCTGCACTTGAATATTTATAGCAGCATAATTCATAATTGAAAGGCTGTGGAAACAGCCCAAGTGCCCATCAATCCAAGAATGGATTAATAAAATGTGGTATATGTATACCATGGAGTACTATTCAGCTCTAAGAAACAATGGTGATTTAGCACATCTCATATTTTCCTGGTTAGAGCTGGAACCCATATTACTAAGTAAAGTATCCCAAGAATGGAAAAACAAGCACCAGATATATTCTCCAGCAAACTGGTATTAACTGAGTAGCACCTAAGTGGACACATAGGTAGTACAGTAATAGGGTATTGGGCAGGTGGAAGGGGGGAGGGGGGCGGGTATATACATACATAATGAGTGAGATGTGCACCATCTGGGGGATGGTCATGATGGAGACTCAGACTTTGGGGGGGAGGTGGGGAAATGGGCATTTATTGAAACCTTAATATCTGTACCCCCATAATATCCCGAAATAAAAAAGGGGGGGGGCAAAGAGTAGGATGGACCATACAAAGGAAAGAATTTCAGAGCTTAAAGATTATTCTTATGCACTAAAAAAAATCAGAGAAAGAAAGGGAACACAGAGACAAGAGACAAGACCAAAGCTTACAAGAAATGTGGGATTATGTAAAAAAGCCAATTCTCAGATACATTGGGATTATGGAAGGGTAAGAGGAATATTCACAAGGGCTAGAAACCTTATTTATGGAATACTGGAGGAAAATATGCCAGTCCTGGCTAAAAATATTGATATCCAAATATAAGAAGCACACAGAACTCCTGGGAGATGCAACGTGAATGGGCAATCACTTCGTCACATGGTTATTAGGCTGACCAAAGTTAACGTGAAATAAACGTGCAGCGAATTCTCCGTGCAGCAAGACGAAAACAGCAAATAACCTATAAACGTAAGCCTATCAGACTAACAGCAGACTTTTCATCTGAAACCTTACAGGCCAGGAGGGATTGGGCACCTATCCTCAATCTTCTAAAACAGAATAAATCCCAACATGGAATTCTTTATCTGGCAAAATTAAGTCTCATCTAGGGAGGAGAATTAAAGTCCTTCTCAGACAAGCAATCACTGAAGGAATTTGCAAAGACCAGACCAGCCCTACAGGAAGTTCTCATACCTGCCTTCCACACATAACAGAGCAATAGACACTCCTCAAAATAAAATCTTCAAAGAATTAAAGGCTAGAACTTGAACTGCATGATAGCTCAAAGAGTAAGTCAAAGCAACAGGAATTCACCCAACAATATGAAAAGAAATTGCCCTCCAATTTCAATCCTCTCAATAAATGTAAATGGTTTAAGCTGTCCTCTGAATAGACATAGACTGGCAGAGCAGATAAAAACCCACAAGCCTAGTAACTGCTGTCTACAGGAAATACATCTAACCTACCAATATGCCTTCTAGCTGAAGGTCAAGAGATGGAAAACTATCAAGACAAACTGAAGTCAAAAGAAAGCAGGGCACCACCTAGAGGCTGGACACGCTTGAAGCTCTGGCATAGTGAGGTGAGGGAGGGGGGCAGGGGCAAGATATGTAACCATAAAAATATATGTACCCCAATAATATGAGGTAATAAAAAAAAGCCAGAGATCCATAAAAAAAAGCAGGGGTAGCTATACTATTTATGGATAACATAAGCTTTAAAATAGCAAAAGTAAAAAAGGACAAAGACGGCCACTTTATAGTGGTGAAAGGGAAGATCCAACAATAAGATTTAACTATTCTTAATATTTATGCACCCAATGAAGGAACATCCAATTACATCAAGCAAACTTTGTATGATCTAAATAGCATGTTAAGCAATACTGCCATAGTAACAGAGGACTTCAGCACTCCACTGAATAAACTGGATAGATCCTCCAAACAGAAAATAAGCAAAGAAATAATGGGCTTAAACAAAGCTGTGGATGAAAAAGGTCTGACAGATATCTACAGAATATATCACCCAAATAAAGTTTAATTTACATTATTCTCAGCTGCCCATGGATATTTCTCCAAAATTGATCACATACTAGGCCTCAAATCAGATCTCAAAAAAATAGAAATTATACCATGTGTCTTCTGTGACCATAGTGGTATGAAATTAGAGTTCAATTTCTATAGAAACACACAATGATTCACAAAGTCATAGAAATTAAACAATATATTATTGAAGAATTATTAGGTCAAGGAGGAAATTCAGAGGGAAATCAACAGTTTCTTTGAACAAAATGATAAGTGAGACACTTGTAAATGGTAAAGTGAGACACTTTACCAAAACCTTTGGGATACAGTAAAAACATACCTGAGGGGAAAACTAATAGCAATAAATGCTCACATCCAAAATACAGAAAGTTTAGATACTGACAACCTAATGAATGGAATCAAGGATTTGTAAAAAGAAGAGCAAATTATTTATAATCCTAGTGGAAGAAAAGAAATAACTAAGATCAAAGCAGAACTAAACTAAATGTAGAAGAAGAGAATTATATGGAAGATCAAAAAAACCAGAAGCTGGTTTTTCCAAAAGATAAACAAAATTGATAGCCCTCTGGCTAGACTGACAAGAACTCAAAGGGAAAGGACTCTAATAAACTCAATAAGAAATGAAAAAGGAGAGGTCACAACACACATCACAGAAATACAAAACATTATGTTTGACTAATATAAAAAACTATGTGGCCAAAAACTATATAACGAGGAAGAAATGGACAAATTCCTGGATTCATACAACCTCCCTAAGTTCATCCAGGAGGTAACAGAATTCCTGAATAGAACAATCTCAAGTGCAGAAATTGGAGCAGTAATTAACAACCTCCCCAAACAGAAAAGTCCTGGACCAGGTGGCTACACTTCAGAGTTTTACCAAATATACAAAGATGAACTCATACTTATACTACAAAAATTATTTCACTACAATGAGAATGATGTTATCCTTCCTAATGCATTCTATGAAGCCAATATCACCTTGACACCAAAGCTAGGAAAGGATGCAACAGAAAAAGAAAATTACAGACCAATATCCCTCATGAATACACATGCAAAAATCCTCAGCAAAATGTTAGCAAACAGAATTCAGCAGCACATCAAAAAATAATTCACCATGACCAGGTGGGCTTTATTCCAGAGATGCAAGACTGGTTCAACATACACAAGTCTGTAAATGACATTCACCTCATAAATAAAAACAAGAACAAAGACCATATTATTCTTTCAATAGATGCAGAAAAAGCATTTGACAAAGCCCAACACACCTTTATGATAAAAACTCTTAACAAAATATGCATAGGCGGCTCATACCTTAAACTTATCAAATCAATTTATGACAAGCCCACTTCCAATATCATACTGAATGGGGAAAAACAAATCATTTCCACTTTGAACTGTAACTAATGGATGCCCACTACGTCCTCTTCTGTTCAACATAGTGCTCAAAGTCCTAGCTATAGCAATCAGGCAAGAGAAGGATATTAAGGGCATCCCAGTGGGTGCAGATGAGATCAAACTCTTGCTCTTAGCTGATGATATGATATTATACCTAGAAAACCCCATAGATTTGTTGAATAGACTCGTAGACTTGATAAATGATTTCAGTAAATTCTCTGATTACAAAATCAATATACACAAATTAGAGGCATTTATATGTGCCAAGAACCATCAAGCTGAAACTCAACTCAAAACGCAATACCTTTTACTATAGCCCCTAATAAAATTAAATATCTAAGAATATATTAATGAAAAATATGAAAGTCTTATACAAGGAGAACTACAAAACACTAAAAAAAGAAATGGTAGAAGATGTAAACAGATGGGAAAATCTACCTTGTTCATGGATTGGTAGAATCAATATCATTAAAATGCCAGTATTACCTAAAGCCATCTACAGAATTAAAGCAATCCCCATCAAAGTACCACCATTATTCTTTACAGATATAGAAAAAATAATTCTGCACTTTGTATGGAACCAGAGAAAACCTTGTATAGTCAAAACAATCTTAAGTAAAAAGAACAAACTGGGAGGCATCGGTTTTTCTGACTTCAAGCTGTACTATGAAGCAATAATAATTAAGTCAGCAAGTTAATGACACAAGAATAGAAGCATCGATATTTGGAATAGGATTGAGATTCCAGAGATGAGACCATCTGCATATGGTATCCTAATCTTTGATAATGCAGACAAAAATATACAATGGAAAAAATAATCTCTCTTCAATAAATGGTGCTGGGAGAACTGGATAGCTACATGCAGAAGAATGAATCAGGATCCCTACTTCCCACCTCTCACAAAAATCCACTAAAAATGGTTAACAGACTTAAATCTAAGTTATGAAACCTTAAGAATTCTAGAAGAAGATGTTGTGAAAACCCTTTAAGACATTGGCGTAGGCAAAAAACTCTTCAAGAAAACCCCCAAAGCAATCACTGCAGCAACAAAAATAAACAAATGGGATCTGATCAAATTAAAACGCTTCTTTACAGCCAAGGAAACCATCATTAGAGCCAATATACAACCTACAGAATGGGAGAAAAAAATTTCTCTACACTTCTGATAAAGGTCTGATAACAAGAATCTATCTAGAGCTCAAAAGAATTAACAAGAAAAAAAAATCAAACTACCCCATCAAGAAATGAGCAATTGGAAATGAAGAGACTTTTCCAAAAAAAACAGAATAATGACCAGCAAACATATTTTAAAAAATGCTCAACATTGCTAATCATTAGAGAAATAAAAATCAAAACCACAATGAGATGTCTGTTGTGGTTTTCTTGATACAGACCAGTGAGATTGGTCTGTATCAAGAAATTCCAAAACAACAAATGCTGGTGAGGATGTGGACAGACAGGAATACCCTTACACTGCTGTTGGGACTGCAAATTAGTGTATATTTGGAGAAAAGAATTTGGATATATCTCAAGGAGCTAAAAATAGAAATACCATTCAACACAGCAATACCATTATTATGCATCTACCCCAAAGAGCATAAGACATTCTATTATAAAGACATCTGCACCCGAATGTTTATGGCAGCACAATTCACTATTTCAAGGACTTGGAAACAACCCAAGTGTCCATCAATTCATGAGTGGATTATTATAATTTGGTATATGTTTACAATGGAATATTACTCTATTCTAAGAAACGGCAGTGAGCTAGCACTGCTTATATTATCCTGGATTGAGCTTAAGCCCATTATCCAAAATGAGGTGACACAAGATCAGCATAATGGGCTTCACATGTACTCATCATCAAATTGGTACTGACTGATTAACACTATGATGCTCAAAGGGTAGTGGTGTTCACCAGGTATTCGGGGGTTGGGGAGGTAGTCCCACATCTGAGGGATGTGGTGAGCATTGTGGAGGGGAAGGGCATACCTCTAACCCTTTCTAGGGAGAGGCAAAGACATAAAATGTAACCAAAATGCCAAAAACAAAAAATTATCAGGTGTCAGCCAGGTGGGAGGGGGGAGGAGAGGATGGGTAATTACATACATAGTGAGTGTAATGTGCACTGTCTTTGGATGGACACGTTTTAAGCTCTGAGTCAAGGGGGGAGGGGAGGCAAGAGGAATATAAGTAACCTTAACATTTGTTCCCCCATAATATGCTGAAATAAAAAAAAATACAAAGTTTCAATAAGGAGGAATAGGTTCTGGAGATCAGCATGGTGACTATAGTTATCATTAATGTATTGCATACATGAAAATTGCTAATAGAGTATACCTTAGATCTTTCAACCACAAAAAAAAAAAATTATGTATGTGAAATGATCCTTAGCCTTGTTTTAATCCTTTTCCTCTGTATACTGACATCAAACCATTACATAGTATACCATAAACATACACAATTTTTATTTTTCAGTGAAACCTTAAGGAAGTTTAAAAATGTGACTCAAAATGATCAGAAACATAAATGTAATAGATATTACTATAAAATTGATAGAAGGAAATTCGAAGTAAATCTTTTTGACTATATTAGATTATATATAGTCTATATAACACTACAATTAAAAGTGACAAAAGAAAACTGATCAAATGGAGTCATCAAAATAAAAAAAAAGAAACTTCTGTACTTCAAAGGACAACACCATCAAAAAAATAAAAATACAAGTCACAGTATGAGAAAAACAGATTTAAAAATCATATATATGCTCACCACTATATATGATTTTTGAAGTCATTTATATACTTTAATTTATTGCTACTGTGTTGACCAGAATCATAAAAAGCTTACAACTGACTCTACTTGTGAATATTTCCCAGGGCTTAAAACACGATGAACAACTTGTGTAAACAAATTGCCTTATTAACGAAAAAGAGTCAGGTCATATGTTTAACTAATAAACTGTGGAAATTTCTCACATAAATCAAAATATAAGCTTGGTAATGTATATGCTATCCCAACTGGTTAACTCAATGCTAATTTATATGGTTCAAATTAACTATCGGCCATATCAGATTATTTTAAACATGAAAGGAATACCCATGTAATCCAAAAGTTTTTAAACTTTTGTTGAAATTTGGCTGAATATCAATTTAGTTTTCACACTGTTATGCATATTAAATTGAAAATGATGTCTTAAAATATTATATATATGATAAGAAACTTGGTATCCAGAATACACTAACACAAATTTAACTTAATAATGAAAAGAATAATCAGTTTAAAACAGACAAATTACTTGTATAAACATTTCTTTGTAAATGGTATAAAAATAACCTATAAGCACATGAAGAGATGCTCAACATCATTATTCATAAGAGAAATGCAAATGAAAAGCACAATGAGATAACACTTCACATCACTATTATGGCCATCATAAAAAAAATTATGGAGAATAACAAGTGTTAGTAAGGACAGAGAAATCAGAACATTTCTGGCAGGAATGCAAAATGATATTGCAACTTTGGAAAACTATATGGCAATTCCTCAGAAAGTTAAACATAGCATTGTCATATGAACCAGCAATTCCATTCCAAGTATGTACTCAAAATAAATAAAATAAATAAAAACAAGTGTCCACACGAAAACTTATTCACGAGTGTTCATATTAATAGAAATATCATTAAAATAATAGCCAAATGGTGGACCATCTAAGATGTATATCAATTAATAAGTATATAAATTCATGTGGTACATTCATATAATAGAATGTTTTTCAACCATAAAAAGAATGAAGTACTAATCCATGCTACAACATGGATAAAACCTGAAAACATACAAAGTGAAAGAAGACAGACATAAATATCCATATATTATATCAGTGCATTGGTATGGAATGCCCAAAATAAGCATATGTATAAAGACAGAAAGATGATTAGTGGTTTTCAGGAGCTAGAGTGGGAGGGGCAAATGAGCAATGACAATTTAAATGGTGTGGGGTTTCATTTTGTTTGTGATGAAAGTCTTCCTGGATTGTATAGTGACATTTGCATAGTATCGTGACTATACTGAGAATAACTGAATTGTATACTTTAAAATGGTTAATTTTATGTGATATGAATTTTTATTTCAAAGAAAATTATACACCTATATTTATGTCTGTATCTATACCTATGTTTAGAATACATTTAAATGAAACAAGGCCACATAACAAAGAAAGCAAGGGAGCAGTGAAAATGGGATTCACAGCAGGTGGCTCAGGGAAATAGAATGGAGTATGCTGGGGGGAGTATGATTAACTATAAGTCATTATCAAGGCCAAAGTTTAATTTTAGGTTTTGGATGTATGAGTGCTTATTATATTATGAAAAGTAACTTACTAAATGTAAAACATACCTTGGACAATTTTTTCCCACCCAACTATTCTTAAAAATTTATATAGTACTTTTATTATGGCTTAATTTCAGTCAAAAATCTTGAATTTCCTTTCATTTTTGAAAAAATTTAAACATTTCTGATTGTAAGATGATTACATAGTTCTACAGAAAAATCGTAGAATTTTTCACTCTTTTCTGTAACCTAACATGGGAGATTCTAGAGGACACCAAAGCTTTGTTCCTCAGAGGTTTGGGGGTATACGATCCAGATGGGGGATTTTAAGTGGCTGGTGCATATGAATGTCATATGATATCAACAAATAAGGCATTTTACAGCAAATACTTTTCCAAAGGGGTAAAGGTGACATCTTAATCTTCAATTGTATCTTTTCTTCTGATTGAAAAACTCCATTGTTATGGGGAAGTCGTTTTTTTTTTTTACTTTTTTTTATTTCAGCATATTATGGGGGTACAGATTTTAATGTTTCAATAAATGCCCATTTTCCCCCCTCCCCCCACAAGTCTGAGTCTCCAGCATGACCATCCCCCCGATGGTTCACATCTCACTCATTATATATGTATATACCCGCCCTCCGAACCCCTCCCACCTGCCCAATACCCTATTACTGTAGTATCTATGTGACCACTTAGGTGCTGTTCAGTCAATACCAATTTACTGGTGAGTATATGTGGTGCTTGTTTTTCCATTCTTGGGAAACATCACTTAATATTATGGGTTCCAGCTCTAACCAGGAAAATATAAGATGTGCTATATCACCATTGTTTCTTAGAGCTGAATAGTACTCCATGGTATACATATACCACATTTTATTAATCCATTCTTGGATTCATGGGCACTTGGGCTGATTCCACAGCCTTGCAATTATGAATTGTGCTGCTATAAACATTCGAGTGCAGGTGTCTTTTTTGTAGAGTGTCATTGGATCATTTAGGTATAGATGCCCAGCAATGGGATTGCTGGATCAAATGGTAGATTCACTTGTATCGCTTTAAGGTATCTCCATATTGCTTTCCACAGAGGTTGAAGTAGTTTGCAGTCCCACCAGCAGTGTAGGAGTGTACCTCTCTCCCCGCATCCACGCCAGCATTTATTGTTCGGAGACTTTTTGATAAAGGCCATTCTCACTGGGGTTAAGTGATATCTCATTGTGATTTTGATTTGCATTTCTCTGATGATTAGAGATGTTGAGCATTTTTTCATATGTTTGTTGGCCATTCTTCTGTCTTCTTTAGAAAAGTTTCTGTTCAAGTCCTTTGCCCACTTTTTACTGGGGTTATTTGATTTTTTTCTTCCTGATTTTCGTGAGTTCTAAGTATATTCTAGTTATCAGTCCCTTATCGGATGCATAGGATGCAAAACTTTTCTCCCCTTCTGTAGGTTGTCTGTTTACTTTCATGACTATTTCTTTGGCTGTGCAGAAGCTTTGTAGTTTGATCATGTCCCATTTATTTATTTTTGTTGCTGCTGTGATTGCCTTTGGGGACTTCTTCATAAACTCTTTGCCTAGGCGGATGTCTAGGAGAGTGTTTCCAACGTTTTTCTCTAGAATTCTAATAGTTTCATACCTTAGGTTTAAGTCTGTTATTCAGCGTGAGTTGATTTTTGTGAGAGGTGAAAGTTGTGGGTCCTGTTTTAGCCTTCTACAGGTGGCTATCCAGTTTTCCCAGCACCAATTATTGAAAAGGGATTCTTTCCACCAGCTTTTTCTGCATCTATTGAAAGGATCAAGTGGTCTTTGTTTTTGCTTCTGTTTATGTGGTGAATTGCATTTATAGATTTACGTATGTTGAACCATCCCTGCATCCCTAGGATGAAGCCCGATTGGTCGTGATGGATTATTTTTTTGATAAGCGTCTGGATTCTGTTAGCTAAGATTTTGTTGAAAATTTTTGCATCTATATTCATTAGGAATATTGGTCTGTAGTTTTTTGTTGTTGTTGTCGCATTCTTTTCTGGTTTTGGTATCAGGGTAATATTTGCTTCATAAAAGGTATCGGGGAGGTTTCCATTCTTCTTGATGTTGTGGAATAGTTTCTGCAAGATAGGTACTAGTTATTCTTTGTAAGTGTGGTAAAATTTGGGTGTGAAGCCATCTGGACCGGGAATTTTCTTTTTAGGGAGATTTTTAATTGCCATTGCTATTTCAGCTCTTGAGATTGGTCTGTTCAGGGAATCTATTTCTTTCTGGTTGAGCCTAGGGAGGCTGTGTGTTTGTAGAAATTTGTCCATTTCCTCCACATTTTCCAGTTTGTGTACATAAAGATTTTTGTAGTATTCATAAATTGTATCTTGTATCTCTTTGGGATCAGTTGTGCTATCTCCTTTTTTGTTCCTGATGGAGCTTATTAGAGATTTCTCCTTTCTGCTTTTCGTTAGCTTAACCAATGGTGTGTCAAGTTTGTTTGTTTTTCCAAAGAACCAACTTTTTGTTTTATTAATCTCCTGAATAGCTTCCCTGGTTTCAATTTCGTTTAGTTCTGTTTTGATCTTGTTGATTTCACTTCTTCTGCTGGGTTTGGGGTTGGTCTGTTCTTCTTTTTCCAGCTCTATGAGTCGTTTCATTAGATTGTCTAATTGGCATATTTTTGTCTTTTGGTTACAGGCTTTTATCGAGATAAACTTTCCTCTCATAACTGCTTTAGCTATGTCCCAGAGGATTTGATAACTTGTCTCTCCATTGTCGTTTTCTTCATAGAATTTTTTAATTTCCATCTTGATGTCTTCATTTATGAAGTAATCATTTAGTAGGAGGTTGTTTAATTTCCACGTTTTTGTGTAGAAATGTGAGTTTCTGTTAGGGTTGATTTCTACTTTTATTCCATTGTGATCTGAGAAGATACATGGTATGATTTCTATTTTTTTTTTAATTTCTTGAGTTTTACTTTGTGTCCTAGAATATGGTCAATCTTAGAGAATGTCCTGTGAGCTGATGAGAAAAACGTATATTCAGTGGATTTGGGGTAGAATGTCCTGTAGATGTCAGTAAGACCCAGTTTTTCAAAGGTTTTGTTTAAGTCCATTATTTCTTTATTAATTTTCTGTTTGGAGGATCTGTCTTCTGCCGTCAGTGGGGTATTGAAATCCCAGTGATTATGGAGTTGCTATTAATCCATTTGCTTAGATCCAGTAAGGTTTGCTTTATGAAACTGGGTGCACCTAATTTGGGTGAATATATATTTAAAATTGTTATCTCTTCTTGTTGGACTGTGCCTTTCAACATTATATAATGACCCTCTTTGTCTTTCACTACTTTTGTTGGTTTAAAAACTAAGTCGTCTGAAATTAGAACTGCCACGCCAGCCTTCTTTTGGCTTCCACTTGCCTGGAATACTGATCTCTACCCTTTTACTTTTAGTCTGTATGCATCCTAGCAGGTTAGATATGTTTCCTGAAGACAGCATATACTTGGCCTGTATTTTCTTATCCATTCAGCCAGCCTATGTCTCAGAGTGGAGAGTTTAAGCCATTGATATTTATTGAGAGAACTGATAGGTAAGATAGATTACTGTTCATTCTGTTGGGTTGGATGTTGTTGCTTTGATTTCTCTCTTGAGCCATTGTATTTTCTGGCCTTTAATCTTTGGGTTTTGGTTGTTTTTCTATTCGTGAGTTTTTATTATGGTGTTCCGTGTGTAACACTGTTTTGAGTAATTCTTGTAGGGCTGGTCTTGTCTTGGTGAATTCTCTGAGACTTTGCTTGTCTGAGAATGTCTTTATTTCTACTTCATATATGAAGTTTAGTTTTGCAGGGAATAAGATTCTAGGGTGGGCATTGTTTTGATTCAGAAGACTGAGAATGGGGCCCCAGTCTCTCCTTGCTTGTAAAGTCTCATTAGAGAAGTCTGATGTTATTCGAATTGGCTTTCCCTTGTATGTCACTTGCTTCTTTCTTCTTACAGCTCTTAGAAGGGCATCTTTAGTTGATATTTTGGTCAGTCTGATGACTGCATGTCGTGACGTCTTCCTGTTTGCATTGAATCTCCCAGGGGTCCTCTGAGTTTCTTGAACTTGTATATGGAGATTTTGAGCAAGGCCTGAGAAATTTTCCTCTATTATATCTTCAAATAGGTTGTCCAACCTTTGAGTGTTGTCTTCTTCCCCTTCTGGTAACCATATGACCGTCACATTAGATTTCTCCACATAATCTCACATCTCTTGTAGGCTTTGCTCTTTTCTCTTGTTTCTCTGCTCTATCTCTGTGATGCTTTCATTTAGTTGGAGGATGTTATCTTCAAGCTCTGAGATTCTTTCTTCTGTTTGATCTACCCTGTTCTTGAGACTTTCCACTGTATTTTGTAGTTCCTTGAATTGATTCTTCATTTCCAGGAGTTCGGTTAAACTTTTCTTCATTGTGTCTATTTCTTTAGTGAACTTTACTTCTAGGTCCTGGAGGCTGTTTGTGGTTTCTTTGTGTTGGTCATTGAGTTGTTGTTGCAGGTCCGTGAGTGTTCTTATGATCCACATACAAAATTCCACTTTTGTCATTTTGGTTGCCTGATTTTGGTTGGTGTCTGTTTCTAGGGAGCTGGTGCTCCTCTTTGGGGGTGTGTTTTCCGTTTGGTTATTCATATTTCCTGAGTTACTTTGCTGATTTCTGCCCATGCAGATCAGTTGTTGTTTCTTTCCGTTAGGTTTTTGTTTGGGTATTCACATGCCTTGTTTAGTTTCTGAATCGTTAGGTGGAGTCTGTGGGTGAGATTTGACCACTCCCTGTATAATGAGTCAGTGGGTGCCATGAAAAGGCTCTGCAGGATGCCGTCCCTGTCAGTAGGTGGCTCTTGCTTGGAGGAACAGGCTATGCTGTGGATTTTGTGTCCTGTTATCAGCTCTTGTTCTGGGCAGAGCTGGGTTAGGTAAGCCTGCCCATAGGCACCACCAATGCCGTTAGCAGGGGTCCAATTTCTATTCTCTGCTTCTAGGAAAAGATGTCAGGGTGGGGCTGGAATGGTCCTGCTCAGCCAGAAAGTCTGGGTGTGGGGGTGGATCTGTCTGAGACCCACAGTCTGGAGCGGGCCTGGCTTCTTTCCACCCTCCCCAACTCCGCAGCTACTCCTGGGCCCTGCCAGCAGGCCAGACCACACACCACCAGGCCTCCCCAGATTGTGATGTCAGCGGGGAGGTTCTCTACTGAGAAACGCCACCTGGGCTGGGCGTTGGGCCTCCTTTTGGGAGGAGGGTTGCCCTCTAGGACTCTGATCTGCCCCTGAAGGCACACACACCTCAGTAGGCTGTTCACATACATCCCTTTTGTGCCCCGGGCAATGTTAGACCTTGGTGCAGGGTATCTGGTCTGCAGGTCCGACCTCTGGGTCTCAAATTTCAAACTGTATCCCCACCAGGGAGAGGAGTTTCGATCCCAATTCACCCACAGGGAACCCAAGCTGGGTCTATGTCTCTTCCTTTGATTCTGCGCTGTTCTCCTGGGAACACTGTTCCAGCAGCACCTGGGAGGGCTGGCGGGTAGGGAGCTCACAGTCTGAGTTCCCCTTAGTCAGATGTAGGGTCCCAAAAGGGAAGGTCCCGTTCCCTGGAGGTGCCTCTGGCTGGTGGCTATATTGTCTCTCTCGCCTCCGAGGATAGGGTCGTCAGAGGGGAGAAGGAGGGAATATGGGGCCTGCCGCGTGGCTCCGGTCTGTGCACACGGAGGTGCCCTGAGGGAGTTGGGAGCCTGGTGCCGCGTCCGCTACAGGCTCACCGCTAGCTGGCAGCAGCTGTCTCTGGGCTGATGTCCTCAGGTCTCTCCACCCACTGGGGACCCCACCAGCAGTCCCTAATGCAGGGGAGGTGAAAGGTGACTTATCCAGGTACCCTTCCCGCTGGTCTCCAGGTTGCTCCGGCAGTCTCAGCTTCCAGTTCTCCTCTGCAGCCTCCTCCCATGGAGTCTCCCGTGGTCTCAGGTACCTCTCCTTCTGGCCCTCGTCTGCTGTATGCTCGTCTTCTTGCTTCTTTTTTCTAATTTCTGCTAGAATCTGTCTTTTCTGCAGAGACACTCTGTCTGGTGGTGTTTCTTGTCTGCCATCTTGATCCTTGCCCCGGGAAGTGGTTTTTATGGCATTGGAAGTAGGCTGTCTAGGACAAAAGTAGAAATGAAATTTATGTGGAGGGTTTTAAATTTATGAAAAAAATCATAAACATGCTTCTGGTACATATTTTCTCCTTTCACCTATACGTGAGACATCATATCACCTCCTCCCAAGAAGCCATTATACATTACAAAATAATACATTTGGATTATCCCTATTAATCTCTGTCTTCACTTCATTCATGTCACTTCATTCAGGATTCTTCCTGTGAGTGACTTGCCCTGACCATCTTATCTAAAACACATTCCCTATTCCATCATTCTCTTTCTTCTTCCTTTTAAAAATTTTTTCTATATATCATCTATGATAGTATTTAATATTATTTTATATTTATTTATTTGCTTATTTTTTCTCCCCTAGAATATAAGTTCCATAAATACAAAGGCTATCTTTTTCATTGTTGTATCCTGATAACTTAGAATTGTGCCACTCGTTGCTAAATGAGTAAATGGATAAATGACCCTCTGGGGTTCCTCAGGAAGGCAATGCCTACCAAAGCAATGTTTAGGAGTATCTCAGTATCATCAACAAAATATACCGTTTATAGTGGTAATATTGATGCTGATATTCATTCTACTTTTCAGAAAAAGAAAATGAGACGTGAAGTTTCTTACTCTTTTGGTTGATTTGTACAGGCATTCCTTACTAAATGTAACAAATACATCCTGAAAAACCTGAAAATCAATCTTTGGAAACTAACTTCTCTGTTTCTATGTGTATTAGTTTCCTATTGATGCTGTAATAAATCACCATAAATATAGTGCTTAAAATGACACAGATGTATTATTTTACAGTTCTGGAAATCAGGTGTCCAAATTTCATCTCAATGGGCTAATATCAAAGTATCAGCAGGGCTGGTTCTTTCTGGAGATTCTAAGGTAAAATCATGAAAGTTCATTTTTTTTCTTTCTTTAATTTCAGCATATTATGGGGGGTACAAATGTTAATGTTACATATATTTCCCTTAACCCCCTCCCCCCTCGGGTCAGAGCTTCAAGCATGTCCATCCCCCAGACAGTGTGCATCACACACATTATGTATGTATATACCCATCCCCTTCATATACCATGGAGTACTACTCAGCTATAAGCAACAATGGTGATATAGCACCTCTTGTATTTTCCTGGATAGAGCTGGAACTCATTCTACTAAGTGAAGTATTCCAAAAATGAAAAAATAAGCACCACATGTACTCACCAGCAAATTGATTTCACTGATCAACACCTAAGTGGACATATAGGAATAACAGTTCTTTTCTTTTTTCTAATTTCTAAAGGCTGCCCACATTCCTTGGTTTGTGGCCCCTTCTTATCTGTTCAAAGCCAACAATCACTAGTCAAGTCTTTCTCACAGTACATTGTTCTGACACTGACAGATTTACCTTCCTCTTCCACTTTTAAGAATACTTATGTTTACATTAAGTTCACTTGAATAGCTCAGGAAAATTTCATTTTAAGGTCAATTCATTAATAACATTAATTTCATCCACACATTAATTCCCATTTGCCATGTAACTTTACTATTCACAGGTTCTATGAATTATGACATGTACATCTTTAAGGGAATATTATTCTGCTCATCACAATATGTCTACTATAATTTTGTACATGTTTATTTTTTAGGCCAATTCAAATGCTTTTCTGAAAATAGAGTATATTTTTAAATGTATTCATTAAATGTAGCCACTATTTAGAAAATATCCATAGACTAAGTGCCTACTATGTGTCAGATATAATAAATATGACATGCTCCCTGATCTTAAGATCTTACTTATCTCCACAGTGGATGGATTTTCAGGGGCAGATGCTCCCAGGTCCTTAGTTTTCTGCTTCTCTGCCCCTTAATCCAGTTCTCTGTGTAGCTACTGATCTGTAAGTAGATATGTAAATGTATTTAGGGAAACTCTAGGCATACACTGGGTCTTTCACATCCCATATAGACCCCAGTCCTCAGGAAAGGTAGGAAAAATGAATTCCATCCTCAAGATTCACTTAACTAAACTTACCTCATAAGTGAAGGAACCGTGGACTTCCCTATTACCAATAGCCCTCATGTGAATCCAGGCAATGCCAAGGGCCCCTACTTTCCTTAGCCCATTTGAATTCATGTATGGCCACCCCTTTACATTAACTCTGTTCCCACAATTAGACCCTCCTGCCCTTAGAAACTATATACCTACCCTGCAGTTGGTTAGACAGCTACTTAGAGACTTTGCTAGTGTAACTCTACCACAATCACAGAGCTCTACTTCACACAATCTGACCATATAGCCTGGAGATTGGGTTTTAATAAAAATCTCACATCCCAAACCACTCCAACCAAAATGGGGAGGCTCGCATCTTGTGCTATTGACTACACTAAGAGCAGCAAAACTCCAAGGCCTCTCAACCTGGATCCACATTTCTTGTCTTAAACCCTACAATGAGGGAGTTATTACCTTCATCCCATCTTTCTACATGTCTGCTGTAACAGGATCCATATCCATCCAGCTCACCCACACACCAGAAGAATCTGTCTCAGATGTCCAAGTAGATGAATAATTTACACCAAAATGTACAGCCTTTCCCTTCACTCCACGCCCAAATAATAAGAGCCCTGTCATGAGACCTCCAACTCCTTCAAACATCTTCTCCTTCAATTTCTCTGGGATGCATACTTATAAGGGCATTTTGACTTCCCTTGGGAGGAAATACATCAGACTCTAGATCCTGATCAACTAATTAGTCTCCCCTTTGATTACACTCAATCCTATTACTTCTCTCCCCACCAAGCATAAGATGGCTATCTTAACTTCTATGACACTTTACTTATTCTTCTGTACTCTAATTTCCCCTACCAAAACCATGTGGTGGGGGAAATAATAACACAGTCTTTCTCACCTCCAGTGGAATAGGCTTACAAATATTCCAGGCCTACAATTCTTCTTGCTGGATTTGTTACCAACAGCCCATCCTATCTCAAGATGAACCCTACCTTCAGACCACCCCAGCTCATATATCTATAGTATCTCAAAGCCATTTATAGGTACCCTACAGTTTATTCCATCCATACCCATAACCCTCTCATCTATTGATCCAGACTACCCCTTTTGCTTTTACCTTTCCAGCACCATCCATCACACTAATCTGCTACCATCCATAATGGCAACAAGTGGCTCTTTTTATTGCACACCCTCCCACCTATGTCATTGTCTTCTACTATCTTGGTTCCTGAATTTACTCATGCCCCAAGGGAGGAAAAGCTGTTTGGTACTTTCTTAATCACACAACATCTAAAGGAATATGTAATGCTTCAGGTGTCCACACAGGCCCAAATGCCATAAACTGTACTATATCTTTTCCCCCATCACCTACTAATATGTGCAATATTTCCCTCCAAACATACGTTTATCACCAGTGGCACTCACTCATCCAAAGTAACACAGGGAAAGATATACATCACAACTCTTACCCACATTGCAGCCCTGTACACCCTTTAAATCTCCATTTTGTGTCATGGCTAAATCATTCATCCCTCTTAAGGTACACTACGAAATCTGGCTTACTCTGTCTCCCATGAGGTCTCATGTTCTTGGGGGGCATAGAAAACAAAGGAATTGCTGTACAATGTATAAATCCCATAAAAATTAGAGGTATTTAGTCTATAGGGTATGTTTTACTGCCAGATAATGATGTTTCCATCCTCCTCCCCAAATCAATAATATCTACAGCCCCCCTCACCAACACCACCAGAAGAGAGCCATAGTACTCATAGTGGTGGGAGATATGGTACTCTTGAGTCTAGCAGGACTGGCAGGAGGAATTACATACAATGCAATCACAGCCAAAAATATCACTATCACTATGGCCACAGTGGCCCAGGATACAGATGAGTACTTTAAACTCCTATTAACTTCCTTTAATTCATTAATAAAATAGCACTAGATTACTTGTTAGCTTCGAAAGGAGGAGTTTGTGCGATAGCAAACACCTCATGCTATTTCTATGTAAACACCATAGGACAGGTAGAAGAATGGACACAACAGATTCTGGAAAATGCAGAGTGTCTAAAAAATGACATAGCAGACTCAATTTGGAACTCCCTCTAATCTGCCCTGCCAAAATGACCTGGCTCTTACCCTTCTTAGGACACCTAATAATGCTTATACTAGCTCTCCCCTTTGGCCCTTGTCTATTACAACTTTTTCTACATTTTCTTAAAAACAGAATTCAAACCATCAACCACAAATCAATCAGAGAGATCTCCATGATGGAAAAAGCCCTTCCACACATCCAACTCAATACCCAATCCTGCCAACATCATTTACCAGCAGGAAGTAGTAAGAAAGACAATGACTCCTACTTCCCAATCTTTGAATCTTTATTCATTTTTTACCCATAACTTACCCTTCCTTTTCTTATATGTATATAATAAAAAGGTGGAATGTTAGGTTTGTTCCAGGTGGGAACTTGAAAGTATGAATAGGGTGGAATGTGCTTAATGCAAAACCAAGGTTTGTGAAACAATAGCCACAGGAGTCTGGAGAGTCCCCGGAGGTGGTAAAATCTAACAGACAGTTGCAGATGCCAGCATTCCTATCCCCCTGATAATGACAGAACTAACTCCCTCCCTTATCCCTACAGGATGAGACTGACCCAGGTGTTCCAGAAATTGGTTGTTTAAAAAAAAATTATTGCAGTGGTTGTTCTAGCCCAGGTACTCACTCCCCCTCTGAGAAACCCTCTATAAAACCAAAGTATTTCCCCTCCCTCAAGGTGGATGCTCTTTGGCTTCCACCCATCTGCACCCAGATGCTCTACTGAATGGCAACTTTGTTACACCTGAGGCTTTGTGTGTCTCCCTCTCAGCTCCAGACCTAACAATAACTATTTTCAATAATTTTGTCTTTTAATTTTATACTACAAATAAAGAGCGATTTACTACCATTACAGAATTACAGTGTTTTTAATATAATTACCTTTATATAATGAGCTTTTTACTTTCATATGCTTCAGTATTCCTTTAGCATTCTTTCATTTTAACTTAAAGGATTCCCTTTAGCATTTCTTTTTAGGCAGGTCTAGTGTTAATGAATTCCCTCAGCTTTTGTTCTATGGGTAAGCCTTTACCTTACCTTTCTTTTTAAAGGACAAGTTTGTTGTCCACTTTCTCACACCACTTTCCCATGGACTGGCAGATTTCTGCTGAGAAATCTGCTATAGTCTTATGAAGTCACCCTTGTATATGATGAGTTTTTTTTCTCCTGCTGCTTTCAGTATTTTCTTTGTTCTTGAATTTGAGAATTTGATTATAATGTCTCTCAGTGTAGACTTGTTTGAATTTATCTTATGTGAGGCCCTTTGAGCTTTACAAACCCGAAAGCCCACTTATCTTTCCAGATTTGGGATGTCTTTGGTATTGGAAATTATGGGGTAGAAACATTTTGGTTACATGCTATGACTTTGCCACATCCCAACGATGATTTGAGACATGTCCTTCCACCCCTACAATGCTTATCACATCCATCAGTTCTGAGTTTACCCACCCTAAGCCCCCTACCCCCAAGGAATATTACCACTGTGTGAGCACCTTAGTGTTGATCAGTGCCAGTTTGATGGTGAGTATATGTGGTGCCTATTCTTCTATTCTTGTGATACCTCAGTTCGGAAGATGGGCTCAAGCTCTATTCAGGAAAATATAAGAGGTGCTGCCTCACCATAGTTTGTTTTTGTTTGTTTGTTTGTTTGTTTGCTTTTATAATTGAGTAGTATTCCATTGTATAGATATACCATATTTTATTAATCCACTCATGGATTGATGGACACTTGGGTTGTTTCCACACCCTTGCAATAGTGAAATGTGCTGCCACAAACATTTGAGTGTAGATGTCTTTATTATAGAATGACTTTTGTTCTTTGGGGTAGATGCGTAAAAGTGTTATTGCTGGATCAAATGGTAGCTCTACTTGTAACTCTTTGAGGTATCTCCAAATTATTTTCCACAGAGGTTGCACTAATTTGAAGTCCCACCAGCAGTCTAAAAGTGTTCTTATCTCTTCACATCCTTGCCACCATTTGTTGCTTTGAGATATTTTGATAAAGGCCAATCTTACTGGAGTTAGGTGATATCTCACTGTCGTTTTAATTTGCATTTCCCTAATTATTAGAGATGTCGAACATTTTTTATATGTTTGCTGGCCATAATTCTGCCTTCTTTTGAAAAGTTTCTGTTCACGTCCTTCACACATTTATTGATGGGGTTGTTTTATCTTTTCTTATTTATTTTTTGAGTTCTAGATAGATTCTTGCTATCAGCCCATTATCAGATATGTAGAGGGCCAGTATTTTCTTCCATTCTGTAGGTTGTCGATTCGCTCTAATGATAGTGTCCTTGCCTGTACAAAAGTTGTTTTTTTTTAATTTGATTATGTCTCATTTATTTATTTTTGTAGCTGCTGTGATTGCTTTGGGGATCTTCTTTATAAATTCTTTTCCTAGGCTGATGTCTGAAAGAGTCTTCCCTACATTTTTTTTTTTGTAGGATTCTTACGGTTTTATGCCTTAGATTTAAGTCTGTCATCCATCTAGAATTGATTTTTTTGTGAGAGGTGAGAGCTGGGGATCCAGTTTCAATCTTCTGCATGTAGCTATCCAGTTTTACCAACATTTATTGAATAAAGTTTCATTTCCCCAGTGTACATTTTTGTCTGTTTTGTCAAAGATTAGATGACAATATGCAGATGATTTCACCTCTGGATTCTCATTCCTATTCCAAAGGTCTATGTCTCAATTCTTGTGCCAGTACCATCTATTTTAGTTCCTGTAGTATTGTAGTACACCTTGGAGTCTGGTGGACTGATACCTTTCAGTTTGTTCTTTTTGATTAGGATTGCTTTGGCTATACAAGATCTTCTCTGGGTCCATACAAAGAGTAGAACTATTTTTTCTAAATCTATAAAGAATGATGTTGGTACTTTGATCTGGACTGCATTAGTTCTGTAGATCACTTTAGGTAGTATGGACATTTTAACTGTTGATTCTACCAATACATGAGCAAGGTAGATTTTTACATCTGTTCACATCTTCTACAATTTCTTTTCTTAGTGTTGCATAGTTCTCCTTGTGTATGTCTCTCACTTCTTTTGTTAAATATATACCTAGATATTCTATTTTCTTTGAGGCTATTGTAAAAGGTGCTGCGTTTTTTTTATTTGAATTTCAGCTTGACTGTTATCAGTGTATAAGACTCTGATTTGTGTTTATTGATTTTGTATCCTGAGACTTTGCTAAATTCATTTATCAATTCTGGGAGTCTCTTGGTTGAATCCTTGGCGTTTTCTAGATATAATATTATATCATCAGCAAAGAGTGAGAATTTGATCTCTTCTGCCCCCATTTGGATGCCCTTAATTCCTCTCTCTTGTGTAATTGCTCTAGCAAGGACTTCCAGCACTATGTTAAATAGAAGTGGGGATAGTGGGCATCCTTGTCTGGTTCCTGATCTAAGTGGGAATGGTTTCAATTTTTCCCCATTCAGAATGATATTGGGTGTGGGTTTTTCATATATTGCTTTGATAATTTTAAGGTATGTCCCTTCTATGCATATTTTGCTAAGCAGAACTAATGTATATATTGATTTGCCTAATGGTCTCTCCATGAGTTCTTTTGGCTTTCTCCACTTTTTTTGCTTCTTTGATGAAATAATTTTAAATGATCTGTCTTCAAGTTTATTGTTTCTTTCTTATACTTCATGAAGTCTGTTGTTGATATTCTTCACTGAAGTTTTCAGTTCAATTATTTTATTCTTTAGCTCAAGCATATCTTTTTTGTTCTTTTGTTATGGTCTATATATCTTTGTTGATATTCTTAATTTGTTCATGTATTATTTTCTTGATTCTTATTAGTTATCTGTCTTCTCTTGTAGCTAACTGAGCTCCTTTCAGACAATTATTTGTAATTCTTTGCCAGATAATACATAGATCTACATATCTTTAGAATTCATTATTAGAGATATATTTTATTCCTTTGGTATACACTTTCATATTTTCATGATTATTCATGTCCTTTGAAGCTTTGTATTGATGTCTGTATATTTGAGGATGCAGCCACCTTCAGAAAGGAAATACTTCCTCATTTAACGCAGCGAAACATTCTGTGAGTCTCTCAAATTTTATCAATAGATGTTTTACACTCCAAAGCTCTCCCTCCTTGCTGGGGGAAAAGTCTCAGGATTCTTCACTTTCTTGCAATCCTGCAGAGCCATTCTGAGTACTAAGAGCCACAGAACCTTTTTTTCCTAAGCCACTATACTGAGATTCTAGGTCTTTGAGTGCAAAATTCACTTTTTTCAATTGTGATTTTTTTTCTCTCTCTTATGAAGCAGAATCCACAGGATTTTGTGCCTTTTCCCAATCTTATTGACCTTATCTGGCTGCTGAGATCTACACTCTCAGTTATCAGTTGACATCTGGCTTATAGCCACAGTGCAGTAGTGCCAGCTGTTGAGATCCATGCCATTTGATGAAATCCATATCAGCACCTGAGATCTGTGTTAGGCCTTAGGAGACACATTCATCAGCTGACAGCTGTGGCATATGCTGAGATTCATGCTGGCTGCTGAGATCTGCACTGGCTGCTGATGTCCACACCACCTGTTGAGATCCATGCCATCTACTGAGCTATTGAAATCTGTGCCATATACTGAGCCATGCCAGCTGCCTCCAGTCACTCAAATTATGCTGGGTTCCTTCGATGCTCTGGGTGAGGAGAGACAGAAGAAGGTCTTTAGGATAGAGTCCCAAAATGCTAAAGATGGTGGATGTACACTTTGTTCTCCATTTGTCTCATGGGATAAATCTCATGGAGTAAAAGGATATTTCTGCACTGAGATGTGCTAAATTAGGAGAGGGCATGACATTGGCAATATGAAAATTTTTCTCTTACCTCTTCTTACTTATCTGCTCCTTTAGGGTGCTATTACTTCTTAAGTGAATTCTACAGTACTCATACAGATATATTGGTATATAGATGGTTATAAAACTGATGTTTCTCTGGGATATATGGGCTGGTACTTCCTATTCTTTCATATTTCTTTTTATTTATTTATTTTTTATTTCGGCATATTATGGGGGTACAGATTTTAAGGTTTCAATAAATGCCCATTCCCCCCCTCCCCTCACAAGTCTGAGTCTCCAGCATACCATCCCCCAGATGGTGCACATCTCACTCATTATATATATATATATACCCGCCCCCCTCCCCTCTCCCACCTGCCCAATACCCTATTACTGCAGTACCTATGTGACTACTTAGGTGCTGTTCAGTTAATACCAATTTCCTGGTGAGTATATGTGGTACTTCTTTTTCCATTCTTGGGAAACTTCACTTAATAGTATGGGTTCCAGCTCTAACCAGGAAAATATAAGATGTGCTATGTCACCATTGTTTCTTAGAGCTGAATAGTACTAAATGGTATACATAAAGCACATTTATTAATCCATTCTTGGATTGATGGGCACTTGGGCTGTTTCCACAGCCTTGCAATTATGAATTGTGCTGCTATAAACATTCGAGTGCAGGTGTCTTTTATGTAGAGTGTCATTGAATCTTTTGGGTAGATGCTCAGTAATGGGATTGCTGGATGAAATGGTAGATTCACTTGTATCTCTTTAAGGTATCTCCTTATTGCTTTCCACAGAGGTTAAACTAGTTTGCAGTCCCACCAGCAGTGTAGGAGGGTTCCTTTCTCTCCCCAACCACGCCAGCATTTATTGTTTGGAGGCTTTTTAATAATAGCCATTCTCACTGGAGTTAAGTGACAACTCATTGTGGTTTTGATTTGCATTTCCCTGATGATTAGAGATGTTGAACATTTTTTCATATGTTTGTCGGCCATTCTTCTGTCTTCCTTAGAAAAGTTTCTGTTCAAGTCTTTGCCCACTTTTTAATGGGGTTATTTGATTTTTTCTTCCTGATTTTCGTGAGTTCTAAGTATATTCTAGTTATCAGTCCCTTATCGGATGCATAGGATGCAAAAATTTTCTCCCATTCTGTAGGTTGTCTGTTTACTTTCATGACTATTTCTTTGGCTGTGCATAAGCTTTGTAGTTTGATCCTGTCCCATTTTTAATTTTTAATTGCTGTTTCTATTACAGCTGTTGAGATTGGTGTGTTCAAAGAATCTATTTCTTCCTGGTTGAGCCAAGGGAGGCTGTGTGTTTCTAGAAATTTGTCCATTTTCTCCACATTTTCCAGTTTGTGTGCATAAAGATTTTTGTAGTATTCATAAATTGTATCTTTTATCTCTTTGGGATCAGTTGTGATATCTCCTTTTTTGTTCCTGATGGAGCTTATTAGAGATTTCTCTTTTCTGCTTTTCGTTAGCTTAGCCAATGGTTTGTCAATTTTGATTAGTTTTTCAAAAAACCAACTTTTTGTTTTATTAATCTCCTGAATAGCTTCCCTGTTTTCAATTTCGTTTAGTTCTGATTTGATCTTGTTGATTTCACTTCTTCTGCTGGGTTTGGGGTTGGTCTGTTCTTCTTTTTCCAGCTCTTTGAGTCGTTTCATTAGATTGTCTATTTGTGATCTTATTGTCTTTTGGTTATAAGCATTTATGGAGATAAACTTTCCTCTCAGAACTGCTTTACCTGTGTCCCAGAGGAGTTGATAACTTTTCTCTCCATTGTCGTTTTCTTCATAGAATTTTTTTTTTATTTCCGTCTTGATTTCTTCATTTACGAAGTAATCATTTAGTAGGAGGTTGTTTAATTTCCACGTTTTTGTGTAGAAATGTGAGTTTCTGTTAGGGTTGATTTCTAGTTTTATTCCACTGTGATCTGAGAAGTTACATGATGTGATTTCTATTTTTTTAAATTTCTTGAGATTTACTTTGTGTCCTAGGATATGGTCAATCTTAGAGCATGTCCCGTGAGCTGATGAGAAGAACGTATATTTAGTGGATTTTGGGTAGAATGTTCTGTGAATGTCAGTCAGACCCAATTGTTCTAGAGTTTTGTTTAAGTCCATTATTTCTTTATTAATTTTCTGTTTAGAGGATCTGTCTCGTGCTGTCAGTGGGGTATTGAAATCTCCGGCGATTATGGAGTTGCTATTAATCCATTTTCTTAGCTCCAGTAAGGTTTGCTTTATGAATCTGGGTGCACCTAAGTTGGGTACATATATATTTAAAATTGTTATCTCTTCTTGTTGAAGTGTGCTCTTCACCATTATATAATGACCCTCTTTGTCTTTCACTACTTTTGTTGGTTTAAAAACTAAATCGTCTGAAATTAAAACAGCCACACCAGCCTTCTTTTGGCTTCTATTTGCTTGGAATATTGGTCTCTACCCTTTTATTTTTAGTCTATATGCATCCTTGCCAGTTAGATGTGTTTCCTGAAGACAGCATATACTTGGCCTGTATTTTCTTATCCATTCAGCCAGCCTTTATCTTTTGAGTGGAAAGTTTAAGCCATTCACATTTATTGAGAGAACTGATAGGTAAGGTAGATTACTGTTCATTCTGTTGGGTTGGATGTTGTTGCTATGATTTCTGTATTGAGCCATTGTAATATCTGGCCTTTAATATCTTTGGGTTTTGGTTGTTTTTATATTCGTGGGTTATTATTATGATGTTCCATGCGCAACGCTCTTTTATGTACTTCTTATAGGACTGGTCTAGTCTTGGTAAATTCTCTGAGCCTTTGCTTGTCTGAGAATGTTTTTATTTCTCCTCCATATACGAAGCTTAGTTTTGCAGGGAATAATATTCTAGGCTGGGCATTGTTTTGTTTCAAAAGAGTGAGAATGGGGCCCCAGTCTCTCCTTGCTTGTAAAGTCTCATTAGAGAAGTCTGATGTTATTCGAATTGGCTTTCCCTTGTATGTTACTTGCTTCTTTTGTCTTACAGCTCTTAGAAGGGCCTCTTTAGTTGATACTTTGGTCAGTCTGATGACTGCATGTTGTGACGTCTTCCTGTTTGCATTGAATCTCCCAAGGGTCCTCTGAGCTTCTTGAACTTGTATATGGAGATTTTGAGCAATGCCTGGAAATTTTTCCTCTATTATATCTTCAAACAGCTTGTCCAACCCTTGAGTGTTGTCTTCTTTCCCTTCTGGTAACCCTATGACCCTCACATTAGGTTTCTTCACATAATCCTACAGCTCTTGTACTCTTTGCTCTTTTGTCTTGTTTCTGTGCTCTATCTGTGACTAATTTATTTAATTGGAGGGTGTTATCTTCAAGCTCTGAGATTCTTTCTTATGTTTGATCTACCCTGTTCTTGAGACTTTCCACCGTATTTTGTAGTTCCTTGAATTGATTCTTCATGTCCAGGAGTTCAGTTAAACTTTTCGTCATTGTATCTATTTCTTTTTTCATATCCTGGAGGCTTTTTGTGGTTTCTTTGTGTTGGTTATTGAGTTGTTGTTGCAGCTGGGTGAGTGTTCTTATGATCCACATACGAAATTCCTCTTCTGTCATATTGGTTGCCTGATTTTGGTTGGTGTCCGTTTCTAGGGGGCTGGTGCTCCTCTTGGTGGTGTGTTTTCCGTTTGTGTCTTCATATTTCCTGAGTTCTTTCGCTGATTTCTTCCCATGTCGATCAGTTGTTGTTTCTTTCCTTTAGGTTATTGTTTGGGTATTCACAGACCTTGTTTTATTTTTGAAGCGTTAGGTCATGTCTGTGGGTGAGATTGGACCACTCCCTGTATATTGAGTCAGTGGGTGCAGTGGAAGAGCTGTGCAAGATGCCGTCCCCGTCAGTAGGTGGTGTTTGCTTGGAGGGACAGGCTATGCTGTTGATTTTGTGTCCTGTTATCAGCTCTTGCTCTGGGTAGAGCTGGGTTGGCTAATCCTGCCCTCAGGCAGTTAGCAGGGGTCAAAGTTCTGTTCTCTGCTTCCAGGAAAATTTGCCAGGGTGGGGCGGGAATGGTCCCTCTCAGTCAGAAAGTCTGTGTGTGAAGGTGGGGCTGTCTGAGACCCGCAGTCTGGAGTGGGCCTCGCTTTTTCCACCCTCCCCAACTCCACAGCTACTCGTGGGCCTCTGCCAGCAGGCCAGACCACAAGGCACCAGGCCTCCCCGGACTGTGATGCCGGCGCGGAGGTTCATTGCAAGGAAACGACACCTAAGCTGGGCGCACGGCCTCCTCCTGGGAGGAGGGTTGCCCTCTAGGATGCTGATCTGCCCCTGGAGGCACACACACCTCAGTAGGCTGTTCACGTATAACCCTTCCGTGTCCCGGGCAATGCTATCCCAAGGTTCAGGGGATCTGGTCTGTATGTCCGACCTCTGGGTCCCAGAGTTCAAACTGTATCCCCACCAGGGAGAGGATTTCCGGTCCCAATTCACCCACAGGGAGCCCAAGCTGGGTCTATGTCTCTCAGCCTCTGAGTCGGCACCTTTCTCCTGAGAACACCGTGCCAGCATCACCTGGGAGAGGTGGCGGGTAGTGAGCTCACAGTCTGAGTTCCCCTGAGTCAGCTGTAGGGTCCCAAACAGGAAGATCCAGTTCCCTGGAGGTGCCTCTGGCTGGTGACTGTATTGTCTCTCTGGGCAGCTGCGGGTAGGGTCAGCGGAGGGGAGGAGTAGGCCTTATGGCGCTTTCCGCGCGGCTCGGTTCTGTGCACATGGAGGTGCCCGGTGGAAGTTGGGAACCTGGTACCACGTCTGCTACAGGCTCACCGCTGGCTGGCGGCGGCCGTTTCTGGGCTGGTTTCCGCAGGTCTCTCTACCCGCTGGGGAGCCCACCCGCAGTCCCAAATGCAGGGGAGGGGAAACAGCAAATCCACCTACCCTTGCTGCTGGTTTCCGGGCTGCTATGTTGGTCTCAGCCTCCAGTTCTCCTCCACCTCCTCTTCCTGTGGAGTCTCTCAGGGTCTCAGGTACCCCTCCTTCCGGCCCTCGTCCACTGTATGCTCGTCTTCTTGCTTCTTTTTTCTAATTTCTGCTAGAATCCGTCTTTTCTCAGAGACACTCTGTCTGGCAGTGTTTCTCTTCCGCCATCTTGCTCCAGCCTGATTTATATTTTTTTTAAATTTCTTGAGACTAACTTTGTGTCCTAGGATATGGTCAATCTTAGAGAATGTCCTGTGAGCTGATGAGAAGAACCTATATTCAATTGATTTGGGGTAGAATGTCCTGTAGATGTCAGTCAGACCCAATTGTTCCAAGGTTTTGTTTAAGTCCATTATTTCTTTATTAATTTTCTGTTTGGAGGATTGGTCTTCTGTCATCAGTGGCGTGTTGAAATCTCTGGTGATTATGGAGTGGCTATTCATCCATTTGCTTAGATCCAGTATGGTTTGCTTTATGAAACCGGGTGCACCTAAGTTGGGTGCGTATATATGTAAAATTGTAATCTCTTCTTGTTGAAGTGCATCCTTCACCATTATATTATGACCCTCTTTGTCTTTCACTACTTTTGTTGGTTTAAAAACTAAATCGTTTGAAATTAGAATTGCCACGCCAGCCTTCTTTTGGCTTCCATTTGCCTGGAATACTGATCTCCACCCTTTTACTTTTAGTCTACATGCATCCTTGCAGGTTAGATGTGTTTCCTGAAGACTGCATACACTTGGACTGTATTTTCTTATCCATTAGCCAGCCTATGTCTCTTGAGTGGAGAGTTTAAGCCATTCACAATTATTGAGAGAACTGATAGGTAAGGTAGACTACTATTCATTCTGTTGGATTGGATGTTGTTGTTTTGATTTCTCTCTTGAGCCATGGTTTTATCTGGCCTTTCATCTTTGGGTTTTGGTTGTTTTTATATTCGTGAGTTTTTATTATGGTGTTCCATGCATAACACTGTTTTGAGTACTTCTTATAGGGCTGGTCTTGTCTTGGTGAATTCTCTGAGACTTTGCTTGTCTGAGAATGTCTTTATTTCTCCTTCATATATGAAGCTAGGTTTAACAGGGAATAAGATTATAGGCTGGCCTTTGTTTTGTTTCAGAAGAGTGAGAATGGGGCCCCAGTCTCTCCTTGCTTGTGAAGTTTCATTAGAGAGTCTGGTGTCATTCGAATTGGCTTTCCCTTGTATGTCACTTGCTTCTTTCTTCTTACAGCCCTTAGAAGGGCCTCTTTAGTTGATATTTTGGTCAGTCTGATGACTGTATGTTGTGACGTATTCTTGTTTGCATTGAATCTCCCAGGGGTCCTCTGAGCTTCTTGAACTTGTATATGGAGATTTTGAGCAAGACCTGGGAAATTTTCCTCTATTATATCTTCAAATAGCTTGTCCAACCCTTGAGTGTTGTCTTCCTCCCCTTCTGGTAACCCTATGACCCTCACATGTTATCTTCAATCTCTAAGATTCTTTCTTCTGTTTGATATACCCTGTTCTTGAGGCTTTCCACTGTATTTTGTAGTTCCCTGAATTGTTTCTTCATTTCCAGGAGTTTGGTTAAATTTTTCTTCATTGTGTCTATTTCTTTAGTGAACTTTTCTTCTAGGTCCTCGAGGCTTTTTGTGGTTTCTTTGTGTTGGTTATTGTGTTGTTGTTGCAGGTGGTGAGTGTTCTTATGATCCACATACGAAATTCTTCTTTTGTCATTTTGATTGCATGATTTTGGTTGGCGTCCGTTTCTAGGGGGCTGGTGCTCCTCTTTGGGGGTGTGTTTTCCGTTTGGTTCTTCATATTTCCTGAGTTCCTTTGCTGATTTCTGCCCATACGGATCAGTTGTTGTTTCTTTCCTTTAGGCTTTTATTTGAGTATTCACACGCCTTGTTTAGTTTCTGAGCCATTAGGTGGAGTCTGTGGATGAGTTTCAACCACTCCCTGTATGATGAGTCAGTGGGTGCCGTGAAAAGGCTTTGCAGGATGCCGTCCCTGTCAGTAGGTGTCGCTTGCTTGGAGGAACAGGCTATAGTGTGGATTTTGTGTCCTGTTATCACCTATTGTTCTGGGCAGAGCTGGGTTGGGTAAGCCTGCCCTCAGGCACCACCAATGCTGTTAGCAGGGGTCCAAGTTCTATTCTCGGCTTCCAGGAAAAGCTGTCAGGGCGGGGCTGGAATGGTCCTGTTCAGCCAGAAAGTCTGTGTGTGGGGGTGTGGCTGTCTGAGACCTGCTGTCTGCAGCGGGCCTCACTTCTTTCCACCCTCCCCAAATCCGCAGCTACTCCTCAGCCTCTGCCAGCAGGCCAGACCACTCGCCACCATGCTTCCCCAGACTGTGATGCCAGCGGGGATGTTCCCTGCGCAGGAACGCCACTTGGGCTGGGTGTAGGACCTCCTTTTGGGAGGAGGGTCACCATCTAGGACGCTGATGTGCCCCTGAATGGACACACACCTCAGTAGGCTGTTCACGTATATCCCTTCTATGCCCCGGGCAATGCTAGCCCTCGGTTCATGGGATCTGGTCTGCAGGACCGACCTCTGGGTCCCAGAGTTCAAACTGTATCCCAACCAGGTAGAGGAGTTCCAGTCCCAATTCACCCACAGGGAGCCCAAGCTGGGTCTATGTCTCTCAGCCTCTGATTCTGCACCGTTCTCCTGGGAATACGGTGCCAGCAGCACCTGGGAGGGCTGGCGGGTAGGGAGCTCACAGTGTGAGTTCCCCTTAGTCAGCTGTAGGGTCCCAAAGGGAAGGTCCCATTCCCTGGATGTTCCTCCGGCTGGTGGCTATATTGTCTCTCTCTGGGCAGCGGCATATAGGGTCGTCGGAGGGGAGGAGGAGGGAATATGGCGTCTGCTGCGCGGCTCAGGTCTGTGCACACGGAGGTGCCATGAGGAAGTTCAGAGCCTGGCACCGCGTCTGCTATAGGCTCACTGCTAGCTGGCAGCGGCTGTCTCTGGGCTGGTGTCCGCAGGTCTCTCCACCCTCTGGGAAGCCCACCAGCAGTTCCAAATGCAGAGGAGGGGAAACGGCAAATCCACCTTCCCTTCCCGCTGGTCTCCGGGCTGCTCCGGTGGTCTCAGCTTCCAGTTCTCCTCCATAGCCTCCTCCTGTGGAGTCTCCCAAGTGTCTTAGGTACCCCTCCTTCTGGCCCTCGTCCACTGTATGCTTGTCTTCTTGCTTCTTTTTTCTAATTTCTGCTTGAATCTGTCTTTTCTGCAGAGACATTCTGTCTGACAGTGTTTCTCATCCGCCATCTTGATCCACCCCTCCTCTTTCATATTTCTGACATCACTCAGCATTTATTTGCAACATTACTTGAACAAAATCTGAGGATCATATTATATCTATCTTAGCAACAAAATATTCCGAAAATTGGCACTAATTCTTGCTCAGCTCCCATTTTCCTTATTTCTGAGTCCTTAATGAATTGTGCAGTTGATGCTATTAAAAATATTTTGTATAGTTAAAGGGATTAATTATATGTTTGAAAAGTGGTTAAGCTCTTCTGGTCTCACTATCTCAGATTTTTATTCAATTATTTTCTATTGAATTGTACAAATTCTTCTAAGCTTTAGTAGTCTGAATTCTGATAGCAAAATCTAACATATTTACACAAGTAACTCTTCCATTATGTCCCTTAATATCTAAGGGGAATTTAGTTACAGCTCACTATAGAAATAAAACAGTATTGTTAGATAATCACAAGTTCACAAGAAGGCCAGAAAATAGTACAAAATATTTATATACCTTTACGTTTGTATCAGTTTGTTATTGCTTCATAATAAATTACCACATAATTAGTAGCTGTACCCATTTATCACTCACAATTTTATAGGCCAGAAATCCAAGTACATTTGAATTAGTTCTCTTGCTCAGAAGATCACAAAGCTGAAATTAAGGTGTTCACCAGGCTGGAATCTTATATAGACGATATGGGAATGTATATTGTTTTTTATAAAATCACCCAGGTCATTGGCAGAATCCAGACTAAGGTCCCTATTTTTGATGTTTACCAACCAGGGCATTTTCTCATCTTCTAGAGGCCATACTTTGGTTTTGTCCTGTGGCCTCCTTTATCTCAAAACGCACAAAAGCATGCTAAATATTTCTCACACTTGGAATTTCTTTTATTTTCATTTTTGCTGCCAGCTAGAGACATGTTTTAAAGGGCTCATGTGATTAGATTAGGCTCATTGAATAATTTTCCTTTCTGATTAATAAGCCATCTGAAAAGATCCCTTCTAGGTGAAACTGCAAACTAGTACTACTTGAGGAAATTTGCTATGTCTGAGTTGAAATCCTCCTCAAATATTTACTAGTTATAAGCCACTTAACTTCTATCTTTATACAACATGATTCCAAAAGCATCAGCAAGGAGATATGGGCTTTTGTTGAAAGAAACTATAGTCAAATCATTTTGAATCTTTAATGATTCACATAACCAAGCTGAAACAGTTCAGAAATTTCACAATCAAAGAAATGAGCTATTGGAAGAACTGATTCTAGTGGCAATATAACAAATCATAATGTAGAAACTGTTTACAGTTTGTGTCTCAATAAAATTGTCTTTGATGAATTGAATTATATGTATCATAAGAAATTTGTTTAAATGTTTTATTTGCTATTATTTTTAATGCCACTTAAAGGGAAGCATGGAATGAACTATGAACAAATTTACAAAAATACAATATGGAATGTACACTGCTGTGAATTTCAGCTCCATATTAACAAAAATAATGATAATTTGAAATAATAAAACAATTCTTCCTAAAAAATCTGATGAAAATTTATTAAGTCACTTTAATATACTTACAAAGTATCTAGAAGTTAGCTATGACAGAGGTAGGTTGCTGACCATCAAAGATTCTTGTTTTTCTTCCATACAATACCATTTCTCCCAGGGACTGTATTACCAGTTTTCCCTTGCATCTAGGTGAAGATACATGACCAGCTCTGTCTGACTCATTAATTGAGAATGCAGCCTCCTTCTGTAACTTCCAATCCAAGGTAGTTAATTAGCCATAGGGACTTCTTCATGCTCTCTTTTCTTTCCATAGTGACCTTGAATACCATGTGTTAAGGATGGCTATATCACCAAACCAGAACCTCCATCTCTGACCCAATTTCTGGAAGAGAGATATCCAGGTAGATCATCTAATCAGGAATTTTTTCATGAGGGACAGGTAAAACTCATTGTGCTACATCACTGAGTTTGGAGTTATTTGTTACAACAATGTAGTCTACCCTGAGTAATATAGTGACTCAGAAGTGAGCAGGGAGATCGAAAGAGAAACTAGTTTGAAGTCTTAAATAATCAATGAAATAATTAATGTAAAAGTGGTTTGAAACATATAAAGTACTTAAGAGATTCAAAAGATTTGTATTATCAATCTATAACACAACTAATGCTCTTGAATAATCAAATTGATATATGGGAACTTCATTTTCCTGGTATTTTCCCTATATTTCATTTTAGTTTTATTTAAAAAAATAATTTCAATTAATGCAATAAAAACATAAGCTGCTAATGAAAAATAAGTCATTCATTTGTGAACATTTAGCCAAAATAAAATAAATAACCTTTTAAAAATATTTCTTTGACCTCGTTTAGTTCACCACTGTTAATAAAGGAACTGTGTGCTACACTGAAAAGTAATACCAAACTGAGAAAATGGGGACAATGTAAACAAAGTAATAATGGGTTCCTTTCCTGACTATATAGTTTGCTTTTAAAAAATTAACAATACTATGTGGATTGTTGGACAGATGTGGGTTTGGTTCTAGCCTTGGCTCTTGACTAAGTCTCCTTAGTCAATCTTCCAGCTGGGTGCATTTTATTATCCGTGCAATAAACTGGTTAGACCAAATGTCCTCAAAGGTTCCTTCTATTTCCAAAATGCTTATATTTATCCATCTATCATTCATACAGTTATCCATTTTTTTTTGGAGAGAAATAATGGCAAAGAGGTGGGGTTTTTGGTTGTTGTTTTCTTGTTTGTTTAAGGAGCATATGTATATATTCTCTCAGCTAAGTTATCATTTCTATAGACAAGAAATAATTAGGGGAAGAGGGAAAAGTCAGACTTTCCTTCCACATTTATTTTATTTCTTTGGTCTCAGAATGATATTCCAGCTCCCTGTCACTAATAAAACATCTAGTAACAGGTGGCCTATTACACTATTCTGATAATAAAGCTTATAAAAAAGATCCCATAATAATCAATGTTATTTCTTGTACATTTATGGTATGTCAGGTACTGTGCTAGGCATTCAAAAGATTATCTTATTTGATAACAACAACCCTATAAGGTGACTGCTATTATTATACTAGCTTTAGTAATTAGAAAACTGAGGTTTCAAAAGGTTATCTAAGATAATACAAAAATAGTAAGTGAGACAGGATTTAAATCCAAATCTTCCTAACTCTTATAAACAAAAAAATATATAGAAAAGCTAACGTTCAGTGTCCAGAAATATACAAATATATAGATATAGACATAAATATATAGACATAGATATAAATATACATTAAATTATAGACAAATATAGATATATTTGACAGAGAAGGGTAAAGAAAAGCAGAGCCACCTGGAAGTTTCTTTTGACACTTCTTGCCCTAACTATTGTTTTCTGGATGTTCAATGCAGTATATAGGTATTTCACGGAAAATTTCAAATTACAGACACAGATTTCCTGCCAAACATGGCTTGAGTGATGAGAAAAAAAAGAAAAGACAAAACTCAAGAGCATTTTTTCTGCGGAATATTAACACTAGAATCTCTGTTTATTGGTACTGGAGAAATTATCTTTTTGATAGCTAATATTATGATCATAATGTACAGGGCATAATAGAACTGAGTTATGAAATCAAGATGGACTGAATTGAATGGAAATTTTCCATTGAGAAGAATATATCTAAACTTCTTGCTTATTCTGTCACTGGGGAAGTTGCCAGGTACACACCTATGACTATGGTCAACAGTCTTAGTTGGTATGGAAGGTACAGATCATCGCTTCATCAAGCAATAAAAAACAAACTCTCCAGGGATTGTTCTTTCAAATTCATCTTTTTTTCCCATCATAGTGCCACTCCTTGTCACCACAGGTATTCTGTAACCTGGTCAAAAGTTTGCTAGAATGGACTAATAATATCATGGCTACCCTAAGCCATTATGTCATTATATCCTTTAGATATTCTAAGGGGCACTTTGAAATATGCATGAAAAAAATTCTTCTCAATACATAAGCCATATAAACTCTAGGCAGGAAAGACAATTCAGGAGAGTGACAATTCTCTATGAGTTTAAGTTAAAAAGCAGAATGGCCACTTTTATCTCCTGACATATAAATTTCTTGGCAACCATGAGTGCTTAGTAAGTTTTATTCCCTGGTAAATCATCTGATAATCCTTATTGTGGCTCAATTTTTAACAAATGTGTTATATTGAAATAATTACAGATTCACAGGAAGATGCAAAGAAATATACAGGGAGGGCCAGGCGTGGTGGCTCACAACTGTAATCCTAGCACTCTGAGAGGCCTAGACTGTAGGATCATTCTGGACTCAGGAGTTCAAGACCAACCTGAGCAACAGGAAGACCCCATCTCTACTAAAAATAGAAAAAATTAGCTGGGCAACTAAAAATAGAAAAGATTAGCTGGGCATGGTGGTTAGCATCTGTAGTCCCAGCTACTTGGGAGGCTGAGGTAGGAGGATAGCCTGAACCTAGGAGTTTGAGGTTGCTGTGAACTAGGCTGATGCTATGGCACTCTAGCCTGTGCAACAGAGCAAAACTCCTTTTCAAAATGATAATAATAATAATTATTATATAATAACATTTATATAATTAAATTTATTCTTATAATAATATAATAATTGTATAAATTCATGATATACAATGGAATGGTTTGATATATGTTATGAAATTATTATCACAATCAAATTATTTAAAATATATATTACTTCATATAGTTCCATTTGTTTGCATGCACATGTGTATGTGTAGTGAGTACACTTAAGATATATTCAGCAAATTTCAAGTACATAATGCAGTATTATTAACAATATTCACCGTTCTGTACATAAGATACCCAGAATTCATTCATTTATAACTGAAAAATTTTACCCATTGACTAAAATCCCCCCTTTCCTCTCACACTCAAGCCGTTAAAAAACATTATTCTACTCTTAGCTTCTATGAGTTTGGCTTTTTTTAGATTTAATGTATGTATAAAAATATACCATATTTGTCTTTCTGTGGCTTATTTCATTTGGCATAAACCCTTCCAGGTTCATCCAAGTTATCCCAAATGGTAATATTTTCTTCATTTGTAGTTGAATAATATTCCATTATAATTATAAACACACACACACACATATATCACCTTTTCTTTATTGATTTATACATTAACAGACACTTTCATTGTTGGTATATCTTTGCTAACATGAATAATACACAATAACCATGGGGGTGTAAGTTTCTCTTCAAGATACTGATTTTATTATTGTTTTGGATATATAACAAGAAGTGGAATTTCTGTATTGTATGGCACTTATATTTTAAATGTTTTGAGAAACCTCCACACTATTTTCCAAAATGACTGTACCAATTTACAGTTCCACCAAGGGTATAGAAGTGTTATCATTTCTTCACACTCTAGCTAACACTTCTTATCTATTATCTCTTTGATAATAGCCATTTTAACAGGTATAAAGTAATATTTTTTTTCCTTTTATTTCATCATATTATGGAGGTACAAATATTGTTAGGGTTACAAATATTGCCTCTGCTCCACTCCCTATCCCCGATGTGTCCAATCTCCGGGTGGTGTGCACCACACACGTTATGTAAATATATACCCCTTTCCTCCTCCCCCCTCCTGGCTGCTGACCACCCGATAAAAAGTTTTTTTTTTTTTTCTTTTTTGTTTGTTTGTTTGTTTTTGACATTTTGGTTACATTGTATATCTTTGCCTTTCCCTAAAAAGGGTTAGAGTTATGCCCTTTCCCTCCAAAATGCTTGCCACATCCCTAAGATTGCGTCCCCCCACCCCAGAATCTCTGGTGAGCATTGCCACCATTTGAAAACCATAGTTTTAATCAGTCAGTACCAATTTGATGACGAGTAGATGTGGGGCCCATTGTCTATGTCTTGTGTCGCCTCACTTTGAATAATGGGCTTAAGCTTAATCTAGGATAGCATCAACGGTGCCATCTCATAGTCATTCCTTAGGATTGAGTAATATTCCATTGTGAGCATATACCACATTTTAATTATCCACTCATGAATTGACGGACAGTTGGGTTGTTTCCATGACCGTGCAATAATGAATTGTGCTGCCATAATCATTCAGGTGCAGATGTTTTTATAATAGAATGTCTTATGCTCTTTTGGGTAGTTGCCCAACAATGCTATTGCAGGGTCGAATGGTATTTCTATTTCTAGCTGTTTGAGGTATCTCCAAATTCTTTTCCACAAATGTTGCACTAATTTGCAGTCCCACCAGCAGTGTAAGAGTGTTCTTGTCTCTCCACATATAACTAAGTTCACATATTTCATATAACATAAACTTTAAAATAGCAAAAGTAAATAAAGACAAATATGGTCACTCTATAATGGTTAAAGTAAAACTCCAACAATAAGACTTAATAATCCTTAATATTTATGCACCCAACACAGGAGCACCAAGACACATAAAGCAAACCCTATTTGATCTAAATAACATGATGCACCATAATGCCATAGTAGCTGAGGATTTCAACACTACACTGACTGAACTACACAGATCCTCCGAGAAGAAAATAAGCAAATAAACAATGGACTTAAACAGAGATTTAGAACAAATGGGTCTAGCAGACATCTATAGAACATTCCACCTAAATAAAGCTGAATATACATGCTTCTCAACATCTCACGGAACTTCTCCAAAATTGATCACATTCTAGGCCACAAATCAGATCTCAAAATATTTTTAAAAAAATAGAAATTAGACCATGTATCCTCTTACAACACAATGCTATCAAATTAGAGTTTAATTCCAACACAAACACCACTTCAAAATGTCATGGAAATTAAACAATCTATCGCTAGTGTTTTAAAAATATCACTCCTTTGAGTCTAATGCCATACAATCCATTCTCCTCCTTCCCTGTGTCAGGTTCACACCTTTCAGCCATTCACTCTCATTTTTTAATTCATGACACCTAAATCACTGGCTATCTCTCTATCTTATATTCTGCTATCATAGAGATAGGAACAAGGGCTTCAGAGCCAGTCTTTCAGGCTTCAATTATAGATTCACCAATTACTAGCTCTGTGAGACTGGGAAAATTACCAAAACTTTCTGTTCATTTGCTTTCACATATATAAAATGGGGATAATGATAGCATGAAGCTCATAGAATTATAGAGAGAATTAATTGAATTAATAAATTTATGTCATCTAAAAGACCATTTGGCACTTGGTAAGCACTGTTTAAGTTTTATCTAATATAATTATTGTCCTATATGGTGACTTTTAAATATTATGGCTACAAAGTTTTCAAAATCTTCGATTCCCCAATTTATCCATATTCTACATCATTCCCCTTCACCCATGGCCATAACTTATACCTTATACCTTATTATCACCCAAGAGTTTTCTCATATATAAAATATTAAATCAAAATATGCATCTCACTGATAGCATGCATTGAACAATTTTGTTCTCACATCTCTTTCTCCAACTTCACTCATTTCTTTGTTATCACTGAAATCCTAACACAGACTACTAGACATCCACTAAAATTAGTAATTACTTCTTCCACTGCAATGAAAATAGAAGACACATGACTGGACAGCTACAGTACATTCCCATCCTTTATTTGAGATACACGTGTCTATATAACAAGTTATCATCAATGGAAAGAGAGCAGAAGCCATGAATTCTACTTGTCTTCTCCATTTGCTCATTACAATTTTTCCAGTTAGAAGCAGACAATGTTGAGTCCCTAGTTACAAGATGGAACACTAGAGTAAAAAAGGTGCTATATTTCTACCAGGAATTCTTACGTTGAATTATTTTTGAGCTAGAAATATAAACTTCTACCATTTTGTATCTAACTAATAGAAATTCTTAATCCTTGGCTGTCAACCGTTTTCCTTCCTTATAGAGGTATAACCTTGTTTTCCATCACTTTAATGACTCAGCTATTCAATTTACTCATCACTGGATCTTTTTTCCTTCCAGCACATTTGCCAGATATAGTACATATTATAGTGCTTTCTCCAGATGCATTCTTCAGGGTTGTTTTCATTGTGCAGCTGCTGGAAATATCAGCTACTGACAGTTCATAGCTCTGTCAATAATCATAGATTGACATTTCCCTAGGTTATTCCCTCCTTCCAGAGTACAGTCCATAACAGAGTCTATTTGTTGAAGACAAACAGACTCTAAAATGTTTCTTTTTGGTAAATTCTGCTCATTCACATCTCAATTTAAGACAATTTTAAAGAGTCATTACAGATGCAGAGATGCCCACAGACAGAACCTCAAATTTAACTGGGCACTTTGTAATTCAGAATAAAACATTACATTTTCCAGATTTCTCTGTAGATAGGTGTAGCTATGTGACTAAATTTTGGGAAATAAGTTGTAAGTGAATATTTTGTGGGTAACTGCTGCAGATGTAACTTAAAGAAAACTGATTCAACCAGGAAGTTCCCCTTTTTGCATTTGTTCCTACTTCTGGTGATGGTAATATGGATCTAATAGATGGAATCAACTGCCATGTTGAACCATGTTATTACCTTGATAATGGAGGTCATGTACTCCCAAAAAGACAGAAATAATTTATATCTCTGATAACTGATACCACAACACCAATCCAGACTTTCAATATCTAGGCTTTGTCTTACTTGTATTCTGTCTACTTGCATCAACATGTATACTGACTTAATTCTCTCCCGTTAAAAAAAATGTTCTTGTTCGCTGTGCAGAAGCTGTTTCAGGTGTTTATCACATTTTTATACATGTAGTTTAATCAGATTATCTTTTTATGATTGTTGAACTATGTATAGCTCTGAAATTAAGCATGGTAGACAAATGCTTAGGCAGTATGGTTTGAGATATTTTGGAAGACAACCACTTGGTTGAATCTGCCCACCCTTTCACTGGTCATTAGAGTGATAAATAGGTTAAGGAACAAAGACAGCAGTTTAAATGCTACTTTATTATAAAAGATAAGTTCCCACAAAGTTATTTCCCTTTTCACAGTACAATAAAAATGTTGTGACTCAGTCTCCAAACGGGTGTGATTTAGATGAGAGATATTTTAATGGTTGAGTGCCAGCATGGTGAATGGAAACTTTGTATGGCTGCTCCAGGTTAAGAAAATGGAATGAGGATTGTATAAAAGCCTCAGGGGCAAGGAGGGGAAGCTAAGGCCAAAATACTGGACAGTGACTGATCCAATGATGGTTCCCTCCTAATCTACTATCATAAAAGCTACCAGTGAACAGTTTGTGGTCTTTTTCCCAAAATAACACTTTTTTTTCTGACCTTCTGACACCTAATAATTCCCTTCTCTTCAGCTCCCTAATATTGCATGTTCCTCGTTATATATTTTTTCTGGCAACTACTTCTCTGCCTCTTTTACCCATTATCTAATTTTGAAAACTATATCAATTCTTCAGTAAAAAATAAAAATGAAAACAAACTTTTTTCCAATGCTAAACTTACAAAGTAATTTATCACATAGGACCGTGTCTAGAGGAAAATTATTATTATTTTTTTTTAACTTTGTCTGGATTTAATGAAAGTGCCCAAATACATTCACCACCTCCTAAGCCACAACATAGTCAACAAGTGACATTCAACTTTGCTCCTATATAAGCCTCAAAGCACCCTCACATGGATCCCAGTGCTGTGGCATGGTGAGTTGTTCTGAAAATTAAACTAAGTTTGAAGCAGATGAGTCACTCCTGAGTTTCCCACATTATTCTGACAGCCATAAATCATTCAACAGCTGAGGCAATGAAGCAACTGCCAAGCAGCAGTGCAGGTCCCAGGTCCAGCAGACAGACCACTCACTTTGTGACAACATAACCTTTAAACAATATTCAACATGAACTTTGAAAACCAGTATGATTCTGACTTTTATTATTAGGTCAGAACAAATGGAGTAGCAGCAAAAGGGCCCATCATACAATCTGGCCTTCCCTGGTCCTCAGACAAGGAGGAAACTTGAGCAGGAGGTTGACTTAATGCCGCAGACTCTCAGAATCTCACTTGGACCCTAAAGTGCATCTGCTTTGTGGCATTATTCTTCATTCCTGTCTTCAGCATCCACTTTGATTTCATCCTTTGGACATACTGCATGTCTCGTTCTCGCATAAGAGCCGCTCCTGTGCTGCCAGTCCATCCCAGGGCTCTGTATTGCTGAAGGACGTGGCCCACAGCCTTCTGGTTTTTCGCAACTGTCACAGCTCTTGACAAGCCAAATCGCTGTTTGTAGTATCTCATCAAGGAACGATGACCCACTCTGGCACCAGAAGGCAGAATCAGCTCCATGGTTTTATAATTATATTCTAAGTTCTTTTCTGAGGGCAACTCCTCAGACTCAGTGACATCCTCCCCTTCCTTGTGATCTGGGTAGCTACTCCTAAATTCATAGAAATCTGCAAATTCCAAAGCAGCATCGCCATCTGTGAAGAGCTTACAGTGGCTTTTGTCATTCATGTGTGCCTGCACAGCCTCTGTGGAGTAAAAGGATTTCCCTTTCTCATTGCACCACAAGCAAATCTTCCCAACACCAACTTTCTCTCCTAAGTATTTAATCAGTCCCTTAAGATCTGAAAGATATTCTATATCAGGAATAAAGAAGCTGTGGACTTTTGTCATATGAGCCACATTCTTCACGAGTGAGCTTGAATGATGGGAACAAAATAAGCAGTCTCTTATAGGGATGGCTCCAAGGGGTGGGTTTTCTCCAGCCTTTTCCTCCTCTGCCTCATGCTCCTCCACTGCTTCAGTATCCTCACATTCCAATTCTTCATCAGAATCAATATCTTCCCAATCGTCTTCACCTAAGTCTTCCTCGTCCTCACTGCCCTCCTCCTGCTGCTTTGCTAGAGGAAAATTATTGATATAATGGACAGCATCTTTGACAACAGATGGACAATAAATGAATAAACTATCTTCTAGTATATATTCCTTATTGATACTTGATAAAGGCCAAAAACATAACTTTAAATGATAGCTAATTGAAAGCTATCCTAAGAGAGTCTAAAAGAACAAACTTCATGCAGATAACTTTCTGTTGATCAAGTTTGATTGAGTAGGAGAATAACACATGCTTTTCTTTGAATGCCTTCTTAAAATATCACTATTTTTAGCCCAGAATTTGGTTAGCATGAATCATTTTATTTACATGCATTATAATGAACACTTGTATCTGATGGGCAACAGGAAAGATTCTTATTAATTATTTGTGTGATAAAAGAAAGCAAAGTGGAAAAAGTGGAATTTTGGAAAAGGAAAACATTAAAGGCAAATGGTAAAAACTACATGTTTTCTATAGATCTACCTCTATAAAAGAAGAGAGATTTTTATTTTGCTTTCTTTTATTTTGGGGGTTGTGGTATATATTTTTTCTCTTTAACTGCCTTCTCCTTTTCTTATATTTCTTTTCCCCAAAGGCAAGTCAAAGATATAATTTTGCCAAGGGGATAAAATAAGGGTCTATCTTACACTGTTCCTGTAATGCATAATTTATTGATTGTATTTTAAAAATGTTAAATGGAATCATCACACTAATTCAATGCTACTGAAATCTAATAGTGATTTAAATGAAAGAATTGCATGCTCCCTAAATGTTCTTAAGTAAATTAGAAAAAAAGAAAATACTGTAATAGAGCATGGCTTACTTTTGACTTTTGAGTACTCTGATTTTGTACTGAGTTGGTTTTCTCTGTGCTTGTTAAGCTCTCCATATTCCTATCCCTTTGGCAATAAACACACATATTTAAAAGGGGAAGAAAGTCATTGTCTACTATCCTTTGAATTATCTGCTCAGAAGGGACCTGAGCCAGCTGTGATTCTGGTATCTTATGTATGGCATAATAGTTAAGAGAACTACATCTACAGGCAGCCTGTCAAGTTCAAGACCTGGATCTACTATTTATTAAGTCTGTGAACTTGGAGGCCAGTTATATCTCAATTTCCTCACCTATACAATGGGGATATGATGTCATCAACTTAATAGGCCACCGTGAAAATTAAGTGTGATATCACATGTCAAATAAATGTTAGATCACTAATGGGTCTAGTGATTTCGGTGGTCTAGTTAGGTATCAAAATTAACTAGCAATGGTGTTGGAAACATGATAAAAAGTTTTTTTCTTGTTGTTATTGTTGTTTTTATCATCTGTTGGCTGTAACCTTAATCAGACAGTTTGTCTTGTTCCTGAGTTGTTCTACAGTGGGCATTTCATGTAAACTTTTCAAAAGATAACATCCACTAAGTTAGGTAATTCATATATACCTAGATAAGTTTACTCCAGTAACCCCAAATAAAAATAAACATTTATACACATAACTTTCATTCTTCCTTTTTATCCATTCATTAAATATTAGTTAGAAACTTTCATCTGTCAAGCCCTTTTATAGACTGTTGAAAGGCAATAATTTCTAAGATATAGTTTGTGAACTCAAGTTGTTCATAGGAAAATAGAAAAGGAATATTAAAAAAACACATAATTTATCAAGTGTTTATGATGTGCTTGACTTAAAGATGAAGTTACTTGGCCTGTCAGTGTCTTAAAACTAGTATGACAATTTGGAGGAAGTGGTAAATTTGTTATTTGAACATAAACTGTCTGGACTTCAAAGATCATACACATAAGCACCACTACTATATTGACTTTATAAACATATGCAGTTGGCTCTTGGAAAAACTGGGAATGAAGGAAACTGACTTACTGTGCAGTCAAAAATTCATGTATAACTTTTTACTCTACAAAAATTTAACCACTAATGGTCCACTGTTGACTGAAAAGCTTACTGATAACATCACAGGAAAGTAACACATATTTTTATGTTATGTAGCATATACTGTATTCTTACAATACAGTAAACTAGATAAAAGAAAATTTTATTATGAAAATCATAAGGAAGAGAAAATATGTTACTATTCATTACGTGGAAGTGGATCATCATAAAATTCATCATCTTCATTGTCTTCAAACAGAGTAAGCTGAAGAGGATGAAGAAAAGGAAGGGTTGGTCTTGCTGTCTCAGGGGTGGCAGTGGTGGAAGAGTTGGAGGAGGTGGAGGAAAAGGCAGGAGAGATATATTGAAATAAATCCACATATAATTGTAGCCATGAAGTTCAAATCTATGTTGTTGAAGGGTCAGCTGTAATTTCAATACAATGAAATTTATTTCTAAATCCTGCAATAGTTTTAGCATCAAGGCTTCAATATTGATGCAAATCAAAAATGCAATACACTTTACTATAGCTCCAAAGAAAATTAAATATCTAGGAGTTTATCTAACGAGAGATACAAAAGATTTATATAAGGAGAACTATGAAACACTAAAAAAAGAAATTGCAGATGCTTTAAACAGATGGAAACTCTACCATGCTCATGGCTAGGAAGAATCAATATTGTTAAAATGTCAGTATTTCCTAAGGTGATCTACAGAATCAATGTAATTCCCATCAAAATACCACCAGCATTCTTTACAGATCTAGAAAAAACAATCCTTTGCTTTGTATGGAACCAAAGAAAACCACGCATAGCCAAAGCAATCTTAAGTAAGAAAAAAAAACTGGGAGGGATCAGTCTTCCTGACTTTGAGCTATACTATAAGGCAATAATAGTAAAATCTGCCTGGCACTGGCACAAGAACAGAAACATCGATATCTGGAATAGATCTGAGATTCCAGAGATCAAACCATCTGTATATGGTAACCTAATATTTGATAAAGCACACAAAAATATACTATGGGGAAAAGATTCTCTCTTCAATAAATGGTGCTGGGAAAACTGGTTAGCAATATGCAGAAGAGCAAATCAGGACCCTAACCTCTCACCCCTCACAAAAATTCACTCAAGATGGATAGCAGACCTAAACCTAAGACACAAAACTTTAAGAATTCTAGAAGAAGATGCTGGGAAAACCCTATCAGATATTGGTCTAGGCAAAGAATTTATGAGGAAGAGCCCCAAGGCAATCACCGCCACAGCTAAAATAAACAAATGGGATCTGATCAAATTAAAAAGTTTCTGCACTGCCAAGGAAACGATCATTAGAGCAAATAGACAACCCACAGAATGGGAGAAAATATTTGCTCTCTACACTTCTGATAAAGGACTAATAACAAGAATCTATCTAGAACTTAAAAGAATAAACAAGAAAAAATCAAACAACCCCATCAAGAAATGGGCAATGAAAATGAACAGAAACTTCTCCAAAGAAGACAGATTAATGGCATGCAAACATATAAAAAATGTTCTCAACATCTGTAATCATTAGAGATGTCACTTAAGTCAGGTGAGAATGGCCTGTATGAAGTTTGCATTTTTTATACCTAGGACTATATGAGGAAATTTCCAGGCTGGGTCATCTGTTCCCTTGTGATAACAGTTTGTAATCTTGTCATAGATAACTCCATTAATGCAGCCTACAGCCCAGGAGATATGTAATTTTGAAACACGCAAAACAAACAAACAAACAAACAAACAAACAAACAAACAAAAACAATTGTCTACTGTTCACACATGGCCAAATTTCAATTCTCTTACAATAAAGATTTATAAAGAAAGTAGAGAAGCATGATCTTTTAACATATTAAAAACCACTTAGCCTCTGTTAACTTAAAACAGTAATAAAGTTTTGTAGCAGAGTAAATACAAGCTTCAGCTCATGATTTGCCCTTTGTCACATAATAAAATAATCGCCAAATGGATATTCTTTTCAGATAATCTTCTTTCGCCTTTAAATCCTGCCAATAGAAGAATTTGGACCTTTGTAATTAATGGCTTAATATCCCTATTTTTTTCTTTCATAGATTCCTCATTATATCTGATTACACAGTATATAGCAGAGTCCAGACACTTTCCCTCTAGAATATATGATTTTTTATTTCTTGATTTTCCAAAGTACTGTACCACCTGAAAATTTCTTTCATCAGAGTTTTGTGGACAAGAAACATCACCAAACAAACTCAAGAATTTTGATATGTTTCCACTTTAACACAGTGGTTCTAAGCACATTTTTACCACCCATTCTTCCCCAAACCCCTGTGTAATGACAGGAAGTAAAAAGTTACAAAGGAACTAATCTTATAACAGAGAGAGGGAACATAATCATCATTTAATGAGAGCATAGTAAGAGGATAAGTAAAGCATAGTATGTGCAGAAGTTTGGAGATGGGATCCAATAATTCCAGAGAAGTACCAGAGAAGCTCTAAATGAGTACCAAACATAAGAGTGATATGAGGTTGAAAAAAGGGCTGCATCACTAATATCCCTACACACACTCACACACACACACATACATGCCTCTTCTATAGTGATTGGAAACTTGGTACTTACCAGCAGGCAAAATAACTTTTAAGTTTATTTTTAAGAAATTTTAATAAAATACCCTCAGAGAACTATGGCTCCAAACGTGGGATATGGTATACTTGAATAAAGATCTCCTTATTCTGTTACTTGAACTCCCACAATTTATCCCAAACTATACTAATGTGCTGGTATACTCCACACACATGTACCCTAAATGAAATCTATGGTATGCAAATGCAAATTAATATATTTTACCTATGTACACAGAGCTATACTCAAACTGCACATTAGGAAAAAGATCAGTCATGAAAAAAGATGAATACACAGTTTAAAAAATGAAACCAACACCAACTACCTATAAAAATCAAATTAAATCATTCTTAAATATGAACAGTAAACTCATTATCAGCACACACACAAAAAATGTGCATAATATTTGACCATAAAAATCCTAATAAAAGGGAAAAAGAAAATAGGGCCTAAGAAATTACCACAAAGTTCGGTGACAACAGGAATTGATAAAGTAATCAGCTTCAAACTCCTGTTCCCTCACAGAAATATCAAAAATAATGAAAAACTATGTCAGAAATGTGAAAAACAATAAAATATTTATTGCAAAGCAAAAACGCAGCAGCTTAAAAATAGTAGAAGAGGTTTTTTTGGTATTTTTATTTGCACTTGGTTCATCAGCTATTTGGCTCAGTAGTGATCTTGAAGACAGCAGCTCATATTCGCAGTGTGGGACCATGGTTCCTGGTTCCTGACAAAGCAGAAGACAATATTTACAAATTAATTGTCTTATCTATTCTGGATTTTGTCTACGGGATACCTGAAGAAATTAAACAAGGTGCTTATCTCTGTTTTTTCTTACTGGTACCTTACTCTATGTAAAAGTAGCAGGCTTTCCTTAAAAATATTGTAAGGTGATAAAAAAAATCCCCAAAGCTACCTGAGGCAAAGGATTACAGTAAGAAAAATAATAGAAAACCTAAGATTTTAAATTTATCATTAAAGTGAATAGACAACCTACAGAATGGGAAAAATATTTGCATATTATACAGCTGATAAAGACCTGATAAGTAGAATCTAAATAGAACTCAGGAAAATCACTAAGGAAAAATCAAACAATCCCATTAAAAAGTGGGTAAAGGACAAAACCAGAAACTTTTCAAAAGAAGATAAACTAATGGCCAATAAACATATTTTAAAAATACATTCTATAATAAAGACATCTGCATTCAAATTTTTAGAGCAGCACAATTCACAGCTGCAAAGCTGCTGAAAAAATCCAAGTGCCCATCAATACATGAATGGATTAATGAAATATGGTATATGTATTCAATGGAGTACTACTAAGCTGAAAAAAACAATCATCTAATAACTCTTGTATTGTCCTGGATAGAGCCTGGAGCCTATTTTTCAAAGTGAAGTATCACAAGAATGGAACAAGCACCACATGAACTCACCCTTAAACTGGCACTTTTTGATAAACACTTATGTGTATATATTGAAGTCACATTCATAGGGTGTCAGGCAGGTGTCAGGGGAGGGGATGGGTAAATTCAGACTTAAGGGATGCAGTGCTTGTCGTCTGGGGGACAGGCACACTTATAGCTCTGACTCGGCCAGTGCAAATGCAATTTATGTAACCACTGTTTGTATCATTGTAATATACTGATATTAATAATAATAGACAATCTAATGAAACGACTCAAAGAGCTGGAAAAAGAAGAACAGACCAACACCAAATCCAGCAGAAGAAGTGAAATTAACAAAATCAAATCAGAACTCAGTGAAATTGACAACAGGGAAGCTATACAGGAGATTAATAAAACAAAAAGTTGGCTCTTTGAAAACTAAACAAAATTCACAAGCCTTTGGCTAGGTTAACAAAAAGCAGAAAAGAGAAATTTCTAATAAGCTCCATCAGGAACAAAAAACGAGATGTCGGGAGGAGGGTGGAGCAAGAAGGCGGATGAATAACACCACCAGACAGAGTGTCTCTGCAGAAAAGACAGATTCTAGCAGAAATTAGAGGAAAGAAGCAAGAAGACGAGCATACACCGGACGAGGGCCGGAAGGAGGGGTACCTGAGACCCCGGGAGACTCCACAGGAGGAGGCTGCAGAGGAGAACTGGAGGCTGAGACCGCCGGAGCAGCCCGGAGACCAGCGGCAAGGGTAGGTGGATTTGCTGTTTCCCCTCCCCTGCATTTGGGACTGCTGGTGGAGAGACCTGCGGACATCAGCCCAGAGACCGACGCCGCCAGCCAGCGGTGAGCCTGTAGCAGACGTGGCAACAGGTTCCCAACTTCCTCCGGGCACCTCCGTGTGCACAGACCATAGCCGCAGGACAGACTCCATATTGCCTCCTCCTCCCCTCTGCGGACCCTACCCCCGGCTGTCCAGAGAGACAATAAAGCCACCAGCCAGAGGCACCTCCAGGGAATGGGACCTTCCCTTTGGGATCCTACAGCTGACTCAGGGGAACTCAGACTGTGAGCTCCCTACCCGCCCGCAATCCCAGGTGCTGCTGGCACCGTGTTCCCAGGAGAATGGTGCCGACTCAGAGGCTGAGAGACATAGACCCAGCTTGGGCTCCTTTGGGTGAATTGGGACTGGAAATCCTCACCCTGAGGGGGTTACAGTTTGAACTCTGGGACCCAGAGGTCGGACCTGCAGACCAGATCCCCTGCACCGAGGGCTAGCATCACCTGGGGCACAGAAGGGTTATATGTGAACAGCCTACTGAGGTGTGTGTGCCTCCAGGGGCGGATCGGCCTCCTAGAGGGGAACCCTCCTCTCAGGAAGAGGACGTGCGCCCAACTCCTGTGCAGGGAAACTCCTCGCCGGCATCATACTCTGGGGAGGCCTGGTGGCTTGTGGTCTGGCCTGCTGGCAGAGGCCCAGGTAGCTGCTGAGTTGGGGAGGGTGGAAAGAAGCTAGGCCCACTCCAGACTGTGGGTCTCAGAGAGCCCCACCTCCACACCCAGACTTTCTGGCTGAGCTGGACCATTCCAGCCCCGCCCTGACAGCTTTCCCTGGAAGCAGACAACAGAACTTTGACACCTGCTAACTGCCTGAGGGAGGCTTACCCAACCCAGCTCCGCCCAGAACAACAGCTGATAACAGGACACAAAATCAACAGCATAGCCTGTTCCTCCAAGCAAACGCCACCTACTGACAGGGATGGCATCTTGCACAGCCTTTCCACGGAACCCACTGACTCAATATACAGGGAGTGGTCCAATTTCACCCACAGACACCACCTAACGCCCCCGAAACTAAACAAGGTGTGTGAATACCCAAACAATAACTTAAGGAAAGAAACAACAACTGATCGACATGGGAAGAAATCAGCGAAAGAACTCAGGAAATATGAAGAACCAAACGGAAAACACACCCCCAAAGAGGAGCACCAGCCCCCTAGAAACGGACACCAACCAAAATCAGGCAACCAATATGACAGAAGAGGAATTTCGTATGTGGATCATAAGAACACTCACCCAGCTGCAACAACAACTCAATTACCAACACAAAGGAACCACAAAAAGTCTCCAGGATATGGGAAAAGAAATAGACACAATGAAGAAAAGTGTAAATGAACTCCTGGAAATGAAGAATCAATTCAAGGAACTACAAAATACAGTGGAAAGGCTCAAGAACAGGGTAGATCAAACAGAAGAAAGAATCTCAGAGCTTGAAGATAACACCCTCCAATTAAATAAATCAGTCACAGAAATAGAGCAGAGAAACAAGAGAAAAGAGCAAAGCCTACAAGAGCTGTGGGATTATGTGAAGAAACCTAATGTGAGGGTCATAGGCTTACCAGAAGGGGAAGAAGACAACACTCAAGGGTTGGACAAGCTGCTTGAAGATATAATAGAGGAATATTTCCCAGGCATTGCTCAAAATCTCCATATACAAGTTCAAGAAGCTCAGAGGACCCCTGGGAGATTCAATACAAACAGGAAGACATCACGACGTGCAGTCATCAGACTGACCAAAGTATCAACTAAAGAGGCCCTTCTAAGAGCTATAAGATAAAAGAAGCAAGTAACATACAAGGGAAAGCCAATTCGAATAACATCAGACTTCTCTAATGAGACTTTACAAGCAAGGAGAGACTGGGGCCCCATTCTCACTCTTTTGAAACAAAACAATGCCCAGCCTAGAATATTATTCCCTGCAAAACTAAGCTTCGTATATGGAGGAGAAATAAAAAGTTCTCAGACAAGCAAAGGCTCAGTGAATTCACCAAGACAAGACCAGCCCTACAAGAAGTATTTAAAACAGCGTTACACATGGAACATCATAAAAATAACCCACAAATATAAAAACAACCAAAACCCAAAGATATTAAAGGCCAGATATTACAATGGCTCAAGACAGGAATCATAGCAACAACATCCAACCCAACAAAATGAACAGTAATCTACCTTATCTATCAGTTCTCTCAATAAATGTGAATGGCATAAACTCTCCACTCAAGAGACATAGGCTGGCTGAATGGATAAGAAAATACAGGCCAAGTATATGCTGTCTTCAGGAAACACATCTAACCTGCAAGGATGCATATAGCCTAAAATTAAAAGGGTGGAGATCAATATTCCAACCAAATAGAAGCCAAAAGAAGGCTTTTGTGGCAGTTCTAATTTCAGACGATTTAGTCTTTAAACCAACAAAAGTAGTGAAAGACAAAGAGGGTCATTATATAATGGTGAATGGCACACTTTAACAAGAAGAGATAACAATTTTAAATATATATGCACCCAACTTAGGTGCACCCAGATTCATAAAGCAAACCTTACTGGAGCTAAGCAAATGGATAATAGCAACTCCATAATCAACAGAGATTTCAACACCTCACTGATGGCACGAGACAGATCCTCCAAATAGAAAATTAATAAAGAAATAATGGACTTAAACAAAACTCTAGAACAATTGAGTCTGACTGACATTTACAGAACATGCTACCCAAAGTTCACTGAATATACGTTCTTCTCATCAGCTCACGGGACATTCTCTAAGATTGACCATGTCCTAGGACACAAAGTAAATCTCAAGAAATTTAAAAAAGTAGAAATCACACCATGTACCTTCTCAGATCACAGTGGAATAAAAGTAGAAATCAACCCTAACCGAAACACACATTTCTACACAAAAACGTGGAAATTAAACAACCTCCTACTAAATGATTACTTCATAAATTAAGAAATCAAAACGGAAATAAAAAAAAATCTATGAAGAAAATGACAATGGAGAGAAAAGTTATCAACTCGTCTGGGACACAGCTAAAGCAGTTCTGAGAGGAAAGTTTATCTCCATAAATGCTTATAACCAAAAGAAAATAAGATTACAAATAGACAATGTAATGAAACAACTCAAAGACCTGGAAAAATAAGAACAGACCAACCCCAAACCCAGCAGAAGAAGTGAAATCAACAAGATCAAACGAGAACTAAACAAAATTGAAAACAGGGAAGGAACTCAGGAGATTAATAAAACAAAAAGTTGGTTCTTTGAAAATATAAACAAAATTGACACACCATTGGCTACGCTAACGAAAAGCAGAAAAGAGAAATCTCTAATAAGCTCCATCAGGAATAAAAAAGGAGATATCACAACTGATCCCAAAGAGATACAAGATACAATTTATGAATACTACAAAAATCTTTATGCACACAAACTGGAAAATGTGGAGGAAATGGACAAATTTCAACAAACACACAGCCTCCCTTGGCTCAACCAGGAAGAAATAAATTCCCTGAACAGACCAATCTCAAGAGCTGAAATAGCAACGGCAATTAAAAATCTCCCTAAAAAGAAAAGTCCCGGTCCAGATGGCTTCACACCTGAATTTTACCACACTGACAAAGAAGAACTAGTACCTATCTTGCAGAAACTATTCCACAACATCGAGAAGAACGGAAACGTCCCCGACACCTTTTATTGAGCAAATATTACTCTAATACCAAAACCAGGAAAGGATGTAACAAAAAAAGAAAACTACAGACCAATATCCCTAATGAATATAGATGCAAAAATTTTCAACAAAATCTTAGCTAACGGAATCCAGACACTTCTCAAAAAAATAATCCACCACGACCAAGTGGGCTTCATCCCAGGGATGCAGGGATGGTTCAACATACGCAAATCTATGAATGCAATTCACCACATAAACAAAAGCAAAAACAAAGACCACATGATTCTTTCAATAGATGCAGAAAAAGCTTTTGACAAAATTCAACACCCTTTCATGATACGAACACTTAAGAAAATAGGCATACAAGGGACATAGCTAAAAATGATACAAGCCATATATGACAGACCCATAGCCAACCTCATACTGAATGGGGAAAAATTGAAATCATTCCCACTTAAAACTGGAACCAGACAAGGCTGCCCACTATCTCCACTTCTGTTCAACATAGTGCTGGAAGTCTTGGCTACAGCAATCAGAAAGGAAAATGGAATCAAACGTATCCAAATAGGGTCAGAAGAGATCAAACTTTCACTGTTTGCTGATGATATGATATTATATCTAGAAAACCCCAAAGATTCAACCAAGAATCTCCTGGAACTGATCCATGAATTTAGTAAAGTCTCAGGATACAAAATCAATACACAGAAATCAGAGGCATTCATATACGCCAACAACAATCTAATTGAGAACCAAATCAAAGACTTAATTCCCTTCACAATAGCAACAAAGAAATCAAAGTACCTAGGAATATACTTAACCAAGGACGTAAAAGACCTCTACAGGGAGTACTTGAGACACTGAGGAAGGAAATTGCACAGGATGTAAACAGATGGAAATCCATACCATGCTCGTGGATCGGCAGACTCAATATCATCAAAATGTCTATACTACCCAAACTGATCTACAGATTCAATGCAATACCTATTAAAATGCCATCAGCATACTTCACAGATATAGAAAAAATAATTTTACGCTTCATATGGAACCAAAGAAGACCCCGAATATCAAGAGCAATTCAAGGCAACAAGAACAAAATAGGAGGCATTAATATGCCAGATATCAAACTATACTACAAAGCTATAGTAATTAAAACAATATGGTATTGGCACAAAAATAGGAATATTGACCAGTGGAACAGATGTGAGAATCCTGATATAAAACCATCCTCATATAGCCATCTCATCTTTGACAAAGCAGACAAAAACATACGCTGGTGAAAAGAATTCCTTTTCAGTAAATGGTGCTGGGAAAACTGGATAGCCACCTGTAGAAGGCTAAAACAGGACCCACACCTTTCACCTCTCACAAAAACCAACTCACGCTGGATAACAGACTTAAACCTAAGGTATGAAACTATTAGAACTCTAGAGGAAAAAGTTGGAAACACTCTCCTAGACATTGGCCTGGGCAAAGAGTTTATGAAGAAGTCCCCAAAGGCAATCACAGCAGCAACAAAAATAAATAAATGAGACATGATCAAACTACAAAGCTTCTGCACAGCCAAAGAAATAGTCATGAAAGCAAACAGACAACCTACAGAATGGGAGAAAATTTTTGCATCCTATGCGTCCGATAAGGGACTGATAACTAGAATATACCTAGAACTCATGAAAATCAGGAAGAAATAATCAAATAACCCCATTAAAAAGTGGGCAAAGGACTTGAACAGAAACTTTTCTAAAAAAGACAGAAGAATGGCCAACAAACATATGAAAAAAATGCTCAACATCTCTAATCATCAGGGAAATGCAAATCAAATCCACAATGAGATATCACTTAACCCCAGTGAGAATGGCCTTTATCAAAAAATCTCCAAACAATAAATGCTGGCGTGGTTGCGGAGAGAGAGGAACACTCCTACACTGCTGGTGGGACTGCAAACTAGTTCAACCTCTGTGGAAAGCAATATGGAGATAACCTTAAAGCGATACAAGTGAATCTACCCTTTGATCCAGCAATCCCATTCCTGGGCATCTACCCAAAAGATCCAATGACACTCTACAAAAAGGACACCTGCACTGGAATGTTTATAGCAGCACAATTCATAATTGCAAGGCTGTGGAAACAGCCCAAGTGCCTATCAATCCTAGAATGGATTAATAAAATGTGGTATATGTATACCATGGAGTACTATTCAGCTCTAAGAAACAATGGTGATATAGCACATCTTATATTTTCCTGGTTAGAGCTGGAACCCATACTACTAAGTGAAGTATCCCAAGAATGGAAAAACAAGCACCAGATATATTCTCCAGCAAACTGGTATTAACTGAGTAGCACCTAAGTGGACACATAGGTACTACAGTAATAGGGTATTGGGCAGGTGGGAGGGGGGAGGGGGGCGGGTATATACATACATAATGAGTGAGATGTGCACCATCTGGGGGATGGTCATGATGGAGACTCAGACTTTTGGGGGGAGGGGGGGAAATGGGCATTTATTGAAACCTTAAAATCTGTACCCCCATAATATGCCAAAATAAAAAAAATTAAAGTAAAAAAAATATATGGAAACAACCAAAGTGTCCATCAGCAGATGAATATATAAATGAAATATGGTATATGAGTGTAATGGAATATTACAGTCATAAAAACAGAAATAATTTCTGATATATACTACAACATGGATGAACCTTGGAAAAATTATGCTATGTGAAATAAGTAATACACAAAAAGAAAAATGCATGATTCTACTTATATTGAGGTTCCTAAAATAGGAAAATTCATAGTGACAGAAAATAAAATAGAGTTTGCCATTCCTCCCCCCTATGGTATGGAGTAATGACTGTTTTTGCTTGACAGGTACAGAGTTTCTGTTTAGGGTGATAAAAAAATGTTGAAAATATATTGTAGTGAGGATTGCATAACATTTTGAATGTAATTAATTCCACTGAATTATGTACTAAAATATGGTTAAAATGACAAATTTTATATCCTCTTTACTCACTGTTTATTTTGTAATCAAGAAGCTACTTATATTAGTGGCCAGTTGATCTTTGTGGTATTGATTATGCCAGTCCTGTAAACCCTAAGATACATTTATAAGGGTGATAAAATGATGACTTTTAAAATGGACACATAGGTACTACAGTAATAGGGTATTGGGCAGGGGGGAGGTGGGCGGGTATATACATACATAATGAGTGAGATGTGCACCATCTGGAGGATGGTCATGCTGGAATCTCAGACTTGTAGGAGGGAAGGGCATTTTATTGAAACCTTAAAATCTGTACCCCTATAATATGCCAAAATAAAAAAATAAATAAAATGGCTACTATAAATTTAATATTGGGGTTTATACACAGGTACAAATTTCTTACACTTTTAATTCCTTTGGCAGTGTAATGGGTATGTGTCTGAACTATACAGGGCTGGTCCTTGCAGGTCTTTCTTGCATAATTAATGTCTCTGAATATTTCTGTCCTTCTCATTTATGGTTCACAGGTGGCCAGCACTCAAAACGATTCATCAAGAAATTTTGGGTCCAAATGCGAATACATAGTGTCTCAGAAAGTAGTAGTGAAGTAGATGAAGAAGAAAGGCAAATTTTAACGTGGAGTTGCTGATATTTCTTCCAGTTTTGACTGTTTTTCTTATTGAATAAATTTATTCAGTATCTACTCCAAAACATACCAAAGCAGCTGGAAGTAACGGAGGATAAGAAGCTTTGGCCTCAAACATTTCAAGGGAGCCACCACTTCACAGCTGTGTAGCATGTGCGTTTGATCCTATCACTCTGAGTTTCAGTTTCTTTATCTGAAATATGGTAATAGTAAATACCTCCCAACAGCATTAAAGTTCCTATTAACTGAGATATAATTTAAATCAGCTAGAGTACTAGACCAATAAATTGTGGCTAATAATGTCCTATACAGTAGGTAGAATCACCTTCTTCTTTCTGAGATAGTTTCCTAGTTTGTTCCTCTGTAACACTACTGAGCTAGTAGATTTTTGCTCTTACCTGTCACAGAAAAGAAGGATCAGATCTGTCTCCGGCTTAACTGATGGGTTGATCCTGGCATCTACGGATGAATAATCTCAGACTTCCTGCTATCTGATATGAGAATGACTATACAGTTTTATTGGAGATGCAACTGAGAGATGATCAAGAGACCAAAGGTCAATAATAGAATCTATTATTTCAAATTTCTGTTAGGAGAAATACATTTTGAAGTCTATTGCACAGCAGGGTAACTATAGTCAATAATAATAATAATGTATATTTCAAAATAAATTATAGATTACATCTCAAATATCTTACCACAAGAGATATGCAAATGAGGTGATGGATAAGTTAAATAGCTCGATTTAATCATTCCACATTGTATACATATACCAAAACTTCACATTGTACCCTATAAATATATGCAATTATGATTTAGCAATTAAATATCAATAAAAATAAATTAAAATAAAATATATATTGTTTACTGATTTATCATTTTGTTTTGTTCTTAATGTGGGATTTATTAGAATGTTTCTATATTTTAAATGAATTCCCATTATTTATCCATCAATCTTACATTTTTTACTCTCATGCCTTCTTCTAATCTATTTTCCTTACTATTCATTACTTCAATTACCTTATTTAAGAAAATATCTCATTCTTATTCTAATCAGGTTTTTAAATTCTATAAAATTTTCAATATTTTTAGCCTATATTTCTTCCTTTATGTAACATTCTCCATTAATATAGCAATCTATTTATTTTGAAATTCCTGAGTCTATTTTTATATTATTTCCTTTCTATTTGTCATATTTGCCTTTTTAAAATCGGTTTAATCTGTTTTGTTTCTGTAAGTAGAGATTCAGCAAACTAATGGCAACAGAAAAAAATGTATTATTTAGTTCAATACCTTAAATTCCAAATTATTATTTGTGGAACTACTTTTATAAATAGTGCTTGCACCTTCTTTCTTTTCTTAATGATGTTCCAATAATACTTATGTGTTTTTAAGAGTCTGCTGATTTGTTAACTCCTTCACAAACCTTTGGTGACATTTCTCTTACTCATACTCAAAAAAATGATTTTTTGTGCCTCTGTTGCAGATCTTAGCATAATCTTCCTCAGAGCACACTCTTTTAAGTTTGTATTTGTCTCCCCACTAGACATGGTGCTCCTTGAGAGAAGGGTGTCTCTTTTGGATATTTCATGTATCTCGAGTAACACCTAACACAGTATCTGAGACATATTAGCTAATTAGTTGAACTGCCTCTGTTGTTTGGTTATCAATGTAACTCATTTGTATTACAAATATGTCTTTATTGTCTGTCTGTAAATTCTACAGTCCTTCAGATCCCTGAAGGACAATGTTAGAATAGTTCAACCAGCAAACTCTTCACCAACTTAATGCCCCTTACAATTCACAGAAACATTTATTACTGAAAGACAAAACTTGTTTTTATTAATTCTTTGTATAATCTACTCCATGAGTTTAAACCTCACCTATCCACATATTCAGGGACCTAGAAACCCAAATTATCTCCTGCTATGTTTAAAGCCTCCCTGCTTGTGGATACAAGATAAGATTGTGGAGTCTTTGTTACTGTACTGTTTTTACACCCAAGCATAAGTTATGGATATAGCAACAGAGAGTGGAATTTCTTTGTGTATCCTATTGGCTTTGGTTCACTGCCTTAAATGGACTGAGTCAAGGCCATGTTTTCATGCCATAGACATGCTATTCAAAAACCAGTATGACCACATTTGAAAAGCCAGCCTGTACCACTTCATTGCCGCAGATGTCTTTTACATCTGGCAAGGGCCGTTTCTCCGCATGTCAACAGTAATTCAGTTTAACAGCTGTCTCTTTTGACAAGCTTAGTGTCAGACCCTAAAATGACAGGGTGACAGTTTTCTTTTTCTTGAACAGAACATAGTGCAAATTAACTATTTGAATACAGGAGCATTGAATATATTTAGAACACATTTTTTTTTTCTGAGTAAGCTGAATAGGCTTAGGGATCTTATTTGTATGATTACATGGTCTATAAAGCCATTGAAGCTGATGATTGAAGGCATTTTTCAGGGTGCCTCAATTGTACCTGAAATGTGCTCACCTGCAACTTAAACCTTAAATGAAGATAGGGCAATTACTCTAAAGAAAAAGTGGAATTTGAGAAACTGGAAGAATAAACAGTTGAGTTGCATTGTCTAAACTCCCTAGAGTTCTCTGTGGATTTAGGCTGCAGAGTTAAGTGCTTGCTAATATTGCAGCTCTTAGTATCATACAATAAAGCTTTTCAGTTTCAAAGAGTGTGCATACCATCTTCTGTAAATAAAACCACAAACAAGAACTGGACCTTGGCAAAATCATGAACATAGTAACAACACTGGCCTATGGTGCTTTCTTAAATCCTATTTATGTGTTTTTCTTCCTTATTCTAATGCCTGTCTGCCTCCAAGAGAGATGCAGGAATTTTATTTGTCTCCAGTTTGATTCTGTTGAGTTCACCAAATCTTGATTAAGCAACTGCTCTTTGCCAGGCACAGAGCTACACAACTGGGGATACTATGGTAGACAAAGACAGATATAATTCTTGTCTTCATAGAAGTTTCAGTCTATTGGTGTATATTAGATTTTTACTACTGCCATAATAAATTATCATAAGCTTAGCATTTATAACAGTAAAAATTTACTATCTCACAGTTCTGTGGGTTCAACTGGTTCCTCTGCTTAGAATCTTACAATGCCAAAATCAAGATATTGATAAGTCTGTTTCCTTCCAGAAGCTATAGAAGTTCCCCACTTCTCTGCAGTCAACTGGGGGTCATTTACAATTTCCAGAGGCCACCCACATTCCTCAGTTCATGATCCCCATTCTCCATATTCAAAACCAGCAATGGTAGGTGAAATCTCTCTCATGCTTTGAATCACTCCTTCCTCTTCTTCTGCCATATCTCTTTGACGTTGGCAAGGAAAGAATCTCTGCTTTAAAGGATTCATGTGACAAAATTGTGCCTATGTGATAATTTAGGATGCTCTTCCCTTCTCATGTTTAATAACCTTAATAGCATATGCAATGTCCCCTTTGCCAAGGATATGTAAAGTAACATATTCACAGGTTCTGGAGATTATAACATGGATATTTTGAGGGGAGCTATAATTCTGCCAACTTCATGGAGAAAGTAGAAAGAAAACAAGTATAATAAGTATTATGAAAGGAGGAGTACAGTATGCTATTTGGAATCCATTACAAGAAGAACCTAACCTAGAGGTTCAGAAAGTATCTTCCTAAGAGAATGATTTTTAAAGCTGAGACCTAAAGAGTGACTTGGAGTTAATCATGAAAATAAAAGTATGTGGAAGCAAAGTTTCAGAAAGAAGAAAAAGCAGGTGTAGAACTCTAAAGCTAGAAAAGTGATACCAAAGATATAATAAAGTCCATTTAAGGAATTGAAAAAATAGTGGTATTGCACAGAAGGAAAGAGGTGGAGATTAAGATAATAATGCTGGTAAAGTGGGCAGGAGACATATTATGTTGATCCTTCCAGTATATACTAAAAATTTAAGTCTTCTTTTTTAAGCTTTATTGAGGTATAATTGACAAATAAAAATTATATGTATTCAAGGTATACAAAAAGTGATATTTTGATGTACATATACATTGTGAAATGTTTATCACAATCAAGCTAATTAACACACCCATGTTCTCACATTGTACCTTTTTGTGATGAGAATACTTAAGAGCTACTTTCTTAGCAAATTTCAAGTATACAGTACATTATGATTAACTGTATTGACCATTCTCTCCATTAGGTTTCCAGAATGTATTTATCTTGTAACTGAAATTTTGTACGCTTTGACCCAATATTTCCCCATTCCACCACCACTGACACCTGGCAATGAAACTTCTACTCTATGTTTCCATAAGGTCCACTTTTTTAGATACCACATATAAGTGAGATCATGCAGTATTTGTTTTTCTATGACTGGCTTATCTGATTTAACTTAATGACCTTCAGGTTCATCCATGTTTTTGAAAACGTCAGGATTTCCTTCTTTTATACGACCAAATAATATCCTATTAAATATTTCACACACACACACACAGACGCACACACTTATGTTGATTCTATATCTTGGTTATTATGAATGAACATGGGAATGCCAATATCTCTTCAAGATGACAATTTTATTTTCTTTAGATATATATGAGAAGTGAGTTTGCTAGATCATACAGTAGACATATTCTTAATTTTTTGAGGTACTTCCATTCTGTTTTCCATAAAAGCTATACCAATTTACATTTCAATGAGCAATGTACAGGGTTTCCCTTTATTCATGCCCTAGCCAACACTTTTTATCTTTTTACTTGTTGGTAATAACCATCTTGACAGGTGCAAGATGATATTATATTGTAGTTTTGATTTTAAGTTCACTAATGATTAGTGACATAGAGAAAGTTTTTACTTACCTACTGACCATTTGTAGACATTATTTGGAAAAGTAATAAGATTCCTTGTTCATTTTAAATCAGTTTTTTGGGTATAGTTGTGTAAGTTCCTTATATATTTTGAATACTAACCCCTTATAGAATATACAGTTTATAAATATTTTCTCACATTACATTAATTGTCTTTTCATTTTTTTTATCATTTCTTTGCTGTGAAGAATTTTTTTAATTTGGTGTAGCATCATTTATTTATTTTTGCTTTTGTTGCCTATGTTTTCAGTGTCATATCCAAAAAGTCATTACCAAAGGCTGGGTATGGTAGCTTACACCTGTAATACTAGCACTTTGGGAGGCAGAGGTGGGAGGATTTCTCAAGGCCAGGAGTTTAAGACAAAGCTGAGCAACATAGTGAGACTCCCATTTCTACAAAAAAAATTAAAATTGTCTGAGTGTGGTAGCACATAACTGTAGTCCCATATACTCATGAGGGTGAGGCAATGGAGACTTTTTTTTTTTTTTGAGACAGAATCTCACTCTGTTGACCAGGCTTCAGTGCAGTGGCACGATCATAGCTACCTACAATCTCAAACTGCTGGGCTCAAGAGATTCCTGAGGCTCCTGCCTCACCCTCAAGTGTCCATCAATTCATGAGTGGAATAATAAAATGTGGTATATGTATACCATGGAATACTATTCAACTTTAAGAAACAATGGTGACATAGCACCTCTTGTATATTCCTGGATACAGGTGGAACTCATTCTACTAAGTGAAGTATCTCAAGAATGGAAAAACAAGCACCACATATACTCATCAGCAAACTGGTAGTAACTGAGTATCATATTTATTTTGTTACTATAGCTTTGCAATATACTTTAAAGACAGAAAGTGTGATAACTCCAGCTTTGTTCTCCCTGCTCAAGATTTTTTTTTTTTTTATGCTCAGGTATTTAACTTTTATTTGTCTCTCTTTTTTTTTTTTTTCCTTTTCGCAAGGATTTTTTTTTTTTATTTTGGCATATTATGGGGGTACAGATTTTAAGGTTTCAATAAATGCCCATTTCCCCCCTCCCCCCAAAAGTCTGAGTCTCCATCATGACCATCCCCCAGATGGTGCACATCTCACTCATTATGTATGTATAAACCCGCCCCCCTCCCGCCTCCCACCTGCCCAATACCCTATTACTGTAGCACCTATGTGTCCACTTAGGTGCTACTCAGTTAATACCAGTTTGCTGGAGAATATATCTGGTGCTTGTTTTTCCATTCTTGGGATACTTCACTTAGTAGTATGGGTTCCAGCTCTAACCAGGAAAATATAAGATGTGCTATATCACCATTGTTTCTTAGAGCTGAATAATACTCCATGGTATACATATACCACATTTTATTAATCCATTCTTGGATTGATGGGCACTTGGGCTGTTTCCACAGCCTTGCAATTATGAATTGTGCTGCTATAAACATTCGAGTGAAGGTGTCTTTTTTGTAGAGTGTCACTGGATCATTTGGGTAGATGCCCAGCAATGGGATTGCTGGATCAAATGGTAGATTCACTTGTATCGCTTTAAGGTATCTCCATATTGCTTTCCACAGAGATTGAACTAGTTTGCAGTCCCACCAGCAGTGTAGGAGTGTTCCTCTCTCTCCGCAACCACACCAGCATTTATTGTTTGGAGATTTTTTGATAAAGGCCATTCTCACTGGGGTTAAGTGATATCTCATTGTGGTTTTGATTTGCGTTTCCAGGATGATTAGAGATGTTGAGCATTACTTCATATGTTTGTTGGCCATTCTTCTGTCTTCTTTAGAAAAATTTCTGTTCAAGTCCTTTGCCCACATTTTAATGGGGTTATTTGATTTTTTCTTCCTGATTTTCGTGAGTTCTAAGTATATTCTAGTTATCAGTCCCTTATCGGATGCATAGGATGCAAAAATTTTCTCCCATTCTGTAGGTTGTCTGTTTACTTTCATGATTATTTCTTTGGCTGTGCAGAAGCTTTGTAGTTTGATCATGTCCCATTTATTTATTTTTGTTGCTGCTGCGATTGCCTTTGGGGACTTCTTCATAAACTCTTTGCCCAGGCCAATGTCTAGGAGAGTGTTTCCAACTTTTTCCTCTAGAGTTCTAATAGTTTCATATCTTAGGTTTAAGTCTGTTATCCAGCGTGAGTTGGTTTTTGTGAGACGTGAAAGGTGTGGGTCCTGTTTTAGCCTTCTACAGGTGGCTATCCAGTTTTCCCAGCACCATTTATTGAAGAGAGATTCTTTTCCCCATCGTATGTTTTTGTCTGCTTTGTCAAAGATGAGATGGCTATATGAGGATGGTTTTATATCAGGATTCTCACATCTGTTCCACTGGTCAATATTCCTGTTTTTGTGCCAATACCATATTGTTTTAATTACTACAGCTTTGTAGTATAGTTTGGTATCTGGCATATTAATGCCTCCCATTTTGTTTTTGTTGCCTAGAATTGCTCTTGATATTTGGGGTCTTCTTTGGTTCCATACGAAGCGTAAAATTATTTTTTCTATATCTGTGAAGAATGCTGACGGGATTTTAATAGGTATTGCATTGAATCTGTAGATTAGTGTGGGTAGTATAGAAATTTTGATGATATTGAGTCTGCCGATCCACGAGCATGGTATGGATTTCCATCTGTTTACATCCTCTGCTATTTCCTTCCTCAGTGTTTCATAGTTCTCCCTGTAGAGGTCTTTTACGTCCTTGGTTAAGTAAATTCCTAGGTACTTTAATTTCTTTGTTGCTATTGTGAAGGGAATTGAGTCTTTGATTTGGTTCTCAATTAGATTGTTGTTGGCGTATATGAATGCCTCTGATTTCTGTGTATTGATTTTGTATCCTGAGACTTTACTAAATTCATTGATCAGTTCCAGGAGTTTCTTGGTTGAATCCTTGGGGTTTTCTAGATACAATATCATATCATCATCAAACAGTGAAAGTTTGATCTCTTCTGCCCCTATTTGGATACCTTTGATTCCATTTTCCTGTCTGATTGCTGTAGCCAAGACTTCCAGCACTATGTTGAACAGAAGTGGAGATAGTGGGCAGCCTTGTCTGGTTCCAGTTCTAAGTGGGAATGATTTCAATCTTTCCCCATTCAGTATGATGTTGGCTATGGGTCTGTCATATATGGCTTGTATCATTTTTAGGTATGTCCCTTCTATGCCTATTTTCTTAAGTGTTCGTATCATGAAAGGGTGTTGAATTTTGTCAAAAGCTTTTTCTGCATCTATTGAAAGAATCATGTGGTCTTTGTTTTTGCTTCTGTTTATGTGGTGAATTGCATTTATAGATTTACGTATGTTGAACCATCCCTGCATCCCTGGGATGAAGCCCATTTGGTCGTGGTGGATTATTTTTTTGACAAGTGTCTGGATTCAGTTAGCTAAGATTTTGTTGAAAATTGTTGCATCTATATTGATTAGGGATTTTCGTCTGTGGTTTTCTTTTTTTGTTGCATCCTTTCCTGGTTTTGGTATCAGAGTAATATTCGCCTCATAAAAGGTGTCGGGGAGGTTTCCGTTCTTCTCGATGTTGTGGAATAGTTTCTGCAAGATAGGTACTAGTTCTTCTTTGTAAGTATGGTAAAATTCGAGTGTGAAGCCATCTGGACCGGGACTTTTCTTTTTAGGGAGATTTTCAATTGCTGTTTCTATTTGAGCTATTGATATTCGTCTGTTCAGGTAATTTATTTCTTCCTGGTTGAGCCTAGGGAGGCTATGTGTTTCTAGAAATTTGTCCATTTCCTCCACATTTTCCATTTTGTGCGTATAAAGATTTTTGTAGTATTCATAAATTGTATCTTGTATCTCTTTGGGATCAGTTGTGATATCACCTTTTTTATTCCTGATGGAGCTTATTAGAGATTTCTCTTTTCTGCTTTTCGTTAGCTTAGCCAGTGGTGTGTCAATTTTGTTTATTTTTTCAAAGAACCAACTTTTTGTTTTATTAATCTCCTGAATAGCTTTCCTGTTTTCAATTTCATTTAGTTCTGATTTGATCTTGTTGATTTCACTTCTTCTGCTGGGTTTGGGGTTGGTCTGTTCTTCTTTTTCCAGCTCTTTGAGTCGTTTCATTAGATTGTCTATTTGTGATCTTCTTGTCTTTTGGTTATAGGCATTTATGGAGATAAACTTTCCTCTCAGAACTGCTTTAGCTGTGTCCCAGAGGAGTTGATAACTTGTCTCTCCATTATCGTTTTCTTCATAGAACTTTTTTATTTCCGTCTTGATTTCTTCATTTACGAAGTAATCATTTAGTAGGAGGTTGTTTAATTTCCATGTTTTTGTGTAGAAATGTGTGTTTCTGTTAGGGTTGATTTCTAGTTTTATTCCACTGTGATCTGAGAAGGTACATGGTATGATTTCTATTTTTTTAAATTTCTTGAGATTTTCTTTGTGTCCTAGGATATGGTCAATCTTAGAGAATGTCCCAGGAGCTGATGAGAAGAACGTATATTCAGTGGATTTTGGGTAGAATGTTCTGTAGATGTCTGTCAGACCCAATTGTTCTAGAGTTTTGTTTAAGTCCATTATTTCTTTATTAATTTTCTGTTTGGAAGATCTCTCTCGTGCCGTCAGTGGGGTGTTGAAATCTCCGGTGATTATGGAGTTGCTATTAATCCATTTGCTTAGCTCCAGTAAGGTTTGCTTTATGAATCTGGGTGCACCTAAGTTCGGTGCATATATATTTAAAATTGTTATCTCTTCTTGTTGGACTGTGCCCTTCACCATTATATAATGACCCTCTTTCTCTTTTACTACTTTTGTTGGGTTAAAAACTAAATCGTCTCAAATTAGAACTGCCACACCAGCCTTCTTTTGGCTTCTATTTGCTTGGAATATTGATCTCCACCCTTTTATTTTTAGTCTATATGCATCCTTGCAGGTTAGATGTGTTTCCTGAAGACAGCATATACTTGGCCTGTATTTTCTTATCCATTCAGCCAGCCTATGTCTCTTGAGTGGAGAGTTTAAGCCATTCACATTTATTGAGAGAACTGATAGGTAAGGTAGATTACTGATCATTCTGTTGGGTTGGATGTTGTTGCTATGATTTCTGTCTTGAGCCATTGTAATATCTGGCCTTTAATATCTTTGGGTTTTGGTTGTTTTTATATTCGTGGTTTATTATTATGATGTTCCGTGCATAACGCTGTTTTAAGCACTTCTTGTAGGGCTGGTCTTGTCTTAGTGAATTCTCTGAGCCTTTGCTTGCCTGAGAATGTTTTTATTTCTCCTTCATATACGAAGCTTCGTTTTGCAGGGCATAATATTCTAGGCTGGGCATTGTTTTGTTTCAAAAGAATGAGAATGGGGCCCCAGTCTCTCCTTGCTTATAAAGTCTCATTAGAGAAGTCTGATGTTATTCGAATTGGCTTTCCCTTGTATGTTACTTGCTTCTTTTATCTTATAGCTCTTAGAAGGGCCTCTTTAGTTGATACTTTGGTCAGTCTGATGACTGCATGTCGTGATGTCTTCCTGTTAGCGTTGAATCTCCCAGGGGTCCTCTGAGCTTCTTGAACTTGTATATCAAGATTTTGAGCAAGGCCTGGGAAATTTTCCTCTATTATATCTTCAAACAGCTTGTCCAACCCTTGAGTGTTGTCTTCTTCCCCTTCTTGTAACCCTATGACCCTCACATTAAGTTTCTTCACATAATCCCACAGCTCTTGTAGGCTTTGCTCTTTTCTCTTGTTTCTCTGCTCTATTCCTGTAACTGATTTATTTAATTGGAGGGTGTTATCTTCAAGCTCTGAGATTCTTTCTTCTGCTTGATCTACCCTGTTCTTGAGACTTTCCACAGTATTTTGTAGTTCCCTGAGTTGATTCTTCATCTCCAGGACTTGGGTTAAAGTTTTCTTTACTGTGTCAATCTCTTTGTTGTACCTTTGTTCCATTTCCTGGAGGTTTTTTGTGGTTTCTTGGTGTTGGTTATTGAGTTGTTGTTGCAGCAGGGTGAGTGTTCTTATGTTCCACATACGAAATTCCTCTTCTGTCATATTGGTTGCCTGATTTTGGTTGGTGTCCGTTTCTAGAGGGCTGGTGCTCCTCTTTGGGGGTGTGTTTTCTGTTTGGTTCTTCATATTTCCTGAGTTCTTTTGCTGATTTCTTCCCATGTTGATCAGTTGTTGTTTCTTTCCTTAGGTTATTGTTTGGGTATTCACACACCTTGTTTAGTTTCTGAGGCGTTAGGTGGTGTCTGTGGGTGAAATTGGACCACTCCCTGTATATTGAGTCGGTGGGTGCCGTGGAAAGGCTGTGCAAGATGCCGTCCTTGTCAGTAGGTGGCGTTTCTTGGAGGGACAGGCTATACTGTTGATTTTGTGTCCTGTTAACAGCTGTTTTTCTGGGCGGAGCTCGGTTGGGTAAGCCTGCCCTCAGGCCGTTAGCAGGGGTCAAAGTTCTGTGCTCTGCTTCCAGGGAAAGCTGTCAGGGCGGGGCTGGAATGGTCCTGCTCAGCCAGAAAGTCTGTGTGTGGGGGTGGGGCTGTCTGAGACCCGCAGTCTGGAGCGGGCCTCACTTCTTTCCACCCTCCCCAAGTCTGCAGCTACTCCTGGGCCTCTGCCAGCAGGCCAGACCACAAGCCACCAGGCCTCCCCGGACTGTGATGCCAGCGGGGAGGTTCCCTGCACAGGAACGCCACCTGGATTGGGCGCACGGCCTCCTCCTGGGAGGAGAGTTGCCCTCTAGGACGCCGTTCCTCCCCTGGAGGCACACACACCTCAGTAGGCTGTTCACGTATAACCCTTCTGTGCCCCGGGCAATGCTAGCCCTTGGTGCAGGGGATCTGGTCTGCAGGTCCGACCTCTGGGTCCCAGAGTTCAAACTGTATTCACACCAGGGAGAGGATTTCTGGTCCTAATTCACCCACAGGGAGCCCAAGCTGGGTCTATGTCTCTCAGCCTCTGAGTTGGCACCATTTTCCTGGGAACACGGTGCCAGCAGCACCTGGGAGGGCGGGCGGGGTCCCAAACGGGAAGGTCCCGTTCCCTGGAGGTGCCTCCGGCTGGTGGCTTTATTGTCTCTCTCGGCAGCTGCGGGTAGGGTCGGCGGAGGGGAGGAGGAGGCAATATGGCGCCTGCCACGCGGCTCGGGTCTGTGCACAAGGAGGTGCCCGGAGGAAGTTGGGAACCTGGTGCCACGTCTGCTACAGGCTCACCGTTGGCAGGCGGCGGCGGACTCTGGGCTGGTGTCCGCAGGTATCTGCACCTGCTGGGGAGCCCACCAGCAGTCCCGAATGCAGGGGAGGGGAAACAGCAAATCCACCTACCCTTGCTGCTGGTCTCCGGGCTGCTCCGGTGGTCTCAGCCTCCAGTTCTCCTCCGCAGCCTCCTCCTTTGGAGTCTCCTGGAGTCTCAGGTACCCCTCCTTCCGGCCCTTGTCCACTGTATGCTCGTCTTCTTGCTTTTTTCCTCTAATTTCTGCTAGAATCTGTCTTTTCTGCAGAGACAGAGGTGTTATTCGTCCACCATCCCTTCTCAAGATTTTATTAGCTTTCAATGTCTATTGTTTTTCCATACAAATTTTAGGATTGTTTCTCCTGTTTCTGTGAAAGTGATTATCAGAATTTAGAGAGGAATTGCACTGAATCTATAGATCGGTTTGAGTGATATAAACATTTTGTAAATATTGATTCTTCTGATCCGTGAATATGTAATATTATCCTAATTATGTATGTCATCTATAATTTTTTCATCAATCTTTTATAGTTTTCACTGTATAGATATTTCACCTCCTTGGTTAAAGTCATTCCTAAATATTTTATTCATTTTGATGCTGTTGTATTTGGGATTGTTTCCTTAGGTACTTTTTTAGATACTTCATTTTAGTGTCTAGAAATACAACTAATTTTTATATATTGAGATTTTATCCTGTGAATTTATTTAATTTTTCTATTAATTATAACATTTTTGTTGGCACCATTAAGGTTTTCTATATATAAGATAATTTCATCTGCAAACAGAGACATTTTTTCTTTTCAAATTTGAATGCTTTTTACTTTATTTTCTTGCCTTAATGCTCTGACTAGGACTTACAGCACTATGTTAAATAGAAGTGGCAAGAGTGAGCATTATTGGCTTGTTCCTTTTCTAGAGGAAACGATTTCAACTTTTCACCATAGAGTACAATGTTACCTGTGGGTTTGTAATACATGGCCTTTATTGTGTTGAGGTACATTTCTTCTATACTTAATTTGTTGAGAGTTTTTTTTATCATGTAATGAGATCGAATTTTTCTGATGCCTTTATGCATGTATTAAAATGATCATATATTTTTTGTCCTTTATTCTGTTAAAGCAGTGTACCACATTTATTACTTTTTGTTAGTTTAAACGTCTTTACATTCCAGTTACAGAACACTTAATCATGATGTATGATCTATTTAACATGACATAAACTTTGGTTTACTACTATGTAGTTGAGTATTTTGGCATATATTTTTATCAAGAATATTGGCCTGTAACTTTTCTTATAGTGTCTTTGTCTAACTTTGGCATACGTGTAATATAGGCCTGGTAAAATGAATTTTGAAAAGTTCTCTCACCTTTCAATTTTTGGAAGAGTTTGAGAAGGATTACTTCTAGTTCTTATTTTAATGCTTTGTATAACTCACAAATGAAGCAATCATGTCCTGGATTTTTCTTTGATGGAATATTTTTGTATTAATGATTCAATCTCTTTACTCATTATTTGTCTATTTAGATTTTAAATTTCTTTATTATTCAGTCTGAGTAGGTTGTATATGTCTAGGAATTTATCCACATCTTCTAGGTTACCCAATTTGTTAGCACATAATTGTTCTGTCTATTGTTAACAGTGGAGAATTGAAATCCCATACTTTTGTTGTTATTGCCATTTATGTCTCTCTAATCATTTAATATTTCATATGTTTAGATAGGTGTACCAATGATGGGTGCTTATGCATTTACAATTGTCATATCTTCTTGATGAATTTATATCTTTATCACTATATAATCACCTTCTTTGTCTCCTTTTACAGTTTTTGATCTAAGGTCTACATTATCTGTTTTCTGTTGATTTTTCTTTGAAGAGAATATCATTCTTCATCCTTTTATTTAAGCTTATATGTGTCCTCAAAGCTGAAGTGAGTTTCTTCTAAGCAGCATACTATTTGGTCTTTTTAAATGTAAGTTGTTTTTATTAATCAGGGCTAGATAACCCACAGTACCCAGTCAGTGCTAATACATAGTTCATATAGACACTTAACATACACTTCATATTACACATGAAATATATATAGACAAACACCCTGAAAAAGAGAGATCTACATTCATTTTCATGTAGCCAGAGTGGGCTGATGCTTATGAAATGTGATTTGACAGTTACCAGAAAGCCCACTCTGATGAAAATCTCTCAGTATTATCCTGTGAAAGAGCCAGAAATTTTTATGACTGGAATAGAGACATCAATAGTTGTTAATTTAAATTTAAAAGCTAATACATTTATCAATTATTATTTTTAATACTTCCACATGAATTAGTTACTAAACTAATTACTTCCAAGGTATCTGAGATGATACAACAGAGAACAATTAAGATTTATTTTGTTAGCTTAATAATTCTTTTTTTTATTTTTTCAAAGTGTTACAAAGGTACATATGTTTTTGGTTCAAAGGATTGCTTTTGGAATGCTTGATTCAGGGTTATAAGTGTGTCCATCAGCCAAATAGTGATGATTGTACCTGTTAGGCAAGTTTTTCCACATCCTCTCATTCCACTACTCCACACTTGATTTCCATTGAGTTATACTTCCCTATATAAACATTTGTGCTCATTGGTTACTTCCAATTTAACAGTTAATACATGTGGTGCTTTTTTCCATTCTTATAATATTTCACTTAGGAAAACTGCCTCCAGTTTCATCCAGATTGTTGCAAAAAGCATTAAGTAATCTTTCTTCATGGCTCAGTATTATTCCATACATATACCACATTTTGCTAATCCACTCATAAATTGATGACTGTTTGGGTTGATTCCACATCTTTACAGTTGTGAATTATGCTAAAATGAAAATTTAAGTTTAGATGTCTTTTTGATAAAATGACTTATTTTCATTTGGGTAAATAGAAAGTAGTAGGATTGCTGGATGGAATGGTAGGTATACATTTAGTTCATTAAAAAATCACCATACTGTTTTCCATAGAGTTTGTACTAATTTGCAGCACCATCAACAGTGTATAAGCTTTCCTTTCTCTCTGCATCCAGGCCAACATCTACTGTTTTTGGACTTTTTAATAAAAGCCATTCTAACCAGTAAGGTGACATCTCACCTTTTAATTTGCATTTTCCTGATAATTAGTGTTATTGAGCATTTTAAAAATATATTCATTGATCATTTGTCTATCTTCTTTTGAAAACCTTCTGTTTATGTTTTTTTCTCAATTTTTAATGGGATTTTTTTGATTTTTTTTTTCTTCCTGATTTGCTTGAGTTCTTTGTAGATTCTGGTTATTAGCAATTTATTGGATATATAGCTTGCAAATATTTTCTCCCAGTCAATAAGTTGTCTATTTGCTCTGTTGATTATTTCCTTCATTGTACAGAAGTCTTTTGATTTAATCAAGTCTCATTTATTCCTTTTTGTTTTTTGTTGTTGTGATTGCCATTAGGAACTTCATAAATTATTTTCCTAGGATGCTATCTAGAAGAGTTTTTCCAACACTTTCTTCTAGAGTCTTATGGTTTCATGCATCACAGTTAAGTCTTTTATTGACATTAAATTAATTTTTGTGAGTGGTTAGAGATATGGATCTTATTTTATTTCTGCTTGTGGCTATACATGCGCCCCCGCACCATTTACTAAATAGGAATTTTTTCTCCAATGTATATTGCTGTCTGCTTTGTTGAAGATCACTTGACTGTATGTGACTGGTTGTGTGTCTGAGTTTTCTGTTCTGCTCCATTGGTCTAGGTCTCTGGTTTTGCGGCAATATCATGCTGTTTTGTTTACTACATCCTTGTAGTATAGTTTGAAGTCTGCTAATGTGATGCCTCCAGATTTGTTCTTTTTGCTTAAGATTTCTGTGGCCCTTCAGACTCTTCTCTGGTTCCAAATGGGGCATAAAATTATTTTTTCTACATCTGTGAAATATGATGTCAGTATTTGATGAGGTTTGCATTGAATATGTAAATCACTTTGGGAAATATGGACATTTTAACAATGCTGATTCTACCTATCCATGAGCATGACGTGTTTTGCCATTTGTTTGTTTTATCATCAATTTTTATCCTAAGCATTTTGGTAATTCTTTTTGTGGAGATCTTTCACGTTCTTAGTTTAGAATTTTTGTAGGTGTTTTATTTGTAGCTATTGTGAATGGTACTGAAACTTAGACTTGACTCTCAGCTTGACTATTATTGGTGTATATAGATGCTACTAATCTGTGTACATTTATTTTGTACCTGAGACTTTGCTGAATTTATGTATCAACTTCAGGAGTCTCTTGGTGGAATCTTTGGTGTTTTGTAGGTATAAGATCATGACATCAACAAAAAGTTATAGTTTGACCTCCTCTTTCCTGATACGGATACACTTAAGTTCTTTCTCTTGTCTGATTGTGCTGGTTAAGACTTCCAGGCCTATGTTGAATAGAAGTGGTGGGCATCCTTATCTTTTTTCAGTTCTTAACGTGAATGTTTTCAAATTTTCCCTATTGAGTATGTTGCTTGCTGTAGGTTTGTCATATTTGGCTTTTATAATTTTGAGATATTTTTCTTCTATATCAAGTTTGTTTAGGGTTTTTATCATGAAAGAATGCTGAATTTTGTGGAATGCTTTTTCTGCATCTATTCAAAAGATCATATTATATTTGTTTTTGCTTCTGTTTATGTGGTGAATCACATTTGATGATTTCTGTACATTTTACCATCCTAGCATCCCTGGCATGAAGCTCACTGAGTCATGGTGGATTATTTGATCAGCTGTTGAATTCAGTTTGCTAGTATTTTATTGAGGAATTTTGCATCTATATTCATAAAGGGCATTGGTCTGTAGTTTTCTTTTTTTTGATGTGTCCTTTCCTGACTTTGGTATCAATATGATACTGGCTTCATACAATCTGTTGCGAAGGATTCCCTTTTTTTCTCTATGTTATGGAATAATTTCTGCAGAATGGATGCCAACGTTTCTTTGTAGGTCTGATAAAATTCTTCTGTGAATCCATCTGTTCCAGAGATATTTTCTTGTTGTTGTTGGAAGTATTTTTTTTTCTTCAAACTTGTTGTTCATAATTATTCTATTTAGGAGTTCTATTTCTTCCTTATTGGGTCTTGGGAGGTTGTGGGTTTCCAGACATTTGTCCATTTCCTCTATGTTTTTGAGTTTATGTGAATAGAGATTTTCATAATATTCATAGATGATATTTTGTATTTCTGTGGTATCAGTTTAATATCTCCTTTTTCATTTCTGTTTGAGCTTCTTTGGGTCATTTCTCATCATTCCTTATTAATATAGGAAGAGGTATATCAATTTTCCTTATCTTTTCAAAGAACCAACTTTATCTTTTGTTGATATTTTGTATTATTTACTTAATTTTGATTTCATTTAGTGCTGTTGTTGTGTCTGTTATTTTTTTTTCTTCTGCTGGGTTTGGGATTGGTTTATTCTTCCTTTTTTAGGTCACTGAGAAGTATAATTAGGTTTTAATTTGTTATTTTTCTCTCTTTTTGATGTAGACATTTAACCATGAATTTTTCTCTTTAGGACTGCTTTTCCTGAATACCATAAATTTTGATAGCTTGTGTCCCCTTGTCAATCAGTTTGAGATTTATTTTGATTTCCATTGTAATTTCATTACTAATCCAATAATCATTCAGCAGCAGGTTGTTTAATTTCCATTACTTTGTGTAGAATTGAGTGTTTGCCTTGGAGTAGATTTCTAGTTTCATTCCACTGTGGTCTGAGAAGGTATATGGTAGGCTTTCTATTTTAATGAATTTCTTGAGCCTTGTTTTGTGGCCTAAAATATGTTCAATCTTGGAGAATGTTCTATGTGCTGATGAGAAGAATGTATACTTATTAATTTTGGTGTAAAATGTTCTTTAAGTGTCTGCTAGGTCCATTTGTTATAGAGTTCCATTTACAGTGTTTCTTTATTTTCTGCTTTGTTGATTTGTCTAGATCTCTCAGTGGAGTATTGATGTCCCTGGCAAACATGATGCTGTTGTTTATCTTTTTGCTTAGATGTAGTATTTTATTTTAATTAATTAATTAATTAATTAATTTTTTTATGAATCTGGGTGCTCCTGTGTTAGGTACATAAATATTTAGTTAGGTTTTTTTTTTCTTTTTTTGACAGAGTTTCACTCTGTTACCCTGGCTAGAGTGCTGTGGCATCAGTCTAGCTCACAGCAACCTCAAACTCCTGGGCTCAAGCAATCCTTCTACATTTGCCTGCTGAGTAGCTGGGACTACAGGCATGCACAATCATGTCCACCTAAGTTTTTCTACATATTTTTATTTGTCCAGCTAATTTCTTTCTATTTTTAGCAGAGACAGGGTTTTTGCTCTTGTTCAAGCTGGTCTTGAACTCCTGAGCTCAAATGATCCACATGCCTTGGTCTTCCAGAATGCTAAGATTACAGATGTGAGCCACCATGCCCAGCCAAATATTTAGTTTTGTTATGTCTTCTTGTTTTTTTTTTTTTTTGTTTGTTTTGTTTTTTATCTTTTTTTTTTTTATTTCGGCATATTATGGGGGTACAGATTTTAAAGTTTCAATAAATGCCCTTCCCCCCCACCCCCCACAAGTCTGAGTCTCCAGCATGACTATCCCTCAGATGGTGCGCCTATCACTCGTTATGTATGCTGGTGGGACTGCAAACTAGTTCAACCTCTGTGGAAAGCAATATGGAGATACCTTAAAGTGATACAAGTGAATCTACCATTTGATCCAGCAATCCCATTGCTGGGCATCTACCCAAATGATCCAATGACACTCTACAAAAAAGACACCTGCACTCGAATGTTCATAGCAGCAGAATTCATAATCGCAAGGCTGTGGAAACAGCCCAAGTGCCCATCAATTCAAGAATGGATTAATAAAATGTGGTATATGTATACCATGGAGTACTATTCAGCTCTAAGAAACAATGGTGATATAGCACATCTTATATTTTCCTGGTTAGAGCTGGAACCCATATTACTAAGTGAAGTATCCCAAGAATGGAAAAACAAGCACCAGATATATTCTCCAGCAAACTGGTATTAACTGAGTAGCACCTAAGTGGACACATAGGTACTACAGTAATAGTGCCTTCTTGTTTAATTGATCTGTTTATCATTATATAATGACCCATCTTTGTCTTTATTTAATATTGTTGATTTAAAGTCAATTTTATCTGATATTAGAATGTCTACACCTGCTTTCTTTTCATTTCCATTTGCATGGAATAATTTTTCTCATCCTTTCACCTTAAGTCTGTATGAGTCCTTGTGGATTAGGTGTGATTCCTGGAGACAGCAGATACTTGGCTTGTATATTTTTTATTCATACAGCCAGCCTATGTCTCTTGAGTGAGGAATTAAAACTATTCACATTGATTAATAGGATTTATATGTGAGATGCTCTTACGTCCATCCTGTTGGGTAATACATTATTGTGTTTTTTTACCTCTTGTAGTATTGCTTTGTATGAGCTCTGAGATTTATCTTTTGTGTTGTTTTACACTATTTGTTGACTCTTGTGCTGATCCATGTATAATGCACTTCTGATTATTTCCTGAAGGACAGGCCTGGTCTTCACAAATGCTCTCAGTTTTTGCTTGTTTGGAAGTCTTTATTTCTTTTTCATATATGAAACTTAGTTTTGCAGGATACAGAATTCTAGGCTGGCAGTTGTTTTGTTTAAAAAGACTTAAGATGGGGTCCTGATTCCTTCTGGCTTGTAAGGTCTCAGTTGAGAAGTCTGTCATTAACCCAGTGGGCATTCCTTTGTACATTACTTGTTTTTACCTTACGGCTTGAAGAAGTTTCTCATTAATGTTGACTTTGGCCTGTCTGATGACACTTTGGCTTGGAGATTGTGCTGTTGCAATAAATCTTCCAGGTTGCTGTTGAGCTTCTTGTACCTGTATGTTTAAATCTCTAGCATGCCCAGGGAAGTTTTTTTCTATTATTCCCTCAAACAGGTTTTCCAGCCCTGTTCATTTTCTTCATCACCCTTCAGGATATCCATGATTCTTATATTTTGCTATTTTACATAATCATATATTTCTTGTAGGTGTTGTTTATTTCTCTTAATTCTCTCTTCTTTGTTTTTGACTAACTGAAATAATTCAAAAGTATTGTCTTCAACCTCTGAGATTCTTTCTTTGGCCTGGTCTAGTCTATTTTTAAAACATTCCACTGTGTTTTGTATCTTTTTAAATACATTTTTCATCACCAGAAATTTCATTTTTTTAATATGTTACTTTCTTTAGTGAATTATTCATTTCCTGAATTGTTATTCTGGGTTCTTTGAGTTAGTTTTTCATTTTCTTTTGGATTTTATTGATCTTTCTTATAATCCATATTTGACATTCTTTTTTTTTTTTTTATCTTTTCAATATTTTCATTTGGGTTCATATGCATTCCTAGAGAGCTGGTGTTCTCTTTGTGGGGTATTGTTTTGCTCTGATTTTTCATATTTCCAGAGTTCTTTCACTGATCCTTCTCATCTGGAGCATCTGTTGCTTTTTATTTGGGGATTTCCTTTTATTTAAATGGGGCTTCCCCCTTGCCAATTCATACAGGTGTGTTTGTAGCATATGTTTGGTTAGAATCTTTGGCTTTGCTTGTGGGTGCTTTGATGGCATTGTAGTTTATGGATGAATGTCTTGGTTATAGATATCTTTAGTTTGGCAGTTCTGTCAGTTGCTAGTTTTCGGTAGGTTGTAACTGTGGTAAGCTATGTGTGTGGAAAAATTCCCTGTCTTTCTTTGATTAGAGAGGATGGAGGTCTTTGAAATCCTTTATCTTTCCCTAGCCTGTGGTCTTCTTAACAGTGAGAGTTGAATTTTCATGCCCAGTTTAATCCCTGAGAGAATAGGTGGTGCTTTTGGGTGAGACTCAACCATACACTGTATAATAAAGTCAATAGATGCTGAAAAGTGATGTGCAGATTGACTTCTCTGTCGGTAGGTAATACTTGGCAGAAGGCACGGGCAACAGTAGTTTTTGGTACCTGTGACTGTCTCTTGTCCCTCAGGAGAGGCACTTAAATGCCCCAGGTGGTGGGCAGGGCACTGGATCTTCTAGGTGAGTCGCCATTTACTGCCACAGCAGAGGTAATTAGAGGAGTGAGACTGGGTGGTGTTGGGTCGGGCAAGCCCACCCTCTGACTCCACAAAAGTTGGCAATGTAGCTGTTTTGTCAGGAGTCAAAGGTCTGCTTCCAGCTTCTGTTGAAATCCTCCACGGAGGGGCTAAAGTGGCTCCACACAACCAGAAAGCCTGCTTGAGGAGACAGAGCAATCTGAATTTCACAATATGGCTGTCAGGAACAGGAATAACTCTTCTTCCCACTCCTGTGCTCTATGATCTTCCTCCAATATCTGCCAGCAAGCTGGAGCCCAAACTACCCCATGATTGTGGTGCAGGGTGGGGAACTTCCCTGCCCAGGATTCTGATCTGGGCTGAGAGCACAGCCTTTTTGTTGGGGGAAAAGTGCTCCATGAGGACACACAGCTGGGACCCACACTGCACTCTCTTTTCAGTTCTGCCCAAGAGGGCTCCCTCACCTCCTGAGATTAGTTCAGAAATATCCCCACCTCCCCTCCATAGCACAATTGTGTCTTTGGGGTACTTAATCTGGCCTTCAGGCCTTCCCCCTATGTCCCTGACGATCAATCCCTGACCATGCCAGGGACAAAGGTGCTAGTCCCAAGTTGCTTCTGGGGTACTCCAGCAGGTTTGATTTTCCTCCACTTTGGGATATGCCCTGCTCTTTTGGAGTGTCTAGGCATGCAACATGGGGGGAGAGGTTAGCAGACAGGTCACAGTCTAAGCATGCCTTAGTCAACTCTAGGACTTTAGGAGAAAATTATTTGAGATCCACTCTCTGTAGAAGCCTTGATTTGGTGGCTCAATTGCCTCTCTCAGCAACCACAGTTGGGGGAGGGTATGGGAAGGAAAAGAGTCTGGATGGAGAAAACCTAGAAATCAGATCATCTCCATCTGCCTCTCTGCAAGGCAACGTGCTTGGAATTTCCTGTCTCTGCAGTCACTCAGATCCCCTTGTATCTACTGGACCACTGTGGCTCCTGTAGTCTGGGCCAGAGTTAGAAAATGTTTGCTTGGGAATGAACAAGCTAAAACTAAGAGACTGAAGCCACCTTGGAGAACAGATGTACATGGTGGGTAGAGAATAAATATGGCACCTCCTGTCTTGGTTTGGGTCTTTGGTAATGGGGAGTACCCCAGAGGGACTGGCATCCCAGTAGTTTATCCACAAGAAGTTCCCAGTTCTCTGGCAGCAGCTTTTGGGCTCATGGGGGTAGAAAGTCTCTCCATCAGCTCAGAAGCCCACTGCCTTTCAGAGATGTGAGGGTGGGAGAAACAAACCACTTCACCTACCCTTTGCACTGGAATCCAAGTCTCTCAGGTGTTGATCTCTGCTGATATCTTGCTCCTCCTTGTTGTGCTTCACAACTTCTAACTGTGGAGTACCTCACAGGTTCTGGCACCCTTCCCTAAGAATTACACTTTATCTATGTTTATCTGTTTGTTTGTTTTTCTCTCTCTCATGTAAGTGTTTTCATGTAAAAACACTTCCTTCCAACTGAGGTGCTCTGGCAGCTGATGTCTCTGATCAGCCATCCTTTCTCCCTCAATAGGGTATTTTATTTTTTAATTCATTCAACCAGTTTGTCTTTTGATTGGATATTTTAATTCATTTACATTCAAGGTAATTATTGATACAGACCAACTTCACATTGCCATTTTGTTAATTTTTTCCACTATTATGTAGGTCCTTTGTTTTGTTCCTCTCTTTTTTCTTCTTTTATGATTTGATGGTTTTATGTAGTGACATGCTTTGATTCCTTTCTCTTTATCTTTTGTATGTGTACTATAGATTTTTGCTTTTGGTTACTATGAGGTTTACATACGATTTATAATAGTTACATTCTATTTTAAGCTTATAACAAATTAATTTCAATTTTATATAAATACTCTCCACTGTTACTCCTCCATTTTATGTTTTTGATATTGCAGTTTATATATTTTATTATTAGGTACTTTTTAACAAATTATTGTAACTATAATTTTTAATAACTTTTTCTTTTAAGGTTTACACTTAGAGATGTGATTTACTTACCACCATAACAGAATTAGAGTGTCTGAATTTTACTATGTATTTACTTTTACCAGTGACTTTTACGCTTTCACGTTTCCTTGTTACTAAGCAACATCCTTTCACTTCAGCTTGAATAATTCCCTTCAGCTTATCTTCTTCTAATTGTGATGACCTCTCTAAGCTTTTTTTTCCTGAGAATTTCTCTATCACACATTCATTTATAAAAAAACACCTTTTCTAGGTAAATTCTTCTTCATTGGCATATTTTTTTCTTTAAGCACTTTGACTATGTTATCCTACTCTGCCTTGGCCTGCAAAGTTTCTGCTGAGAAATCTACCAAGAGTTTTATGGATGTTTCCTTGTATGTGAGGAACTTATTTACTCTTGCTGCTTTCAATATTCTCTGTTTGCTTTTGATCTTTGACAGTTTAATTACAATATGCATTGGTGTAATATTTTTTTGAGGTGATCTTTATTGGAGTTTTTTGAACTTCCTGGACCTAGACATTCATACCTTTCTCCAGATATGGGAAGTCTTCAGCCATTATATCTTTAAATATGATTTCTATCCATTTATATTATCTTCTCTTATATCTCCTATAATGCAAAAGTTAGCTCTTTTGATGGTGTCCCATAAATCCTATAGGTATTCTTATTTCTTTTTCTTTATTTTTATTTTTTTTTCCTTTGTATTTTTTTAAATGACTTGTGTTTGAGTTCACAGATTCTCTCTGCTGCTTTTTTGCCTTGGCTGTTGACATTCCTCATTGCATTTTTCATTTCATTCATTGTATTTTTAAGCTACATAATTTGTTTGTTTTTTAAAATTTCTATCATTCTGCTGAACTTTTGTTTATTTATTGTTTTCCTAATTTCATTGATTTATTTCTATTTATTCTTTAGTATCTCACTGAGGTTCCTTAAAATAATTATTTTTCAAATTAGTTTTAAAAACTTTTCAGGCAGTTTGTATATGTCCATTTCTTTAGAATCCATTAGTAAAAAAAAAGTGTTATTTGGTGGTGTCATATTTTCTTTTTTCTTTGTCATTTTTTTTTTCATGTTTCCTGCTGCCTTGCTTTGGGGTCTGCACATTGATGTAATAGCCACCTCCTCCAGACTTTATGGACTGATTTTAGTGGGGAAAGACCTTTGCATCTGAGTAGGTGCAATGTCACTGACTATCTGGTATTTGCCAGTTCTGGCTCCAATGGGGATGCAACAGTGTTGTCTCTGTACAGCTATATCAACTTAAATTGGCATCAGCAAAATTTGCAGAGGTTCTCAGCAGGTTCTCATTGCTATGAAAGTGTGCAGTCATGGTAAAGAATGTTAAGAACTTTGATGTCAAATACTACTGAGTTATTCCTATCACTTTTTCTCTCATGGGGAAAATTATAGCTGAAGGGATCCCACTTTAATATTCATTTGATTGTATTTGCAGTGGCATTGGCACCAGTGTCTGATTTGCAGCAACAATGGAGCAGCTATACAGCTAGTGTTCAGAGTGTGGGTGTGTGCAGAGCTACTGCTGCTGCAATGATTGGTATGATACTTTTTCCTGCAGCAGCAGTGATTCTAGTATCACTGACGCAGGTCCTCCTGGAGCATCCAAGGAGCAAGAATATGATACATAGGCATGTGCAGAGAGCTACAGCATCTCTAGAGTCTGAGGCTCAGGCTCTCCCACTGCAGCTGTGGCTCTGATGTCCTAGGCACAAATAACCATAGAGAAGGCACAGTGCCTGAAGCAAGGGAATATGAGGAGTGGCAGTGGCTCTGAAGTCCAGGACATGGGTTAGTTCAATGTAATAGTGGCTCTAGTGTCCAAAAGTACAGAACAGGTTTTGGAGCATGGACACATGCAGAGTGACAGTGGCTCTGGGGTCTGAAGTATGCTTTAGTCGGGGTGGGGGTGGCAACCCAGTCCCAGGACATCACAAAATTGGTTTCTTCTTGGAAGATAGTTTCAGCAGCATCTCCCTCTTCAGCTGTTTATGATGGTGATGACTCTTGGTTAATTCAGTGGCCAAAGCTTCCAGGATCCTCTGTGTATTAGGCCAATGAGGACCAGAGTGGCACATGCCACATCACTAATATTAATAGTCCTACTCTTCTTCTTTGTCCCCAGTAACCTTCAGGAATCTCAGGTATGCTGATGCTCCAAACAATCTTTTCTCTGTGGCTATTCTCTGTCTTTTTGCTCCACTATCTTACTGCAGGTTCTTAGTTTAGCACTCCCAAGGTTATCTTCATTCACAGATAGTTGTCATTGTTGTTTTGTGTGAAGGAATAAAAGCTGGTATCTCCTACTCTGTCATCTTAATGACATCACTCCCAGATATCAAAAAGTCATTGAATGATCTTCCTTAGAAATTTCCCCATACTTAAAACATGTGGTATAGGATCTAAAATTAAGCTTCAGTATTATGTGTGTCTTGACATATGGGACAGTTATGGTAAGCCTCAAATGGCCTAAATTCAAGTTCAAGTTTTCTTCCTCATTGTTATTGAAAGGTCCCTCATTTAAACAACTTTCAGCATTAAGGAGAAGACATAGTCCCTGTTAACCTTGAGTAGCAAGTTTCAGTTCAGTGCTAGACTACATAATTATCTTTTATTTTCATTTTTATTTCAGCATATTATGGGGGTACAAATGTTAAGGTTACATATATTGCCCTTGCCTACCCTTCCTCCTTGAGTCAGATCTTCAAGTGTGTCCATCCCCCAGATGGTGAGCATCACACTCATTATGTATGTATATACCCATCCCCTCCTCCCCCCTCTCACCTGCCCGACACTCGATCAATGCTTTTTTTCTTAACATTTTGGTTATATTTTATGTCTTTGTCTCTCCCTAGCAAAGGTTAGAGGTATGCCCTTCCCCTCCACAATGCTCACTACATACCTCAGATGTGGGTCTATCCCCCCACCCCCCGAATCCCTGGTGAACATCACCACCATTTGAGCACCACAGTGTTAATCAGTCAGTACCAATTTGATGACGAGTACATGTGGAGACCATTCTTCTGATCTTGTGTTACCTCACTTTGGATAATGGACGTAAAATTAATCCAGGATAATACAAGTGGTGCTAGCTCGCTGCCATTTCTTAAAATTGAGTAATATTCCATTGTAAACATATACCAAATTTTAATAATCCACTCATGAATTGATGGGCACTTGGGTTGTTTCCATGTCCTTGCAATGGTGAACTGTGCTGCCATAAGCATTCGGGTGCAGATGCCTTTATGATAGAATGTCCTATGCTTTTGGAGGTAGATGCCTAAGAATGCTATTGCTGGGTTGAATGGTATTTCTATGTTTAGCTCTTTGAGGTATTTCCAAATTCTTTTCCACAAAGGTTGCACTAATTTGCAGTCCCACCAGCAGTGTAAGAGTGTTCCTGTCTCTCCACATCCTCACCAGCATTTGTCATTTTGGGATTTCTTGATACAAGCCAATCTCACTGGGGTTAAGTGAGATCTCATTGTGGTTTTGATCTGCATTTCTCTAATGATTAGAAATGTTGAGCTTTTTTTATATATGTTTTCAGGCCATTATTCTTCCTTCTTTGGAAAAGTTTCTGTTCATTTCCATTGTCCATTTCTTGATGGGGTTGTTTGATTTTTTCTTGTTAATTCTTTTGAGTTCCAGATAGATACTTGTTTTCAGACCTACACTACATATTTTCTAGGGAAGTCATTCATACGCTTCTATGGGAGCAAGGTCACCTTACCTTCGTATAACTACAATGCTTACCACACATAGCCTGATGCTGAGGGCAAGCCATGTAGCCTTCCAAATCATGCTGTGTCAGCCTTCCTTCTGCTGTAAGTATATGTAACTACTACATTGCTATAAATTTTATCTGTTTAGTATCAGGTGTTAGGTGTTTCATCATCCCCATAATTCTAAATTCTCCTTCCACCAATGGGGTAAAGTGTGTACAAATATACCAAAACATAGGCCTTTTTCTTCACAAACAATTTTTTTTTCTTTTGCTTTTAAAACAAATTTTATTGTATATATTTGGGGTGTAAACCATGAGATTGTAAAACATGATGATTACAGCATAGGTATAGATAGTAAAAATGACTACTAGAGTGAATCAAATTAACATATCTCTCATCTCACATAGTTATTTTCTTTTCAGACAACAGCACCTAAATCTTTATTTAACAAAAATCCTAATACAATTTGCTCACACCACTTCCTCCCTTGATGATCACTGTTTTATTCTCTATCTCTTCATGCTTAACTCCTATTTTTAGATCTCATATTTAAGTGAACTAGTGCAATATTTTTCTACATCTGGTGTATTTGATATAGCATAATATCTTACAAGTCTATCCATATTCTGGCAAATGGAGAATCAATTTATTTTTATAAGGCTGTGTGATATTTAATTTTATATATACATATACACACATATATACATCATATTTTCTTTATTAGCATTTTAATTGATGGACATTTAAGGTTTTTTCCACATATCTTGGCTATTGTGAATAATGCTGCAAGGAACATGGAAGTGCAGATATCTCTTTTTTAATTTTTAATTTTTTTTTCAAAATTATAATCTGTCATTGTTTTTCATTCTTTTTCTTAATTCAAGATTTTATGGGGATAAAAGCATTTTGATGACATGAAATGCATTTGTCTAGCCCATGGCAGGGCTAGAAGCATATCCTTCACCCATACAGTGTGCCCCGATTCCATTAGCTGTGGGTTTACCTCACCTCCACCCCCCACTTCTCATCCCCCCACCTGACTGGCACACAGTGAGTATTGCTACCATGTGAACACCTTACTGTGTTAGTACCAATTTTTTGGTGAGCACATGTGGTGCTTATATTTCCATCCTTATGATACCTCACTTCAAAGGATGGGCTCAAGCTCTATCCAGGATAATATAAGAGGTGCTAAATCACCATTGTTTTTTGTAGTTGAGTAGACTCCCTTGATATATATATATATATATATATATATATATATATATATATGTAATTTTATTAATCTACTCATGCATTGATGGGCATTTGGGCTGTTTCACATTGTTGCAATTGTAAATTGTGCTGCTATAAACATTTGAGTGCAGATGATTTTATTATAGAATATCTTTTTCTTTTCCTTTGGATAGATGCCTAGTAGTGGCATTGTTGGATCAAATGGTATTCTATTTTTAGCTGTTTGAGGTATCTCCCATTTATTTTCCACAGGGCTTGTACTAATTTGCAATCCCACCAGGAGTGTAACAGTGTTCCAATCTCTCCACATCCACACCAGCATTTGTTGTTTTGGGACTTTTTGATAGAGGCCATTCTCACTGGAGTTAGGTGACACCTGATTGTAAGTTTGATTTGCATTTCCCTAATCATTAGAGATGTAGAGTACTTTTTTCATATGTTTGCTGGCCATTATTCTGTCTTTTGAAAAGTTTCTGTTCATGTCCTTTGCCCATTTATTGATGGAGTTGTTTGATTTTTTCTTGTTGATTTTATTAAGTTCAATATAGCTTCTTGTTATCAGTCCTTTATTGAATATGTAGAAAGCAAATATTTTATCCCATTCTGTAGGTTGTCTATTCCCCCTAATGATGGTTTTGTTGACTGAACAGAAGCTTTTCAATTTCATCAGGTCCCGTTTGTTTATTTTTGTTGCTGCTGTGATTTCTTTGGGAGTCTTCTTCATAAATTCTTTACCTAGACCAATGTTTAAAAGGGTGTGCCCAATATTTTCTTCCAGAATTCTAAAGGTTTTGTGCATTAGGTTTAAGTCTGTTATGCATTGTTAGTTGATTTTTGTGAGATGAGAGGTGGGAATCCAGTTTCAATCTTCTGCATGTAGATATCAAGTTTTGCCAGCACAACTTATTGAATAAAGATCAATTCAAACAGAAACACTCACTGGTTTACAAAGCCATGGAAATTAAACAATCTATCACTTAATGATTATTGGGTCAAGGAAGAGCTCCAGATGGAGATCAAAAAAATCTTGAATCAAAGGATAATAGGGGTGAGTGGAGCAAGATGGCAGACGAGAAACACTGCCAGACAGAGTGTCTCTGCAGAAAAGACAGATTCTAGCAGAAATTAGAAAAAAGAAGCAAGAAGACGAGCATACAGCAGACGAGGGCCAGAAGAAGGGGTACATGAGACCCCGGGAGACTCCAAGGGAGGAGACTGCAGAGGAGAACTGGAGGCTGAGAAAACTGGAGCAGCTCAGAGACCAGCAGCAAGGGTAGGTGGATTTGCTGTTTCCCCTCCCCTACATTTAGGACTGCTGGTGGGCTCCCCAGCTGGTGGAGAGACCTGCGGACAACAGCCCAGAGATGGCCGCCGCCAGCCAGCGGTGAGCCTGTAGCAGACGTGGCACCAGGTCCCCAACTTTCTCCGGGCACCTCCGTGTGCACAGACCCGAGCCACGCAGCAGGTGCCATATTGCCTCCTCCTCCCCTCTGCCAACCTTACTCGCGGCTGCCCAGAGAGACAATACAGCCACTACCCAGAGGCACCTCCAGGGAACGGGAACGAAACTTTTGGGACCCTACAGCTGACTCAGGGGAACTTAGACTGTGAGATCCCTACCCGCCAGCCCTCCCAGGTGGAACTGGCATGGGGTTCCCAGGAGAACGGTGCCGACTCAGAGGCTGAGAGACATAGACCCAGCTTGGGCTCCCTGTGGGTGAATTGGGACCGGAAATCCTCTCCCTGGTGGGGATACAGTTTGAACTCTGGGACCCAGAGGTCGGTCCTGCAGACCAGATCCCCTGCACCGAGGGCTAGCATTGCCCAGGGCACAGAAGGGTTATACAAGAACAGCCTACTGAGGTGTGTGTGCCTCCAGGGGCGGATCAGCATCCAGGAGGGCAACCCTCCCCCCAGGAGGAGGCCGTGCGCCCAGCCTAGGTGTCGTTCCCGTACAGGGAACCTCCCCGCCAGCATCACAGCACGGGGAGGCCTGGTGGCTTGTGGTCTGGCCTGCTGGCAGAGGCCCAGGAGTAGCTGTGGAGTTGGGGAGGGTGGAAAGAAGCGAGGCCTGCTCCAGACTACGGATCTAAGACAGCCCCACCTCCAAACCCAGACTTTCTGGCTGAGCAGGGACAAATCCAGCCCTGCCCTGACAGCTTTTCTGGAAGCAGAGAACAGAACTTTGACCCCTGCTAACTGCCTGAGGGCAGGGTTACCCAACCGAGCTCCGCCCAGAACAATAGCTGATAACGGGACACAAAATCAACAGCATAGCCTGTTCCTCCAAGCAAACGCCACTTACTGACAGGGACTACATCTTGCACAGCCTTTCCATGGCACCCACTGACTCAATATACAGGGAGTGGACCAATTTCACCCACAGACACCACCTAACGCCTCAAAAACTAAACAAGGTGTGTGAATACACAAACAATAACTTAAGGAAAGAAACAACAACTGATCAACATGGGAAGAAATCAGCGAAAGAACTCAGGAAATATGAAGAACCAAACAGAAAACACACCCCCAAAGAGGACCACCAGCCCCCTAGAAACGGACACCAACCAAAATCAGGCAACCAATATGACAGAAGAGGAATTTCATATGTGGATCATAAGAACACTCACCCAGCTGCAACAACAACTCAATAAACAACACAAAGAAACCACAAAAAGCCTCCAGGATACGGGAAAACAAATAGACACAATGAAGAAAAGTGTAACCGAACTCCTGGAAATGAAGAATCAATTCAAGGAACTACAAAATACAGTGGAAAGTCTCAAGAACAGGGTAGATCAAACAGAAGAAAGAATCTCAGAGCTTGAAGATAACACCCTCCAATTAAATAAATCAGTCACAGAAATAGAGCAGAGAAACAAGAGAAAAGAGGAAAGCCTACAAGAGCTGTGGGATTATGTGAAGAAACCTAATGTGAGGGTCATAGGGTTACCAGAAGGGGAAGAAGAGAACACTCAAGGGTTAGACAAGCTGTTTGAAGATATAATAGAGGAAAATTTCCCAGGCCTTGCTCAAAATCTCGATATACAAGTTCAAGAAGCTCAGAGGACCCCTGGGAGATTCAATGCAAACAGGAAGACGTCACGACATGCAGTCATCAGACTGACCAAAGTATCAACTAAAGAGGCCCTTCTAAGAGCTGTAAGACAAAGGAAGCAAGTAACATACAAGGGAAAGCCAATTCGAATCACATCAGACTTCTCTAATGAGACTTTACAAGCAAGGAGAGACTGGGGCCCCATTCTCACTCTTATGAAACAAAACAATGCCCAGCCTAGAATATTATTCCCTGCAAAACTAAGCTTCGTATATGGAGGAGAAATAAAAACATTCTCAGACAAGCAAAGGCTCAGAGAATTCACCAAGACAAAACCAGCCCTACAAGAAGTACTTAAAACAGCGTTATGCACGGAACATCATAATAATGACCCACGAATATAAAAACAACCAAAACAAGCTACAAAGCTTCTGCACAGCTAAAAATATAGTCATGAAAGCAAACAGACAACCTACAGAATGGGAGAAAATTTTTGCATCCTATGCATCCGATAAGGGACTGATAACTAGAATATACCTAGAACTCACGAAAATCAGGAAGAAAAATATCAAATAACCTCATTAAAAAGTGGGCAAAGGACTTGAACAGAAATTTTTCTAAAGAAGACAGAAGAATGGCCAACAAACATATGAAAAAATGCTCAACATCTCTAATCATCAGGGAAATGTAAATCAAAACCACAATGAGATATCACTTAACTCCAGTGAGAATGGCCTTTATAAAAAAATTTCCAAACAATAAATGCTGGCGTGGTTGCGGAGAGAGAGGAACACTCGTACACTGCTGGTGGGACTGCAAACTAGTTCAACCTCTGTGGAAAGCAATATGGAGATATCTTAAAGCCATTCAAGTGATTCTACCATTTGATCCAGCAATCCCATTGCTGGGCATCTACCCAAAAGATCCAATGCACTCTACAAAAAAGACACCTGCACTCGAATGTTTATAGCAGCACAATTCATAATTGCAAGGCTGTGGAAACAGCCCTAGTGTCCATCAATCCAAGAATGGATTAATAAAATGTGGTATATGTATACCATGGAGTACTATTCAGCTCTAAGAAACAATGGTGACATAGCACATCTTATATTTTCCTGGTTAGAGCTGAAACCCATACTATTAAGTGAAATTTCCCAAGAATGGAAAAACAAGCACCACATATACTCACCAGCAAATTGGTATTAATTGAACAGCACCTAAGTGGTCACATAGGTACTACAGTAATAGGGTATTGGGCAGGTGGGAGGGGGGAGGGGGGTGGGTATATACATACATAATGAGTGAGATGTGCACCATCTGGGGGATGGTCATGATGGAGACTCAGACTTTGGGGGGGAGGGGAGGAAATGGGCATTTATTGAAACCTTAAATCTGTACCCCCATAATATGCCGAAATACAAAAAAAAGGATAATAGGGACACAAGTTATCAAAATCTGTGGGATACAGCAAAGGCATTCCAGAGAGAAAAAGTAATAGCATTAAATGATCATATCTAAAAGACAGAAAGCTCACAAATCCACAAACTAATAAACCATTTCAAGGAACTGGAAAAGGAAGAGCAAATTAATTATAGACCTAGCAGAAGAAAGGAAATAACTAAGATCAAATCAGAATTAAATGAAATTGAGAACAAAAGAACTATACAGAAGATCAATAAAACCAAAAGCTGATTTTTTGAAATGATAAACAAAATTGATAGTCCTCTTGCTAGATTGACAAAACTAGAAAGGAAAGGATTTTAATAAACTCAACTAGAAATGAAAAAGGAGAGGTCACTACAGACATCATGGAAATACAAAACATTTCTTTGATTACTATAGAAATCTGTATGTCCCAAAACCACAGAATATGGAGGAAATTGACAAATACTTAGACAAAACCTCCCTAAACTGAATCAGAAGGAAATAGAATTCCTAAACAGAACAATATCAAGTGCAGAAATTGGAGCAGCAATAAACAACTTCCAAAAAACTCAGTCCCAGAACAGATGTGTTTACACATGAATTTTACCAATACTACAAAGAAGAATTCCTACCTATATTGCAGAAATTAATCCAAACACTGAGAAGGATGATATCCTCTCCAACTCATTCTATAAAGAAAATATCACCTTGATACCAAATCCAGAAAATGACACAACAACAACAAAAAAGAAAACTACAAACCAGCATCCGTCATAAATAGTGATGCAAAAATCCTCAGCAAAATGTTAGCAAACTGAATCCAATAGCATATCAAAAAATAATTCATCACAACCAGATGGGCTTTATCCCAGAGATGAAACGCTGCTTCAACATATGCAAATCTATAAATGTAATTCGCCACGTAAATAAAAGAAAGGACAAGGAACATGTGATTCTCTCAATAGATGCAGAAAAAGCATTTGATAAAATCCAGCACACTTTTATAATAAAAATCCTTAACAAAATAGCATAGAAGGGACATTCCTTAAAATTATTAAGGCTGTATAAGATAAACCCACAGCCAATACCACATTGAATGGAACTGGAACCACACAAGTTTGCCCGCTATCTCTACTTCTATTAAACATAGTGCTGAAAGTCCTTGCCAAAGCAATCAGACAAGAGAAGAGAATCAAAGGTGTCCAAATGGGGGCAGAAGAGGTCAAACTCTCACTCTTTGCTGATGATAGGCTATTATATCTAGAAGATATCTTTCTGAGTTCATGATTTATTCTCCTTTGTGCCTACCCAGAAGAGGAATTGCTGGGTTATATGATAGTTCTATTTTTTTTTATTATTTCTTTAGGAATTTCATACTGTTTTCCACAATGGCTGCATCAGTCTACATTCCTGCCAACAGTGTTTTAGTTCACTCACAATGTTAATCTGATCTTTCACTACTTGTTAAGAGGACAGTATCAGTAATAAAAAAAAATAATAAATCTCATTTAAGAATTTTGTGACAGACAACATTTAAACACCGTCCATCAACCCCATTTATGTAGGTTGGTATATAGTATATCTGTATTTTTATGTAGAAAAATTGAAGAGACTGTGCCTCCCCAAAATAATTTCTTAATGTTAAAGTTACATCAATATAGCTGACAACAGAAAAAAAAAATGTTTAAAGCATGGAGCTGTGGCTAATGCCATTCATTGTAGCATATAATCAATGCTCAGAGAAGGTCTTTCTGGCCAAGTAAAGAGCTATTTCAAACCCAAAGTTGGGAGAATTTTTAATCAGAAGCCAAATGATCTAAGTTTTTAAAAAAGCTTACTTTTAAGTCTAGTTCTGTTAGTAACTAGTAATAAGACTTACCTCATTTCTATTCCTTCACTATGAGCATTTTTAACTAGATAAAAATCCATGAAAGTATTATATTCAATGATCTCTATTCTTTCATTCATTTCTGACATTTTATAACTCAACAAAAATTGTTTATTCAGATTTTACAGAGATCAATTCCATCCTGAAGTCACAGACAGTATTAAATGTTGTGTCGCCTATTGGAAAGTGGTAAACCACTACAAATTGTACTTTCCTGTAATAACAGGAAATGTCATAGTTCATATTTTTTGGAGTCAATGGAAAATAGAAAAAGGGTTTATTTTTTTTAACTCATTCCCTTTATTCATTCCAATGTACCAAATATTCCCAATTTTTATTGATACATAACTGTACATATTTATTATGTGCAAATGTTATTGTCATACATGCCTACAATGTGTAGTGATGAAAGTATAGTAATTGGCAAATCCATTACCTCAAACACTTATCATTTCATTTGGCTAAGAACATTTCAAATCTTCTCTTCCAGTTATTTTGTAATATGCAAAAAATTATTAATAAATATAGTCACCCTACTCTACTATTGAATAATGGAATTTATTATTTCTATCTAACAGTACTTTTGTACTCAATAATGAGCCTTGCTTCATACTTTCTTCCCCTTATTTTTCCTATAATAACTACCATTCTACTCTCTACCTCCATGATAACCACATTTTTAGCTCCAACATGGGAGTGAGAACACACAGCATTTGTCTTTCTGTGCTTGGATTATTTCACTTAGCATATTAATTGGAATTTCAACATCTATGGAAACAATTATATAGTTTTTCTCCTTGATTCTATTAATGTGATGTATCATATTTATTGATTTGCCTATGCTGAACCATGCTTGAAACTTGAGATAAATCCCATTTTATCATGGAAAATGATATTTTTAAGTTGTTACTGAATTTGGTTTCTTAGTAGTTTCTTGAGAATTTTTGCATCTATGTTCATCAGAGATATTGGCCTCTAATTTTCTTTATCTATTATGTCTTTTTCTAGTTTTGGTATCAGGGTAATACTGACCTTATGGAATGAGTTTGGAGGTATTTTCTCCTCTTCAATCTTTTGAAATAATTTCAGTAGTTTAGTATTCTTCTTGGAATTTTTACAATAATTAAGCAATGAAGCCACCAGGTCTGGAACTTTCCTTTGATAAGACATTTTATTACTGCTTCTATCTCATTTCTTCAATTATTGGTTGTAATGTCTACTTTTATGACTCTGATTTTATTTATGTAAGTTTCTCTAATTTTTTTCTTAATCTAGCTAAATGTCAATTTTATCATGTTTTTAAAAATCAACATTTCATTTCAGTGATCTTTTTGTGTTTTATTTTGTCCAATTACATTTTTCCTCTGATCTTTATTATTTTTATTCTACTACTAATGTTAGGTTTGATTTATTCTTACTGTTTCAGTTATTGGGGATGCTTCATTCACTTATTTATTTGAAGCCTTTCCACTTTTTTTTTCACAGATGTCAATTACTATAAACTTCCCTGTTATTACTTGTTTTTCTGTATCTCAAAGGTGTTATTATATTGTGTTTCCATTTTTATATGTCTCAAATAATTTTTAAATTTCTTTTTAATTTCTTTATTGACTCTTCCATTGTTCAGGCATAATTGACTTTATTTCCCATTAATTTGTACAGTTTTAACATTCCTTTCATTAGTGTTTTCTAGTTTATTTCCATTGTCATAAGAAAAGATATTGAACATTATTTCATTTTTTTTTACTTTGTTCACACTTATAATGGCCTAACATACAATCTATCCTGTAGAACAGGGGTCCTCAAACTTTTTAAATAGAGGGCCAGTTCACAGTCCCTCATATCACTGGAGGGCCGGACTATAGTTTTTTTTGTTTGTTTGTTTTTGTTTTTTGAAACAGTTTTTGTATATCTATGACAGAAATATGAGGATAAATTTTTAATTTTTGCCCATTTGGACAGTAAAATAATGAATATAGCATCTTTTTATTTTAATTTTCATTTTCCTAATTGTTAATGAAGTTATGCATGTTTTGTTTTGCTTCTGAGACTCTGAGTTGTCTGTTAAGATCTTTTGGCCATTAGTCTCTTGGATTTTTATGTGCTTTTTGTTGGTTTATGTATACGTGTGTGTATACACTCATATATATGGGATGAATACATAGTATCTATATTTTAATAGTAAACAAGCACACACTACACATATATACACACGGAGAGAGAGGAACACTCCTACACTGCTGGTGGGACTGCAAACTAGTTCAACCTCTGTGGAAAGCAATATGGAGATACCTTAAAGCGATACAAGTGAATCTACCATTTGATCCAGCAATCCCATTGCTGGGCATCTACCCAAATGATCCAGTGACACTCTACAAAAAAGACACCTTCACTCGAATGTTTATAGCAGCACAATTCATAATTGCAAGGCTGTGGAAACAGCCCAAGTGCCCATCAATCCTAGAATGGATTAATAAAATGTGGTATATGTATACCATGGAGTACTATTCAGCTCTAAGAAACAATGGTGATATAGCACATCTTATATTTTCCTGGTTAGAGCTGGAACCCATACTACTAAGTGAAGTATCCCAAGAATGGAAAAACAAGCACCAGATATATTCTCCAGCAAACTGGTATTAACTGAGTAGCACCTAAGTGGACACATAGGTACTACAGTAATAGGGTATTGGGCAGGTGGGAGGGGGGAGGGGGGCGGGTATATACATACATAATGAGTGAGATGTGCACCATCTGGGGGATGGTCATGATGGAGACTCAGACTTTTGGGGGGAGGGGGGAAATGGGCATTTATTGAAACCTTAAAATCTGTACCCCCATAATATGCCAAAATAAAAAAAAATTAAAAAAAAAAAAACTAAGCAAGGATAGCAGAACAAATAAACATATATGCCAATCTCACTAATAAACACAAATGTAAATATTCTAATTAAGATATTAGCAAATAACTTCCATCAGAGCCTGAACATAATAACATATCAACACCAAATGTATTCTGCTCAAGAAATGCAGGGTTAGTTCAGTATTACAAAATCTACCAAGTGGATTTACTACATTAAATGATTACAGGGGGAAAAAATATAGTTTAAAAAAATATATGAACAAATTCCTATGCACACTGCACATACCTTATTTTGAAGTAAAAACACAAATAGGTAAAAACACCCACATATGGCCCACGGGCCATAGTTTGAGGACACCTGCTATAGAATGTTCCATGTGTTGTTTAGAAAAACATATATTCTGCATCTGTTGAATGAAATGTTCTGTATATGTCTGTTTGGTCCATTTGGTCAAAAGTACAATTTAACTCCAAAGTTTCTTTGTTAATTTTTCTGACTGGATGATATGTATGTTGCTGAAAGTGGGGTGTTGAAGTTTCCTACTATTATTCTATTGTAGTAAATCTATCTTTTTAGATTTATTAATATTTGTTTTATATATTTGGGTGTTTTGTGTTAAGTGTATATATTTACAATTTTTGTACCATTTTGCTGTATTTTTCCCTTTATCATTATATAATAACCTTTATGTTTTTTTTTCATTTTTACCATTCTTCACTTAAAGGCTATTTTATCTATATAAGTATAGCTACACCCATTCTGTTTTGGTTTCTCTTTGCATGGAATATCTTTTCCCATCCCTTCATTTTCAGTCTGTTCATATCTTTTTAGGTGAAGAGAATTTCTTGTAAACAGGAGATACTCAGAGCTTGCTTTCTTAATCCATTCCACCATTCTATGTTTTTTAATAGGTACATTTAATCCATTTATATTTGAGGTTTTTACTTACATGTAAGGATTTACTATTGCCATTTTGTTAACTTTCTTATAATCTAAATATTTTCTTTTTTTATTTCTTTTTCTGTTCAATCGATTTCAGAGCACAAGTGGTTTTTTGATATATGGATAAATTGTACAGTGATGAAGTCAGAGCTTTTAGTATACCTGTCACTGAAGAGTATGCTTGGTACCTGATAGGTAAATTTTGACTCTTCATCCCCCTTCCATTCTCCTCCCGTCTAAATTTCTAAAGTTCATTATAGCACTCTGTATGATATATGACTATGCATACACATTGTTGTGTTCTCACTTATAAGTGAGTATATATGGTATTTATTTTTCTGTTTCTGAGATGCTTCACTTAGAATTGTAGCTTCCAATTACATCCATGTTGCTGCGAAAGACATTATTTTATTATTATTTTTATGGTCGAATACTATTCTATCTTATATGTATACCATATTTTTTGTCCATTCATCAGTCTATGGGTACTTAGGTGGATTTAATATATATGCAATTGTGTATTGTTTTGCAATAATCATATGAGTGCATGAGCCTTTTTTATATAAAAATATATTTTCCTTTTGGTAGATACCCAGTAGTGGGATTGACAGATCAAATGAAAGGTCTGCTTTTACTTCTTTGAGAATTGTCCATACTGTATTCTATGGAAGTAGTACTGATTTACATTACTGCCAATATGGCATAAGCATGCCCTTTTTACTATATTTGTGCCAACATCTATTGATTTTTGACCTTTAAATAATGGCTATACTGACAGAGATAAAGTGATATCTCATTGTGGCTTTAATTTGCATTTCCCTGATGGTTAGCATTGTTGAGCATTTTTTAGTATATTTTTTGGTCATTTGTATATCTTCTTTTGAAAAAGTCTGTTTATGTCTTTTGCCCATTTTTAATGGAGTTACATGTATTTTCTTGCTGACTTGTTTGAGTTCCTTGTAGATTCTATATGTTAGTCTTTTGTTGGATGCATAGTTTGGGAATACTTTCTTCCATTCTGCAGGTTATTTACTCTCTTGATTATTTATTTTGTTTTGCAGAAACTTTTTTTAATTTAATTAAATCTTATTTATTTATTTTTTATTTTGTTGTATTTGCTTTTGGTATCTTAGTCATAAATTATTTTCTGAGGTCAATGTCCAGAAGAGTTTTTTCTAAGTTTTCTTCTACAATTTTTATGGTGTCAGGTATTACACTGAAGGGTTTAATCCATCTTGAGTTAATTTTTGTGTAGGGTGAGAGACAGGAATCCAGTTACAGTCCTCTGTGAGGGGCTTTCTGATTTTCCAGCACTATTTTTTGAATAAGGGGCTCTTTCCCCCATGTATGTTTTTGTCTGCCTTGTCAAAGTTCATTTTGTTGTCAAATACATGGAAATTAAACAATCTACTGTTGAATAATCTTTGGATCAGTTATGAAATCAAAATAAAAATAAAAAAAAATTTTGATTTGAGTGACATTGGTGACAAAGTTACCAAAATCTCTGGGATACAGGAAAAGCAGTTTTTTTAAATTATTTTTTTAGCACTGCCCTAGAGATTCAGAATTGTTTCCTGCTGCTTTCAGAGAACACTTGGTGGTGGGAACAATGTCATCCCTGACCTTGTCCTTGTTATGTCTGGCTATCTGTTCATGTACCTATTGAGTGAAGATGGGGCCCAAGCTGGTGACTAGAGAATGAAACCTTATTGATATCCACAAACAACTTATACTTTCACTCTGATTATGAACAAGATTTTCTGAAGTTTAGATATTTTTAACAGAATATTTTCATGAGACCAAATATTCTTACACTCTGGGCTTTTTCTGAAAGTTAAAGCCATGTATCTATCTCCACGCACTTTTATAAATAATCCATCTATCTTAATTCTTCCAAGTCCCTTGACTTTGGCCAAACTTCTAGCTATTGCTTATGAACTGTTGAGAATCCTTAATTCGGGCCATACCTCTTTCTAGAAAAAAGAGGCAAAAACCAAACCAAAACCAAAACTCAAAACTTAAAAAAAAATACTGTAAAGATTCACTTTATTTATTATCTTTCAGAATCATACCAAAATGTGGTAGCATTATTCCTGGGAAGATCTATACTCAGGTGATTAAGAAAAAAAAAAAAAAAACACAAAATTGAGCTTAATTTACAGGTGACCTTGCTAGATATATCAACACAAGTGAGGAATATGTTGCCACACATTCAAAGCTGGAGGCTCATAGTTAAAATATTGTGATCTCATTTATTCTAAAAATATAGTGAAATATGCATAGTGCATGAATTGGTCCTTCCATTTTGAGGAGACTCTGATATTCTCTGTATTTCTCCCATCACTCCACTGTTTTTGAAGGGCCCTGTGAGTTCATAGAATTTCATCTGCCATCTATAGGTCATTTCAAGTCACCCAGGACACTACTTTTATGGCCTGCTTTGCTGTTACTATCAGAATGACAGCATTAATGTAGGAATCATTATATTCAACTGTGAAATTATTAGAAGATGGAGTTTTTTTCAAAGTTGAGAATTTGAAATAGCAACGAGGCAGGGTGGTAGAAGGATAACAGAGCATTTTTCTCAGGCAAAAGCACAATGCTTTTCAAAATAATAGTATGCTTTACTTAATGGGATGAAAAATGAATTTCAAATGAACAGCTGGGCACAATTTATCTAAAGTTGTATTAATTAGGAAACAAACCCTGGAATAGCAGCTATAGTCTGATTCACTTTCTGATGAAATAACTATAATCAAGTTTATTTTTCATGATACACTTAACTTTTGTACTCAGCCCAAAGTCAAAGTAAAGTATAATTGTGATACAAATCATTATTTTGTGTAGTCATTTAATAGTAGTGCTAAGTACTAATGTAATTAATGTAATGTGACACATAAGATTGTAGGAATGTAAAATTGCTTTTGATTTACTATACTTTTGTAAGAAGAGGGTCTCCACCTGATATTTTCCACAAAATGCTCCCATGTCATCTTTGTACCAAATTAACCCACTTATACCACATAGCTCAGGGAGCCAAAGTGGAGATTCTTCTAAATCTCTAAAGCATTACCTAAAGATATCTATCTTGACTAGCTACTCTGGGGAAAACTTTTTAAAAGTGTTCAGGGTCTCACTGAGCCACACTCCTTTCATCACTTAACTTTGTGAGCACTTACTCTGCTGGATGATCACAGTGGAATTCTGTATCTCTATGAAAATTCTGTTAGTTCACAGCTAGTGATCAGTAATCCCTAAAGGGTTTGGATATTTTCTGTTTCCCGGTAAAGAGTTTCCCCTATAAATAATTGCAGATATTTAAGGAAGAAGAGGAGAAAGATTAACTAGACACATATTTGATGTGATTTCAGAATATTTCCCAAAGTGTTCTGGCTTCTTCTTATAATGAGGGACTTTGGTTTACATACTTATTCAGATACGGGAATGGGATGAATGTTTGCAATGATCTAACATTATGATTCAAGTCAGATTTCTCCCATTAAATCTCTCTCTTTTATTTTTTAACTGCTAGCTTCTCACCAAAATAAATTTACTTTTCTCCCTTGGACTGCAGCAAAGTTACCGTCCCAACCTTCTCCACAATTGCATGTGGCCACATGACTAAATTCCAACCAACTGAATGGTATCTCAAGTGATGTTTGCCACTTCCAGGTCTGGCCCATAAAACGTCTCCAATGGATTCCTTTATATTATTTTCCCTTCCAGAGTAACCCAGGATACCCCCTATGAAACCTGCATGTGGAAGTTGACAGAGAGGCCATCAGCATGGATCACTCATTGAGTTTCTGGAATCCTCCGTCCCTTTCCTTCAACCTCCACCAAAGGCCACCAAAGATCTCAGACCATTCCAATCATCACAATTACTTTCTTCCCATGGTAAATATAATCATTTTGTATCTTATTCTTATCAGGAAGCTTATTTCCAACTGCCTTTTCTCTCACTAGTATATAGTGCTTAGTTATTAAAAAGGCACAAACAAAACAAAACCAGCTGTGAAAGCACTTTTCAAAAATTCTGGTGTGCACCTCATTGTTTTTCCTTTTCTGGGCAATCTTGGGGAATATAGTAAAAGGGTAGGTCACAAATGATAGTTGTCCCCTATCATTTCTAATTATTAAATCTTTTAATTCCATAATACTAATAAAAATATCTTATTTCAATTTCATTTAGTGTGCATTGCCACTGAGTTCAGATTTTGGTAGACAATCTATGTAATTATTTTTTTAATTGTATTTATTTTATTTTATTTTTTGTTTCTTTGTTTTATTTTATTTATATTTTTATTTCAGCATACTATGGGGCTACACATATTAAGGTTACGTATATTGCCCATGCCCCCTTCCCCGCTTGAGTCAGAGCTTCAAGCATGACTATCCCCCAGATGATGCACATCTCACTCATTATGTATGTATATACCCATCCCCTCCTCATCCCCCTTCCCACCTGCCTGACACCTAATAAATGTTATTCCTATGTGTCCACTTAGGAGTTGATCAGTTAATACCAATTTGCTGGTGAGTACATGTGGTGCTTGTTTTTCCATTCTTGGGATACTTCACTTAATAGAATGGGTTCCAGCTCTATCCATGAAAATGCAAGAGGTGCTATATCACCATTGTTTCTTAAAGCTGAATAGTACTCCATGGCATACATATACCACATTTTATTAATCCACTCATGGATTGATGGGCACTTGGGTTGTTTCCACAACTTTGCAATCGTGAATTGTGCTGCTATAAACATTCGAGTGCAGGTGTCTTTTTTGTAGAGTGTCATTTGATCTTTGGGGTAGATGCCCAGTAGTGGTGTTGCTGGATCAAATGATAGATCTACTTGTATCACTTTAAGGTATCTCCATATTGTTTTCCACAGAGGTTGAACTAGTTTGCAGTCCCACCAGCAGTGTACGAGTGTTCCTGTCTCTCTGCATCCACGGCAAAATTTATTGTTTGGGGACTTTTTGATAAAAGCCATTCTTACTGGAGATAAGTGATATCTCATTGCAGTTTTGATTTGCATAGGAAAAGCAGTTTTAAGTATTTAGTTGCATAGAAGCAATGTCCCTTCTATTTAACATAGCGCTAAATGCATACATCAAAAAGAAACAAAGTTTACAAATTAAAAACCTAATCACATTTCATGGAACTATATAAACAAGAAGAAACCAAACCAAAAGCCAGCAGAAGTAAATAAATAACAAATAGCAAAACATAATTAAATAAAATTGAAACTAAAAATTATGAGAGATGATCAATGAATCTACAAATTGGTCATTTGAAAAGATAAACAAAATTGATAGATCATTAACTGGATTAACAAAGAAAAGAAGAGATATGATTCTAATAAGTTTAATCAGAAATGAAAAAAGAGACATTACAAGAAATGCAAAAGATCATCTGAGACTACTTTGAATACCTCTATGCACACAAATGAGAAAATCTATAGGAAATGAATACATTTTTGGAAATGTACAACTTCCCAAGCTTGAATCAGGAAGAAATAAAAATCCTGAATCGACCAATAATGAGTAGTGTGATTCAATCAGTAATAATAATATAAAACACCCAACAACAGCAACAACAAAAAGCCCATGACCAGATGCATTCATAATTGAATTCTACAATACCCATAAATAAGAAATGACACTTATCCTACTGAAACCTTCCATAGAATTGAGAAGGAGGGAACCCTCCTTGATTTATTCTACAAACCCACTATAACCCATATACCAAAGCCCAGAGAGGACACAACAACCTCAAAACCAATATCCTTGATGAACTTAAATGTAAAAATTCTCATCAAAATACTAGAAAACTAAATCTGAAAGCACATAAAAAAGATAATTAACCATAATTAATTGTGTCTCATTGCAGGAATACAATGATCATTCAACATTCACAAATAAATAAAGTGATCCACCACAGAAATAGACTGAAAAAGAAAAGCCATATGATCATCTCAATAGATGCGGAGAAAACATTAGGTAACATCCAGCACCACTTCATGATAAAAATCCTCAACACACTAGGCATAAAAGGAACAAAGCTCTAAATTAAAAAGTTATGCATAACAAACCCATAGCCAGTCTTGTACTGAATGGGAAAAAGTTGAAACCACTGCTCGTAAGATCTGGAACAAGACAAGGATGTCTAGTGACACCACTTTTATTCAACATAATACTGGAAATTCTAGCCATAGAAGTCAGGCAACAGAAAGAAAGAAAAGGCAGCCAAATCTGAAAAAAAAGGAGGTCACACTATCCCTGTTTGCTGATTATATGATCTTATATTTAGAATACCCTAAAGACTCCACCAAAAGATTCCTAGAATTGATATTAATATAGTAAGTCAAGTCTCGGGTTACAAAATTAACCCAGTTATACAAAAATCAGTAGTATATCTCTATACTTACATCAGCCAAGCTGAGAATCAAGTCCAGAATTCAATCCTACTTACAATAGTTGCAAAACAAACAAACAAACAAAATTACCTAGGAATATTTAACCAAGGAGGTGAAAGTTTCTTTAAGGAGAACCACAAGACATTGATCAAAGAAATTGTTGAAGATGATAAAATATGTAAAATATATCCATGTTCATGGATTGGAAAACTGAATAGTGTCAAAATGTCCATATTGCCCAAAGTGATTTATAGATTAAATGCAATTCCCATCAAATTAGCAACATAATTTTTCACAGAAATAACAAAAAATTCTGAAATTTATAGGAAATCTCAAAAGAGCCTGAATAGCCAAAGCAATCCCAAGCAAAAGGAACAAATCTGGAAGCATCATATTATCCAACCTCAAATTATAATACAAGGCTATAGCAACAAAAACAATGGTATTAGTATAAAACGGGACACATAGATCAATGGAACAGATTAGATAACTCAGAAATATATCTTTTTTTTTCTTTCATCCTTTCTTACTGTCTTCTTTTGGAGTTAAGTGATTTTTTTCTAGTAGTACATTTTTATTTGATTCTATTTATTACTAGAATATCTATTATGAAGTTTTCCATTGTGGTTGCCATGAGGCTTACAAAAAACTTCTTATAGTTATAGCAATTTATTTTAAACTGATAACAACTTAACTTTGATTACACAGAAAACCAGAATAACAACAAACTTTATATATTAACACCACCCCCTCCTCCATTTTGACTTACTGATGTTTCAAGTTGCATCAGTTTATATTGCCTATCTCTGAAATAATTGTTGTCATTAGTATTAATTTTAATAGTTTTGTCTTTTAGTCTTTATACTTAAGATATAAGTGGCTTTCTTACTTTAAAATATATTACAATGTTCTGAATGTTTTTGTTTTCTTTTTTCTACAGTTGAGTTTAATATCTTCAGATGTTTTCTTATTACACATTATTATCCATTTCTTTCAGATTGACAACTTTTATTCAGCATTTTTCTTAGGAGAGTTCTGGTGTTGGGGAATTCCCTCAGGTTGTATTTGTTTGATCTTTTCTTCATGTTGCAAAAATAAATTTGCTGGGCACAGTATTCTTATTTGGCAGGGTTTTTAAAATCTCTCTTTCAGCACTTTAATATACTACTCCACTCTCTAATTACCTGTAAGAGTTCTGAGAAATCTTCTAGAAGCTATATGAGGAAATTTCAAAAATGTCATGGAAATATGAAATTAAAATAAAGGAATTAAAGGTATTAACTTTATTTATCATCAATAACTCCATAAATGTCAACACACTTTTGTATGAAATAATATTAGTCATTTAGTCCATCCCTAAAGTCCAACCTATTCATGAAGGTTTTCATCTCAAAACCTAATTATCTCCCAAATAGTCTACCTTCAAATGCCATTGAGATTTAGGAATTCAATATATGAATTTTGGGGAGCCAATGATATTACATTAATTATAATCATGGTGTATAGTCCTCTTAATATGTTGGTGAATTCAATTTGCTAGTACATTTTGAGGAGTTTTGAATCAATAAGTAATAAATTATTTTTTGAATTATAAGTGATACTGGCATTCAGTTTTATTTTCTTGCAATGCCTTTGGCTTTGATATTAATGTAATTCTGATCTCTTAGAAATAGTTAGAAAGTGTGTTTCCCTATTTAATATTTTTTAACAGTTTGAGAAGGATTGGTGTTAATTCCTTTGCAAATAGTTGATAAAATTCATCAGTAAAGCTGTAGGACCTACAGCATTGCTTCTTTGGGGGACTTCTTACTACTGATTCAATCTATTCACTACTTATTAGTATAATCAGATTCATCCTTTCTTCATGATTCAATCTTGTAAGATCTCATGTCTCCAGAAATTTTTTTTTCCATTTCTTAAACATATCCAATTCCTTGGCATACACTTGCTTTTATTATTCACTTATAGTCATTTTTATTTCTGCAAATTCAATAGTAATTTCCCTCTTATTTCTGAGTTTTATAATTTGAATCCTCTTTTTTTTTCTTAGTCAATCTAGCTAAGGTTTTTCATTTCAAAGAACTAACTTTTCTTGAATTAATTTTTCTATTGTTTCATTTATCTACACTCTAATCTTATTATTTTCTTCTCTAACCTGTCTTTTTGTTTAGTTTGTTCTCCTTTTCCAAATTTTTCACAGACTAAAGTTAGGTTATTTATTTGAGATCTTTTTAATTCACGTGTTTGCAGTTATAAATTTCTCTCTTAGCACTGCTTTAACTACATCACATGAGTTTAGGTGTATTGCTTATTTGTTTTCATTTGGTATTTTTTATTTGCCTTGTGATTTCTTTATTAATTTGGAGGTTGATTAGTAGTGTGTTGTTTAATTACTCCATAATTTAAAATTTTAAATTTTTCTCTTTATTAAAGTTGACCAAACTTTCCACTCAATGAGTTCCAAAACTTATTATCAAACCAGTTACAAAAAAGAGTAGATCTTTTAATGGAAAATTTAAACAAGTGGAATCAAAATCCTAAAGCATTTACTTGAAAAATTGTGACATGAAATGAAACATAGCTTTATCAGTACAATCCTAAAGAAAAATCATAATCAAAGCAATGTCTATCATGAGGTGGAAGTGGTCTGGTCAAAGCAAAAGTGGACCAGTCAAGAGCAAAGATCATGGCAAGAGCTTTTTGGAATACTTAAAGCATTTTGCTTGTTGACTTTCTACAGGGCCAAAGAGCAATATCATCTAGTTATTATGTGAGTGTTTTGAGAAAATTGGCCAACACCTTATCAGAAAGATGCCAAAAAATTTTCACCAGAGAGTCCTTCTCCTCCATGCTAATGCTTCTGTTCATTCTTCACACTAATAAGGGTAATTTTGTGAAAGTTTCAATATTAAATCTTTGGGATTCCATCCTATAGTCCTGATTTGACATATTTGACTTCTTTTTACTTCTTAATGTTAAAAATATCTTTAATGGGCATCTATTCTTTTTCAGTTAATAATGTAAAAAAATGCATTAATATGGTTAAATTCCCACTGAGTTATTTTGGGATGGACTAAATGGTTTCTATCATTGCTTACAAAATTTTCTTGACTTGGATAGAGGTTATGTTGAGAAATAATGTTTATACTTTCCGTTTTAAACTTTCAAATCCACTTTTCCATGAACTTTTTGAAGTCCCTTCATATTATTCAGCATTAAGAGAAAACAAATCATGCCATTTGGGAAAGCGTGGATGGACCTGGAGGATATTACTTATGTGAAATAAAAAAAGACAGAGAAAGAAAAATACTTCATGATCTTACTTATACATGGAAACTTAAAAAAAGTTAAATTTAGAGCAACAGTGAGTAGAATGGTGATTGGAAGAAGCTAGTGAATAAGTGAAATGATGAAATATTGGTCAATAGGTATACACTTTTAGTTATAAGTTCTGAAGATCTAATGTACAGCATGGTAAATATATTTGATAATCATGTACATTTGAAATTTGGTAAGAGAATAAATCTTAAGTGTTCTCATCACAAAATAAAGTAATACATTACCTTATGTACATGTTAACTCATTTGACTGTAGAATTTATTACACAGGTACATTAACATAAAAACATCACCTGGTGTACTATATATATATATATATATATATATATATATATACAATTTTTAATTTGTCAATCATACCTCAATAAATGTGAAAATAAAACAAAGTAGAGTATTAAAGTTTTCAACTGTTACTGTAGAACTATTATTTCTCCATTCAGCTTTGTCAGTTTTACTTCCTATACTTTGGAGCTCTGTTGTGTGGTGCATATATGTTTTTAATTGTTATGTCTTCCTTACTAATTGACTTTCTATCCAATATTTAATGTTCTTCCTTTTCTTTTGCAATGGTTTTTGACTCAAAGTCTGTTTTGTCTTAGTATAGACATGTCAGCTATCTTTTGGGTTCTATTGTAATAAAATATCTTTTTCCATATTTTCAACATATTTTGTCTTTTTATTTATTTCAGTGTATTATGGGGGTACAAATTTTAAGGTTTCAAATAATGCCCTTGCCCCCCTCCCCCCACAAGTTTAAACTTAAAATAAGTTACTTGCAATCAGAATATAATTGTATCATGTTTTCTTAATCTTTTCTTCCTATCGCTACATTTTTTTTTGGAAATCTTTATTCACTTACACAAAATGTAGCTCCAAATAATAAAAGTCTTACTGCTGCCATTTTGCTATTTATTTTCTTTATGTCTATTAGCATTTTTGTGCCTAATTTTTCCCATTAATGCCTTCTTCTGTATTTAGTTTATTTTTATATTGACATATTTTCATTTACTTCTTCTTTCTTTTTGTGTATGTTATATGGATATTTAATATGTGGTTACAATTGGAATTATATATAACATCTTAAGTTATAACAATCTAATTTGAATTGATGTATCTTTACTTCCATCATATACAAAAATTAAGCTATTACTAAGATCTCCTATCCCTTTATGTTACTGCTGTCACAAATTATATCTTCACACTGTTCACCACATAATACAGTTTGTTCATCACTTTAAAGCATTTGTCTTTTTAATCATGTAAAAAATTGTAAGTGGAATTACACACCAAAATTACAATACTTATTTAAATATTTGAACATATTAGTCTCTTTACTATAGATTTCTATTTATTAATATACACTTAAATTATTTTCTTGCATCATTTATTTCAAACTGAATGACTCCATTTTTGTAGGGCAAATCCAGTGGAAATAAATACCCCTAAGGTTTCTTTTATTATTATTTCAAAGTATTAAGGGATTATAAATATTTTAAGTTACATGAATCATGTTTATAATGTTTGAATTTCAGCTATAGGTGTGCCCATCACCCAAATAGTGTTTATTTTACCCATTAGGTAACCTACCCATTAAGTAGGTTATTTTTCCCTCCTCTCACATGTGTGCTCATCAGTTAGTTCAAATGTAATAATGAAGATGTGATGTTTGTGTTTCCATTCTTTAGATACTTAACTTAGGAAAACACTCCCCAGTTCCATACAGATTGTTGAAAATGGCATTAATTAATATTTTTAATGGCTGATCAGTACTCCATGTTATACACATACATTTTGTTAAACCACTCATAAATTTATGGGCACTTGGATTGATTACATACCTTTACAATTGTGACTTGTGCTGCAATAAACATTAAATTACAGGTGTCTTTTGGATGAAAAGTCTTCTTTTCCCTTCAGTAGATACCCAGTAGTTGGATTGCTTGAACAAATGGTAGGCATACCTTTAGTCCTTTGAGGAAATGCCATAATGTTCTATAAGGGTGGTGTGAATTTGCATTCAAACCAAAAGTAGACAAGTATTCCTTTCTCTCTGTCCATATAAACATCTGTTGTTTTTAGACTTCTTATTAAAAGCAATTCTGGCTGGGGTAAGGCGATATCTCACTGTGTTTTAATTTGAATTTCCCCGATAATTAGTGATATTGAACTTTTTTTCCATAAGTTTATATGCCATTTGTCTTTCTTCTTTTGAGAAACTTCTGTTCCTGTCTTTTTGCCACTTTTTAATAGCATTGTTATTTTCTTCCTGATTTGATTGAGTTCTTTGCAAATTCTAGATATCAGCTTTTTTTTGGATGTGTAACTTGCAAATATTTTCTCCCATTCTATATGTTGTCTATCTGCTTTATTTATTGTTTCCCTAGCTTTGCAGAAGCTTTTTAATCAAATCAAATTTATTAATTTTTATTGTTTCCATGATTGTCACTCAGGTCTTAGTCATAAATTATTTGCTTAGGCCAGTATATAGAAGAGATTATCCTACATTTGCCTGTAGAATTTTTATAGTTTCATGCCTTAGATTCAAGTCTTTAACTAACCTGAACTAATTTTTGTGACTGGTAAGAGATAGGGGTCCTGTTTCATTCTTCTGAATGTAGCTATTCATTTTTTCCAGCACCATTTGTTGAATACCGCTTCTTTTCCCCAGTGTACACTTTTATCTGCTTTGTTGAAGATCAGTCAGTAGTACCTAGATGGTTTTATAACTCGGTCCTCTGTTCTGTTCTATTGGTGTAGGTCTCGATTTTTGTTCCAAGACCATGCTGTTTGGTTACTATAGCCTGGTAGTATAGTTTGAAGTCTGGTAAATTGATGCCTCCTAATTTGTTCTTTTTGCTTAAGATTGCTTTTGCTATACAAGGTCTTCTCTGGTTTCATATGAAGCATAAAATTATTTTTTCTGGATCTGTGAAGTATGACTTTGGTAACTTAATGGTGATTGCACTGAAGTTGTAAATCACTTTGGGTAGTATGGACATTTTGACAATGTAATTCTACCTAGTCATGAGCATAAAATATTTTTTCATTGTTTATATACACTGTGATTTCTATCCTCAGAGTTTCATAGGTTTCCTTGTACAGATATTTAACCTGCTTGGGTAAGTATATTCCCAGGTATTACATTTTCTTTTTAGCTATTGTAAATGGTATTGAGTCTTTAATTTGACTCTCGATTCACTGTTATTGGTATATAGAAATGCTACTGACTTATGTACATTGGTTTTGTATCCTGAAGCTTTGCTGAATTTATTTATCACTTTCAGGACAATCTTGGTGGAATCCTTGGGATTTTGCTATATACAATATCATGTCATCAGCAAAGAGCAATAGTTTGACATCTTATTTCCTGATTTGGATAACCTTTATTCTTTTCTCTTGATTAATTGCTCTGACTAGGACTTCCAGCGCTGTGTTGAATAGAAGTGTTGACAGGGGACATCCTTGTCTTGTTCCAGTTCTTATAAGAAATGCTTTCAACTTCTCATTAAGTATGTTGTTAGCTGTTGGTTTGTCATATATGCCTTTATATTTCTGAGACATGTTCCTTTTGTGCCTAGTTTTTTGAGCATTTTTATCATGAAAGTGTGCTGAATTTTGTTGAATGCTTTTTCTACATATATTGAGATGATCATATGGTCTTTCTCTTTGCCTTTTTTAAGTGGTGAATCACATTTATTGAATTTCTGTATGTAGAATCATCATTTAATTCCTGGGATGAAGCCCACTTGGGGTCCCTGTGTATTATTTTGGGGTGTTCTGTTGAATTTGGTTTGCTAGTATTTATTGAGGATTTTTGCATCTATATTCATAAGAGATATTGGTCTATAGTTTTCCTTTTTTGTTGTGTTCTTTCCTGGCTTTGGTACCAAGTTGATACTGGCTTCATGGAATGAGTTAGGGAGGAATTCCTCCTCAATATTATGTAATATTTTCTGTATTATTGGTACCAGGTCTTTACTGTAGGTCTGGTACAATTTTGCTGTGAATCCATTTGGTCCAGGTATTTTTTTGGAGGCATTTTGATTACTGCTTCAATCTCACTGTTCATTATTTGTCTGTTTAGAAGTTCTATTTCTTCATGGTTGAATCTTGGTAGGTTGTGTTTTTCTGAAAACTTGTCCATTTATTTTATGCTCTATAAGGTTATGTGTGTAGAGATTTATGTAATATTTATGGATGATTTTTGTATTTCTGTGGTATCAGTTATAATGTCAAATATTTTTATTTCTGATTGAGCTTATTTGGGTCCTTTCTCTTCTGTTTTTGGTTAATCTAGCACAAGGTCTGTTGATTTTATCTTTTTAAAGAACCAACTTTGAGTTTCATTAATCTTTTGAATTGTTTTTTGTTTGTTTGTTTTCCACTTTATTGAGTTCTGCTCTGATATTTGTTATTTGTTTTCTTTTGTTGGCTTTGGGTTTATTTTTTTCTTATTTTTCTAATTCCTTAATATTTCTGTCTTCTGATGTATACATTTAAGGATATCAATTTTCTTCTGATTAATGCTTTTGCTTTGTCCCATAGATTTTGATAAATTGTGCCTCCTTTGTTGTTCAATTCAAAGAACTTTTTGATTTCTGTTGTAATTTCATTCTTCACCCAAGAATCATTCAGCAACTGATTGTTTAATTTTAATGATTTTTATAAGTTTGAGTGTTTCTCTTGTGATTGATTTCTAGTTTAATTCTGATGTGGTCTGAGAAAGTACTTGGTATGATTTTGATTTTGTTTTTTAATTTGTTGGAACCTGTTTTAAAACCTAAGATATGATTAATTTGGATAATGTCCAACATACTGTTGAGAAGAATGTGTATTCTGTAGTTTTTTAGTAGAATGTTCTATAAATGTCTGTTACATCCATTTGATTTAGAGTTTGGTTTAAGTCTATTGTTTATTTACTTATTTTATGCTTGATGATTTGTCAAGCTCATGCAGTGGGATGTTGATCTCCCTAGCAATTATGATGGTGATATTTATTTATTTGCTTAGCTCCAGTAAAATTTGCTTTATGTATCTTGGAGCTCCTGTGTTTGATGCATATATATTTAGTATTGATATGTCTTCCTATTAAATTGCTAAATATAATGACGCTCTTTCTCTCTCTTAACATGTAGGCTTAATGTACATTTTATCTGATATGATAATAGATACTCCTCCTCTCTTTTGGTATCCATTTGCGTGGAATATTTCTTCTCATTCTTTTACATTTAATCTGTGTGTGTCCTTGTGGTTTGGATGTGTTTTCAGCAAACAGCACATAATTAGGTTGTGGTTTCTCATTTCTTCAGCCAGCCTATGTATTTTGTGAATAACATTCAGTCCATTAATGTTAATTAAAAGCATTGATATGTGGAATGTTGATATGTCCATCTTATTGGGTAATCCCTTACTGCTTTGTTTTACCACTTGTTATATTATTTTATAAGATTTTTGAATTTGAAGGGTTTTTTTTTTTTAGTGATTTTACACGAGTGGGTATCCGTTGTGCTGATTTCTACATAATGCTGTTCTGAGTATTTCATGCAGGGCAGGTCTAGTCATGACAAGTGCCCTCAGTGTTTGCTTGTCTAGAAATTCTTAATTTTTCCATTGATAGTGAAGGTTAGTTTTACAGGATACAAAATTTTAGACTGGCCATTGTTCTGTTTAAGTTGATTGAAAAAGGGTCACCAAACACTTCTGGCTTTAAGGTTTCTTTTTTTTTTTTTTTTTTTTCCTTTTCTTTTTTTTTTTTATTTTGGCATATTATGGGGGTACAGATTTTCAGGTTTCAATAAATGCCCATTTCCCCCCCTCCCCCCAAAAGTCTGAGTCTCCATCATGACCATCCCCCAGATGGTGCACATCTCACTCACAATGTATGTATATACCCGCCCCCCTCCCCCCTCCCACCTCCCCAATACCCTATTACTGTAGCACCTATGTGTCCACTTAGGTGCTACTCAGTTAATACCAGTTTGCTGGAGAATATATCTGGTGCTTGTTTTTCCATTCTTGGGATACTTCACTTAGTAGTATGGGTTCCAGCTCTAACCAGGAAAATATAAGGTGTGCTATATCACCATTGTTTCTTAGAGCTGAATAGTACTCCATGGTATACATATACCACATTTTATTAATCCATTCTTGGATTGATGGGCACTTGGGCTGTTTCCACAGCCTTGTAATTATGAATTGTGCTGCTATAAACATTCGAGTGCAGGTGTCTTTTTTGTAGAGTGTCACTGGATCATTTGGATAGATGCCCAGCAATGGGATTGCTGGATCAAATGGTAGATTCACTTGTATCGCTTTAAGGTATCTCCATATTGCTTTCCACAGAGGTTGAACTAGTTTGCAGTCCCACCAGCAGTGTAGGAGTGTTCCTCTCTCTCCGCAACCACGCCAGCATTTATTGTTTGGAGATTTTTTGATAAAGGCCATTCTCACTGGGGTTAAGTGATATCTCATTGTGGTTTTGATTTGCATTTCCCTGATGATTAGAGATGTTGAGCATTTCTTCATATGTTTGTTGGCCATTCTTCTGTCTTCTTTAGAAAAATTTCTGTTCAAGTCCTTTGCCCACTTTTTAATGGGGTTATTTGATTTTTTCATCCTAATTTTCGTGAGTTCTAAGTATATTCTAGTTATCAGTCCCTTATCGGATGCATAGGATGCAAAAATTTTCTCCCATTCTCTAGGTTGTCTGTTTACTTTCATGACTATTTCTTTGGCTGTGCAGAAGCTTTGTAGTTTGATCATGTCCCATTTATTTATTTTTGTTGCTGCTGTGATTGCCTTTGGGGACTTCTTCATAAACTCTTTGCCCAGGCCGATGTCTAGGAGAGTGTTTCCAACTTTTTCCTCTAGAGTTCTAATAGTTTCATATCTTAGGTTTAAGTCTGTTATCCAGCGTGAGTTGGTTTTTGTGAGAGGTGAAAGGTGTGGGTCCTGTTTTAGCCTTCTACAGGTGGCTATCCAGTTTTCCCACCACCATTTATTGAAGAGGGATTCTTTTCCCCAGCATATGTTTTTGTCTGCTTTGTCAAAGATGAGATGGCTATATGAGGATGGTTTTATATCAGGATTCTCACATCTGTTCCACTGGTCAATATTCCTGTTTTTGTGCCAATACCATATTGTTTTAATTACTACAGCTTTGTAGTATAGTTTGATATCTGGCATATTAATGCCTCCCATTTTGTTTTTGTTGCCTAGAATTGCTCTTGATATTCGGGGTCTTCTTTGGTTCCATACGAAGCGTAAAATTATTTTTTCTATATCTGTGAAGAATGCTGATGGGATTTTAATAGGTATTGCATTGAATCTGTAGATCAGTTTGGGTAGTATAGACATTTTGATGATATTGAGTCTGCCGATCCACGAGCATGGTATGGATTTCCATCTGTTTACATCCTCTGCTATTTCCTTCCTCAGTGTTTCATAGTTCTCCCTGTAGAGGTCTTTTACCTCTTTAGTTAAATATATTCCTAGGTACTTTAATTTCTTTGTTGCTATTGTGAAGGGAATTGAGTCTTTGATTTGGTTCTCAATTAGATTGTTGTTGGCGTATATGAATGCCTCTGATTTCTGTGTATTAATTTTGTATCCTGAGACTTTACTAAATTCATTGATCAGTTCCAGGAGTTTCTTGGTTGAATCCTTGGGGTTTTCTAGATACAATATCATATCATCAGCAAACAGTGAAAGTTTGATCTCTTCTGCCCCTATTTGGATACCTTTGATTCCATTTTCCTGTCTGATTGCTGTAGCCAAGACTTCCAGCACTATGTTGAACAGAAGTGGAGATAGTGGGCAGCCTTGTCTGGTTCCAGTTCTAAGTGGGAATGATTTCAATCTTTCCCCATTCAGTATGATGTTGGCTACGGGTCTGTCATATATGGCTTGTATCATTTTTAGGTATGTCCCTTCTATGCCTATTTTCTTAAGTGTTCGTATCATGAAAGGGTGTTGAATTTTGTCAAAAGCTTTTTCTGCATCTATTGAAAGAATCATGTGGTCTTTGTTTTTGCTTCTGTTTATGTGGTGAATTGCATTTATAGATTTACGTATGTTGAACCATCCCTGCATCCCTGGGATGAAGCCCACTTGGTCATGGTGGATTATTTTTTTGATAAGTGTCTGGATTCGGTTAGCTAAGATTTTGTTGAAAATTTTTGCATCTATATTCATTAGGGATATTGGTCTGTAGTTGTCTTGTTTTGTTGCATCCTTTCCTGGTTTGGGTATCAGGGTAATATTCGCTGCATAAAAGGTGTTGGGGAGGTTTCCATTCTTCTCGATGTTGTGGAATAGTTTCTGCAAGATAGGTACTAGTTCTTCTTTGTAAGTATGGTAAAATTCAGGTGTGAAGCCATCTGGACCGGGACTTTTCTTTTTAGGGAGATTTTTAATTGCTGTTTCTATTTCAGCTGTTGAGATTGGTCTGTTCAGGGAATCTATTTCTTCCTGGTTGAGCCTAGGGAGGCTGTGTGTTTCTAGAAATTTGTCCATTTCCTCCACATTTTCCAGTTTGTGTGCATAAAGATTTTTGTAGTATTCATAATTGTATCTTGTATCTCTTTGGGATCAGTTGTGATATCTCCTTTTTTATTCCTGATGGAGCTTATTAGAGATTTCTCTTTTCTGCTTTTCGTTAGCTTAGCCAATGGCGTGTCAATTTTGTTTATTTTTTCAAAGAACCAACTTTTTGTTTTATTAATATCCTGAATAGCTTTCCTGTTTTCAATTTCGTTTAGTTCTGATTTAATCTTGTTGATTTCACTTCTTCTGCTGGGTTTGGGGTTGGTCTGTTCTTCTTTTTCCAGCTCTTTGAGTCGTTTCATTAGATTGTCTATTTGTGATCTTCTTGCCTTTTGGTTATACGCATTTATGGAGATAAACTTTCCTCTCAGAACTGCTTTAGCTGTGTCCCAGAGGAGTTGATAACTTGTCTCTCCATTGTCGTTTTCTTCATAGAAGTTTTTTATTTCCGTCTTGATTTCTTCATTTACGAAGTAATCATTTAGTAGGAGGTTGTTTAATTTCCACGTTTTTGTGTAGAAATGTGAGTTTCTGTTAGGGTTGATTTCTAGTTTTATTCCACTGTGATCTGAGAGGGTACATGGTATGATTTCTATTTTTTTAAATTTCTTGAGATTTTCTTTGTGTCCTAGGATATGGTCAATCTTAGAGAATGTCCCGTGAGCTGATGAGAAGAACGTATATTCAGTGGATTTTGGATAGAATGTTCTGTAGATGTCTGTCAGACCCAATTGTTCTAGAGTTTTGTTTGAGTCCATTATTTCTTTATTAATTTTCTGTTTGGAGGATCTGTCTCGTGCCGTCAGTGGGGTGTTGAAATCTCCGGCGATTATGGAGTTGCTATTAATCCATTTGCTTAGCTCCAGTAAGCTTTGCTTTATGAATCTGGGTGCACCTAAGTTGGGTGCATATATATTTAAAATTGTTATCTCTTCTTGTTGGACTGTGCCCTTCACCATTATATAATGACCCTCTTTGTCTTTTACTACTTTTGTTGGTTTAAAAACTAAATCGTCTGAAATTAGAACTGCCACACCAGCCTTCTTTTGGCTTCTATTTGCTTGGAATATTGATCTCCACACTTTTATTTTTAGTCTATGTGCATCCTTGCAGGTTAAATGTGTTTCCTGAAGACAGCATATACTTGGCCTGTATTTTCTTATCTATTCAGCCAGCCTATGTCTCTTGAGTGGAGAGTTTAAGCCATTCACATTTATTGAGAGAACTGATAGGTAAGGTAGATTACTGATCATTCTGTTGGGTTGGATGTTGTTGCTATGATTTCTGTCTTGAGCCATTGTAATATCTGGCCTTTAATATCTTTGGGTTTTGGTTGTTTTTATATCCGTGGATTATTATTATGATGTTCCATGCATAACGCTGTTTTAAGTACTTCTTGTAGGGCTGGTCTTGTCTTGGTGAATTCTCTGAGCCTTTGCTTGTCTGAGAATGTTTTTATTTCTCCTTCATATATGAAGCTTCATTTTGCAGGGAATAAGATTCTAGGCTGGGCATTGTTTTTTTTTCAAAAGAGTGAGAATGGGGCCCCAGTCTCCCCTTGCTTGTAAAGTCTCATTAGAGAAGTCTGATGTTATTCGAATTGGCTTTTCCTTGTATGTCACTTGCTTCTTTTGTCTTACAGCTCTTAGAAGGGCCTCTTTAGTTGATACTTTGGTCAGTCTGATGACTGCATGACGTGACGTCTTCCTGTTTGCATTGAATCTCCCAGGGGTCCTCTGGGCTTCTTGAACTTGTATATCGAGATTTTGAGCAAGGCCTGGGAAATTTTCCTCTATTATATCTTCAAAAAGCTTGTCCAGCCCTTGAGTGTTGTCTTCCTCCCCTTCGGCTAAACCTATGACCCTCACGTTAGGTTTTTTCACATAATCCCACAGCTCTTGTAGGCTTTGGTCTTTTCTCTTGTTTCTCTGCTGTATTTCTGTGACTGATTTATTTAATTGGAAGGTGTTATCTTCAAGCTCTGAGATTCTTTCTTCTGCTTGATCTACCCTGTTCCTGAGACTTTCCACAGTATTTTGTAGATCTCTGAGTTGATTCTTCATCTCCAGGACTTCGGTAAAAGTTTTCTTCACTGTGTCAATCTCTTTGTTGAACCTTTGTTCCATTTCTTGGAGGTTTTTTGTGTTTTCTTGGTGTTGGTTATTGAGTTGTTGTTGCAGCTGGGTGAGTGTTCTTATGATCCACATATGAAATTCCTTTTCTGTCATATTGGTTGCCTGATTTTGGTCGGTGTCCGTTTCTAGGGGGCTGGTGCTCCTCCTTGGGGGTGTGTTTTCCGTTTGGTTCTTCATATTTCCTGAGTTCTTTCGCTGATTTCTTCCCATGTCGATCAGTTGTTGTTTCTTTCCTTAGGTTATTGTTTGGGTATTCACACACCTTGTTTAGTTTCTGATTCGTTAGGTGGTGCCTGTGGGTGAAATTGGACCACTCCCTGTATATTGAGTCAGTGGATGCCGTGGAAAGGGTGTGCAAGATGCCGTCCCTGTCAGTAGGTGGCCTTTGCTTAGGGGAACAGGCTATGGTGTTGATTTTGAGTCCTGTTATCAGCTTTCGTTCTGGGCGGAGCTGGGTTGGATAAGCCTGCCCTCAGGCCGTTAGCAGGGGTCAAAGTTCTGTTCTCAGCTTCCAGGGAAAGCTGTCAGGGTGGGGCGGGAATGGTCCCGCTCAGCCAGAAAGTCTGGTTGTGGAGGTGGGGCTGTCTGAGACCCGCAGTCTGCAGCAGGCCTCGCTTCTTTCCACCCTCCACAACTCTGCAGCTACTCCTGGGCCTCTGCCAGGAGGCCAGACCACAAGCCACCAGGCCTCCCCAGACTGTGGTGCCGGCGGGGAGGTTCCCTGCACAGGAATGCCACCTGGGTTGGGTGCAAGGCCTCCTCCTGGGAGGAGGGTTGTCCTCTAGGGCGCCGATCCGCCCCTGGAGGCACACAGCCCTCAGTAGGCTGTTCACGTATAACCCTTCTGTGCCCCGGGCAATGCTAGCCCTCGGTGCAGGGGATCTGGTCTGCAGGTCGGACCTCTGGGTCCCAGAGTTCAAACTGTATTCCCACCAGGGAGAGGATTTCCGGTCCTAATTCACCCACAGGGAGCCCAAGCTGGGTCTATGTCTCTCAGCCTCTGAGTCGGCACTGTTTTCCTGGGAACACGGTGCCAGCAGCACCTGGGTGGGCCGGCGGGGTCCCAAACGGGAAGGTCCCGTTCCCTGGAGGTGCCTCCTGCTGGTGGCTGTATTGTCTCTCTGGGCAGCCGCGGGTAGGGTCGGCGGAGGGGAGGAGGAGGCAATATGGCGCCTGCTGGGGTCCGTGCACACGGAGGTGCCCGGAGGAAGTTGGGAACCTGGTGCCACGTCTGCTACAGGCTCACCGTTGGCTGGCGGCGGCAGTCTCCGGGCTGATGTCCGCAGGTCTCTCCACCCGCTGGGGAGCCAGCCAGCAGTCCCGAGTGCAGGGGAGGGGAAACAGCAGATCCACCTACCCTTGCCGCTGGTCTCCGGGCTGCTCCGGTGGTCTCAGCCTCCAGTTCTCCTCCGCAGCCTCCTCCCGTGGAGTCTCCCGGGGTCTCAGGTACCCCTCCTTCCGGCCCTTGTCCGCTGTATGCTCATCTTCTTGCTTCTTTCCTCTAGTTTCTGCTAGAATCGGTCTTTTCTGCAGAGACCCTCTGTCTGGCGGTGTTATTCGTCCGCCATCTTGCTCCGCCCCCCCTGGCTTTAAGGTTTCTGCAGAGATGTCTACAGTTAGTTTAATGGGTTTTCTTTGTAGGTTATTTGATTCTTTCATCTTGCTGCTTGCACTTTCATTTTGGCAAGGTTGATTACTATGTGTCTGGGAGATTAACTATTTGCTATGAAACTTCCCAGTGTTTGATATCCATCTTGTGTCTGTATGTCTGAATTTCTGGTGATACCAGGGAAGATTTCCTGAAAAATTTTCTCAAATAAGTTTTCCCTGCTGTTAGCTCTTTTTTCTTCTCCCTCAGGGATATCTATAATTTGAATGTTATTTCACTTCACATAGTCCCCTATCTCTCTCAGTGATTACACACACTTTTAATTCTCTTCCCTGCCTCCATGAATGAGTGGATTATCTCAGGAGGTTTGTCTTCAAGCTCTGAGATTCTTTCAACTCCTTGATTTAGTCTGTTGTTAAAGCTTTCCTTTTTGTTGTGAAATGCCCCAAATTACTTTCATTTATTTAAGTTCTATTATGTCCTTTATTATGTTGTCTAGTTCTCTGATATATTTTTCATTGAATTTCTGAAACATTTTTGGTGTATTTTTTTTTTTTTTTTTTTTTTTTTTGGTTTTCAACTTTCTCTTCAATTCTATTGATCTTATTTGCCATCGGTATTCTGACTCCATTTTTGTCATTTTCGCAATGTTCTTATGGATGGAGTCTGCTATTGTAGTTCCAGTATTTTCCCTTGGGGGTATCAAGGTATTTTATTTTTTATTTTTTTAATTTTATCAGGGTTCTTTTGCTTGTTTCTTCTCATGTGGTTCTTCTTCTCTCAGTTCTGGGTTAACAGGATTTACAGGGCACCTGTTCTTCTGTGCTGGAAATTCTCTCAAATGAAGTTCAGGAGTTATGACTGCTCAGGGATGGAGGATCCTGAGTAAAGTGTTGAACTTCGAGGAGGTTCTGCCAACCTAGCAGTAGAAGGGGGGAATCAGTGGTGTGGTCCTGCAGTCCAGGCAAAACTCTAGGGTCTCAGTGGTGGAGTCACTGGCCTGGTGAGGGCTCTGTAGCTACAGGGCAGAACCTTGGGCTTGAGCACAGTGAGAGCTTAAGAGCTGTCTCTGGGAATTTCAGGGGCAGAACCACCTATATGGTGGGGTGTTATACCAGCCTGGGGGCTCCTGATGCACATTCACATAGGCAGGGATTTTTCTCAGCAGTCCAATGTCCTCTTAGGAGGGTCTAAACCACTGATCATCAAAAGTTCTCACCTAATGCCAATGATCCACTGAGGCAGTTGCCCCAGCCTTCCCAAATAGTGCCCGTGGCATCTGGGGTTCCTCCTTCATTCATCTTTCATACTGGAGTGGGATGAATGCTCAGCTCCCACTCATAGGGCATGACACAGTAGGGCATCTGTTCCTTCCCTGCCATGGCATAGTGATGCAAAAGTTACTGCTGGAAGGCTGGTTCCTAAGTGGACCTGGCTCCATATGTAACTGTGATCAAAGTGGTATTGGTTGCAGAAACCTGAGATTGACAAGTGCCAGATCTCTGCTGCACCAGTTCACTGGAGGAATGTATCTGCACAGATACTGAGCAGCTCCCCGATCAGCCCAGAGGCCTGCAGTGGAAGAGCAAGTCCCCTCACACACCAGACTGACTGTAAATTTTATTTTTCTCCTAAAAAGCAGTGTCCCCTTGGGTTGAATTTATCAAGCTCTCTCTCTCTTTTTATTTTTATATTCCAGCATATTATGCGGGTACAGATTTTAAGGTTTCAATAAATGCCCTTTCCCCCTCCCCCCATAAGTCTGAGTTTCCAGCATAATCATCCCCCAGATGGTGCACATCTCACTCATTATGTATGTATATGCTCTCCCACCTCCCCCCTGCCCAATACCCTATTACTGTAGTACCTATGTGGCCACTTAGGTGCTGCTAGTTAATACCAGTATGCTGGCGAGTATATGTGGTGCTTCTTTTTCCATTCTTAGGATACTTCACTTAGTAGTATGGGTTCCAGCTCTAACCAGGAAAATATAAGATGTGCTATATCACCATTGTTTCTTAGAGCTGAATAGTACTCCATGGTATACATATACCACATTTTATTAATCCATTCTTGGATTGATGGACACTTGGGCTGTTTCCACAGCCTTGCAATTATGAATTGTGCTGCTATAAACATTCGAGTGCAGGAGTCTTTTATGTAGAGTGTCATTGGACCTTTTGGGTAGATGCTCAATAATAAGATTGCTGGATCAAATGGTAGATTCACTTGTATCGCTTTAAGGTATCTCCATATTGCTTTCCACAGAGGTTGAAATAGTTTGCAGTCCCACCAGCAGTGTAGGAGTGTTCCTCTCTCCGAATCATTGCCAGCATTTGTTATTTGGACACGTTTTGATAAAGGCCATTCTAACTGGAGTTAAGTAATATCTCATTGTGGTTTTGATTTGCATTTCCCTGATGATTAGAGATGTCGAGCATTCTTTCATAGGTTTGTTGGCCATTCACCTGTCTTCTTTAGAAAAGTTTCTGTTCAAGTCCTTTGCCCACTTTTTAATAGAATTATTTGATTTTTTGTGGCTGATTTTCATGAGTGTTAAGAATCTTCTAGTTATAAGCCCCTTATTGCATGCGTAGGATGCAAAAATTATCTCCCATTCTGTAGGTTGTCTGTTTACTTTCATGACTGTTTCTTTGGCTGTGCAGAAGCTTTATAGTTTGATCATGTCCCATTTATTTATTTTTGTTGCTGCTGTGATTGCCTTTGGGGACTTCTTCATAAACGCTTTGTCTAGGCCGATGTCTAGGAGAGTGTTTCCAACATTTTCCTCTAGAATTCTAATAGTTTCATACCTTAGGTTTAAGTCTGTTATCCAGCGTAAGTTGGTTTTTGTGAGAGGTGAAAGGTGTGGGTCCTGCTTTAGCCTTCTACAAGTGGCGATCCAGTTTTCCCAGCACCATTTATTGAAAAGGGATTCTCTTCCCCAGCATATGTTTTTGTCTGCTTTGTCAAAGATTAGATGGCTATATGAGGATGGTTTCATATCAGGATTCTCACATCTGTTCCACTGGTCAATATTCCTATTTTGTGACAATACCAGATTGTTTTGATTACTACAGCTTTGTAGTATAGTTTGATATCTGGCATATTAATGCCTCCCATTTTGTTTTTGTTGCCTAGAATTGCTCTTCATATTCGGGGTCTTCTTTGGTTCCATACGAAACGTAAAATTATTTTTTCTCTATCTGTGAAGAAAGCTGATGGGATTTTAATAGGTATTGCATTGAATCTGTAGATCAGTTTGGGTAGTATAGACATTTTAATGATGTTGAGTCTGCCTACCACGAGCATGGAATGGATTTCCATCTGTTTACATCCTCTGCTATTTCCTTCCTCAGTGTTTCATAGTTCTCCCTGTAGAGGTCTTTTAACTCCTTGGTTAAGTATATTCCTAGGTACTTTAATTTCTTTGTTGCTACTGTGAAGGGAATTGAGTCTTTGATTTGGTTCTCAATTTGATTGTTGTTGGTGTATATGAATGCCTCTCATTTCTATGTATTGATTTTGTATCCTGAGACTTTACTAAATTCATTTATCAGTTCCAGGATTTTCTTGGTTGAATCTTTGGGGTTTTCTAAATATAATATCATATCATCAGCAGACAGTGAAAGTTTCATCTCTTTTTCCCCTATTTGGATACCTTCAATTTTACTTTCCTGTATGATTGCTATAGCCAGGAATTCCAGCTCTATGTTGAATAGAAGTGGAGATAGTGGGCAGCCTTGTCTTGATCCAGTTCTAAGTGGGAATGCTTTCAATTTTTCCCCATTCAGTATCATGTTTGCTGTGAGTCTGTAATATATGGCTTGTACCACTTTAGGTATGTTCCTTCTATGCCTATTTTAATAAGTGTTTGTATCATGAAAGAGTGTTGAATTTTGTCAAAAGCTTTTTCGGCATCTATTGAAAGAATCATGTGGCCTTTGTTTTTGCTTCTGTTTATGTGGTGAATTGCACTGATAGATTTACGCATGTCGAACCATCCCTACATCCCCGGGATGAAGCCCACTTGGTCGTGATGGATTATTTTTTTGATAAGCGTCTGGATTCACTTAGCTAAGATTTTGTTGACAATTTTTGCGTCTATATTCATTAGGGATAGTGCTCTGTAGTTATCTTTTTTAGTTGCATCCTTTCCTGGTTTTGGTATCAGAGAAATATTTGCTTCATGAAAGGTGTCGGTGAGGTTTCCGTTCTTCTCAAAGTTGTGGAATGGTTTCTGCAAGATAGGTACTAGTCCTACTTTGTAAGTGTGGTAAAATTAGGGTGTGAAACCATATGGACCAGAACTTTTGATTCTAGGGAGATTTTTAATTATTGTTTCTATTTTAGCTGTTGAGATTGGTCTGTTCAGGGAATCTATTTCTTCATGGTTGAGCCTAGGGAGGCTGTGTGTTTCTAGAATTTTGTCCATTTCCTCCACATTTTCCAGTTTGTGTGCATAAAGATTTTTGTAGTATTCATAAATTATATCTTGTATCTCTTTGGGATCATTTATGATGTCTCCTTTTTTGTTGCTGATGGAGCTTATTAGAGATTTCTCTTTTCTGCTTTTTGTTAGCTTAGCCAATGGTGTGTCAATTTTGTTTATTTTTTCAAAGAATAAACTTTTTGTTTTATTAATCTCCTTAATAACTTCCCTGTTTTCAATTTCATTTAGTTCTGATTTGATCTTGTTGATTTCACTTCTTCTGCTGGGTTTGGGGCTGGTCTGTTCTTCTTTTTCCAGCTCTTTGAGTCATTTCATCAGATTGTCTATTTGTGATCTTTTTGACTTTTGGTTATAGGCATTTATGGAGATAAACTTACCTCTCAGAACTGCTTTAGCTGTGTCCCAGAGGACTTGATAACTTGTCTCTCCATTGTCATTTTCTTCATAGCATTTTTTTTTATTTCCATCTTGATTTCTTCATTTATGAAGTAGTCATTTATTAGGAGATTGTTTAATTTCCACAATTTTGTATATAAATGTGAGTTTCTGTTAGGGTTGATTTCTAGTTTTATTCCACTGTTGTCGCGCCCGCCTCGCCAGCAAGGAAGACGCGGCAACCGGAGTTCTTCTGACCGTGCTTTAATGGGGTTCCCTTTAGGCTTACATGATACGGAAGACGCCGAGGCGTTCTCAGCGGCTGCTTATAAAGGCAGTAAGTACACTGGGCATTGTCTGATTGGATAAGGCACTTGGAAGGGAGGAGACAAACTCTGCACATGCGCTGAGCAATTGTTTGTCAGACTAACAACAGGGTTTGACCAAGAAGCGGGCGCCATCTTGGAATGGCGTTGCCACCGCGCCCCACATCTCCCCCTATTTTATTAATTAAATGAGAACTGAGCAACCGTTCAGCACCGTCCTTCGATAGTGCGATCAAGGATGCAGAGCCTCACTTACCCAACAACAACCACCTTACCTCGTGCAATGAGCAAAACTCTGAGATGTGCAAAGGCTGGTTGTGGGACTGAGGACATGCCTTCTCTGGTGCAAAGGCCATGTCTGCCAAATGCCTGGGGGTAGGAGCGGGTGCAACCCAAACCTAGGCTAACCCTTAAGCATGGTCAACCACACCTGTGTAGACTGTCCCAGTTCAAGCGCAGCAAATGCCTGTGCCAATACCACATGGTCACTCGGTCTCTGGGCCTGCAGCCTACAGATGCACCACAGTCCGCCAACAGCCGCAACGATCAGCAAAACGGCCACGGCTGCAAGACCGGACCATTCCTTCAGATGATGGTTGGCTTGTTGAATCCATGCTGTCAGTCCTGTGGCAAGGCTCAGATCCACACGAGTGGAGTTCACGTGCACGATGGCCAGTCTCAGGTCTCTGAGTGAGGAATCAAACTGTTCAGACCAGTTGCCTGTTAGATGCCTAGACAGCTGTTTAGAAAGATTAGCGGCAAAGGTAAAGTTCTCAGAGCACAGAAGTGACACAGAGGCCGGTCATTCTCCACTCACAACCCAGCTGCGCAAGCTGCCAAAGAGTGTCCACCTGGTCCTGTACTAAATCCGCTCGCTGATTCAGGCTTGAGTGTCGAGGGCTGCGGCTACTCCAGCAGATAGATTGTTGAGAGCCTGAGCAGTATGAATCGCAGCTGTGATCCCAAAATCTCTGCGAGATCTAAACAGAGTCATAGAGCTAGGCTGAGGCCACACCACTTTAGTCCAGGCAACAGAGCAAGTAGGCCAGCTTCCTCTCTGGACGGCGTCCCTTGCGGGGCTGCGTCTCCGTCACCCCGTGTCCCGCACACGCCGCGCGGAGAAAAGGCGGGCGCCTCTGCCCGAGGAGCACGCAGCCGCGCGGGCCTCTCTCTGCTTCTCGCATGCTTCCGGCGAAACTCCTCTGTCTTCTGTCCTGTCCTTTCCTTTGTCATTTTTATTTTTGGTACCTTTACATTTCTACCTCTCCCTTTTCTTCTACCTCTCCCTTTTCTCCTTTCTTCTTTCTCTCCCTTTTCTCCTTTCTTCTTTCTCTCCCTTTTTCTCCTTCTTTCTCTCCCTTTTTCTCCTTTCTTTCTCTCCCCTTTCTTCTTTCTTTCTCTCCCCTTTCTTCTTTCTTTCTCCCTTTTCTTCTTTCTCTCCCTTTGCAGGTCGGGCTGCGCTTTCCCTCCCTGCATTTTCCTTTTTTGAGCTCTATATTCCTTTTTTCCACCTTTTACCGCGGTACCTCCCTTACTGCTTCTCTCTGAGCTTGCTTCTTGCAAGTCACTCAGTGCACTTTGGCTAGCTGCTACGCGCGGGCCTGAAGTCTCATCATACAGGCATTTCATGATAATAGGCCACAAAAGGTGCCGCAGCAGAATATTACCCATTTTTTGGAAGCAGGGGAGTTTTGGCCGTCCCACACGTCAGTTCTGAACTCTACCTCTTCCGAGGTCGTCTTCCGCTGGTGCCTCAAAGTTGTTTCAAGTTCCCGGGTTTCGGCACCACTTGTCGCGCCCGCCTCGCCAGCAAGGAAGACACGGCAACCGGAGTTCTTCTGACCGTGCTTTAATGGGGTTCCCTTTAGGCTTACATGATACGGAAGACGCTGAGGCGTTCTCAGCGGCTGCTTATAAAGGCAGTAAGTACACTGGGCATTGTCTGATTGGATAAGGCACTTGGAAGGGAGGAGACAAACTCTGCACATGCGCTGAGCAATTGTTTGTCAGACTAACAACAGGGTTTGACCAAGAAGCGGGCGCCATCTTGGAATGGCGTTGCCACCGCGCCCCACACACTGTGATCTGGGAACATACATGGTATGATTTCTAGTTTTCTGAATTTCTTGAGGTTTACTTTTTGTCCTAGGATATGTTCAATCTTAGAGAATGTCCCGTGAGCTGATCAGAGGAATGTATATTCAGTGGATTTGGGGTAGAATGTTCTGTAAATGTCAGTCAGACCCAATTTTTCTAGTGTTTTGTTTAAGCCCATTTTTTCTTTATTAATTTTCTGTTTGGAGGATCTGTCTTGTGCCGTCAATGGTGTGTTGAAATCTCTGGTGATTATGGAGTTGCTATTAATCCATTTGCTTAGCTCCGGTAAGGTTTGCTTTATCAATCTGGGTGCACCTAAGTTCGGTGAATATATATTTAAAATTATTATCTCTTCTTGTTGAAGAGGGTCATTATATAATAACCTTCTTTGTCTTTCACTACTTTTGTTGCTTTAAAAACTATATTGTCTGAAATTAGAAATGCCACATCAGCCTTCTTTTGGCTTCCACTTGCTTGGAATACTGATCTCCACCCTTTTATTTTTAGTCTATAGGCATATTTGGAGGTTAGATGTTTTTCCTGAAGACAGCATATACTTGGCCTGTATTTTCTTATCCATTCAGCCAGCCTATGTCTCTTGAGTGGAGAGTTTAAGCCATTCACATTTATTGAGAGAACTGATAGGGAAGGTAGATTATTGTTTATTCTGTTGGGTTGGATGTTGTTGCTTTGATTTCTGTCTTGAGCCATTGTATTATCTGGCCTTTAATCTTTGTTGCGTAACACTGTTATGCGTAACACTGTTTTGAGTACTTCTTGTAGGGCTGGTCTTGTCTTGGTGAATTCTCTGAGACGTTGCTTGTCTGGGAATGTCTTTATTTCTCCTTTATATACGAAGCTTAGTTTTGTAGGGTATAAGATTCTAGGCTGGGCATTGTTTTGTTTCAGTAGAGTGCGAATGGGGCCCCAGTCTCTCCTTGCTTGTAAAGTCTCATTAGAGAAGTCTGATGTTATTCAAATTGGCTTTCCCTATGTCACTTGCTTCTTTTGTCTTACAGCTCTTAGAAGGGCCTCTTTAGTTGATATTTTGGTCAGTCTGATGAATGCATTGTTGTGATGTCTTCCTGTTTGCATTGAATCTCCCAGGGGTCCTCTGAGCTTCTTGAACTTGTATATCGAGATTTTGAGCAAGGCCTGGGAAATTTTCCTCTATTATATCTTCAAATAGCTTGTCCAGCCATTGAGTGTTGTCTTCTTCCCCTTCTTGTAACCCTATGACCCTCACCTAGGTTTCTTCACATAATCCCACATCTCATATAGGCTTTGCTCTTCTCTCTTGTTTCTCTGCTCTATCTCTGTGACTATTTTATTTAGTTGGAGGGTGTTATCTTCAATCTCTGAGATTCTTTCTTCTGTTTGATCTACCCTGTTCTTGAGACTTTCCACTGTATTTTGTAGTTCCCTGAATTGATTCTTCATTTCCAGGAGTTCAGTTAAACTTTTATTCATTGTGTCTATTTCTTTAGCGAAGTTTTGTTCTAGGTCCTGGAGGCTTTTTTTGGTTTCTTTGTGTTGGTTATTGAGTTGTTCTTGCAGGTTGGTGAGTTTTCTTATGATCCACATACGGAATTCCTCTTCTGTCATTTTGGTTGCCTGATTTTGGTTGGTGTCCATTTCTAGGGAGCTGGTTCTCCTCTTTGGGGGTGTGATTTCCGTTTGATTCTTCATATTTCCGGAGTTCCTTCGCTGATTTCTTCCCATGTCTATCAGTTGTTGCTTCTTTTCTTTAGGTTTTTGTTTGGGTATTCACACGCCTTGTTTAGTTTCTGAGGCGTTAGGTGGTGTCTGTGGGTGAGATTCGACCATTCCCTGTATAATGAATGAGTCAGTAGGTACCATGAAAAGGGTGTGCAGGATGTCCTCCCTGTCAGTAGGTGGCGCTTGCTTGGAGGAACAGGCTACGCTGTTGTGTTTGTGTCCTGTTATCAGCTCTTATTACTGTAGAGAGGCACTCTAGTGCCTCAGGTGGTGGGTGGGGCCCTGGGACATCCAGGTGTGTCCTTTTCTCCCCCTCGGTGAGGGCTGGTCTAGGAGAGAGTCTGAGCGGAGCTGGGTTGGGTAAGCCTGCCCTCAGGCACCACCAATGTCGTTAGCAGGGGTCAAAGTTCTGTTATCTGCTTCCAGGAAAGCTGTCACGAGGGGCTGGAGTGGCCCGGCTCAGCCATAAAGTCTGTGTGTGGGGGTGGGGCTGTCTGAGACCCGCAGTCTGGAGTGGGCCTCTCTTCTTTCCACTGTCTCCAGCTCTGCGGCTACTCCTGTGACTCTGCCAGCAGGCCAGACCACACGCCAGCAGGCCAGACCACACGCCACCAGGCCTTCCTTGCCTGTGATGCCGGCTGGGAGTTTCCCTGCACAGGAACGCCACCTGGGCTGGGTGAACAGCCTCCCTTTGGGGGGAGGGTTGCCCTCTAGGTCGCTGATCTGCCCCTCAAGGCACAGACACCTCAGTGTGCTGTTCATGTATATCCCTTCTGTGCCCCGGGCAATGCGAGACCTCGGTGCAAGGGATGTGGTCTGCAGGTCTGACCTCTGGGTTCCAGAGTTCAAACTATAACCCCACCAGGGAGAGGAGTGACAGTCCCAATTCACCCACATGGAGCCCAAGCTGGGTCAATGTCTCTCAGCTTCAGGGTCTGCCCCATTATCCTGGGATCACCATGCCAGCAGCACCTGGGAGGGCTGGTGGGTAGAGAGCTCACAGTCTGAGTTCCCCTTAGTCAGCTGTAGGGCCCCAAAAGGGAAGGTCCCATTCCCTGGAGGTGCCTCCGACTGGTGGCTGTATTGTCTCTCTGGGCAGCTGCGGGTAGGGTCAGGGGAGGGGAGAGGGAGGCAATATGGCGCCTGCTGGGTGGCTAGGGTCAGTGCACACGGAGGTGCCCCGAGGGAGTTGGGACCCTGGTGCCATGTCTGCTATTGGCTTACCGCTCACTGGAGGCGGCCGTAGGTCTCTCCACCCACTGGGGAGCCCACCAGCAGTCCGAGATGCAGGAGAGGGGAAACAGCCTAGCCACCTACCCTTCCTGCTGGTCTCCAGGCTGCTCAGGTGGTCTCAGCTTCCAGTTCTCCTCCAGGACCTCCTCCTGTGGAGTCTCCCGTGGTCTCAGGTATTCCTCCTTCTGACCCTCGTCCGACGTAGGCTCGTCTTCTTGCTTCTTTCTTCTAATTTCTGCTAGAATCTGTCTTTTCTGCAGAGACACTCTATCTGGCGGTGTTTCTTATCCACCATCTTGATTCCCCCCTATCCTGCTCTCTTCACCTCTTCCCATCAGTGTGAATTGTACTGGAACCCCCAGCTTAATCTCTAAGATGTTGGGTGATGGTGTAAGAATAAGCCACATCCTGTTTGATTGAGTTGGTAAATGCCGTAATGAGCTATAGATTTGTATTCCCCTTCAGTGGTTGATTTTGCAGGAAAGAGTCAATTGTAGAGATTTGGTGTTTGTGTGTGTGTGCATGTGTGTGTGCCTGAAATAAGCTCTAGTCCCACAGAAGGAGCATTTGAATGTCCTGGGCTGAGTATATTTAGGTTGGGTGAGCCTGGAAGGCTTTGCAAAGCCTTGACTGGATTCAATGGTCATTTTTCCAGCTGCTACGGGTAGCTGCTGGGAGAAGTTTTGAGACAGGCTTTTAAACCAGGACCACTGCTTATGAGGAAGGGGTCATTATTCCCTCACTGTCTAGCTCCACCCTTTTTGCATTACCCCTGTCCTCCTGTGTCTGGTTGCCAACAGATATCTGAATGTGCATAACTTGGTTGTTATGACACCATGGGCTGGGATCTTCCCTGTCAGAGGATCTACCCTAGTCCAACTCTGAGGCTTTCCTGTGGAGACATGGGCACTACCCTAGATCATCATATCTCAGATCCCCATGGTAGTCTCTCATCTGTTCCACCCATGTGGGCTTCCTCACCTCTCAAGTCTAGCTTCCAAATCTAACCCCCTATGTCCCCTAGCAACCACCTCAAATCCTGGAGGCACAGTATCTGGCCTGCATGTCTGACCCACTGGTGTTCATCTCTGGGAAATATCAGCAGGCAGAGAGCACTCAGTTCAGGCACCTCTGGTCCACTGTAGATCCTCAAGGGTAAATAAAGATGTGGGCCCCACTGTCTGTGGGAACATCAGACTGGAAGACACAGCAGCTGGAGAGAGTAGGCCACTTGCCAAATTCTCTGTTCAAACTGTCCTTCCAGTTGCAATGGGTGGGGGAGGGCTAGAGAAGATAAGAGTGTGAATGGAAGAAATCTGACTGGCCAGCCTCTCAGGTAACTCTCCTTGGAGGGGAACACTGATTGGAATGTCCATGCTCCAGGATCATGGAAGTTCTCCCCACAGTTTCGTAGTTGCCACATTACTTGGACTTGTGGGGATGGAAAACCTCCAAGTAACTTGGTAGCCTGCTTATCACCAAAGGAGTGTGGGAAAAGAAAGTGAGCCCCCTTTATGCCTTCTCTGGGTTTGATCTTCACTGATATCTTTTTTTCCTATATTTTCTTCCTTCTCTGTTTCACAGTCTTCCTCTGTGAGTTCCCCAGCAGGCTCTGGCACTTCTGTCTATGATCTCCATCTGAGCTGTGTCTCCTCTCCCGTCTTCTTTATCTGAAACCCTATCTTCCATCCAGGATGGTCCTGTACGTGATATCTCTAGTAAGTCTTCTTGCCTTTAACCCCAAGTTTTGTTTTGGGGGAGTGTCTAGTTTTTTCTTCATGTTTGAAAATAAATTTTGCAAGATAAATTATTGGTTTATGTTGTTGTTCTTGTTCATGTTGCCTTTGTTTTTGCTGTTTTCATGTGACATTGATAATCCTGACACTGTGGAAGTCTAGGCTAATGTGTGTTTGTGTCTTAATTTTTAACAAAAAAAAGTTTAAAAAGTAAAAATAAAAAATTTTAAAATTAGAAAAAATGATCATAGAGTAAGGATAAAGAAAAGTATTTTTGAACAGGTATATACTATGTTTGTGTTTTAAGCTACATGTTATTGCAAAGGAGATGAAACATTTTAAAAGATTATAAAGTTTATAAAGTAAAAAAGCCAGGACTAACATCCAGTGTGGAGAGTTTCTCATCCTGAAAAGAAGGTAATGGTGCTTCCTCACCCATTGTTCAATGCATGTTTGTGGAGAAGCTGATGTTAAGCCACTCCTAAATGATTTGTTTCTGTGTTGCAGTTTCATTTGTAGCAGAGAACCATCCTCCCTGAGATCTAGTGAAAGCCCTAAGCACAAGGGTTTATGGAAAAAGAAAAAAGTATGAAAAACATAAAAAAAAACTTATAGGAACCTAAGGTTAATTTACTATCAATGAAAGAAAAATATATTTATAAAGTTTTTACATAATTTTTAAAATTTACCATAGCATATGAGTGAAGATTTTATAAAATCTACAGTAGTGTACAATAATGTTCTAAACGTTTATAGTCACTTGCCATTCATTTACTCACTGACTCACCCAGTGCAACTTCTAGTCCTGTATGTTTCATTCATGGTAAGTACTCTATACAGTTGTACCATTTTGTATCTTTTATACCATAGATTTATGATAGTTTTCTAGTTAGATATGTTTATATACACAAATACTTACCACTGTTTTACAATTGCCTACAACAGTCAGTGCAAGTTTACATGCTATACAAGTTTATATCCTAGGAGCAATATGCTATAGAATAGAGCCTAGGTGTGGAGTAGGCTATACTGTCTAGGCTTAAGTACATTCCGATATTTGTACAATAATGAAATTGTCTAAGGGCATATTTTTCAGAATGGATGCCCATTGCTAAGAGATGTATGACTGTATACAATTACAGATGCTCCTACATATATGATGGGGTTCTGTCCCAGTAATTCCATCATATATTCAAAATATTGTGAGTTTTCAATTTATGATTTTTCACTTTATGATGTTTTGCTCAGACATGACTCTATCATAAGTCAAGGAGAACACTGAATGCTGTTGCTTTCACACCACCATAAAGTCAGAAAACCATAAGTCAGAGATCATCCGTTTATGTTTTCATATGACTGTAATTTTGCTTCATAAAATGCAATTAAATCATTATTGAGATAATTTTTAAATGTCTATCTACCCCGACAAATGATAAGCTCCTTGATGGCAAGGATGGACTTTGTTTTGTTCATGAATAAATTCATACCAACTTGCTTTCCCAATTTCTGAATATTACTTTACCTGTGAATTCGTTTCATAGCCTACTATTAAAATGACACAGTAAGTTTTTGCTCACATGTTAGAATTCTCTTAATTACTCTTCATTTAGCCAAAGTAGGAAGTTATGCTGATGGTATCTATTTGATAAGATTTTACTCCATTCACAAGGAGAAAAATAAATTCTCATTTCAAATGCCATTTATGCAATTGTTTGTCCAAAGTAGTAGTCCTTATCAAAGCCTTACCTTTAATTTAGAAATCTGTGTCTTTCACAATCTGTTTCAGCAAGAATTTTTCACAAATAGTTTTCACAAAAGCCCATTTCTCTTATACCAAGTAAAGCATTTTATTTTTTATTTCAGTAGATTTAGGGAGTATAAATGGATTTTGTTTTATGGATGAATTATATAGTGGTGAAGTCTACTGATCACTCAAATAGTGTGCATTGCACCAAAAAGGTATTTTTTCATCCTGCTTCCATTTCTTACAGTTCCCCTTCTGAGTCCCCAATGTCCATGTGTCACTCTGTATGACCATATATACGCATAGCTTAGCTCCTATTTATAAGTGAGAATATGTGGCATTTGGTTTTCTGTTCCTGAATTACTTCACTTAGGATAATGGCCTCTGGTTTCACCCACATTGCTGAAAAAGACATTATTTCATTCTTTTTCATGGCTATATAGTATTCAATGTGTGTGTGTGTGTGTGTGTATACACACACACACACACACTATATATATATATATATATATATATATATATATATATATATACAGAGAGACACTCCATTTTCATTACCCACTCATAAGTTGATGGGCATTTAGATTGGTTAAACATCTTTGCAATTGTAAAATGGGCTGTGAGCAACACACATGTTCAAGTGTCTTTTTGATATAATGACTTACTGTCCTATGAGTAGATACCCACTAGTGGCATTGCTGGATCAAATGGTAGAATCTACTTTTAGTTCTTTGAGAAATCTCCATACAGTTTTTCATAGAGGCTACATTAATTTACATTCCTACTAGCAGGGTATAAGTATTGCCTTTTAATCATATCCATGCTGACGTCTATTGATTTTGATTTTTTATTAATGGCCATTCTGACTGGCTTAAGGTGGTATGTCATTGTGATTTTAATTTGCATTTTCCTTATGACTAGTGATGTTGAGCATTGTTTTCATATGTTTATTGGCCAATTGTTTCTCTTCTTTTGAAAAAATTCTGTTCATGTCTTTTGCCCAATTCTTAATGTTGTTATTTGGGGATTTTTCTTGCTGATTTGAGTTCCTTATCAGTTCTGAATATTAGTCTTTTGTCAGGTGTATAGTTTGAGAATATTTCCTCACCTTATGTGGGTTGTTTATTTACTATGTTGATTATTTGTTTTGCTGTGCAGAAACTTTTAAGTTTAATTCGGTCCCATTTATTTATTTTTGGTTTTGTCACAATTGATTTTGGGGTCTTAGTCATAAATTCTTCACCTAGGCCAATGTTGAAATTAGTTTTTCCTGTTTTATTTTAGAATTTTTATGATTTTATGTCTTACATTTAAAGCTTTAATATATCTTGAGTTATTTTTTGTATGTTGAGAGATAGGGATATAATTTCATCCTTCTGTATGTGGCTATGCAATTTTACTAGTACCATTTATTGAATAGGGTGTTCTTTCTCCATTTTGTGATTTTGTCTGTTTTGTCCAAGATCAGCTGGTTGTAGGTATATAGTTTTATTTCTGCATTTTCCATTCTGTTCCATTGATCTATATGTCTACTTTAATACAAGTCATGTTATTTTGGCTACTATCACCTTGTAGTATAATTTGAAGTCAAGTAATATGATGAGTCAAGATTTGGTCCTCATGCTTAGGATTGTTTTGGCTGTTCAAGCTTTTTTAAAAAAAAATTCCATACAAAATTCAGAAATTGTTTTTATAACTGTAGAAAATGACATTTGCTTTTTTTTTAAATTAGAACATGATTTTTATTTTATCATATTATGGAGGTACAAATATTGTTAGGGTTACAAATATTGCTCCTGCCCCCTTCCTCCCCCTGAAATGTCCAATCCCCTGGTGATGTGCATCGTACATGTTATGGAAACATATATCCCTTTCTTCCTCCCCACTCCTGACATTTGCTTTTTGATAGAGGTTCCAGTGAATCTGTAGATTTCTTTGGGTAGTATGGTCATTTTAACAATATTTATTCTTTCAAACCATAAAAATGGGATATTTTTCCATTTGTTTGTATCATCTGTAATTTCTTTCATCAGTATTTTATATTTCTCTTTGTAGAAATATTTCAACTCCTTGGATAAACATATTCCTAGGTATATATTTTTGCAGCCATTGTGAATGGAATTGAGTTTATTTTTGTTTTTCTTTTTCTTTTTGATATATTTTTTACTTATATTTCAATATATTATGGGGTCACAAATGTTTAGTTTACCTATATTGCCCTTGTCCAACCCGAGTCACAGCTTCATGCCACCCAGCCCATAGACAGTGAACACTGCTCCCATTAGGTGTGCATATACCCATCCCTTTCTCCCCCCTTCCTCATGACTTACACCTGATGAATGTTATTACTATATATGCACTTAAGTGTTGATCAATTAATACCAATTTGATGGTGAGTACATGTGGTGCTTGCTTTTCCATTCTTTGGATATTTCACTTAGTAGAATGGGTTACATCTCCATTGTCTGTAATACAAGAAGTGCTATATCACCATTGTTTTTTGTGGCTGAATAAAATTCCATGGTATACACACCACATTTTGTTAATCCACTCATGTATTGATGGGCATTTGGGTTGTTTCCACATCTTTGCAATTGCGCATTGTGCTGCTATAAACATTCAAGTGCATATAACTTTTTAATACAATGTCTTTAGTTCTTTGGGGTAGATGCCCAATATTGGCATTACTCGATCAAATGTTAGTTTTACTTGTATCTCTTTGAGGTATCTCCATATTACTTTCTACAGAGGTTGTACTAGTTTGTAGTCCCACCAGCAGTGTATGAGTTCTCCTATCTCTCCACCTCCACAACAACATTCATTGTTTGGGGATTTTTTGATAAAGGGCATTCTCAGTGGAGATAAAGTGATATCTCATTGTGGTTTTGATTTGCATTCCCCTGATGATTAAAGATGTTGAGCATTTTTTATATATTTATTGGCCATTAGTCTATCTTCTTTTGAAAAGTTTCAGTTCATGTCCTTTGCACCCTTTATGATATGGTTGTTTGATTTTTTTCTTGCTGATTTTCCCGAGTTTTATATAGATTCTAGTTATCAGCCCTTTATCGGATGTGTAGCATGTAAATATTTTCTCCCATTCTGTAGGTTGTATGTTTGCTCTGATGATAGTTTCCTTGGCTGTGAAGAAGCTTTTTAACTTGATGAGGCCCCATTTATTTATTTTTGATGTTGCTGTGATTGCCTTTGGGATCTTATTCATAAATTCTTTGCCTAGTCCAATGTCTATAAGAGTTTTTCCAACATTTTCTTCTAGAATTCTTACAGTTTCATGACTTAGGTTTAAGTTTGGTATCCAGATTGAGTTGATTTTGTGAGAAGTGAATGGGGTGGATCCTGTTTCAGTCTTCTACATATGGCTATCCTGTTTTCCTAGCACCATTTATTGAATAAAGATTCTTTCCCCAGTATATGTTTTTGTCTGCTTTGCCAAAGTTTAGAAGGCTATAGGAGGATGATTTTATATTTGAGGTCTCACTTTCATTCTGTTGGTTTGTGTCTCTATTCTTGTGCTAGTCAAAGTGCTGTTTTAGTTACTATAGACTTGTAGTATAGCTTGACATCTGGTAAATTGATGCCTCCCAATTTCTTCTTTTTGCTTAAGATTGCTTTTGCAATGGGATCTTCTTTGCTTCCAGATGAAGTGAAGGATTATTTTCTCTAGATCTATGAAAAATGGTGTAGGTATTTTAATAGGGACTCAATGGACTCTGTAGATCCCTTTGGGTAATATAGACATTTTAACAATGTTGATTCTGTCAACCCATTAGCATCGTATGTTTTTCCACCTGTTTACATCTTCTGCTACTTCATTCCCTAGTGTTTCATAGTTCTCACTGTGTAGATCTTTTGCCTGCTTAGTTAAATGTATTCCTAGGTATTTTACTTTCTTTGTTGCTATTCTGAAGGCATTGAGTCTTTGATTTGGTTCTCAGTTTGATTGTTATTGGTGTATAGAAATGATACCAATTTCTGTACATTGATTTTGGAACCTCAGATTTTGCTGAATTTGTTTATCAATTCCAGTAGTCTCATGGAAGAATATTTGGGGTTCTCTAGATGTAAGATCATATTGTCAGAAAAGAGTGATAATTTCACCTCTTCTGCCCCCATTTGAATGCCCTTGATTTCCTTCTCTTGTCTGATTGCTCTGACTAGGACTTCCAGCACTACGTTGAATAGAAGTGGTGATAAATGGCAATCTTGTCTGGTTCCAGTCCTAAGTGGGAATGCATTCAATTCTTCCCCATTCACTATGAAGTTGGCTGTGGGTTTGTCATATATGGTTTGTATTATTTTTAGGTAAGTCCCATCTATGTCTATTTTATTAATAGTTCTTATCATAAAAGGATGTTGAATTTCTAAAATGTTTTTTCTGGACTATTGAGAGGATCATAAGATCTTTGCTTTTCCTTCTATTTGTGTGGTGAATTACATTTATAGATTTGTGTATATTGAACTATCCTGCATTTCTGGAATAAAGCTTGCTTGGTCATGATTAATTAATTAATTATTTTCTCTTTTTTTCCCAGGATATTATGAGTGTACAGACATTTTGGTTATATTTTTATGTCTTTCCATAACCTGAACAAGGGATAGATGCATGCCCTTTCTATCTACAATGTTCACTGTGACCTTTAATTTTTAGTTTGCCCTCCAAACCCCCTAATCCCTGGAGAATGTTACTACCATGTGAGCACCATAGTGTTGAAAAGTCAGTGCCAATTTGATGGTGATTACATGTGGACCCTATTATTCCGAACTTGTGATAACTCACTTTGGACAAGGGACTCAAGCTCTATCCAGGAAAACATCAGAAGTGCTAGATCATTGTCATTTCTTAGAATTAAATAATATTCCATTGTATACATGTACCAAATTTTAATAATCCACTCATGAATTGATGGGCACTTGGTTTGTTTCCACATCCTTGCAATAGCGAATTGTGCTGCCATAAACATTCAGGTGCAGATGCCTTTATTACAGAATGTCATTTGCTCTTATGGGTAGTGCAGATTAATAGTGCTATTGCTGGATCAAATGGTATTTCTATTTTTAGCTCTTTGAGGTATCTCCAAATTCGTTTCCACAGGTCTTGCAATAATTTGCAGTCCCACCAGCAGTGTAATAGTGATCCTGTCTCTCCACATCCTCACCAGAATTTGTTGTTTGGGGATTTTTTATAGAGGCCAATCTCACTGGGGTTAGGTGATATTTCATTGTGGTTTTGATTTGCATTTCTCTAATGATTAGAGATGTTGAGCCTCTTTGTATATGTTTTCTGGCCATTATTCTGTCTTCTTTTGAAAAGTGTCTGTTCATTTCCTTTGCTCATTTATTGATGGCATCAATTAAATCTTTTTTTTATTTTTTTGATAACAAGAATCTAGATAGATTCTTGTTATCAGCCCTTTATTGGATGTGTAGTAAGCAAATATTTTCTCCCTTTATGTGGGCTATCTATTTGCTCTAATGATAGTTTTCTTGGCTGTGTAAAAGCTTTTTTAATTTGATCCAATCCCATTTATTTATTTTTGTTGCCATGGTTATTGCTTTCAGGGTCTTCTTCAAAAATTCTTTGCCTAGGCCAATTTCTGAAAGGGTATTTCCCAACATATTCTTCTAGAATTCTTAAAGTTTCATACCTTAGGTTTAAGTCTGTTCTCTATCTTGAATTTATTTGTGTGAGAGTTGAGTGGTGGGGATCCAGTTTCATTCTTCTGCATGTAGCTATCCAGTTTTCCCAGCACCATTTATTTAAAATAGATTATTTTCCCCATTGTATATTTTTGTCTGCTTTGTCAAAGATTAGATTACCATATAGGGATGGTTTTATCTCTGGATTCTCAGTTTTTTCCAAAGGTCTATATCTCTGTTCTTTTGCCTGGATGTAAACTCCATACTGTTTTATTTACTGTAGCCTTGTAGTCCAGCTTGAATAGCAAACACTATTCCCACTTCTAAGGAAGGAGTCCATAGCACTTGGCATGAAAGTTCCAAGGCTGGGGATGGGATGGTGCCTGAAACTACAGCCATGGCAGTGTCTCCTGACGGGGACCCCAAAGTTTGTGGCCACCCATACCTTGAGAGCTAGCATTGGTGGCTAGCACTCAGGAGTTGGCCTAAGCAAGTCCGGTAGGATTAATCAACAGGCTACCAGCTATTATTTCAGCATCAAAGTCCCATAGACTCATGTTTGTCTAACAGATGACCCATTTCTCTTAGTCCCACGCAGAGTTGGCTAAATTGCTGGTGGTTTCCAAGGGCAGAGCCCAGTTTTTGGCATTCGCCTCCCATGTGCTGGCCCCATTGACATCCAGGGGAGAGGTGCCTGTCTCCAAACTCTCTCACATGGTCCCAGTTGTGGGAAGCAACCAGTTCGACCAGTCCCTCCCCTGCCCAGTGCAGTCCCAGCACAGAGCACCAGAGAGTTCAGAATGCTTCCCACTATAGTCTTCTCTCCACAGAGCCTGGTGTCCCATGCCACAGCTTTGCACCAACTTCAGGCGTGTCCTTGTCTGAGTGGGTGTGAAGGTCTGTGGGGAAGCCAGGCATCCTCCCGTGTCAGATCACACAGAGCTGACTGGCTGGGTGGGGGTGGGCATAGCTCTCTCATGCTGCACTCTATTCCCTATTGTATTTCTCATACTTTCTAGTCTTTGTAAATTTATTTCCCTTTCATATTTTTTCCTGTACTGTGTGTTCCATGCTGTTTCTCTGAAAATTCACAATGCTTTTCTCAGGGGGTAGTGACTCACTTGTGTGTAGCCATCTGAGTTCTTCACTTCTTTCTCTAGGAGCAGTGAGTCAGAAACCCATCTCTTATCCAACATTTTTTTTAATTATCTGAGTTTAAATGAAACAAAAGATCAAGGAGTTAAGATGACTCACTTAAAGTCACACTGTATGAAATTGAACTGTGGAGAACAGCCATGATGGCTGACTATAGATATTTCTCATTGGATCATCCAAGCTGGAAAGTAGTATATAAGATTGAGAAAAGTGGAAAGCAGTTGCAGCTCAGGTGTAGTTTGCAGGAAGAGACAGCAACGATATCCAGGGACCTAACCAAGAAAAATGGTGAAGTTTTGAGAGAAGAAGATAGAGAGGAGAAGAGAGAGGCATGAACTAAGCCCAGAGAGTCCTGGAGCCCAGTGAAATGATAAGGGAGGCTTCTCCTCCCACACCTATGTACTCTTGTGGAAAGTGGAACACAGATAATATTGAGTGTGTTTCCACCTTCCACAAGCCCAGGCATGGAGGATAAATAGGAATAGAGGTGTTAATCAGTGAACTCCAGGGTTTCAGGTGTTAAAAAGAGACACTCCATGGGAGAGTGCCACAGGACAATGGAGTGTGGGCTTTCTTGCACCTGGACACTTCCTCCTCTGCACCTCTTCCAGCCACTGTATCAAGAAAGTAATTTTGGCCCAAGCCAGCGGGTAGCAGCAGCCCCTCCTCCCCACTGCAACCTTGAGAATACTCTGAACTAAAAAGTGCACAAATTACTGTTTCTCTAGGGCAAGTGTGCATTCCTGGACAAGACCGCCACTGAGCGTGGGGCCACCACAATTTAAGAGATTCCTGCTCACCAGTGTTTTGCGGGATCATATGATGGCAACTTAAACAGGCAGGCCAAACCCGGTTCCCCTGGACATAAGAGCAGTGCAGGGGAACACATGGAAGAGATCTCAGTCGTGGACTCGCGTGGTGATGAAGCCCTTGTATGCATATCCAATGGATGAGTGTGGAAGAGAATTGAGAAACAGGGATCTGTGAGAATGCCCATCCTCCACCCCTACTGGAGAACTGCCATATTGGATATGGGTGTGACATTCAGAGTGAGTTAACATTATTCCTAGTTCCTATGAAAACCAAATGCCCCAGTCACACTGGTTGAGTGGCCCCTCCCCAACTCTTTAAAATAGGGAATGCAGCTTGAGTGAAGAAATTTGTGTATGGCTGCTTCTCCCAATGAGAGCATGCCCCTAACATAGGCCTCTGCAGACAGAGAGGCCTACTTCTCTTCCCTTGGGGTTTTATGGTAGAACAGGCATGCACAATTTGGTAACCCCCTACCCATCAGCACCCCACAGAGACACACGCCAGTGGATCAGACACATGGACTGTGGAGTATTTCCAGGACCAATCTTTGGCAGTGAGGGGATCCACATGGGCTATTCTGATTGGAGAGTGCTGTGGAATTTCAGGGAGTGAATAAGTAGGGAACTAACCCCGCCCTATAGAGAAACTGCACTAGTGAATAAAGGGAGAAGGAGCCTGGTATGGGGCCTCAGCACTCAAGTGATTAGGCCCCTCCTTTGGGAACAGCCTTCCTGGCTGTGGAGATTGTCCTGAATTTCATACCAGTGGCTCCCCCTAGCGGCAGGACAAGAAAATTATCAATTTTGCTGAGACTAAGGAAAGCCTCTGAGGCTCGTGAAATCCAGCCAGAATTTGTCTTTTTCATCCCACCACCTCAGGGGCAGTAGAGATCAAGCTCCCACTGGGAGCTACAGGGTAACTCTGAAAGCATGGTACATTCATGTGCCCCACCTGGGGGGCCAGAGCTTACAATAGGCATAAAATACCATATTGGCACCTGGTTTTCCATGCAAATATCAAGCAACAACAGGGGGAACAACCCCATATCTATGCATAGTGCCTTCCAACTCAAACAAAAAGGGAACAGCAGATTCATACTCACAAGTTAGACCCAGTATCTCAGACATTAAGCTGGGATAACTAACTCACTACACACTGTCGGAAAGAGGTCAAGACACCAGGTCAGAGGTAACCTGAGAGGTTCATCAAACCTGCTAGAGCACCTCTTAGGTAACTCATAACTAGCACCGGTCTCCCTGGGATGCTCAGGTATTGATCTTTAGGGACCCAGGGACCGGCCCATAAGCCAGGACAAACACTCTCAGGTCTCAACTGAGAGACCAAATGAGAAGTAACCAGGAAAATAACCCTGGAAACATGAAAACTCAGAGAAAACAAACAAATGGACAAATTTTTGGAAACATACAGTGACCCTAGACTGAATCAGGAAGAAATAGAATTCCTGAACAGACCAATATCAAGCATTAAAACTGAAGCCATGATAAAAAATCTTCCAACAGAAAATAGTCTGGGAACACATGGTTTCACAGCCAAGTTTTTCCAGACCTCCAAAGAACTGGTTCCTTGTTGAGAAATATGATTGAGGAATTAATGACATGTCACTTATAAGACCATTATTTTATTGTATAGTCCTATATTACTATATTAAAGACAGAAACAGGAGTTTGCAGATTTTTTCCCTGAAGGAATGTGTAGATTCAATGGTTCACTTATTAGAGGCTGCTATCCTGTGAGAACTCTCAAATCTCCGGTAGGGATGTTTTCCAGGAAGGCTTCCCGGTATCTCAAAATCTGTGAGCTTCCCTGCATCTCAAAAGACAAGACAAGGCAAATATGGCCCACAGGATGGGAGCCGGAGACAATGAGTGCACTTTTCCCAGAGATGCGCCCCGGTGGTTATAAACAACCTGTTTATTAGAGATAGGTTTTCTGCTCTCTTCTGTCTCTCTACCTTTAAGTCCACAATAACTCGATCAAAGAAATATAGAATCACTATACTTCTTTTGTTATACCTCTGTTAATTGACAACTGCCTCTTAGAATTTAGATGTTAGCCCCTGAAAGACTTTATACCTGTTTGTTCACCTAGATGGATTAGAAGCCCCTTGAGAGGACTTTTGACCCCAATCCACTACCTGTATCCTCTAGCAACTGCATTCCCTGATATGCAAATATGTTACTCTGACAACTGGTAATTGATGTCTGTGATTATAAAAACCTGTATGAATCTAAACATATTGCTGGCATTTATGGGGATATGCCAGTCTCCTGAATATCCTGCTGTGCCATATCTGATATTTTTATATATAAAACTACAAACTATACCTCAGTTTCTGCGTATTCTTTTATTCTATTTCCTATCAATTTCCTTATCCTCTGTGGTGATCCCTATCTTAGGGACTTGGCTCTGTGGGGAGAAGTAGTTAATCTCCTTGTGGGCCTGCCTCAAATACTCTCCCCTGCAGTTCCTATACTGCATAAATGTTTTCATAACATCAAGAAGGAAGGTATCCTCCCCAACTCCTACTACAAACCCAGTATCTTCTTGATACCAAAATCAGGAAAGGACTAAAGAAACAAAGAAAACTATAGACTAGTATCCCTTATGAATATAGATGCAAACATTTTAAATAAATTCCTAGCAAACAGAATTCAGCTGCACATCAAAAAAAAAAAATTATACACCATGATTATGTGGGCTTCATCCCCAAAATGCAAGGATGGTTCAACATATGCAAATCTATAAATGTGATTCTCTACATAACTAGAAGAAAAAATAAAGCCATACAATCCTGTCAACAGATGCAGAAAAAGCATTTGACAAAATTCAGCACCCATTTATGATAAGAACTCTTAACAATATATGTATATATGGAACATGCCTCAAAATTATAAAAGCCATAATTAAAAAACACCTAGCCAGTGTCATACAGAATGAGGAAAAATTCAAAATGTTCCCACTTATAACTGGAATGGGACAAGGATGGCCCATGTCACCACTCCTATTCAACATAGTGCTGGAATTCCTAGCCAGAGCAATCAGGCAAGAGAAGGAAATCAAGGTATCCAAAAGGGGAAAGAAGAAGTCAAATTATCACTCTTTGGTAATGACATGATCTTATATCTAGAAAACCCCAAAGATTCTGCCAAGAAACTCCTGGAATTGATAACTAAATTCAGCAAAGCCTCAGGTTACAAAATCAATGTATAAAAATCAGTAGCATTACTTTACACCGACAACAGTCAAGCTGAGAATTAAATTGAAGACTCAATAACTCTCACAATAGCAACAAAGAAAATAAAATACCTAGGAATATTTTTAACTAAGGAGGTGAAAGACCTCTACAGGGAGAAGTATCAAACACTGCAGAAGGAAATTGCAGAGGATGTAAACACATGGAAAAACATATCATGCTCATAGATCGGCAGACTCAACACTGTTAAAATGTCTATACTACACACAATGATTTACAGATTCAATGAAATACCCATTAAAATACAAACGTCATTGTCCACAGGTCTATAAAATAGTTATATGCTTCATGTGAACCAGACAGGACACTGAACAGCCAAACCAAACTTAAGCAAAAAGAACAAATTGCGAACTATCACTTTACAAGACTTCAAGCTATACTACGAGGCTATAGTAATCCAAACAGCATAATATTGGCATAAGAACAGATACATAGACCAATGGATCAGAACAAACAGCACAGATATAATGCCATCCACACAATGCCATCTGATTTTTGACAAAGCAAACAATGAAAGAATCCCTATTTAATAAATGGTGTTGGGAAAACTGGATAGCCACATGTAGAAGACTGAAACTAAATCCATATCTCTCACCACTCACAAAATATCAACTCACAATGGATAACAGACTTAACCCTAAGGCATGCAATTATACGAATTTTAGAAGAAAATGTTGGAAAAACACTAACAGATATCTGCCCTGGCCGAAAATTTATGAAAAGACCCAAAGGCAATCATAGGAACAGTAAAAATAAATAAATGGGACCCAATTAAATTAAAAAGTTTTTTCACAGTCAGGAAAACTATCAATAGAGTGAATAGATACCCTATAGAATGGGAGAAAATATTTGTATGCTATACATCTGATAAAGGGATAATAATCATAATTTACAAATAATTCAAGAAAATCAGCAAGAAAAATTCAATTTATTCCATTAAAAAGTTGACAAAATCCATGAACAGAAACTTTTCAAAAGAAAATAGACTAATGAATAATAAATATAAGAAAAAATGCTCAGCATCTCTACTTATTGCTTTTACCAAAAACTCCCAAAACAATAGATGCTGGCATGGATTCCAAGAGAATGGAACACTTATACATTGTTGGTGGGACTGCAAACTAGTACAACCACTATGGACAGTAGTATGGAGAGACCTCAAAGAACTAAAGTACACTTACCATTTGATCCAGCAATTCCATTATTGGGTAGTTACCCAAAGGTATAAAAGACATTTTATAAAAAATGCAATTGCACTTGAATGTTTATAGCAGCACAATTCACAATTTCAAAGATGTGGAAACAACCCAAGTGTCCATCAGTACATGAGTGGATTAATAAAATGTGATATATGTAGCACCATGGAGTGCTACTCAGTCCTAAAAATGGTGAAATAATACCTTTTGTAACAACCTGGATGGAACTGCAGACAATCCTTCTAAGTGAAATATTGCAAGAATGGAAAATCAAACACCACATGTACTCCTGTGCACATATGCTAGTAAAAGTAAATTGAAATAAGGCAGATAGGAATAGGGGAAGAGGAGACAGCTAAATACACACCTATCTGGTACAATGCACACTATCTGTTATAGGAACACCCATAACTTTGACTCAAACTGTATAAAACCAATTCCTGCCATCAAAATATTTTTACCCCTGTAATATTCTGAATTTTTCTTAAGAAATAAATTGAACTGGGGCTTGTGTTCAGATATTTGCATGCAAACCTCATTATACTGGAAGAGAATATGGGGAAATGTTGTCAGAGCCATTAACCCTGTGCCTTCCCTTCTCAAAAGTACAACTTTCTTCAGTTCTTCAATCAGAGCATTTGAAGAGTGGTTGACCTAGAAAATAAAATTTTCTAAGGAAGAGTTAAGTAACTCTGAAGTTTATTGCTCAGGACTTCTTTCCTTCTCCCTTCAGCATCAGAGATATTCTTCAAAAGTGATAAGACAATAAAAAAGAATACTGGGCAAGAAGCTCCTGTTTATGCTATATTTCTTCTCCAAGCTGAATGCCAAAAGGTTTTTTTTTTTTCACAATGCATTATATCAACAACAGGCCATTTGTATTTGTACCACAATTTAGAAAATAATGAATAAAATTACTTTCTGGGAATTGGCTGGGAAAGGTAATTATGATCTAAATTTGGATTTAGTGAAGAAATGCATTCCAGAATTCAAACAATGGTCCAATAAACAAAACTTTGTTGAAAACTCCATTGGTACATTGGAAATAGTCTGTACACATTTAAATAGCATATTTCTTGCTTCACATAGTGTCTCCAGCATTATTATTAATATCTGAATGTCTATTCAGTTCTCAAATAATATAAATAGTTACTTAGTAAGTAAACATGTTGAGGAGCTAGGAGGGAAATATTCAGCTAATGCTTACAATGACACCGTTTTCCAGGTAAGCTTTGTTCTTGTCTCAATCATATGTTCTTTGATTTTATTATTGGTCAGGTACAGAGATAGGGTAAGCAAATGATAACTACTATTTATTATGTGCTAGGAATTTTATTAATTCTTATAGTTGATCTGAGGTGAAACCTAGTTATTTTCAAAACTGCCCACCTGTTTTAGCTACATACTGATAGCTGAGGATAACTAACTTAAACTGTTTAAGATGAGTATTCTCCATGAATTCTTGTTCAACTTTTTCTGGTTCATGTAGGATTTATCTCCTCAGAATTCATGTTTTTCTTATAGACACACCGACACAGTAGTGCACTGCAATTTTATTTATTTATTTTTAATTCAGCATTTTATGGGGGTATAAATTTTAAGGTTACATATAATGCCCTTGCCCCTCCTCCCCCCCAAAGTCTGAGCTTCCAGCGTGACCATCCCCGAGAAGATGCACATCTCACTCATTATGTATATGTATACCCACCCCCTACTCCCCCCTCCCACCTGCCCAATACCCTATAAATGTAATTCCTATATGTCCACTTAGATGCTGATCAGTTAACACCAATTTGCTGGTAAGTATATGTGATAATTGTTTTTCCATTCTTGAAATACTTCACTTAGTAGTATGGGTTGCAGCTCTAACCGGTAAAATACAAGATGTAATATTTCACGACTGTTTCTTAGACCTGAACACTACTCCAAGTTATACATATACCACATTTTATTAATCCACTGATGTATTGATGGGCACTTCAGTTGTTCCACAGCTTTGCAATTGTGAATAGTGCTGCTATAAACATTCTAGTGCAGGTCTCTTTTTTGTAGATTATCCTTTGTTCTTTTGGGTAAATGCCCAGTCGTGGGACTGCTGGATCAAATGATAGATCTACTTGTATCACTTTAAGGTATTTTCATATTGCTTTCCACAGAGGTTGAACTAGTATGCAGTCCCACAGGCAGTGTAGGAGTGTTCCTATCTCTCTGCATCCATGCCCACATTTATTGTTTTGAGACTTTTTGATAAAGTCCATTCTTATTGGAGAGAAGTGATATTTCATTGCGGTTTTGATTTGCATTTCCCTGATGATTAGAGATGTTGAACATTGCTTCATATGCTTGTTAGCCATTATTCTGTCTTCTTTATAAAAGTTTCTGTTCATATCCTTTGCTCACTTTTTGATAGGGTTGTTTGATTTTTCTCTTCCTGATTTTCGTGAGTTCTAAATAGATTCTAATTATCAGCCCCTTATCAGATGTGTAGGATGCAAAAATTTTCTCCCATTCTGTAGGTTGTCTGTTTGCTTTAATGACTGTTTCTTTGGCTGTGCAGAAGCATTTTAGTTTAATCATGTCCCATTTATTTATTTTTGTTGCTGCTGTGATTGCCTTTGGGATCCTCTTCATAAATTCTTTGCCTAGGCCGATGTCTAGGAGAGTGTTTCCAACATTTTCCTCTAGAATTCTAATAGTTTCATACCTTAGGTTTAAGTCTGTTACCCTGGGTGAGTTGATTTTTGTGAGAGGTGAAAGGTGTGGGTCCTGCTTCAGCCTTGTGCAAGTGGTTATCCAGTTTTCCCAGCATCTTTTATTGAATAGGGATTATTTTCTCCAGTGAATGTTTTTGTCTGCTTTGTTGAACATTACATGGCTATATGTGGATGGTTTTATATCAGGGTTCTCAGTTCTGTTCCACTGGTCAATATTCCTATTTTTGTGCCAATACCAGATTGATTTAATTACTACAGCTTTGTAGTATAGTTTGATATCTGGCATATTAATACCTCCCATTTTGTTTTTATTGCCTAAAATTGCTTTTGATATGTGGGGTCTTCTCTGGTTCCAAACAAAGCATAAAATTATTTTTTCCATATCTGTGAATAATGAGGTTAGGATTTTAATAGGTAATTTGTAGATCAGTTTGGGTAGTATAGACATTTTAACAATGTTGAGTCTGCCCACCCACAAGCATGGTATGGATTTCCATCTGTTTACATCCACTGCTATTTCCTTCATTTCAGAGTCATTTTACAAAGCCAACATCGCTTTGATCCCAAAACCAGGAAAGGATGCAACAAAGAAAGAAAACTACAGACCAATATCACTTATCAATAAAAATGCAAAAATTTTCAACAAAATACTAGCTAACTAAATGCAGATGCTTATCAAGAAAATAATCCTTCACGACCAAATTGGATTCATCCTAGGGATGCAGGGATGGTTTAACATATGCAAATCTATAAATGCAATTCATCACATAAACAGAAGCAAAAACAAAGACCATATGATCCTTTCAATAGATGCAGAAAAGCATTTGACAAAATTCAACCCCCTTTGATGATAAGAACACTTAATAAAATAGGCACAGAAGGAGCATACCTAAAAATGATACAAGCCATATGACAGACCCACAGCCAACGTCATACTGAATGGGGAAAAATTGAAAGCATTCCCTCTTAGAACTGGAACCAGGCAAGGTTCCCCACTGTTTCCACTTCTATTCAACATAGTGCTATAGCTATCTGACATGAAAGTGGATTTAAAGGTATCCAAATGGGGGCAGAAGAGATCAAACTTTTGCTGTTTGCCAATAATATGATATTATATTTAGAAAATCCCAAGGATTCAACCAAGAGATTCAACCTGGAATTGATAAATGAATTTAGTAAAGTCTCAGGATACAAAATCAATACACACAAATCAGAGGCATTCCTATATGCCAATTACAGTCAAATTGAGAACCAAATCAAAGACTCAATACCCTTCATAATATCAATAAAAAATAAAATACCTAGGAATATATTTAACTAAGGAGGTAAAAGACCTCTACAGGGAGAATTATTAAATGGTGCACTGTAATTTAATTTTCTCAAATATATTGATCTGTTCATCCTTGCTAGAATACATGTGCTTTGTGAGTGAGAATATTTTCTTATTTTATGTCTGTCCACCATAGCACATTGTCTGCCTAGTGTGTGCCAGATGGTGTTATAGCTGCTATTGTTTGTTATTTTGTTGCATTTAATTCATGAGAAACCCTACGTGGTAAACATTGTCTCTAACTCAGGAATTAAGGTTCTGTAGCTTAGAGAGTTTAAATAAACTCACCCAAGAATACACAGATAGATTCTAAACTACAGAGGGTTCAAACTAAAATTTGAACTGAACTTTAAACAATGCCTATGCTCGCACTTTCCAGAATACCAGTAATTTCCTTAGAGGTGGATCCATTTCTTCAAGAAAATATCTAACACAGAATGTCAAGGCATAAGACAGGTAAAAACATATCTGCCCTAATTCAAGAATGTTAGTGACTCAGAATCCATAGACTTATCCATGCTTTTCCCCTTACCACTCAATTCCTACAACTCACTCCCAAGTTGGTTCTGAAATGACACTTTGGAACCTCCTTGTACTATAAGAAAAGCAATCCAAAAATGACACCATGCTGCCCTACATCAATTGGTATCTACTAGACGCTAAAGAAAATACTGCTTGAGGAAGGGAGAAAAAAATGGTGGAGTAAAGGTAACCCCCCAGACTCCTGCTAACAGAGAAGGAGACATAGATCTTGGTCTCCTACACGCCAGTGGATCTCCCCACTACAAGGACAGCATCGAGAATCCACAGAGGTGCAGCGGGGGACTCTCTCAAAAAAGGAAAGACAAGGAGATAAGATCGTGTTCTCTGTAGAGTCCAAAACAAACAATAGGGCGCGTGGGAGGGCGCCACCAGCCCAGGGGGTGAAGCGGAATCAGACACACAGGAGAACTCCTTGCTTCCCCATTGACCTCCACACCCATCCAGCCAGATCCCTGTCTGAAACTGGTGCAAAATCACGGCAGGAGAAGAGGGTGCTGGAGAGTGCCGTCATTAGTGGAAACTCCCTGAAGCCCCAAGCTAGGACAGCTCCAAGATGGAAGGAAACTGAACTGAGCTGATAGGGGAGGCAGTTAGATGTCTTGCCTCTGGTAAGAGAGGGGCAAGCCCTACAGAGATGTTCACTAAGTCAAGGACTCTAAGCTAGAACTGCCTCAGGCAAATAAGACTGCACAGGGAAGGTCAGTAAAAGTGAAAACTATGGCTGAACTCGCGGTTGGGAAGGTGACATAGAGGAGGCAATGGGGCGTGCTGATGACCCAGACCCCCAACTCAGCACCTGCCACCTCCTAAACAGTCACCTCCAGTGCTGGTGCCCTGTGAGTGGGCAAGCGGTGGCCATTGAGGGAGTCCACAGCCCAACTGCCATGGTGCTATACTGTACGGTGGGCAGATCCCCTCCCCCAGCCTAGAGACTCTCCTGACAAATTCCTCCCCTGCACAATCTGTGATCGGCTCATCAGGCCTGGCTCGATCAACGAACTACTGAGAAGACTAACGCCAAAAGGACCCACAGCCACTGGGGTGCTGGAGTGCAGGGAAGACTGGGGAGCTACTTCCTCCCCCTAGGCCACATCTCTTATGCTGAAAGTGGTAGCCTCCACTCCTGAAGGTGGGGTGAAACAAGAAATTCCACTCTCTCCCAGATCTAGGGAGAATCTGCTGGGCCTATGTGCAGTGCATAAGCGCACAGTATAAAAGACTTTGCTTCCCAGAACAGTTAAGGTCACACAGTTGATCAAAACGCTGGGGCTGGATATCCTCCCCTGGACAGGGCCATGGTCAAGGAACAAATCCTCTGCAAGCTGCCACAATAGGCTCCACAAGTAACCCCTCCCATCAAGGGTACCTTCCAAGTGTGGTGGAAGAGCTCCCCCCAGTGGCTAATCAAGAAACTGTAAAAGAGACGACCCCTGGGCACCATCAGCTGATCCGGATGGGAAGAGCTCAGCATAAGAATTCTGGAACTTCAAAAAATCAAACCAAAAACAGTACCCAAAGAGATATACCAGCTAACAAGAAATGGAGACTGAACAAACTCAAAACACTAAAATGACAGAAGAGGAATTCCAAAAGTGGATTGTAAGAAAGCTCAATGATATGCAAAAAAAATTGGGTAACCACCACAAAGAAAATTCAAGACTTGGAACAAAAATTCACTAAGTAAATTGAGATATTAAATAACAATCAATCTGATCTCCTGGAAATGAAGAATTTATTCAGGGAAATACAAAACACAGTGGAAAGCCTCAAAACTAGAGTGGACCAAACTGAAGAAAGAATCTCAGAAATTGAAGATAACACTTTCCGATTAAATAAATCAGTAACAGATATAGAGCAGAGCCACAAGAGAAAAGAGCAAAGTCTACAAGAGATGTGGGATTATGTGAAGAAACCTAATGTGAGGGTGATAGGGTTACCAGAGGAGGAAGAAAAAAACACTCAAGGGTTGGACAAGCTATTTGAAGATATAATAGAGGAAAATTTCCCAGGCCTTACTAAAAATCTCCAGATACAAGTTCAAGAAGCTCAAAGGACCTCTGGGAGATTCAGTGCAAACAGGGAGACGTCACGACATTCAGTCATCAGACTGACCAAAATACCAACTAAAGAAGCTCTTCTATGAGCTGTAAGATGAAAGAAACAAGTAAGATACAAAGTAAAATCTATCCGAATAACGCCAGATTTCTCAACTGAAACATTAAAAGCAAGGAGAGATGGGGGCCCCATTCTCACTCTTTTGAAACAAAATAATGTCCAGCCTAGAATCTTGTACCCTGCAAAACTAAGCTTTATATATGAAGGAGAAATTAAGACATTCTCAGATAAGCAAAATCTGAGGGAATTCACCAAGACAAGACCAGCCCTACAAGAAGTATTCAAAACAGTGTTATGCACGGAACAGCATAATAAAAACTCATGAACATAAAAACACCCCAAACCTAAAGATGAAAGGCCAGATATTAAATGGCTCAAGAGAGAAATCAAAGCAAAAACGTCCAACCCAACAGAATGAACAGTAACCTGTCTCACCTATCAGTTCTCTCAATAAATGTGAATGACTTAAACTCCCCACTAAAGAGACATAGGCTGGATGAATGGATAAGACAATACAGACCACGTATCTTCTGTCTTCAAGAAACACATCTAATTTGCAAAGATGCATATAGACTAAAAGTAAAGGTGTAGAGATCAGTATTCCATGCAAGTAGAAGCCAAAAGAAGACTGGCGTAGTGGTTCTAAGCTCAGATGATTTAGTTTTTAAACCAACAAAAGTAGTGAAAGACAAAGATGATCATTATATAATGGTGAAGGGCATAGTTCAACAAGAAGAGATAACAATATTAAATACATATGCACCCAACTTAGGTGCACCAAGATTCATAAAGCAAACTGTACTGGATCTAAGCAAATTGATTAACAGCAGCTCCATAATTACCGGAGATTTGAACACCCCACTGACTGCAGAAGACATATCCTCCAAACAGAAAATTAATAAAGAAATAATGGACTTAAACAAAAATCTAGAACAATTGGGTCCGGCTAGCATTTACAGGACATTCTACCCAAAATCCACTGATTATACATTCTTCTCATGAGCTCATGGAACATTCTCTAAGATTGACCATATCCTAGGACACAAAGTAAGCATCAAGAAATTTTAAAAAATAGAAATCATACCATGGATCATCTCAAATCACAGTGGAATAAAAGTAGAAATCAGCCCTAATGGAAACTCAGATTTCTACAAAAAAATGTGGAAATTAAACAACCTTCTACTAAATGATTACTTCCTAAATGAAGAAACCAAGATGGAAATAAATAAAATTCCTCGAACAAAATGACAATAGAGAGTCAAGTTATCAAATGCTCTGGGACACAGCTAAAGCAGTACTGAGAGGAATGTTTATTTCCATAAATGCCTATAACCCAAAGTCAAAAATATCACAAATAGACAATTTAATGAAATGACTTAAGGAGCTAGAAAAAGAAGAACAGACCAACCCCAAACCCAGTAGAAGAAGGGAAATTAACAAGATCAAATCAGAACTAAATTAAATTGACAACAGGGAAGCTATATAGAAGATTAATAAAACAAAAAGTTGGTTCTTTGAAAAAATAAACATAATTGACACGATTTTGGCTATGCTAATGAAAAGCAGAAAACAGAAATCTCTAATAAGCTTCATCAGCAACAAAAAAGGAGATATAACAAATGATCGCAAGGAGATACAAGATATGATTTATGAATACTACAAAAATCTTTATGCCCACAAACTGGAAAATATGGAGGAAATGGACAAATTTCTAGAAACACACAGCCTCCCTAGACTCAACCAGGAAGGAATAGAATTCCTGAAAAGACCAATATCAAGAGCAGAAATAGAAACAGCAATTAAAAATCTCCCTAAAAAAAAATTCCCAGTCCAGATGGTTTCACATCCAAATTTTACCACACTTACAAAGAAGAACTGGTGCCTATCTTACAGAAATTATTCCACAACATCAAGAAGAATGGAAACCTCCCCGACACCTTTTATGAAGCGAACATTACTCTGATACCAAAACCAGGAAAGGATGCAACAAAAAAAGAAAACTACAGACCAATATCCTTTATGAACATAGATGAAAAATTTTCCACAATTCCTAGCTAACCAAATACAGAAGATTGTCAAAAAAATAATCCATCACGACCAATTGGGCTTCATCCCAGAGATGCAGGGATGGTTCAACATACGTAAATCTATAAATGTAATTCATTACATAAACAGAGGCAAAAACAAAGTCCACATGATTCTTTCAATAGATGCATAAAAGCTTTTGAAAAAATTCAGCATCCTTTCATGATAAGAACACTTAATAAAATAGGCATAGAAGGGACATACCTAAAAATGATACGAGCCATATATGACAGACCCATAGCCAACATAATATTGAATGGGGAAAAATTGAAAGCATTCCCAGTTAGAACTGGAACCAGGCAAGGCTGTCCATTATCTCCACGTCTATTCAACATAGTGCTGGTAGTCCTGGCTATAGCAACCAGGCATGAAAGCGGAATTAAAGGTATGTCAATTGGGGCAGAAGAGATCAAAGTTTCACAGTTTGCTGATGATATGATATTATATTTCAAAAACACCAAGGATTCAACCAAGAAACTCCTGGGCTTGATAAATGAATTTAGAAAGTCTCAGCATACAAAATCAATACACAAAAATCAGAGGCATTCATATATGCCAACAACAATCAAATTGAGAACCAAATCAAAGACTCAATATGCTTCACCATAGCAACAAAGAAAATGAAGTACCTAGGAATATACTTAAACAAGGAGATGAAAGACCTCTACAGGGAGAACTATGAAACACTGAGGAAGGAAATAGCAGAGGATGTAAACAGATGGAAATCCATACCATGCTCATGGGTTGGCAGATTAACATCATTAAAATGTCATTACTACCCATGATTACTACTAAAATGATCCAAAGATTCAATGCAATACCTATTAAAATCCCAACATCATTCTTCACAGATATGGAAAAAAAATTTTATGCTTCATATGTAACCAGAGAAGACCCCGCATATCAAAAGCAATACTAGGCACTAAAATCAAAATGGGAGGTATTAATATATCAAACTATACTACAAAGCTGTAGTAATTAAATCAATCTGGTATTGGCACAAAAATAGGAATGTTGACAAGTGGAACAGAACTGAGAACCCTAATATAAAACCATCCTCATATAGCCATCTAATCTTTCACAAAGCAGACAAAAATATACACTGAGAAAAAGAATCCCTATTCAATAAAAGGTGCTGGGAAAACTGGGTAACCACTTGTACAAGGCTGAAGCAGTGCCCACACCTTTCACCTATCACAAAAATCAAATCAGGCTGGGTAACAGATTTAAACCTAAGGTATGAAACTATTAGAATTCTAGAGGAAAATATTGAAAACACTCTCCTAGACATCGGCCTAGGCAAAGAATTTATGAAGAAGACCCTAAAAGCAATCACAGTAACAATAAAAATAAATAAATTGGACCTGATGAAACTAAAAAGCTTCTGCACAGCCAAAGAAACAGTTATGAAAGTAAACAGACAACCTACAGAATGGGAGAAAATTTTCGCATCCTACACATCTGATACGGGGCTGATAACTAGAAACTACTTAGAACTCATGAAATTCAGCAAGAAAAAATCAAACAACCCTATCAAGAAGTGGGCAAAGGACATGAAATGGCTAACAAACATATGAAGCAATGCTCAACATCTCTAATCATCAGGGAAATGCAAATCAAAACTACTATGAGATATCACTTATTTTTAGTAAGAATGGCCTTTATCAAAACGTGCCAAAATAGTAGATGTTGGCATGGATGCAGAGAGATAGGAACACTCCTACACTGCTTGTGGGTCTGCAAACTAATTCAAGTTCTATGGACAGCAATATGGAGATACCTTAAAGTGATACAAGTGGATCTACCATTTGATCCAGCAATCCCATTACTGGGCATCTACCCCAAAGTTCCAATGACACACTACAAAAAAGACACCTGCACTCGAATGTTTATAGCAGCACAATTCATAATTGCAAAGCTGTGGAAACAACCCAAGTGCCCATCAATTCATGAGTGGATTAACAAAAGGTTGTATATGTATACCATGGAGTACTGTTCAGCTCTAAGAAACAATGATGATATAGCACATCTTTTATTTTCCTGCATAGAGCTGGAACCCATACTAAGTGAAGTATCCCAAGAATGGAAAAACAAGCACCACATATACTCACCAGCAAACTGGTATTAACTGAGCAGCACCTAATTGAGCACATAGGGACTACATTAATTGGGTAATGTGCGGGTGGAAGGGGAGTGTGGGGCAGGGTATATACATACAGAATGAGTGAGACGTGCACAGTCTAGAGGATGGTCACTCTTGGAGCTCAGACTTTTGGGGAGAGGGGGGTAAGGGCTTATTTGAAACCTTAAAATTTGTACCCTCTTAATATGTTGTAATAAAATAAATAAATACATATAAAAATAAAATAAAATACTGCTTATTTTCAGACCATCACTGCCCCAGGCATAGTTTCATTAAAGGGCACAGAAGAAAACCTTTTTTTTTGTTGTTTTTTAAGAAAGTTAAGGTAAAAAGAGAGAAACAAACAAGTAAGTGAAAAGAAGTAAAAGGCATTATGTTATAAAATAAGAATGGAGAGGGAGAGAGGGGGGGGAGAGAGAGAGAGATAGAGAGAGAGAGAGAGAGAGAGAGAGAGAGAGAGAGAGAGAGAGAGAGAGAGAGAACTTAAGCATTTTTAGCCCAATCGAGTCCATAATAAAAAAGAAATAATAAGTGGCCTCACTTCTAGAAATCTCTGAGATTAAACTTAGTCCTTGCAAGGCTCTAAGCTATTTCATGCACTCTTGGCAGTCAATTATATCAACAAGCCTTAGTCATCACATGATCTAGAATAATGTAGGGAAGCTCATTCCAGGAGGTTTTTAGGTTATAAAAGAAGAAAATAGCTAGAACAAGCAACCATATGTTTCCTTTCTGACAGCTGCCAGGAGGACCTGCCTGGAGAGGGCCTCAGATATACCTAGTTTTCCATTTGCCATTTTAAATAACTGACCCTTTTGATGATGTCAAACAAATGCCAATTTTAAGTTGCCATTTGAGCCCATCCTTGACAACATTTAATGGGATAAACTGATACAACTTAAACTTTACCTCTGCCAAAGAATTCAACAGGCTAAGGAAAATCCAGCAGAGTGCCAGACAGGAGACATAAACTAGTATCAACAGGAAATAATACCACTTTAGACTGGTGTTCTCTTGCAAAAGCCTTTGGTCTTACATGAGCAGACTATAATAGGGATACCCAATTCTGGATTGGATGCTCAGGAATTATTAAGTAATTATTTTATTTGAATACAGTCCATTTTTTGTTTATTTATTTTATTTATTTATTTCAAGAAAATAGGAGAGTACAAACATTTTGGTTGCATTTTGTATCTTTGCCTCTCCCTAGCAAGGGTTAGAGGTGGGCCCTTCCCCTCCACAATGCTCACCACATCCCTCAGATGTGGTTCTATTCCCCCAACCCCTGAATCCCTGGTGAACACCACCACCATTTGAGCACCACAGTGTTAATCAGTCAGTATCAATTTGATGGTGAGTACATATGGAGCCCATTCTTCTGATCTTGTGTCACCTTACTTCGGATAATGGGCTTCAGCTTAATCCAGGATAATATAAGTGGTGCTAGCTCACTGTCGTTTCTTAAAATTGAGTAATATTCCATTATAAACATACACCAAATTTTAATAATCCACTCATGAATTGATGGGAACTTGGGTTGTTTCCACAGCCTTGCAATAGTGAATTGTGCTGCCATAAACATTCGGGTGCAGATGTCTTTATTATAGAATGTCTTATACTCTTTTGGGTAGATGCCTAATAATGCTAATCCTGGATTGAATATTATTTCTATTTTTAGCTCTTTGAGGTATTTCCAAATTCTTTTCCACAAAGGTTGCACTAATTTGCAGTCACACCAGCAGTGTAAGAGTGTTCCTGTCTCTCCACATCCTTGCCAGCATTTATTGTTTTGGGATTGGCTTAAACAGAGCTCTTGAACAAAAAGGTCTGACAGATCTCTACAGAACATTCCATCCAAATAAAGTTGATTTTACATTCTTATCAGCAGCCCATGGAACCTTCTCCAAAATTGTCACATACTAGGCCGCAAATCATATCTCAACAAATTCAAAAAAATAGAAATTATACCATGTGTCTTCTCTTACCATAGTGGTATAAAATTAGGATTCAATTTCTATAGAAACACCACTTCACAATGTCATGGAAACTAAACAATCTATTATTGAAGAATTATTGGCTCAAGTAGGAAATTCAGAGGGAATTCAAGAGTTTTTTTTAACTAAATGATAATGGAGACACATGTTACCAAAACCTGTGGGATACAGCAAAAGCATACCTGAGAGGAAAACCAATAGCAATAAACACTCACATCCAAAAAACAGAAAGCTTTGATACTGACAACCTAATGAATAGACAGACTCAAGGAATTGGAAAAAGAAGAGCAAACCAATTCCAATCCTAGTAGAAGAAAAGAAATAACTAAGATCAAATTAGAACTAAATGAAATTGAGAATAAGAGAATTATACAGAAGATCAACAAAATCAGTTCATTTTTTAAACAATATATTTGATACTATATTTTCCCAGAGAGATTATTTTTAAAACTATAAACATTAAGACCAAACAAATTTCAGTGATTCAAAAGTGAAATAGAGTGAGGGCTTTTAGGTTAAGTGGTGGTTGTTCCAGCTAAAGTCTTTGGGTATCATAGCTTTGGCTTAAAGCTTCCATTAAGTCATTGTTAGGGTCGTAGATCCTGCATTTTGGCATAATCAGGGATCTCTTTTTGGTTTGGATATTCAATTATCTTATGTTCTACCTTACCTAATATTAGCCAAGGGACACATCTTACCTTGTATTATTCAAAAAAACAGTGGCTTATTTATAATAATTCATTCAACACTATTTATTGAGTGCATACTATGTACTTAGCACTGTTTTAGTACTAGGGATACAGCACAGAATGAGACAGATGTATATGCTCACAAGAACCTTTTATTTTAACAGAATAAGACAGACAATGCACAAATAAGAGGACAGTAGGTCCACCTTATTCATGCATTCTGCATCCATGAATTTAACTAACCACAGGTCAAAAATATTTGAAAAATGCGGAGTCTGTACTGAACATGTATAGGCTTTTTTGTTATCGCTATTCCTTAAAACACCACAGTATAACAGCTATATACAGAGCATATACTTAATATCAAGTATTATAAGTAATGTAGAGATGATTGAAGACTAGATGTCTAGAATGACTTAAGTATTGTAAGTAATTCAGAGTATTGTACACTGGAGAATGTGCACAGTTTATATACAAATATTATTCCAGTTTATATGAGGAACTTGAGCATCCATAGGAGGTCCTGGAACCAATCCTCTACTGATACTGAGGACAACTTTCTTTAGATAAATTTCAGATCATGACAAATGCTGGAAGAAAAATGTAAAAGGTAATGGGATAGAGAATTGAGAGCTACTCTGGATGGTCAGGGGAGGTCACTTTAAGTAAGCAATACTTGAACAAATAAACAAAAAATCATCCAAACAAAGACCTTTTTGAAGAGCAATCAATACAGAGGGAACAGAAAGTGCAAAGGCCACAAGGGAAGAATGAGCTTGATGTGTCTGAGGAAAAACAAAAAGCCTGTGTGGCAAGAGTATTGTCAGTGAGAGTGAAGGTGTATTGAAATGAGGGTGGAGATGTAGGCAAAGCTCAAATTATGTAGGACTATAACATACTGTTTACATTTTATTATAAATGAAATGGGTTTAAAGTCCTGGGTTTTAAGCAGAGAAGTAAAAGATCATATTTGAAATTTTAAAAGATTGGAGTGCATCCTTTGTGCAGAAAACCCTTAGAAGCAGGAATACCAGTTAAGAGGCTCTTACAATTATGCTGGAAAGGATGGTGGTAATCTCAAATATGATAAGAAATTTTGAAGTTAGACCAGACTTTATCTTAGTCCATTTGCTCTGCTTCTATAACAAAATGCCTTATATTAGTTATCTTATAAACAGCAGAAAGTTATTTCTCACAGGTATAGAAGCTGAGAGGTCCAAGATCAAGGTTCTGGTTCATAGATGGCACCCAGGCCTCTTTTTAAAAATGTTATTTTATTTTTAATTGACAAATAGTAATTGTATATATTTATGAGGTACAATGTGCCACATGTACTATAAAAATGTGATGTTGGGATACATGTATATTTTGTGGAATGATTAAAATCACTGTATTAGCCTATTCTTCAACTTACATATCATTTCTTTGTAGTGAGAATATTTAAAATCTATTCTTTTAGCAATTTTGAAATATATAATACATTATTATTATAACTATATTTACCATGTCGTTCAATAGATCACCAGAACTTATTCCTGCTGTTACATTGAAACTTTGTACACTGTGTCTAACATCTCCCCTTTCCCTGTCTACCCTCCTACCCATAATTTATGGTAATCTCCATTCTACTCTCTGTTTTTATATCTTTGCCTTTTTTAGGTTCCATATGTAAGTGAAATCATATAGTTTTTGTTTTTCTGTACTTTCTTTTTGTATATATACACAATATTTTCTTTATCCATTCATCTGTTGATGGGTACTCAGCTTGTTTCCATATTTTGGCTATTGTGAATAATGCTGCAAAGAATATGAAATATAATGGAATGCTATTCAGCTTTTAAAAAGAAGGAAATTCTATGGGCATTTATTGAAACCTTAAAATCTGTACCCCCATAATATGCCAAAATAAAAAAAAAAAAGAAGGAAATTCTGTCATATGCAAAAGCATGCATGAATATTCAGTACATTATGCTACATGAATTAAGCCACTCTTCTGTGGATACCCCAGTCAGGTGGTACCGTATTCTGCTTTCCTTAACACTGTATCCCATCTCTTTTTAAGAATTATCACACATTTCAGTTTGCCTGGGACAGGCTCAGTTTCTCCCTATTATCTCAGTATAAGTATTAATAACATCCCCTTTCAATCTAAAAAGTGTTTATATTTGAACAATAAATTACCTAGCCATTTAACTTTGACCCATAGCAATGTAAGCAGTTACTGGACTTTATAATACACCTTTCCCATTTGGGTTTTCTCCCAGTTGGGCAAGAATAGCACTGCCAGAACATTTTGGCATCAACTTCCCTCCTCTATTTTTTACTTTAATAAATATTTCTTAGGTATCTCAGAAGAAAATATAGGACACAGAAAGAGCAAATGGGTGGGGTGACGTAGAAGTTGATGAAGATGCACCTTGATGACACAATTTTACTAAAGTCAAGAGCTCCAATTGGAACTCTTGCCATTTGGCCACCTCACCCGTATCTGTTTCTCTGTATATTTTGCCTGCACTTCTATGTAACAAAAACATTTTATCCTATTAACAAACCCTATGTTGCCAGTTTGAATACTAAGTTGGAGTTCTGTTTCTTGAGCCCATGTGGATCTTGTTATCTTGACAGAGAATCTCATTAATTTACATCTAGATAGTAAACAATGGACATCATTAAACAAAAGGATCCTAATGAAAAAACTCATTACTCGTCAGCATTCATTTTAATAAATGATATTCATTAGGAGGAAGTATCATCCATAAAGTCGGAGGCAGACTTCTCTGGAATATGTTAGACCTGGGATCTAGTCCTGCCTCCTCTCCAATTCTGTATGTCATTTAGCAAGTCACATCCTTGCAATTAACCTCAGTTTCTCTATATGTACATTGACAGCATTAGGTTTAATAATCTGTAAGCTCCCTTCCATTCAGATTTACTTTGGTTTTACTCACAAACATTTGTGATATGTTCATTTCCAAGTAGAAATTACAATTCAAGGGCATTGCAAATAAACTCCAAAGTATTCTACTAGAAGTACAAGCTGGACTGTCTAGCTGATATTGGAATGGGGGAGGCTGTGAGTAAAATTATGCAAACAAGATTACCAGGGGCATATTTATCCCCCTTAAAAGAACAAACTGTTTTCAAGCACTTTTGAAGCATCCATTTACATACAAATCCATTTACATACAAATTCCTGATGACAAATAATTCTCAATTCATTACACTAGCTCCCAGAGGCCCTCTACTTGGCAACACTTTGTTAGGCTTCGGCTTGCTGTAGCTCCTTGACTGTAATAAACTTGCTTTCAAATATTCTATCACTTTTTTAATTAAAGAAATTTTAATTAAAAAAATTATTCAGGCCCCCAATTAGACTGAATTAACAAGGTTTTGCTTTACTACATTTTCGTTCATTAAGCTCTGCCAAGGCTCTTGCCACTGAATACCCATCTCCAGCTGCGCCCTGGCCCCTTCTCCAACTCAGTGAGTGTGAGAAACACTGTTGCTCCCTAAATGCCCACTGTGCCAGAGGAAGCCACATGGACCTAATTGGAAAGGGTCTGCTCCTGCCCTTCTGAAATCTTCTCCTCCCTTAGAATCTATTAATCCTTCCTTCCTATCCTGGATGACATTATGGAAATCTTTCTCAGCCTTTTCTTCTCATGGGCATGACAGTTGGTTTGGGAGGAGCTTAGATAACATGGAAAAACCATTCAGAAAATTACTATATTCCCAAAGGCAACTGGAGAGTTTCTAGGAAAGACTATTTCAAAATGCAGTCCAAAAATCACCTGCATCAGTACTGCCTAGGATAGTTGTTTAAAATTCAGATTTTTCAGCCAGGCCACGGTGGTTCATGTGTGTAATCCTAGCACCTTGGGAGGCTGAGGCAAGAGAACCATTTGAGGTCAGGAGTTCAAGGCCAACCTGAGTAACATAGCAGGATCTGGTCTCCACAAAAAATAGAAAAAAGTTAACGAAGTATGGTTGTATGTGCCTACAGTCCTAACTACTGAAGAGGGCGAGGCAGGAGGATCACTTCATCCCAGGAGTTTGAGGGTGCAGTGAGCTATGATCATTCCACTGACCTCATGCCTGGGCAGCAAAAATTTAAAAAAAAATAAAATAAAATAAAATTCAGAATGTTGGGAGCAACTTCTAGAACTATTGAATCAGAATCTATTGAATCAGGAGGTATAATTTTTACATGTTCCTCGGGTGATTCTGACACACACTAAAGTATAAGAATCACTGTGAATCTATGTTACCAGAAGCAGAATGGCCCACAATGGAATGAGGAAGAAAGAGGATTGGGAAAACTTCCGGAATAGCTAATGCTAATATTCATAATGCAAGGTAGTCATCCCAGGGCTGACAAAAGCTACAACCATCATGTATATCATAAATAATTCCATATAACAGAAAATAATTGTTGCATATTTACCATGTGTTCATCATTGTCATGATCCAAATAGCTCACTTCATCTTTTACCAGGTTTATTCCATTGAATTCTCTCAACAGCCTTGTGAAGTAGGCAATATTTTTATTCTCCTTTTCTAGATGAGTAAACTGAAGCTAAGAGAAGTTAAGTGACTTGCTGAATGTTGAGTACCTAGTAAAATGGAAGAGCCTGGAAGTGAGGTTTATCCCTCAACTTTAAGCTCGACAGAGGCAAATACAAAGCCTGCTTTGATTCTGAGCCCCCACTGTCCAATCCAGACCTTGTACAGAAGATAACCTAGTTAGGGTTTAAGTGAGATGAGGCTAAGGCTGTTCTTGGAGTGGGGGCCTCTGAGGGACCCAAAATCTCTGAAGCCTAGGACTCACCCTGACTGCCCTCCAGGTTTCAGGCTCAAGCACTTCGGTTCTCAAAATCCCTCTCTTACCTTCTCTCCCATTACTTTTGTGATCCCCCCCCCAAAAAAAATCAATGCTTTTTACATTTCCTTAATACGTGTACATGCAAGCTTCAGTCTGAACCCTGGCTATGCAGAAGCCCTTATCTGACTCAAGTGAGAAATTTTATCCCCTTACCAATATTCTCTGTCTTCATCTCCCAGACTCTTTTCCCTCCTTGACATGTGGAACTAATGTGATAAACTAATCCAACTAAACATGTTATGGATAATAAAGACATATGTTAACTTTTTCTTGTGTATATGGGAGTCTTCCAAACAATTAATCGAAAAAGTAACTAACGGTGGAAATTTCAGACATTCTTGCAGCCACCAATGTGGGTAATTTTAGGTCCAGATGGAGGGGCAAGGGCATTATGTAGAGGCATAAACTACACTATGAAACTGCTAACATGTAATTTAATTCCAAAGTTTATATGTAGTCCATCTGAGAGATTCAAAATAGTAGAAAAATTATTTCCTATACTTTAGAATGTTCATCATCCTCACAGCTTTTTCAGAATTAGATGCAATGAAGATACTGTTGAAATAATTTGCTCATTTGTTCACATTCATGAATACCCCCCACAGTGTCAGTAACTCAGAAATAATGCCTTTCACCTTCCAAGACTTAAATCACCTAATGATAAAAATCAAATGAGAGTGGAGGAAGTCAAGATGGCAGAGTAAAGGTAACCCCTTGGACTCCTGCTCCCAGAGAAGGAGACATAGATCTTGGTCTCCTACTCGCCAGTGGATCTCCCCACTACAAAGACAGCATTGAGAATCCACAGAGGTGCAGCACAGGACTCTCTCAAAAAAGGAAAGACAGGTTATCAGGAGATAAGATCGCATTCTCTGGAGAGTGCAAAACAAACAATAGGGCATGTGAGAGGGTGCTGGCCCACCTGGCCAGGGGCTGAAGTAGGATCAGACCCACAGGAGAACTCCTTGCTTTCCCATTGACCTCCACACCCACCCAGTCAGGGACCTGTCTGAAATTGGTGCGAAATTGCAGCAGGAGAAGAGAGTGCTGGAAAGTGCCATCATTGGTGCAAAGTATCGTGAACTCCCCTGAGCCCCAAGTTAGGACAGCTCTAAGACGGGAGGAAACTGAACTGAGCTGATAGGAGAGGCAGTTAGATGTCTTGCCTCTGGTAACCAGCTGTGCCAACCCTACAGAGCTGTTCTCCTAGTCGGGGGACTCTAAGCTGTAACTGCCTGGGGCAAATAAGATTGCACAGGGCGGGTCAATAAGACGGAGGGCTATGGCTGAACAGGTGGTCAGGCAGGTGGCATAGAGGAGGCTACGGGGCATCCTGACGACCCAGACTCCCAACCCGGCACCTGCCACACCCTAAATAGTCACCCCCAGTGCTGGTGCCCTGTGAGTGGGCAAGCAGTCACCATTGAGGAAGTCCACAGCCCAGCCATCATACAGTGTGGCAGGCAAGCCCCCATCCCCCGCCTAGCCTATAAACTCTCCTGGCAAATTCCACCCCTATACAATCTGCGTTGGACTCACCAGACCTGGCTTGATCAATTAACTGCTGAGAGAACTAGTACCAATGGGAGCTACAGCCACTGGGGAGCCGGGATGCAGAGCAGACTGGGGAGCTACTTCCTCCCCCTAGCCTGCATCTCTCCTGCCAGAAGTGGTAGGCACCACCCCTGGAGGCAGGGCGAGACAAGAAAATCCACTCTTCCCAAGATCTAGGGAGAACCCGCTAGGCCTGTGTAGTGGGTAAGCACACAGTATAAAAGACTTTGCTTCCCAGAGCAGCTTAGGTCACCCAGTTGAACACAAAACTGGGACTGGATTTCCTCCCCTGTCAGGGGCAGGCTCCACAAGCAACCCCACCCATCAGGGGAACCTTCCAAGTGTGGTGGAAGAGTTCCCCCAATGGTTAATCAAGAAACTACAGAAGAAAGGATGCCTGAGCACCATCAATTGACCCAGATGGGGTGGGCCCAGCATAAAATTTCTGGAAATTCAAAAAATCAAACTGAAAACCTTTCACCTAGGAGATACACCAGCTCTCAAGAATTGAAGACTGAACAAACCCAAAACACTAAAATGACAGAGGAAGGATTTCAAAATTGGATTGTAAGAAAGCTCAATGATATGCAAGAAAAAATGGATAACCAACACAAGGAAACTACAAAGAAAATACAGGAATTGGAGCAAAGATTCACTAAGGAAATCGAGATCTTGAAGAAAAATCAATCTGATATCTTAGAAATGAAGAATCTATTCTGTGAAATAAACAACACAGTGGAAAACCTCAAAAATAGGGTGGACCAAACAGAAGAAAGAATCTCAGAGATTGAACACAACGCCTTCAAATCAAATAAGTTAATCACAGAGTTAGAGCAGAAAAATAAGAGACATGAGCAAAGCTTACAAGAATTATGGAATTATACAAAGAAAAATAACCTGCAGGTCCACTGGATTCTGAAGGAGGAAGAAAAAATCCAAGGATTGGATAAGCTATTCAAAGAAATAATTAAGGAAAATTTCCCAGCTCTAATCAGTAACTTAGAGTTAGAAATACAAGAGGTCAAAAGGACTTCTGGGAGATACAGTGGAAAGAGGAAAACACCACGGTATGTAGTCATCAGACTGATCAAAATATCAACAAAGCAGACCCTCCTACAAGCTGGAAGGTTAAAGAAGCAAGTTACATACAAAGGAAAACCCATCCGAATAACGCCAGATTTCTCAACTGAAACAATACAAGCAAGGAGAGACGGGGGCCCCATTCTCACTCTTTTGAAACAAAATAATGCCCAGCCTAGAATCTTGTACCCTGCAAAACTAAGCTTTATATATGAAGGAGAAATTAAGACATTCTCAGATAAGCAAAGTCTGAGGGAATTCACCAAGACAAGACCAGCCCTACAAGAAGTACTCAAAACAGTGTTACACACGGAACAGTATAATAGAAACTCACAAATATAAAAACACCCCAAACCTAAAGATGAAAGGCCAGATATTACAATGGCTCAAGAGAGAAATCAAAGCAACAACATCCAATCCAACAGAATGAACAGTAATCTTCCTCAACTATCTGTTCTCTCAATAAATGTGAATGGCTTAAATTCTTCACTAAAGAGACATAGGCTTGCTGAATGGATAGGAAAATATAGACCAAGTATCTTCTGTCTTCAGGAAACACATCTACTTTGCAAAGATGCATATAGACTAAAAGTAAAGGTGTGGAGATCAGTATTCCAAGCTAGTGGAAGCCAAAAGAAGACTGGTGTAGTGGTTCTAATCTCAGATGATTTAGTTTTTAAACCAACAAAATTAGTGAAAGACAAAGATGATCATTATATAATGGTGAAGGGCATAGTTCAACAAGAAGAGATAACAATCTTAAATACATATTCACCCAACTTAGGTGCACCAAGATTCATAAAGCAAACCGTACTGGATCTAAGCAAATTGATTAACAGCAACTCCATAATTACCAGAGATATGAACACCCCACTGACTGCACAGGACATATCCTCCAAACAGAAAATTAATAAAGAAATAATGGACTTAAACAAAAATCTAGAACAATTGGGTCCGACTGGCATTTACAGGACATTCTACCCAAAATCCACTGATTATACATTCTTCTCATGAGCTCATGGAACATTCTTTAAGATTGACCATATCCTTGGACACAAAGTAAGTGTCAAGAAATTAAAAAAAAAAAAATAGAAATCATACCATGGATCATCTCAGATCACAGTGGAATAAAATTAGAAATCAACCCTAACAGAAACTCACATTTCTACACAAAAATGTGGAAACTAAACAACCTCCTAATAAATGAATACTTCATAAATGAAGAAATCAAGATGGAAATAAAAAAAATTCTTTGAACAAAATGAGAATGGAGAGACAAAATATCAAATACTCTGAGACTCACCAAAAGCAGTACTGAGAGGAAATTTTATTTCCATAAATTCCTATAACCAAAAGTCAAAAAAATCACAAATAGACAATCTAATGTAACAACTTAAAGATCTGGAAAAAGAAGAACAGACCAACCCTAAACCCAGCAGAAGAGGTGACATTAACCAGATCAAATCAGAGCTAAACAAAATTGACAACAGGGAAGCTATTCAGGAGATTAATTAAACAAAAAGTTGGCTCTTTGAAAAATAAACAAAATTGACACGCTTTTGGCTAGGCTAACGAAAAGCAGAAAAGAGAAATCTCTAATAAGCTCCATCAGGGAAAAAAAGGAGATATCACTACTGGTCTCAAGAAGATACAAATATAATTTACAAATACTACAAAAACCTTTATGCACACAAAATCCAAAATGTGGAGGAAATGGACAAATTTCTAGAAATACACAGCCTCCCTATGCTCAACCAGGAAGAAATAGAATTCCTGAACAGACCAATATCAAGAGCAGAAATAGAAACAGCAATTAAAAATCTCCCTTAAAAAAAATTCCCGGTCCAGATGGTTTAACACCAGAATTTTACCTCACTTACAAAGAAGAACTGGTGCCTATCTTACAGAAATTATTCCACAACATTGAGAAGAATGGAAACCTCCCCAACATCTTTTATGAAGTGAATATTACTCCAATACCAAAACCAGGAAAGGATTTAACAAAAAAAAGAAAACTACAGAACAATATCCCTTATGAACAAAGATGCAAAAATTTTCCACAAAATCCTAGCTAACCGAACCTAGTTGCTTATCAAAAAAAAAAAAAAATCCATTACGACCAACTGGGCTTCATCCCAGAGATGCAGGGATGGTTCAACATACGTAAATCTATAAATGTAATTCACAACATAAACAGAAGCAAAAACAAACACCACATGATTCTTTCAATAGATGCATAAAAGCTTTTGAAAAAATTCAGCACCCTTTCATGATATGAACACTTAATAAAATAGACATAGAAGGGACATACCTAAAAATGATACGAGCCATATATGACAGACCCATAGCCAACATCATACTGAATGGGGAAAAATTGAAATCATTCCCTCTTAGAACCGGAACCAGGCAAAGCTGTCCACTATCTCCACTTCTATTCAACATAGTGCTGGAAGTCCTGGCTACAGCAATCAGAGAGGACAGCGGAATTAAAGGTATCCAAATTGGGGCAGAAATGATCAAACTTTCACTGTTTGCTGATGATATGATATTTATTTAGACAACCACAAAGATTCAACCCAGAAACTACTGGAACCGATAAATGAATTTAGTAAAGTCTTAGGATACAAAATCAATACATAGAAATCACAGGCATTCATATGTGCCAACAACTATCAAACTGAGAACCAAATGAAAGGCTCAATTCCCTTCACAATAGCAACAAAGAAAATAAAGTACCTAGGAATATCCTTTAAAAGGAGGTAAAAGACTTTTGCAGGGAGAACTATGAAACACTGAGGAAGGAAATAGCAGAGGATGTAAACAGATGGAAATCCATTCCATGCTCGTGGATCGGCAGACTCAACATCATTAAAATGTCTATACTACCCAAACTGATCTACAGATTCAATACAATACCTATTAAAATCAACATCATTCTTCACAGATATGGAAAAAATAATTTTACGCTTCATATGTAACCAGAGAAGACCCCGCATATCAAAAGCAATACTAGGCACTAAAAACAAAATGGGGGGTATCAATATGCCAGATATCAAACTATACTACAAAGCTGTAATAATTAAATCAATCTGTTATTGGCACAAAAATAGGAATATTGACCAGTGGAACAGATCTGAGAATCCTGATATAAAACCATCCTCATATAGCCATCTAGTCTTTCACAAAGCAGACAAAAACATACACTGGGGAAAACAATCCCTTTTCAATAAAGGGTGCTGGGAAAAGTGGATAGCCACTTGTAGAAAGCTAAAACAGGATCCACACCTTTCACCTCTCACAAAAATATCAACTCACGCTGGATAACAGACTTAAACCTAAGATATGAAGCTATTAGAATTCCAGAGAAAAGTGTTGGAAGCACTCTCGTAGACATTGGCCTAGGCAAAGAATTTATGAAGAAGACACCAAAGGCAGTCACAGCAACACCAAATAAATAAATGGGACATTATCAAACTGAAAAGCTTCTGCACAGCCAAAGAAATGGTCATGAAAGTAAACAGACAACCTACAGAATGGGAGAAACTTTTCACGTCCTATACATCTGATAAGGGCCTGATAACTAGAATCTACTTAGAACTCATGAAAAACAACAAGAAATAATCAAACAACCCTATCAAGAATTGGGCAAAGGACATGAACAGAAATTTTTCAAAAGAAGACAGAATGGCCAACAAACATGAAAAAATGCTCATCATTTCTAATCATCAGGGAAATGCAAATGAAAACTACAATGAGATATCACTTAACTCCAGTGATAATGGCCTTTTTCAAAAAGTCCCAAACAATAAATGCTGGTGTGGATGCGGAGAGATAGGAACACTCCTACACTGCTGGTGGGACTGCAAACTAGTTCAACCTCTGTGGAAAGCAATATGGAGATACCTCAAAGCGATACAAGTGAATCTACCATTTGATCCAGCAATCCTATTACTGGGCATCTACCCAAAAGATCCAATGAAACTCTACAAAAAAGATACCTGCACTCGAATGTTTATAGCAGCACAATTCATAATTACAAGGCTGTGGAAACAGCCCAAGTGCCCATCAATCCAAGAACGGATTTATAAAATGTGGCATATGTATACAATGGAGTACCATTCAGCTCTAAGAAACAATGATGATATAGCACACCTTGTATTTTCCTCATTAGAGCTGGAACCCATACTACTAAGTGAAGTATCCCATGAATGGGAAAAGGAAGCACCATGTATACTCACCAGCAAACTGGTAGTAACTGAGCAGAACCTAAGTTGACATATAGGAACTACAGTAATTGAGTATTGGGCAGGTGGGATGGGGGAGGGTGGCGGGTATATACATACATAATGAGTGAGATGTGAACCATGTGGGATTGGTTACACTGGAAGGTCAGGCTTGTGGTGGGAGGGGGAACGGGCATATTTAAAACCTTAAAATTTGTAACCCCATAATATGCTGAAATAGAAAAAGTGAAATGTAAAATCATCAATACAAAAAGAATGCGGTTTGTGGCAAACAAACAAAGCCGATCAAATTAAATAACAATTAAGTAGAGACTAATTATACTCATGAGGGATAACAGAAGCAGAGCCAAGAAAGCAGGAGGTAGCAGGCTGCTCTGGTTGTAGCCTGCAAAGGCCATGTCCTCCCTAAATCCAGCCCATGGCATCTGAGATATGCAAAGATTCTGGAAACACAAAGCTGTAATGTGAGGAAAAGATGAGACGTTAAGTATCATTTCTCTTATTGTCATGTTTTTGCTTTTTTCCCAATATAAAGATTCCTTTTAAAAATCAGCAAATTTGAGAAGGTGAAATGTACTGCTTACTGTATGAACTTTCTTGCTTTCTCATAATTAAAAAATCTTTATAAGACTTAAGATGAAAATGGATTTTAGTTCCTTTCAATATCACTATAGCCCTTTAACATGCTTCAATCTGTCTTTCATAAAGATTGCATCATTTTTATTTTCTGTAAATAACTGGAGTAAACTCCACAATAAGATATGATTAGCCAGAATTTTTTCTGCTCTCTGGTCAGAATAGTTTGAATATATTCCAGAAGAAAATAGCGCACAATCTTTATCAGGTCTAGAAACTTCCCTTCGGTTCCAGTTCTGTGAAGAATCTTTGTCAGGAATGGGTGTTGCATTTTGTAGAATACATCTTCTGAGTAGATTAAAATGATTGTGTAATTTGTGTACAGTAGTGATATGGTATATTACATTAATTGATTTTTGGATCAATTAAACCAAACTTGCATTCCTAGAACAAATTCCCCTTGATCATAGTATATAACCTTTCTTACATGTTTTAGGTTTGGTTAGCAAATATGTTTTTGGATTTATTTCTATCTATATTTATTAGAGATATTGTTCTTTAGTTATACTTTGTCTGGCTTTGTTGTGGGGGTGATACTTGCCTCATAGAATGAGTTAAGAAGTGTTCCATCCTCCTAAAATTTTGAACAAATTAATGGAATATGAGGATATATGGCAATTATTTCCTTTTTAAATCTGTGAAAAAATTTACCAGTGAAGCCATCTGGGCCTGAGCCTGTTTTTAGATTTTTAATTACTAATTTAACTTCATTTGTTACACATTTATTCCAAATTTCTATCTTATCCTTACTGAGTCTTGTCAGTTTGTGACTTCTTATGTATTTATCCATTTTGCCTAAGTTGTAAAATTTGTTGACAAAGTTTTTCATAGTATTCCCTTATAAACATTTTAATTCCCAAGGGATTAATAGTAATTCTCCCTTTTGCATTCTTATTTTCTGTGGCCTGAATCATTCCTCTTTTTTTCATGGTTAATTCTATCTAAAGGTTTGCCATTTTTGCTGATATTTTCAAAAAACAAACTTTTGATTTTATTTATCTCCTCCAGAGTTTTCTGTTTTCTATTTCTGTAATTTATGCTCTAATATTGATTATTTTCTTCCCATTAGCTTGCCATCAGCTTGCTTAGGTCTCCTATATTTTTAAAGTGACTTTTGTGAGAGGTGAAAGGTATGGATCCTGTTTCAGTCCTCTACATGTGGCTATTCAGTTTTCCCAGCACCATTTATTGAATAAGGATTGTTTTCCCCAGTGTGTGTTTTTGGTTTCTGGAAATACTCTTCTAGACATTGGCCTAGGCAAAGAATTCATGAAAAAGACCCCGAAGGCAATCATAGCAACAACAAAAATAAATAAATTGGACTTGATCAAATTAAAAAGCTTCTGCAAGCCAAAGAAACTGTCACAATAGCAAACAGACAACCTACAGAATGGGAGAAAATATTTGCATGCTGCACATCTAATAAAGAGCTGATAACTAGAATTTATTTAGAACTCAGGAAAATCAGGAAGAAAAAAATCAAACAACCCCATCAAAAAGTGGGCAAAGGACATGAACAGAAACTTTTCAATAGAAGAAAGAATAATGGCCAAGAAACATATGAAAAATACTCAACATCTCTAATCATCAGGGAAATGAAAATCAACACCACAACCAGATATCACTTCTCTCCAGTGAGAATGGCCTTTATCAAAAAGTCCTAAAACAAGTGGTGTGGATGGAGAGAGATAGGAACACTTCTACACTGCTGGTGAGACAGCAAACTAGTGCAACCTCTGTGGAAAGCAATATGGAGATACCTCAAAGAGATACAAGTAGATCTACCATTTGACCCAGTAATCCCATTACTGGGCATCTACCCAAAAGACGAAAGACACTCTATAAAAAAGACATCTGCACTTGAATGTTTATAGCAGCACAATTCACAATTGCAAAGAAGGGGAAACACCCCAAGTGCCCATCAATAAATGAGTGGATTAATAAAATGTGGTATATGTATACCATGGAGTACTATTCAGCTATAAGAAATGATGGTGATATTAGAACTCTTGTATTATCCTGGGTAGAGCTAGAACCCATTCTACTAAGTGAAGTATCTCAAGAATGAAAAAAATAAGCACCACGTGTACTCACCATCAAATTGGTTTTAACCGATCAACGCCTAAGTGCACCTATAGGAATAACATTCATCAGGCGTCAGGAAGATGGGAGGAGGGAGGAGGGGATGTGTATATACATACATAATGAGTGTGATGTGCATCATCTGGGGGATGGAAAGGCCTGAAGATCTGACTCAGGGGGGAGGTGGTGGCAAGGGCAATATATGTAACCTAAACATTTGTTCCCCCATAATATGCTGAAATAAAAAAAAGAAAAGAAAGCCACTGATGGGCTTATCAAAAAATAATAATAATGTGACATCTATGATTATAGATTTGAGACTCTATTCATTTAATTTGGGCATTTAAACCTATAAAATTCCCTGTGAGCATTTCAGCTGCATCTCATAAATTTTGATATGTCGTGCTTTTATTTTCACTCAGCTCAAAATTCTACTTTCCCTTATAATTTTTCCTTTGAACAATGATTTATTTAGAAATACATTGCTCAGATTAGGAATGGTGGCTCATACCTATAATCCTAGCACTTTGGGAGGCTGAAATAGAAGGATTGCTTGAGGTCAGGATTTCGAGACCAGCCTGAGAAAGACCCTGCCTCTACACACACACACACACACACACACACACACACACACACACACACACATAAAATAGAAAAAATTAGCTGGGAATGGTGTCCCAGCTACTCAGGAGCCCGGGGAAGGAAAATTACTTGGGCCAGGGTTTTCAGGTTGCCATGAGATCTGTTGATGCCACTGCACTCTAGCTCTGGTAACAGAGGAAGACCTTGTTTTAAGAAAAAGATAAAAATAAAGAAAAGAAAAAAATAAAAAGAAAAGAAATACACTGCTCAAATTCAATAAATGTGACACATCATATTAACAAAATGAAGGACAAAGACAATATGATAATTTCAATAGATGCAGAAAAATCATTTGACAAAATTCAACATCCTTTCATCATAAAAACACTCAACAAATTAGTTTTAAAAGAATGTACCTCAGGCCAGGCATGGTGGCTCATGCCTGTAATCCTAGCACTATGGTAGGCCAAGGTGGGTGGATCGTTTCAGCTCAGGATTTTGAGACCAGCCTGAGCAGCAGTGAGACCCCATCTCTACTAAACAAATTAGAAAGAAATTAGCTGGACAACTGAAAAAAAAAATATATATATATATATAATTAGCCAGGCATGGTGGTGCATGCCTGCAATCCCAGGTACTTGGTAGGCTGAGGCAGGAGGATTGCTTGAGCCCAGGAGTTTGAGGTTGCTGTGAACTAGGCTGACACCATGGCCCTTTAGCCCAGGAAACAGAGTGAGACTATGTCTCAAAAACAAAAACAAAAACAAAAACAAAAACAAAAACAAAAAAAAAAAAACAAATGTACCTCAACATAATAAAGATTATATCTGACAAACTCACAGGTAACATTATACTGAACAAGGAACAGTGGAAAGATTTTTCTCTAAGATCCAGAATAAGACAAAAATACCTGTGATTGGCACTTCTATTGAACATAGTACTGGAAGTCCTAGACAGAGCAATTAGGCAGAAGAAAGAAATAAAAAATATTAAAATTGGAAATAAAGAAGTTAAACTGTCTCTTTGTGCTCACTGCATTATCTTATATATAGAAACAATAAATACTTCACAACAAATTGTTAAAACTAACAAACTAATTCAGTAAAGTTGCATGATACCAAATCAACATAAAAATCACCAGCATTTCTATACCACTAAAAGTAAATTACGTGAAAAGGTAATTAAGAAAATAATCTCACAATAGTTTCAATAATATAAATACTTAGTAATAATCAACAGAAGACATAAAAGATCTCTAAATTCAAAGCTATGAAACATTAGTGAAAAAAATTGTACAAGATGACAGAAATAAATGGTGAGACATCCCATGTTGATGGATTAGAAAGATAAATATTCTTGAAATGTCCATAATACCCCAAGGGATCAGCAGATTCAAAGCAATCCTTATCAAAACACTAATGACATTCTTTACAGGACTAATAAACAGCATTCTTAAAATTTATATGATAGGACAACAAAAACCCAAACAACCAAGGCAATTTTGAACAAAAAGAACAATACTGAAAGGATTGCCCTACTTGATCTGAAAATATACTACAATGTTATAGTAACCAAAACATGATGGTATTTGCATAAAAACAGATACGTGAGCCAGCAGAACAGAATAGAGAGTCCAGAAATAAATCCATACATTTATGGTCAGTTGACTTTAGACAAAGATGTCATGAATATACAGTAGGGAAAGTACAGTCTCTTCAATAAATGGTGCTTGGAAAACTGGATGTCCACCTGCAGAAGAATGAAAATAAAACCCTTGTCATACACCATATAAAAAAACAATGCAAAATAAATTAAAAACTATATGTAAGACCCAAAACTATGAAAAAATGGGCAAAGGATCTGAAAAGACATTTCCCAACAGAAGACATACATATGACAAACAGATATGAAAATATATGCTGATCATCATCAGGGAAATTCAAATTAAAACCACAATGAGATATCATCTCACACTTATTAGAATAGCTATTGTCAAAACAATGAAAGATAATAAGCATTGCTGAATACATACAGAAAAAGGAACACTTTTCACACTGTTGGTACTAATGTAAATTAGTTTACCCATTATAGAAAACAGTATGAATGTTCCTAAGAAAATTAAATATAGATCTGCCATACAATCCAGCAATCCCACCATTGAGTATGTATCCAAAGGAAATGAACTCATGATATCAAAGTGATATCTGCACTCCCATGTTTATTGCATCATTCTTCATGATAGCCAAGATATGGAATCAACTTAAGTGTCCATCGACAAATGAAAAAATAAAGAAAATGTGTTGTATATACACAATGGAATACTATTCAGCCATAAAAAATAAGGAAGTCCTACCATTTGCAACAACATGGATGAATCTGAAGAACATTATGTTAAGTGAGATAAGCTAATCACAAAAAGACAAACACCATATGATCTAACTCATATGTGAAATCTAAAATGTTGATCTCATAGAAGGAAAGAGTACAGTGGTGGCTACCAGGAACAAGGGTTGTCAGGGGAAGGGGTTTGGAGTGATGGTCATCAAAGGTTACAAAATCTCAGTTAGAAAGGAGGAATAAGTTCCAGAGATCTATTGTACAACATGATGACTAGAGTTAATAACATTATCTTGTGTTGGGGAAAAATGTTAAGAGAGCAGATACGTGTTCTCACCCCAAAATAACTATGTGAGGTAATGCACATGATAATTAATTTTATTTAGTTAGTACCCAATGTATATATACTTTAAAACATCATGTTGTACATGATAAATATAATTTTGTTTGTCAAAAATAATAAAGAGTATTCATTCATCATTTTTAAGAATTAAAAAACAAACACCACATGCACTCACCATTAAATTGGTACTAACTGATTAACACTTATGTGCACATATGGAAGTAACATTCATAGAGCATAGGGCAGGGGAGGGAGAAGGAGGGGATGGGTAAATTCACACCTAATGGGTATAGTGCACAATGTCTGGCAGGCGGGCACACTTGTAGCTCTGACTTGGGTGGTGCAAATATAATATATGTAACCAAAGTGTTTACACCCTCATAATATTATTAAATAAATAAATAAAATAAAAAGTAAATGTATTGCTCTAATTCCAAATATTTGTATGGTTTCTAAATTTCTTTCAGTTATTGACTTCTTACTAAGCTCCATTGTGGCCATAGTGTTATTTTGTATGATTTTGATCCTTTGAATGTACTGATAATTGTTTTATGACCCAGTATATGTTCTATGCTGGATAACATTTAATATTTGTTTCAGAAAAATCTATATTCTGTTGTTAGGTGGAGTGGTTTTCCAAGATATATATCTTTGCTAATTTTCTGTTTAGTTGTTCTACCAATTATTGAGAGTATTGAAAACTTCAAATATTATTATTGATTTATCTGTTTCTCCTTCCAATTTAGTTTCAGTTTCATATATTTCGGGGCTCTGTTGTGTTTTATACACACACACACATTCACACACACACACACACACACACACACACACACATATATATGTGATATATATATATATATATATATAACTGATGAAATTATCCTTTTGTCATTATAAATGTCTCCTTCTTACTCTGGAATTCCCATTATCCATATGTTGGTACACTTCAGGTATCCCACAGGCAGCAAAGGATTGGTTCATTTCAGTGGTTCTTTTCTTCTTTTTCTTCCTTGAAAGGGATAATCTCAATAAACCTATCTTCCAGTTTGCTGATTCTTTCTTTACTGGTTCAAATTTCTTTTTAACCTACCTAGTTTTTGTTGTTTTTAACACAATTTTCAATGATTGCATTTTTCAACTCTAGAATTTCTCTTTCATTCTTTTTTGTTCTATTTGGCTCTTTATCAATCTCTGTTATCCCCATATTTTGCTTTAATTCAACAAGTATGGTTTCCTTTCTTTTGTTGAATATATTGCAAACAGCTGATTTAATGTTTTTATCAAGCAAGTCCAAAATATGGATTTCTTAAAAGACAGGTTTTATTGATTATTTTTCCTGTGTATGAGCCATAATCTCCTCTTCCTTTGCATGTCTCTTAATGTTTTTCTTGAAAAATGAACACTTACAATATTATATGGCAATACAATATGACAACTATCAAAGTCATAACCCCCCCAAATTAATTATTGTTGTTGGTTCTTACTGTTTTTGTTGTTACTGCTGTTTGTTTACTAACTTTCTTGTACTAATTCTATAGAGTCTGCGTTCTTTGTTGTGTGTGTCCATTGAAGTCTCTGCTTGGTTAGCATAGTAGTCAGATAATGATTGAACAGATATTTCCTTAAATGCCTTGAACCAATGATGTTTCCACACTTTTCCAAGGGGCTCTCTGTGGGGGGTGGGGCATGTCTTCAGCACTCAGGTAATTTACAACTCTGCCATAATCTTCAATTCCTGTTTGCATAGGATTTTAATGTCAGCCAGAAGTGAAAGATTGGGACTTCCTCAATATTTATCTGGATATCCACACAGCCCAGCACATGTGTGTGGCCTTCTAGCTTTCCAGGAGTACATCAAGAGTTTTTCAAAGCCTTCTGTGGACATTTTGTTTCCAAGATCTTCATCTTAAGTTTTTGGTCAGGCACTTGTTTACCCCAACATGTATCCTGCTGTCAGACAAGTACAATATTCTTGTTGTATTATTTTATATAATTGTTGATTATTATTTTATATAATTGTTGATTATTTTTTTACAAACATTCTGGGGATACAGCTTCTTACAGAATGAGCTGTAAGTTGGGTCAAGAACAATACAAAGCAATGGGGCTTTTCCAAGGAGTTGGTACACTGATTAAATAGTATTAAAGCTTAGGGGATGGGGCTTTTGCAGGAGCTACAAATCTGGTATGCCTTTTACAATATCTACAAGACTGATGGTTTTTACAGTGACCATGGTTGCAAGCTTCCTGATTTTGAATGCTACGATGGAACTGAGAAGAGGAGAATCAGGGTAGACCAAGTTAAACCACCACAAACCCTACTGTTCTTACCAATGTACAGAAGGGTTTTTTTGTTGAAAAATGTTTCTAAGATTTTTTCATGCCTATGCTTATTTACAAGAGTTTAGTAAAAGTTTATTTTGACAATTTTTATAAATTTGAGTTACTTTTATGGAGGCACGTATTTACAAAAGTCTTCACTCTCCTATTCTAAATATCTTGTCCTCAATATAATTTAATTTTAACATGTAAGAATTGCCTTTTGCCAAAGATATATATATATATATATATATATATATATATATATATATATAATATCATGTCCATTTACTAAAATAAACCTGTATTCCATTATTTATCACTATATATTGGACACATTAATTCCTGGAAGAAACTTCATTCTGAATCACAGCACTCACAATCATATGGTCCCATAACATTGTATTTTACAAAATTATACTGTGACATTTCATAGTGACATTGGCCATAATACAACAATTAATCTACCTGATTCACAATCAAATATGATGTATTCCTTTTCAACAATAAAAATGACATATATGCCAAGGGAAGAAAATTACTCATCCATAGATTTCTGCATCATACACTTACATATTATTTTTTGTTTAGCCTCATGGACATTAGCACTGAATGCTTCTCACTCTTGGTCCAAAAGATACCTAACAAAATATGCATCATGTCATTTACAATTTTATTCTCTTTTAAATGTTCTGTGGAAGAGATGCTTTATGATTTATGTTTCTCTGGCAGAAAAGATGGCCAAGTATATATTGAACCTTTAAAAAGAACAAAAGATACTGAAAAATGGAGTCCTGACATATATATTGAGATATTTTCTAAGTAAATGGGCTTTGTTTAGCCCCTTGGGCAATTACTTTTCAGTCATTGGGCTGAAGTTATACAGCTATGAGTCATGTAAGAAGCTGACATATTCTTTTAAAATGTGCAAAAGTCTATGACAATACATTATTTCATTAAAGATGATGATGGCATTGAATGATGATCTTGCACAGTTTGCTGGCATAAAGAAATGAAATTGTTCCTTTTCCACTGAAGTACATCACCAAACTTTGGACAAAACATAGTATTGCTTTAAAAAGTTGAGAGATTATGGGAATCACACTCTGATAGGACTCACTTAAGTAGCACATATACACACTAGGTTGGGATTTATAGTTCAGGTTTATATTAATGCTCAATAATTTACCTATGAATCCCTAGCATTCACCAACTTTAGAGTTTTTATTTACATGTCTATATTCATCATTATCAATGAGTCATTTTAAAAAAATGAACAAGTGTCGTGTTTTTTTCTTTATCCATAACACATAGCAAAATGTATAGTACACAGTAGGTGCCCAATAAATAGTTCTTCAAAGTAAACAAGGTAGTTATTGATGAATAAAAATATTAAACAAAAGCTAAACACTGGAATACTGAATAAAGGAGAGGATTTATTGAGTGCTTTCTAAGTACCAGTCACTGTTCTAAGCACTTTACATGTAGTAACCCACCTAATCCATTTAGAAAGTAAACAAATAACTAAGAGACAGACAATTTACATTTGAAAGCATTAAATCACAGAGAAGTTAAATATCTTGCCTGAAATCTCCAGAGTAAGTGATAGATAAAAGAGTAAATACTAGGCAGTGACAGTAAGTACAGCAGTGGTTCATTGATTTAAAAATGTGAAATTCAATTTTTTACTGATTGAAGCACAGGTTGGCGATTCATCAGTAACTTTTACTGTAGCTTTGGGCATCCTTCAAATGTATTCTGCGAAGTCTGTGAAGAAGTCTGACAACCATTTGCCTGGTTCAGGTGATGGTATCCCAGAAAATGATTAATGCTAAAGATAAAGCATCTGATTCTGGAAGAAAAAAGAAGATAACTGGCTACACTATTCACTTGAGTAAAAACATCTCCCATAATATCTGGGAAAAGGCTCATGAAACTCAGTCATCAGTTTCACTGGATAATTGGATAACTCTATCAATTCTTTTAAATTAAACATAGAGAACTTCTAAGTAGAATAAAAATCATATACCATAGTCACATAGGGAAAAGAGGAAAGGGAAGTCATTACTGCAATAACTAACTACTGTCCTTTTCTCCTATAATTCATTCTCCATACAATGCTTATTTGTTTCTCCCTCTGGTCTCCTACCACTCTGTCACTTGCTCCACTGTGCTCCACCAACTCTGGCATCATTGCAGTTCCTTGAGCATGCTAGGGTCCTTCACCATCTCTCTAGAAAGGAATTAAGTTTTGTTGCCCAAAATAGCAGAACTATTTACAAGGAGACTATATGGACATAGGTACAGGTCAGCTTTGCTCCATCTTTGGTTAGGACTGGGTGCCACAACATAATAAGGAAGAGAAAAACCTGATTGATATTGACTCAAAGAAAGCACCAGACTACCCGTGTTTCTATTCTGGCTCTGTAATTTGCTAGCTGTGTGATGTTCAGAATTTTACTTAGTGTGCCTCAATGGCCTCATTTTTAAAATGGAAATAATAATAATGTTTGTTTCATGTTTTTTGAGGATTACAGAGGTAATTAATGAAAAGTGCTTAATTCAATGCCACGTTCATAGTAATTCATTAGTAAGTAAATGTCAAGTACTATTATTAGTAGTATTATTATCACTTTTATTTTAAAAGATTCAATTCAGTAGCACATTTTGTCTGTCACACACCATATTTTCTGTACATACCATATAACCTGACACAAATTACATTAATCTCGTTTAATCACTAAAATATCCTACGCCATAGTTATTCATGTCCCCAGTTTTAGGTGAAGAAACAGGTACAAAAATGTTGCTTAGCATAGGAAATTTGATCTGAAAGCAAGGAAAATTTTATGAGGCGAACCTATGTTAAAGCCACATCAATGATGATAATACATGGTATTAATAGATGCCTAGATGCAATATAGTTGCAAAATCCCTTATGGGTCTGGCATACTAGCTGAGCCTGTAGGTTCTGAAGTGATGTTACCTGATTCAAATCCTTTAACCACTTATAAATGCTACAATCTTACACAAATTACTTAATCTCTCTGAGCCCTAGTCTACTCCTCTATAAAATGGGGATATGAGAGCATCTGCTTCATAGGGCTAATGTTGTAATTATACATGTAAAATTCCTATCATAAATCCAGACACATAGAAAGTGTTCTGTAAAGTTTAACTCTTGTGTATTATAAATTAGAAATACACATGCCCCATGTGCTATGATTTTGTCAAGCAATTATCTTTCCAGGCATATTGTTAGAATCATAACATGTTGACATTGCACACAATGCTGACACACTTGGCCCACCCAAAGTAAAACATGTGCTTTGAATGTTTTTGCTCTAATAATAGCAATGGATTTGCAGGAAACCATCCACATTGCCTCATCCAGTCTTCTAATTAAGGCCTCCTTTTGCCAGACGACCAGCCAGGACAAGAGGGCTTACCTTGTCCTTTAAACTCTTGATCTTCTGAATAAAATATTTCTATATTATCATAATAAGCCATGGGTATAAATAAACAAAAGTATAGCTAGTCAAATTGACTTAGCCTTTCTGTTTTCAGAGTCATTTCTTGAAATTTAGCTTCTGATTAAATATCAGTCTACATCAATGATATTTTATCAGAAGTAAAATACCTAATTTGCAGACAGAATGTGAAAATATGTAATATACTGAAAATGCCATGGATTAAAAAGTCAACTTTTCCCTGATGAGTAGAGATGTTGAACATTTTTCATATGTTTGTTGGCCATTAGTCTGTCTTCTTTTGAAAGATTTCTGTTCATGTCTTTTTCCCACTTACTAATGGGGTTGTTTGATTTTTTCTTGCCGATTTTCTTGATTGCTACATATTTTTTATTTTTATTTTTTATTTTTTGAGACTTACTTTGTTGCCCTGGCCAGAGCCAAGGCGTCAGCCTAGCTCACATCAACCTTGAACTCTTGGGCTAAAGTGATCCTTCTGCTTCAACCTCCCTAGTAGCTAGGACTACAGGTACTCACCACCACTACCACCCATTGTTTTTTTTTGTTTTTTTTCTATTTTTAGTAGAGATGGGGGCCTCACTCTTCTTCAGGCTGTTCTCGAACTCCTGAACTCAAACTATCTTCCCACAATGCTAAGATTACAGGTGTGAGCCACCATGCACAGCCCTGAATTCTATAATGATTCTAGTTATTATCTCTTTATTGACTGTGTAGCATGCAAATATTTTCTCCCATTCTGTAAGTTGTCTATTTGCTCTTGTGATAGTTCCCTTGGCTGTACAGAAGCTTTTTAATTTTATCAGGCCTCATTTATTTATTTATTTATTTTGCTGTTGTGATTGCCTTTGGGGACTTCTTCATAAATTCTTTCCCTAGGCCACTGTCTGTAAAAGTTTTTCTAACATTTTCTTCTAGAAATCTTACATTTTCATGCCTTAGGTTTAAGTCTGTTATCTACCATGAGTTAATTTTTGTGAGAAGTGAGAGGTGCAGATCGTGTTTCAGTCTTTGACATGTGGCTATCCAATTTTCCCAGCACTGTGTGTTGAATAAGGATTCTTTTCCCCAGTGTATGTTTTTTTCTGCTTTGTCAAATATTAGATGGCTCTAGAAAGATGGTTTTATATCTGGGATCTCGGTTCTAGTCTATTGGTCTATATCACTGTTCTTGTGGCAGTACAATACCATCTTGTTTTAGCTACTATAGCCTGGTAGTATAGTTTGATGTCTAGTAAATTGATGCCTCCTAATTTGTTCTTTTTACTTAAGATTGCTTTTGCTATACAGGGCTGTCTCTGCTTCCATATGAAGTGTAGAATTATTTTTTCTAGATTTGTGAAAAATTATGTTGGTATTTTAATAGGGATTGCATTGAGTCTGTAGATCACTTTGGGTAGTGCAGATCAAAACCACAATGAGATATCACTTAATTCCAGTAAGAATGGCTTTTATCAAAAAGTCCCCAAACAAAAAATGTTGGCGTGGATGCTGAGAGATAGGAACACTCCTACACTGCTGATGGGACTGCAAATTAGTACAACCTCTGTGGAAAGCAATATGGAGATACCTCAAAGAGATACAAGTAAAGCTATCATTTGATCCAGCAAGCCTATTAATGGGCATGTACCCAAAGAGGAAAAAAAGATATTCTATAAAAAAGACATCTGCACTAGAATGTTTATAGCAGGACATTTCACAATTGCAAATATGTGGAAACAACCCAAGCGCCTAACATTACATGAGTAGATTAATAACATGTGGTGTAAGTGTACCATGGAGTTCTACTTACTCACAAAAAACACTGGAGATCCAGCACTTCCTGTATTATCCTGGATAGAGCCGGAGCCTATTCTACTAATTGAAATATCCCAAGAATGGAAAAACAAGCACCACATGTACACACCATCAAATTGGTATTAACTGATCAACACTTATGTATACACTTAGTAGTAACATTCATTGGGTATCAGGCAGGTGGGCGGGGAGGAATGGATGGGTATATTCACACCTAATGGGGGCAGTGCACACCACCTGGGGGATGGACACACTTGAAGCTCTGATTCAGGTGGGCCAAAGGCAATATATGTAACCTAAACATTTGTACCCCCGTAATAGGTTGAAATTAAAAAAGGGGGGAAATAAAGGGAAAAAATTCAATTTTCATCAGAAATTTAAATAGTAATTATAATCATAGAGAGATAAAAGTTTCACTTTTATTCACCACTCTACATTTCCTACACTATTAGTAGAGAAAATCTGTTTATAAAAATATGATAAATGAATTAATGAAACAGTTTTTCTCAACAATAGCAGCAAGACAATAGTCAATGAAATGTCTCATTAGATGGCAACTTCCTACTGGCTTTCTTTCTTCAGTTATTTATTAAGATTGATTCTTGAAGAGAAAAACTAAAAAGTGTTGTCACTCTTACCACTAAATAAGCAACGGATTTCAAATGGTGCTGGGAAAACTGGATAGCCACTTGTAGAAGGCTGAAACAGGATCCAGACCTCTCACAAAAATCAACTCAGGCTGGATTACAGACTTAAACCTAAGGTATGAAACTATTAGAATTCTAGAGGAAAATGTTGGAAATATTCTCCTAGACATTGGCCTAGACAAAGAATTTATGAAGAACAACAGGCAATCACGGCAGCAACAAAAATAAATAAATGGGACATGATCAAACTAAAAAGCTTCTGCACAGCCAAAGAAACAGTCATGAAAGTAAACAGACAACATACAGAATGGGAGAATATTTTCACATCCTACATATCTGATAAGGGGCTGATAACTAGAATCTACTTAGAACTCATGAAATTCAACCAGAAAAATCAAACAACCCTATCAAGAAGTGGGCAAAGGACATGAACAGAAACTTTTCTAAAGAAGACAGAATAATAGCTAACAAACATATGAAGCAATGTTCAACATCTCTAATCATCAGAGAAATGCAAATCAAAACTACAATGAGATATCACTTATTTCCAGTGAGAATGGCCTTTATCAAAATGTCCCAAAACAGTAGATGTTGGTGTGGATGCAGAGAGATAGGAACACTCCTACACTGCTGGTGGGACTGCAAACTAGTTCAACCTCTGTGGAAAGCAATATGGAGATACCTTAAAGCGATACAAGTGGATCTACCATTTGATCCAGAAATCCCATTACTGGGCATCTACCCAAAAGATCCAATGACACTCTACAAAAAGGACACCTGCACTCGAATGTTTATAGCAGCACAATTCATAATTGCAAGGCTGTGGAAACAACCCAAGTGCCCATCAATTCATGAGTGGATTAAGAAAATGTGATATATGTATACCATGGAGTACTATTCAGCTCTAAGAAACAATGATGATATAGCACACCTTGTATTTTCCTACTTAGAGGTGGAAACCATACTACTAAGTGCAGTATCCCAAGAATGGAAAAGCAAGCACCACATATACTCACCAGCAAACTGGTATTAACTGACCAGCACCTAATTGAACACATAGGAACTACAATGATTGGGTATTGGGCAGGTGGGATAGGGGAGGGTGGCGGGTATATACATACATAATGAGTGAGATATGCACCGTCTGGGGGATGGTCATGCTGGAAGCTCAGACTTGGGGGTGGTACGGGGGGCAAGTGCATTATTTGAAACCTTAAAATTTGTACCCCCATAATATGCTGAAATTAAAAATAAATAAATAAATAAATAAATAAATAAATAAATAAATAAAAACTAAGCATCATATATGCATGGAATATTTTTACTGAAATATAAGTAATATGTGAGTTAAATTCTCCATTTATATTTCCCATTATTTCTGCTTTTCTAGGATCTATATAATTTCTGGGTTTGTTATTAATAACATATTCATTTCCTTTGAATTTCAGACATTTCTATTATGTCAACCTGAAATCCTATAACTTTTGTTGGCTCTATAAAATTATAAAAAGAAAGGAGGAGAGAAGAGATGAAAGAGGGGGAGATTCTCATTGCACTTAATGAGGCTTATAGATAAAAAATAAGTGCATTTGTCAATTGGCAAGAAAAGTCTCTAAATTCATAGGAAAAAATCATATTCTCTGCTTTAAGCAAACAGGAAAAAGTGTTCTAAGTCCAATGAATGAGTTTGAAATAAATAGGTTTATTTTAATATATTACAGTTCATTGAACAAATTTAAATGAAATTAATTAAAACCAAGTAAAATGAGTTTTTTTAAAACTTCTTTAAAGTAATTGTTTTATGTACTTAAAACCTTTAATAATAGTATTATTTGATAATCATGAAGAAATATTTTTATGTATTTGGCCAGAGCCTAGCTGCTGGTTTAAAAATGGATTCCTTTAATTCTTCTGGGCCTTGATACACAGAGACAGCTCATATCTATATTGTGTATCATTTTCACTGTTACCTGGATATAAAACCACTCTCCAGCTACCTCATTTAATATACCAGTGGCAAAGAAATAAATTGAAACTGAAAAATAACCATCTTAGCCAATTGTGAGATGAAATCAATCCTTTACCTAGAGAAGGACAAACCATTAAAGAACTATCAATAATAAGAATGTTAGCTGACCCTTAAGGATAGCTTTCATTTCTTGCATTTGGTGGATTTTTAAGTTTCAAGATAGAGAAAAAGATCTACATGATGTATGGATGAATATGTATATGTATGAATATATGAATATGAATATGGATGAATGTATGGATGAACTAAGAAAGATTAGGCATGTTTTACACATTCTCATACATCAAACACACTTAAACAAAAATTTGTTTAATTAATTAATTTAATTGATAAATAATAACTATATATTTATGGGTACTATATTATGTTTCCAGTTATGTATACATTGCAGAAAGACTAAGCAAGCTAACAAACATATCCATCACCTCATCAACTTATCATGTGTTTCATGGTGATAATGTTAAAAATAGATTCTTTTAGCAATTTTGAAATATACAATACCATCTTTGATGCTAAGTGACAGATTTCCTATTAATCATACACAGTTCATAGAAGTCATAGAAGGGCAGCCAGCCTGAGGCACATCTTTTTGTTCATCAGTCATTCCAAAAAAAGAGACAATTATTTTGGGAAAAGCCTCCTACTCCATGTGTAGAGTTTGGAGTTGGATTTTCACTTTGAATGTTTTGCTTTCCCAAGAACACAAACCAAAGAATATAGAGGTTTGGAATATTGAATATTTAAGCTAAATCAGAAAGTTCTAGCTTAGTTGTAGTTTAATCGCTTTCAAAAATATAAAGGTTTGGCTCTGGTTCAAACTAAATTATGTGTGTCCGTGTGTGTGTGTGTGTGTGTGTGTGTGTGTGTGTGTGTTAAACATTTTATTTAGCCTACAACTCACTGAAAAGATTTCCAATCAACAAAGTTCATTTTGGCAACAAGATTATCATCTAGTTTATTTCAAGTTCTGCTCTTCACAAAAGAGAGCAGCAGCTAAAGGCTTCCTAAAAAAGGCTTTCAATAAATTCTTAGTCTAAACATCTCCCTGCCCCTCACTGACCAAGATAAAATAGGCCATAAGTACATTTTTAGTCCTTCATTCTCTGGCCACAGAGAAAGGATCTGTTGTGGAGAAGCAAACTAAAATGTTGTTTGCTATGATATAACCAATTTTATTCAGAAACAGCAGTGTTGTGTTTGATCTGTATATGAGTCTGAGGGGAAAACTTGGGCTGAGAACACTCAAATGCAGGTGACATAAAGTAGCAAGAGGCTGACTAGCAATATGGCTATATACAAGTTTTATTACTGACCAAAGTGTGTTTATAGCTTGATAGAAGATAAAAGAGAAATTAGCACAGGTTGAAAAAGCCCTATATGTCAAATACTTTGCTATATGCTTTTATATATACAATCTCATTTATATTCACAGCAACACAAAGGAATAAGTATTGTCAATCATCCCCTGCATTTTAGATTATGAACAAACTATTGGCCCAGATAAGTTACATGACTGTTCCAAGGCCACACAGATAATTTATATTAGAGCATATATTTGAAGTTTCCAAAGTTCCTACTCTTTTTGCTTCTAAGGGTGCTGAGGACAGAGGTAGGTAAGAGTACTCTGGCCCTCATAGTAGGAAAATGACCTGAAGATCAAACTTTCCTGCTCCATTTTAGGAGCAGCTCCATTTAAGGAAAAGCTCTCTTAGTACTGCTAAAAGCAACTCCTACCAAGTCTGTCTGTGCCCTTCTACATGGTTACTCCGTCTACTTCAGTAAAGAAAGCAATGATCAATAGCAATGACACCAGGAAGGCGTTATGAGTAATAAGATTTCCTAACAAAGTACACATACAGTTGCTTATTTATACATACAGATAGATCCTTTTGGATATAAGCACAGAAAGTTCTGAGACAAACTGTAATTATTTATTTTGTTACCTGCACTGGTGGAGAGAAATCACAAATTTAATCCAAAATAATAAATTAAATTGAAATAAAACCAGCAAATATTTGGTAAAAAATATTAAGTTTCAAATGCTGAGCTAGGCATTAAACTTTAGCAGGCATAGGAAACCTGGAAACTTATTTTAAATAAATGTTGGTGTGGATGCAGAGAGATAGGAACAGTCCTACACTGATGGTGGGACTGCAAACTAGTTCAACCTCTGTGGAAAGCAATATGGAGATACCTTAAAACAATACAAGTAGATATACCATTTGATCCATGAATTCCACTACTGGGCATCTACCCAAAAGATCAAAAGTAAATTTATGAAAAAGACACCTGCACTCAAATGTTTATAGCAGCATGATTCACAATTGCAAAGTTGTGGAAACAACCCAAGTGCCCATCAATTCATGAGTGGATTAATAAAACGTGGTATATGTATACCATGGAGTACTACTCAGTTCTAAGAAACAATGGTGATATAGCACCTCTTGTATTTTCCTGGATACAGCTGGAACCCATTCTACTAAGTGAAGTATCTCAAGAATGGAGAAACAAGCACCACATATACTCACCAGCAAATTGATATTAATGGATCAACACCTCAGTGGACATATAGGAATAACATTTATTTAGTGTTGGGCAGGTGGGAGGCGGAAGGAGGGGATGGGTATATACAAACACAATGAGTGAGATGTGCAACGTTTGGGGGATGGCCATGCTTGAGGCTCTGTCTCAAAGGGGGAGGGGGCATGGGAAATATACATAACCTTAACACTTGTACCCCTATAACACGATAAAATAAAAATAAAATAAAATAAAATAATGCAGACTCTTAGTTTTCCTCCTTTCAGAGATACTGACTCAGTAGGCCTGGGATAGTCTCAGGTATTTTGAATTTTAATAAGCACTTCAGCTGATTCTGATGTCAGTGGTCCCTTAAACACATTTTGAAAATGACCATTCTAAAACAAATAACATATTTGGGATGGGGATGATATGGAAGAGAGTTTAAATCAGCTTTTGCCTTTTACACTCCCTAACTTCGTTATTTAGTTAATTTAGGACAACATGGTTGAATCTCAAGCAACTCTGTTTGGCAAATATGCTTCCAGAAATGTACTTGGTTGTTTTTCATTTATTTGTTTATTTGTTTATATGAGAGTATAAACATTTCAGTGCATTTTATAACTTTGCCTCTCTCTAGCAAGGGTTAGAGGTATTCCCTTCCACTCCACAATACTCACTGCATCCTTCAGATATGGGACTACCCCACAACCCCCAAATCCCTGGTGAACACGACCACCATTTGAGCACCATAGTGTTAATCAGTCAGTACCAATTTGATGACGAGTACATTTGGAGCCCATTTTTCTGATAATGTGTCACCTCACTTTGGATAATGGGCTTCAGCTTAATCCAGGATAATATAAGCAGTGCTAGCTCACTGTCATTTCTTAAAATTGAATAATATTCCATTGTAAATATATACCAAATTTTAATAATACACTCATGAATTGATGAGCTCTTAGGTTGTTTCCACGTCCTTGCAATAGTGAATTGTGTTCCCATAAACATTCAGGTGCAGATGTCTTTATAATAGAATGTCTAATGTTCTTTTGGGTAGCTGCCTAATAATTCTATTGCTGGATCAAAATTCTATTGCTGGATCTATTTTTAGCTCTTTGAGATATCTCCAAATTCATTTCCACAAAGGTTGCACTAATTTGCAGTCCCACCAGCAGTGTAAGTGTGTTCCTATCTCTCCACATTCTCACCAGCATTTGTTGTTTTGGAATTTTTTGACACAGGCCAGTTTCACTGGGGTTAGGTGATATCTCGGTGTGGTTTTGATTTTCATTTCTCTAATGATTAGAGATGTTGAGCATTTTTTTATACGTTTGTTGGCCATTATTCTCTCTTCTTTGGAGAAGTTTCTGTTCATTTCCATTGTCCATTTCTTCATGGTGTTGTTTGATTTTTTCTTGTTAATTGTTTTGAGTTCTAGATAGATTCTTGTTATCAGACATTTATCAGTAGTGTAGAGAGCAAGTATTTTCTGCCATTCTGCAGTTTGTCTATTTGCCCTAATGATAGTTTCCTTGGCTGTGCAGAAGCTTTTTTTATTTTCACTAACTCCTAACTTAAATTTTTAACTTTTTTCCATTATTAATGCAGCAACAAATCAAAATAGTGTTAACAGTGTCTGTAATTTTTTTACCAACAGAAATCGTAAATAGTTTCATATCATATTATAGTTGTTATATATATATATATATCAAAATATGATTCACACTTAGCACTACTTCAAAATTATTGTGTTATCAAACCTGCCCCTAGATCTTGTTATTTAATGGAGTAATTAAGGAGCACATATATTAACTCAGAAATTTATTTAGTTTCTCATAGCCTCCAGTATACTAATTTTTTCTAACATAGATCACTCTCTCTGACCCATTCCTGAACCAATTAAATCTACTCAGCCTAGATTGAGTGGGATCTTGCCACCCAACACCCACCGGGTTTGCTAAACTCTTTTTTGTAGACATACCTTTTCTTTCCCTTCCTTTTCCTTCCTCTAAACTTTCCTTCAACGTAGCCTATAACGTTTTCAAAACTCTTTTGCTTCTAAAGAGAAAAAGAGGGGAGAGAAGATTATAGATTTGTTTTTAATAAATATTTTCGCTACTGTATTACAAAGTAACTGGTTTGTGTTGATTTCTTTTTATATTTTTTATATATTAAAATTTAGTGAGAAGGGATCTAGATGTTTCTCCAAACTACCAAATAACTTCATGATACAAAAAATGTTAAGAACCCCCGGATAGAAGTGTAGATAATGGGCAGCCTTGCCTGGTTCCAGTTCTAAGTGGGAATGCTTTCAACTTTTGCCCATTCAGTATGATATTGGCTATGGGTCTGTCATATATGGCTTGTATCATTTTTAGGTATGTCCCTTCTATGCCTATTTTATTAAGTGTTCATATCATGAAAGGGTGCTGAATTTTTTCAAAAGCTTTTTTGCATCTATTGAAAGAATCATGTGTTTGTTTTTGCTTCTGTTTATGTTGTGAATTACATTTATAGATTTACGTATGTTGAACCATCCCTGCATCCCTGGGATGAAGCCCACTTGGTCGTGATGGATTATTTTTTTGATAAGTGTCTGGATTCGGTTAGCTAGGATTTTGTTGAAAATTTTCGCATCTATATTCATTAGGGATATTGGTCTGTATTTTTTCTTTTTTTTTTTTGCATCCTTTCCTGGTTTTGGTATCAGAGTAATATTCACTTCATAAAAGGTGTCGGGAAGGTTTCCATTCTCCTCGATGTTGTGGAATAATTTCTGTAAGATAGACACAGTTCTTCTTTGTAAGTGTGGTAACATTTGGGTGTGAAATCATCTGGGCTAGGACTTTTCCTTATAGGGAAATTTTTAATTGCTGTTTCTATTTCAGCTCTTGAGATTGGTCTATTCAGTAATTCTATTTCAACATAGTGCTGGAAGTCCTGGCTACAGCAATCAGACAGGAAAGTGGAATAAAAGGTATCCAAATTGGGGCAGAAGAGATCAAATTTTCACTGTTTGCTGATCAAATGATATTATATTTAGAAAAACCCCAAAGATTCAACCAAGAAACTCCTGGGACTGATAAATGAATTTAGTAATGTATCAGGATACAAAATCAACACACAGAAATCAGAGGCATTCATACACGCCAAAAACAATCAAATTGGAGAACCAAATCAAAGGCTCAATTCCCTTCTTCACAATAGCAACACAGAAAATAAAATACCTAGGAATATACTTAACCAAGAAGGTGAAAGACCTCTATAGGAAGAACTATGAAACATTGAGGAAGGAAATAGCAGAGGATGTAAACAGATGGAAATCCATACCATGCTCCTTGGTCAGCAGACTCAACATAATTAAAATGTCTATACTACCCAAACTGATCTACAGATTCAATGAAATACCTATTAAAATCCCATCAGCATTCTTCACAGATATAGAAAAAATAATTTTATACTTTGTTTGGAACCAAAGAAGACCCCGCATATCAAAAGCAATTTTGGCAACAAAAACAAAATGGGAGGTATTAATATGTCAGATATCAAACTATACTCCAAAGCTGTAGTAATTAAATCAATCTGATATTGGCATAAAATGGGAACATTGACCAGTGGAACAGATCTGAGAATCCTGATATAAAACCATCCTCATATAGGCATCTAATTTTTGACAAAGCAGACAAAAACATACACTGGTGAAAACAATCCTTTTTCAAGAAAGGGTGCTGGGAAAACTGGATAGCCACTTGTAGAAGGCTGAAGCCGGACCCACATCTTTCATCTCTCACAAAAATCTACTCACACTGGACAATAGACTTAAACTTAAGGTATGAAACTATTAGAATTCTAGAGGAAAGTGTTGGAAGCACTCTCCTAGACATCAGCCTAGGCAAAGAATTTATGAAGAAGACCCCAGAGGCAATCACAACAGCAACAAAAATAAAAAAAATTGGACCTAATGAAACTAAAAAGCTTCTGCACAGCCAAAGAAATAGTCATGAAAGTAAACAGACAACCTACAGAATTAGAGAAAATTTTCGCATCCTACACATCTGATAAGGGGCTGATAACTAGAATCTACTTAGAACTCATGAAAATCAGCAAGAAAAAATCAAACAACCCTATCAAAAAGTGGTCAAAGGACATGCACAGAAACTTTTCTAAAGAAGACAGAAGAATAGTCAACAAACATATGAAAAAATGCTCAACATCTTTAATCATCAGGGAAATGCAAATCAAAACCACAATGAGATATCATTTAACTCCAGTGAGAATGGCCTTATCAAAAAGTCCCCAAACAATAAATGCTGGCGTGGATGCGGAGAGTTAGGAACACTCCTACACTGCTGGTGGGACTGCAAACTAGTTCAACCTCTGTGGAAAGCAATATGGAGATACCTTAAAGTGATACAAGTGGATCTACCATTTGATCCAGAAATCCCATTACTGGGCATCTACCCAAAAGACCCAATGACACTCTACAAAAAAGACACCTGCACTTAAATGTTTATAACAGCACAATTCATAATTGCAAAGCTGTGGAAACAACCCAAGTGCCCATTAATCCAAGAGTGGATTAAGAAAATGCAATATATGTATACCATGGAGTACTATTCAGCTCTAAGAAACAATGGTGATATAGCATATCCTGTATTTTCCTAGTTAGAGCTGGAACCCATACTACTAAGTGAAGTATCCCAAGAATGGAAAAACAAGCACCACATATACTCACTAGCAAAGTGGTATTAACTGAGCAGCACCTAAGTGGATACATAGGTACTACAGTAATAGTGTATTGGGCAGGTGGGATGAGGGAGGGTGGCGGGTATATACATACATAATGAGTGAGATGTGCACCATCTGGGGGATGGTCACGCTGGAACCTCAGGCTTGTTGGGGGAGGTGGGGAAATGGCATTATTTGAAACTTTAAAATTTGTATCCCCATAATATGCTGAAATAAGAAAGAAAAAAGAAAAAAGAACCCCTGGAGTTTATAGCAGAGCAGTAATATAATTTACATTTTTTTCAAGTACCACTCTGGCTACTGTATTGAGAATAAACTACTGGGTTGGAGACAAATTAGGAGTTTATTGCCATGATCCCGGGATTAGATTATGGTGTCTTAGACCAGGATTGAAGCAAAGTACGGGGTGAAACTGGTCAGATTTTTCATGTGTTTTGAAGATATAGCTAATAGGCTTAGCTGACGAATTGAGATGCAGGCTATGAGATAAAGGGATGTGTCAAGGATCACTCTTAAGTGTTTCTGCAAACCTTACATTCTCCTATGAATTTAGAATTTTAAGAACAAAGGTGGAAATTCTCATAGACAACTCCATGCCACACAATTCCCCAGAGACAGCAATATTGAATATGAGGACAGTAAAGGGGATAATTAAGAGGTTAAATTAATACTGCAAAGTAATATCCAGCCATGCTTATTTTGATATTTCTGATAAATCAGAAATCTTTATGTAAAGGTAAAGAACCATAACCTAGTCAACAATGAAAAATAATTTGCAAATCTGCTTCTCAGAGCTAAGAAATACCCATGGTGTGTCCTAAAGATCAATTTGTCTGTGTTCCGAAAGTTGGAGGATAGACAGGTACTGAGAATAAACTGCTTTAGTCAATGGTTACAGTGCACTAAATATGTAGTCTATTTAAGTGCTGGATTAGCTCAAATTTATGTTAAAAGAAAGCAGTTACAGCACCAAGGTTATTCTATAAGATGACCCTGAAACAAATGCTTTTGTAAGAGACAAAATTCCAGCATGAATGAACCATGGTACTAAAAATTCCCATATGCAACATATCTATCATTAACAAGGGATCAGAAAAGTTTTTTGGTATTGTTTTGCTTTTTAATGAGGGAAAGATAGGTACAGGGAAGTGACAGAAATGTTATGTACATCAAAGACAATTTTAAGTCTGAAGAAATTAAAAATAATGTCAAGTAGTGAATTTATTTTCTAATCAACTATTTAAAAATATTATTCATCTCAACAAAGTATATAATGATTAATGCAGCTGCTTAATTTCTAAACTCTCTACTTCTTTATTATAGAAAATTTGAATTTTATAAGAAGTTTGGAATGATTCAGAACATATAATCAAATTATTATTTCATTCTGAAGAATAGTAAGGCAAACCATGATTCAGTCTTTTGTTATTCTTACCACCATCCTTTCCTGGGCTCATTTTCGTCAACAAGATTACTTTTTCTGAAAGATAATCCCCAAAAGGGATAAATTGAGATGGAGCTGCCTGGAGATGTTTATTGTCATATTTCAGATGCTTTCATCTGACCATAGTTCCCAGAGATGGCAATCAAAACTGACTGTGGGTGTTTGCTGAGATCTCACTATTTTGGGTATTATTTGCTTTTTAACTCATTCTGACTGCTGTTTCCAAGTCTCTTGAAACTTGCCAGTAGAAAATAACTGCAAATTTATGCATAATCAATTTCAAAAATTCAGTCAATGTAATTGGCCTTAAACTATCAAAGTCTGTCATTCCCACTCTTTCACTGTTACAGACATCAATAGATAACATGGATAAACTGAATTAACTTCACAGATAAGTGGATTCTTATCTCTTTTTGCTTTCTATTTGTAGGAACTAGCAATTTCTAAAATAAACTTATCACACTACCAGCATTATCAAACCCAAATCCATGTCATCATGGTGAGGGTAATAGAACTTTCCTATCCTCTCCCAATGGTCCCATAGCATTTAAAGGCTGCACTACCTACAAGCATATCAACATAATGGACTGTTGACATTTGGACTCTACTATATGTCTCACTTCCTCCATGATCATGCAAGTAACTCAAAGGCATACCTCTGAAATACAACTTGTTCCTTATTCATCCCCTCCACAAGGGAAAGCCTCCATCTCTTCTAGTATTCCCCATTTCAGGAGCCACCTTTCTAGTTTCAAAAGCTTGAAACTTTATGTCCTAAATATCTCTCTAATGTATGTACTTATTTTCTCCACTGCCCGCATATTATTAAAACTGCCATCATCTCTCATATGGATTACTGCAGTAGTATCCTAATTAGTCTTCCTGCTTCCATTATGGTGCTTGCCTGTTAATTCTCTACATATTAGCCAAAGTAATATTTTTAAAACGCAGATTTCATTACATCACCTCACCCACACCTACTTAAAAATCCTTAAAGGCCTCCCTTTGTACCATATCTACTTCTCTTACCTCATCTCTCACATCTTCCTCCCAGTCTCCGTACTCCCTCCATAATAGCTTTTCAATTTCTCAAAAGTTCCATGTTTCATCCTGCTATATACCCTTACCCTACTTACAACATTCTTAATTTTCTGCTTCAACTCTAATATGTACTCATCCCTCAGATCTCATCTTAAAGATTACAGCCCTTACTTCCCAGACCAGGTAAACCACCCCCTCCTATGTGATTTCATAGCACTATGGACATTTCTGTCAGTTGGAATTAGATAATTATTTGTGTGGTTATTAGAGTAATGTATGTTTCCTTGTTGCCACCAAAATTTAACATTTGTGAAGGAAAGACAGGAACTGTTTTTGTTAGCATGGTGCCTTGCATATTATAGTAAGTGCTCAAAAAATATGTGTTAAATGAATGATTGAATAAAGTGTTTTGTCTTTATTTTCATAGTCTTCAGCATTAGCTAGCATAATGTTGAAAATATAGTAAGGGCATTATCAATTGTTGTTGGTTCATGGCTTTATATTGGATACTAGGTTGAACAAAAAAAATTGATCAGGCTGGGTACAGTGGCTCATGCCTGTAATCCGTAATCCTAGCACTCTGGGAGGCCGAGGTGGGTGGATTGCTCAAAGTCAGGAGTTCGAAAACCAGCCTTAGCAAGAGCGAGACCCCGTCTCTACTATAAATAGAAAGAAATTAATTGGCCAACTAATATATATAGAAAAAATCAGCCGGGCATGGTGGCGCATGCCTGTAGTCCCAGCTACTTGGGAGGCTGAGGCAGAAGGATTGCTTGAGCCCAGGAGTTTGAGGTTGCTGTGAGCTAGGTTGACGCTAGGGCACTCACTCTAGCCTGGGCAACAAAGAGAGACTCTGTCTGAAAAAAAAAAAAAAAATGATCAGAGTTTCCACATTTGCTGGTCAACCAGCATGCTATCCTCATTTAGGTTTTTAAAATTATTTTAATGGGCGATTCAGGAGAAAACAGTGTTCAGTTCTTAAAAATGCAGGACTGATGAAAATATAGAGAAATGGGAACATTAGTTCAAATGCAGTAGATGTTCTTTTACTCAAACAAATGGAACATTTTTATTTAATATGTTCTTGGTTAACAATGAGTTATGCTCTTACCATATAAAAATTTCCCAATTTTCAATGGCATAGAATAAAATAAATAAAACATAAAGCATGCAACACTAAAACTATACTTAGTTTACCTGCATTTCATTTTGAGGATTTAGAATGCACATTAAGTTCTTACAGTGCCCCAGCATCATTACTGTAAAGACCAATTATCACTGCCTTCCAAACTGCTTGGATAGAGCTGTTTAATAAAATATTCCAGTTAGAAGAGCACATCTTAATGTTTTCCCATAGCAATAAGTCTAGTTATGGTGGGAAAGAGGGATCTGAGGTTGATCTTCATTAACATACCTGCATGTTTCCTCAGTAGCAGGTGTCAAAACATTATAAAACTCCATTTAAATTTGTACAAATTCATATTTTCTTTTGGCAGAAAAATGGGCACCCTCCAAAAATTCTGCTCTACAGATAGGTATTCCATTTCAAGTTGCCAAACTCTAGTGGACAGGCATTTTGGGAAACCTTTCAGTATTTGTCCTGTTTTCATACAGTGCTATGGACTCTCCTTCTTGATTTCCAACTCTAAAGTAGATCATATTTGTTAGGTAGATAGCAAAGGATTCTGGGTCTCCTAGGGCTGAAAATGCAGTTCACCCTTCCATGGGCTTTCAGAGAAGCTCATAGAAGATGCACATATGAGTCATATGAGTAAAACTCAGGTCATATGACTCTGATCTGTCCAATCAAAATATTTCCAAGATGATGTCTGAACCCTGGGGAGGTCCCTATCTGGACACTAGACATAAGACCCAGACTATAACCAAGCTCTCTCTCTTTTGCTATGACATTGGGTCTGGTCATCATCTGTGGTATATGTATCTCACTCTGTAAACATATATATTGCTCTTTCTCTATAATCCTATCTTTCTCACCTCAATAAACCTCATTTTTTTTTTTTTTTGAGACAGAGTCTCGCTTTGTTGCCTAGGCTAGAGTGAGTGCCATGGCGTCAGCCTAGCTCACAGCAACCTCAATCTCCTGGCTCAAGCAATCCTTCTGCCTCAGCCTCCCAAGTAGCTGGGACTACAGGCATGCACCACCATGCCTGGCTAATTTTTTATATATATATATTAGTTGGCCAATTAATTTCTTTCTATTTATAGTAGAGACGGGCACTCGCTCTTGCTCAGGCTGGTTTCGAACTCCCGACCTCGAGCAATCCGCCCGCCTTGGCCTCCCAGAGAGCTAGGATTACAGGCGTGAGCCACCACGCCTGGCCAATAAACCTCATTTTAATGCTTGCCTTATTTTGGTGTGCCTGGTCATTCTTCAGCTATGAGCACACCGAGAACCAACATTTCAGACTGCAACCTGATATATTGATTATGACTTAGTTTGTTTATCATTTCCAAAGCTGATAATATAGAATATGAAATTATCAACTAAGTTATGTATATGATACAAAATGTAAAGGGAAGACCAATGTTTAATTAGGACTAATTAGCATGATAGAAGAAAGTCTAGCACAGTATCTTTCATTTGATGTTCATTTAACACGCAGCATTGTGTGGAAGCATTGACAAAGAGATTTTGAGGGAGATGTATTTCAGCAAGCATGTAAGAAAGCACTATTATAAAAGCAGTTTTCAGTAAATGGGGTCAGTGTTTTAGTAACTGAATTATGACCACTTGATGAAATATTCAGATTCAAATGAGTTGTATAATTCATTTTGTTCCCCTACACAATGGATCGCTGAAGAGTTAGTTCATAAAAAAGTCAAAGTGATCTACCTACCTGGAATTTACCCCCATTCCCTGCATGCATGTACCTCTAAATCTTAGCAAATTCACATATTATGCGTTGTGGTCAGAAATTCTTATATCCAAATAATGTTGCTCCATTTCCCCAATATCCTCCAACCCACACTCTTAACAGACCAAATGGTCCCAAAAGGAATAGGTGATGATGGACAGGATTGATATTGGGCTATTAGAGTGGAGGGAGGCACAAAGAAATTAGATTATAGCCAGAGAGTAAGTGTAGCATTGGCAGTGAATGGCAACAAGGTTAGCTATCCTTACTCTTAGAGAAGGAACAAATTAAAGATTTTCACATGCAATATACAGAACCATTTGGCCATTAACTACTCTCCACCCAAAACACACAAACACACAGATACACACACACAAAGGTTGCTCATGTAACCTATTAGCTTTCTGGGACCTTGCACATTCATGAAGAATCAATATTCATTTTTCTGTTGTAGTTACAATAGTTTCTGAAACACTGGGCTTGGTAATATTATAACTGAGATACTTGAATTTCCAAATTGGAATTATCATTTTGTTCTTTTGAGGATGCTAAAAGCTTTAATAAATTTTGAGCTTTATTCACTGTGCTACTATTTTTTAAAGTATGTTGAAGGGAAGTCAAGTCATATATTAGAGTCATCTAGAAGCTTGCTAAAATGCAGAGCAGTGAGCTCTACTCTATGTTATGAATCAAATTTCTTTGGATAGGGCCAAGGCATCTACATGTTAGAAAGTTATTTAGGTGTCACTGATGTATAATAAAAGTTGAGTACCTCTTTCTCACAATAGAAGGAGAGGGAGTAGAATGTTCCCATTGAGATTTTGGCTTTGATATGAAGAAGAAATTGGAAGGAAGAGAAACTGAAATCACAGAGACTAGTTAAGATGCTATTTCAATGATCCACTTGAGAGATAATGAGAGTCTGAGATGCAATTAACAAAATTTTGTAATGCAATTTGACAAAGTTTCAAATTTCCACAGAAAGAAAATCTTGTATTAAATCATAACCTGAATATATGTAGTAGAATTCTATGCAGCAGAATTTGGAGGTGTTTTTTTAAAAGCCTCCCTGAGCCATGCATCATTTAAGTATAACAGTTTCACTTACAGTACAATAACAAATCCAATTCAAAGTTCTTGAAGCAGAAGATGTATCCCACCCTCTATAATCTGCTATATTAATAACAGTAGTGGGTCTACAGATGGCCAGTAAAAGAGAGCAAGACACAAGTAAAATATACATAATCTCCACTACTACTACCAGTTTTGATTTTTACAGATCATCAAAGACACTTTGTTTTTTGTTTTGTTTTGCTTTGGTTTATTTTTGTTTTTGTTTTTGTTTTGAGACAGAGTCTTACTTTGTTGCCCAGGCTAGAGTGAGTGCAGTGGCGTCAGCCTAGCTCACAGCAACCTCAATCTCCTTGGCTCAAGCGATCCTACTGCCTCAGCCCCCCAAGTAGCTGGGACTACAGACATGCACCACCATGCCCGGCTAATTTTTTTTTTTTTAATTATTTCATTTCTTTTTGGTTTTTGATTTTCTTTTCTTTTTTTTTTTTCCCATCCCTCAGAGGTCACTAAGTCCACACTGGCTAATTTTTTGTATATATATTTTTAGCTGGCCAATTAATTTCTTTCTCTTTTTAGTAAGACGAGGTCTCACTCTTGCTCAGGCTGGTTTCAAACTCTCGACCTCAAGCAATCCGCCCGCCTCAGCCTCCCAGAGTGCTAGGATTACAGGCGTGAGCCACCGCGCCCGGCCATCAAAGACACTTTGAATAGACTATAGTTTATATGTACCCTTAAAATCCTTTGCAGGTAGCACTATGGCTCTATTCACTTAAAAAAATATTTTTAAACTAGATTACAACCCTACTGAACTTTTAAAAATTTCCTTAAAGTTAAATCAATGGACTTCCTTAGAGAAAAACTTGTGGATTATTAAAGCTGTGTAAATCCCTTCTATTAATCCTAGTCTCTTATATCTTACATACCTAACGGAAACAGGGATGGTAAAGTAGAGAAGGACTGCTGCTCATGACGAAACCACTGTAGTACTAGATTTCAAGTGGTACTACCTAAAATCCATTAAAGATTTTTTTTTTTTTTTTTTACCTCCAGGCCCATTTTACTGAGGAAAAATATGGCCTTACTGACAACCAATTGTGGCAGTGATGAATTTTGCCATTTTCCCTTCAAGACTGGAAATCTGTCCTCTAAACACTAGTCCTTGACCAAGGCCGTGATACCTATTGATTGACTTCCCTGAGGACATTTTACTGCATGCTTATTTGGCTCTCCACATGTCACCTGTTTCTGAATTCCCCACTGCTGTGGTAGGAGGACCTGTCAAGATAAGCTGTTATTCCATGTTAGAGATCCTTGTTGCCAACTTCTATAGTAGATTCTTCTTCCTTAAACAAGTTGTGCCAGGAAACTGAACTTTCTTTGTAGAATTGTTTGCTCTAAATGAGAAATGCAGATTTGAGATGTTAATAATAATAATTAAAGCTCTGATTCAGTTCCCTACTACAGAATTACATACTAATTGAATTTACAAAAACCCTTGAGAGGTATGTACTCTTATTATAAGATTATAGAAGAGAATGTAAGACATAGAGTTTAGTTAGTATTAATATAAGGTGACAAACTAGGAAGTAGGCTGATTTCAGCTTCCATTTTCTTCTAGTCAACCCCATTCCACTACGGTAAATAAAGTATCCCCATTTTTCACAAGATGTGACAGATAATTGTTAAATCTAGAGCATAAATTTAAATATCAACAGGCATTCCTAACCCGCAATACACACATACACACACACACACACACATACACACACACAGACAAACAAACTTGCACATACATACATATACATGCACACATTACTCTGGTTTCATCAGTTTAAAGGACCAATCAGAAAACTTAAATAGCCTTTATTCCAGCCTGGAAACTGGGACTTCATTTTTTTTATTTGCACATTTTATCTGGTGAATTCAATCTAAGACTTAGCTCATTCCTGAAGAAACAATAAAAGACCCAGCTAAATAGCACATTTTTCCCAAGAATAAATGTACATCACCCAAGGAGGGATTCAACTGAATAATTTCCATGAATTACAAAGATACCTAAAAGAATCTAACCCATCTGCAGGCAAATATATAGATCTCCAAATTAAAAGTTTGTGTGTATAACAATAATACATAAATGTGTGTTTGGATGGATTATCTATAAAATAAGATTGAAGTTGGTATGCATGCACACGTGGGAAAGGAGGGCTTTAGCATTTTCTAAAAAAAAAAAAAACGAACCAAACTAAATCCAAAGGCCTTACTAAAATTGAAAAAGTCACATTTTAGAATGACCCTTCAAGTTTTGCATTCTTCTAAATTGTGCTGCAGGACCACAGTTACATCCTAGCACTCCAATTCTGCCATTTATTTGGCCCAGTTATTTTGCATGACTTTTCTTTATAAAGTGAAGAATACCAATTACTGTCATTTTTAAACAATAACTATGAATATGCCTAGGCTCTGACAGGTATATGGTACTTCTAAACAAAAAGTTTTCAACAGTGTCCCTGTTGACATATGGGGCTGGATAATTCCTTATTGTAAGGAGTTGTTCTATGTGTTGCAGAATGTTGAGCAGCATCTGTGGCCTCTACCTGTTAGATGCCAAGTAGCACCCTGCCCTCCCAACTTGCGAAAACCAAAAATGTATCTAGACATTGCCAGATTTCACCTAGAAGACAAAATCACCCTCACTTGAGTACCATGGCTCTGGACAGAAAATTACTCAGAAATCTACATTTCTTAACTTACTCCCTCAACAAATTAACTCTTGGTCTAATAGAATAATTGATTATCTATAACCCAATATGGGTTGCTGTTTGAATTTTGTGGAATATAGTCAAAGAATGGAAACTTTAGTACTCTGTGGAGTTGATCTTAGCTATTAATTTAACTTGGGTTTTAAATAATGTTATGAATATTGATTTGAGTGTTTATTCTGTGTTGCCATACATGGAAGCACACACATACACACACACAATCAATAAATATATAATTTGTGTCTTCTATCTCTGTACAATTACATCTCCATTCCTGACTGCATATGTGTGATTCAAAATAATTATTTAATAAAGTAAAACATATAAAATATTTTCTTTGATTCATTTCTTTCTCCTCTTATTCTTTTTTTTCTGACAAAACTTCCCTAAGGTTCAACTATGGCAGGAATGGAGAAGGGAGTCCTTCATGGAGAACTCATTCAGCTGCTTAGCCCAACAGCATAAATTTGATCTTGTAATTAGTATTCAACTCAGCATCTTGGACAGAAACCAGTGTTACAGCCAAGAGGTGGTTTAAATCACATAAATCATAGATCAATGACAGAACTCGAAGCACTGGATGGATTACAAAAGTAAAGCTTTAGTTAAAAATAGATTAACTGTTTCCCTGCAGGAATTCTTTAATCCCCCCAAAATATATAAAACAAATAAAATTATATCTGATCATTTTTGTAACATATGCATATAAAATTGAAATGTACTTTCCCTCCACAGTCACATTGATGTTTAAGAAATGTACAAATACATATGCACTCTATACCCAGGAAAATACTCTATGTTTCAAAGACTTTATTTTTGGATGATGTTATAAGAACAACAACAACAAAAAATGTATTTGTTATAAGCAGTAACTATACATTAGTGATGTGAAAGTTGTTTTAAATTAATCTGTAAGCATCATATTTTTAACTTAAAACCCAAACTAAAAAATTGTTTCTATTTCTCAAGCAACAATGGATATTTTTCAGTCCAAATCTTTTAACTACCAAAATCTACTTAGATGTTGAGGTTATAGCAAATAAAACTACTAAAAACAGGAGGTCATATGAGTTTTATAGTGAAAAATCACCCCCACTGTCAAATAATCATCTCATTAGTCCTTTCTCCTCGATTCTTCTTTTAGAACCCAGAATTAGTCACAACTATGCAAACATGACTTGTAAGCATTTAAATATATACATTTTCAAATGTGGCATATTCTATTGTTCTCAATAAAACTAACAATTCAATTTTAAGTGCCATTAAACACTCCTTCTTTTGGAAATTTAAGCCCTTCTACTTTAAACTGAAAGTAGTTTTCTTTTGTTCCTGACACTGAGGAACATACTCATAGTATGAAAAAGTTTTTCTAATATAATTCCAGGTAGCTAAAAAAAATCAAATAGGTAAAATGCACAAGGAATTTAGAAACAAAATCCTGTCACCCTTGATGATTTTTCTTGGGGTAGTTAAATAAATTTTTATATTAAATTTGCTGGAAAAAATGATCAAATAGTAATATAAGAAACAAAAACTTAACCACTGAATTTTACAAACGTTACTCTTATGAAATAAAAAACAATTTTTTTCTGGTATGTCTCAACTAGAGAATTAGTACCAATATATTAAAAGTGTCTTTGTGTTAAAATAAAGACCACATGTAAGTAAAAAAAAAATACTGTTTTTTTTCTCTCAAGTCTTATATTTATGAAATATTCTTGTGGTTCATTTTCATGAGGAAAATGCAAATCTACACATCATAATTACCTTACTAGACAAGAACATTAAAAAATAGTCTTCAGCCATATAGATTTTTTGTGCATATTTTTTTAAATGGGAGTACTCAAAGGGAGAAATTCAATTATACAGTATTGCTGCTGATGCCTACATACAAATAAAATGTCTGCAAGTCAAGACAGATTAAGATAGTATGCTGCTATTACTTCACTATATATTATTGGCCACCTAATCAACTTAGATTGTATTAAGTTCTGTTTTTATAAGTTTCCAAAAAAAATTGTGTGAAATTCAGAGTAGATTTATGATGTTGAGGCTGAATTATAAAAATCTACAGTTAATAATAAGAATCTAGTAAGTATTTTAATATAAAATTGTATGTTTTCATTTTGAATCCAAAATCTCTGAGCCTGTATGTGGTTAACTTGCTCCAAACTACATCAGTTTCCACTCTGTTTCTACTGTAACCCAAACCTTAATATTCATCTAAAAGTAAAATGTATGTAAATAGATTTGTTATATTAGAAAAACATTGGTCACATTACTAGAGATCCATTTAAGGAATATTAAATTTCCACAGCGTGCTCAACCATTCGCCATTAATAGGTTACAATTCACAAAACCTTCTTTTGATAGTTTTATATGATAATTTCTTGCAGTCTGGACTGTTTGAATATATTTAATGGACAATGTAAACAACAGATACGCTCAAGTTCAAAAAAATAATTTTTCCAAATTATAATTCATACCTAAGGTAGAAAAAAATCCCCCAAAGAACAGAATAGAAACTACTATTTCAGAATGTGAGCAGACACTCAAAACTGGCATTTGAAATATTTCCTTTGAACTTTTAGGAATTAATATTCTGGAGTAGGAAAGGTTCACAGAAGTTAAGTGTTCTGTTTATAAGAAGTGAATGGATGCCACACTGCATGCAGTATTCACCTGATGAAACATATTTGACATTAAATGAATGAAGCAGTAAATGCAACCATAAAAGTTTATCATGTTATCCAGTTATACCATTATGGAAGTTTCTAAGTAAAAATTTCAACCAAAATGAAAATAACTAATATATCATTGAGAAAGTTTTTCAAGGTGATTCAGAATCACAAATATGCATGAATTTTAATGAGTCTAGATATCAAATGTTTTGTAACAAAAAAATTAAAGAGAGAAAACTTTGGGAAACTCTACAAGATCTATTGCAAACTAATGGGATTTTTAAATACCACCTAATGCAAAGTGTACTCTATAGCTAGTCATAAGATTAAAAGATTTTCAAGTTGCTATCTTGGGAAATTTCTTTCAAGGAAATTACTACAAAGCCTTGTTTTTCTACGTCCCCCTACTGTGCTTCCCACTGTGTTTTTTTAATAAGGAAAGCTATCCATCCATAGAGGTGTATCCTGTTCTCCATGCTTCAATGTCTAGCAGCAGGCAAATACAGTAGACACTCTGGTATTTGACTCTTTAATTTTCACTCCATGATGTTGATGCCTGCTTTTGCTGACTGATGCATGTAGTTTCATGGTTGTTTAATTATGAGTGGGCACAGATTTCCCCCACTCCATAAGCACCCCCCTTTATAGTCATCCTTAGCCAAAACAATACACAATCTGAGGTGTCTGTATGTAAATAAGGTAATAGATGTTTGATGTAATCAAAACAAAAATTTCAACTTGTCTGGATCAAATTATTAAAATACTAAAGGCATATTTAATTATATAGGATCAAAATATTTTATTACTAATATATCAAAAGTGAACATCAGAAGCTAGGTTTGAATTTCTAGGTTTTTATTTCATTTTGCATTTCAAATTATGCAGAAAAATAACCATCAAATAAAATATTATTGAAAAATACTATGGAGACTTCCTAGAGTAGCTTTTCAAAATTTGCTCTCATACCATGAAAATTCATACTATCAGAATTAAATTACAGAGGAGTAAAAATATTGTTTTTAGTACATAGGGATCTCTTTGCTATTTTAAAGTTAAAATGCAAATCATCTCTTTTTGTAAAATAAAAGTAAGTGAAAGAACACAGACCTCTTTTATGCAACAACATCACAGAGTGGTATTTTACACATAACAAGAACAAACAAATGTATACCCACAAATAAAGAAAGGATCTATTAGGCATTACAACTTTTAGGCAACCAGTTATGAGTTTGGCACTACCTTGATTAGTTACATCAAGTAAATGTGTGCTTATTCTGAGAAAATTTTTTATAACTGATGGCACAGCTTTTGTAAAAAGCATGTTATGAAAATTTTAATATTTTTTTACAAATTAAAAAGTACATGCTATTTCTATCAATTAATTATAAAATACGACTACCTCTCCCTGCTCAATGTACACAGAAGATTATACAGGGCATCACTGACTCAGTAAAAAAAAAAAGAAAGAAAAAGAAAGTATTCATTTTATGATGCTATATTTTTCATGATTTTTGTTTCTGATTTTTATAGCTAACAGTGACAGAAATATTTTGCTTGAAAAGATTATTACATTCAAAAATACTCAAAGGATTTTAATATTTTAATGCTACAATTATCAAATAAATAGCAAGGTCTTTTTTGGTATAGTGATTGAATTTTACATATAATGAATTAAAATTGGTAGATAAAAATGGGATTGTACAAGGACTAGTGGTATAGTGTCACCAGTATTGGGTTGTGCTGCATCCATGACAACAGAATGGAAGGTTGCTTTTAATACTATTATCTTACATACTCACAGCTGAATGCTAATGCAGCTATACTGAGAAAAATCAAGTTTCAGATCTGAACTTACATACACTATGCGTAGAATTGCAAATTCAGAAAAGAATAGAAAGGCTACTGTTAGAGCATGGAAATTTCTCAAAATGTCATTACTTCAAAATGTATATGGATGGGTTGTCAAAAAATTAAGAAATATTTGTTGATGCAAAAAATTCAGTAAAAAGGAACATTTTGCTGCTAGTTATATTTTTTGAGAATTCATAATCAACAAACTGAGATTATTCAATTTTTTTCTGCAGTGAAACTGAAAATTGATCATTTCTCTCAAACAAACGTTGACTAAATAACATTTGGTTGTTTATTGATCTATTTTTTACTGATCTATTTTGAAAAAGAACCGATAAAAAGGGAAGCAAAATACAACCATAAAACTCTTACTGATTTGATGAAATAAAGCCTCACTACTTTTATAAAACCAGAAGTATGCAGTACCCAAATTTCAGAATCCTACGTTCCCTTGTTATAAAGATGAAAATCTATCACTAAATATAAATAGGTGATTAGATAGATACATACATACATATGGATGGATGTCTATGAATCTCTTGTCTGAGACAATCCCACATTGAACTCAAAGTATCCAGGTGGCAATAATTTAGTAAAGTTCATGACTAAACTTTGCTGCCTCATGATGGAGACTCTAATTACATTATTGTTAGCCTTTCCATCTTCTCAGAAAATAAAAGAACCCTTCTGAAAATTCCCTTCCAATATGGTAACTCCTTTTTCCTCTTGCAAATGGAATGATTTTTGTGTCTATATACAGCCAGTGTGAAATAGAGATTAGGGCTAATTCTATGCATTATAAAATAAAAGAGACTTGGACATTAGCCAACTCATCAGAATTATGTCCATTGTCAAACTACAAAACTCAATACAGATAGACAAACAGAAAGGAAAACATGCATAGTATGAGGTAAAATTTGAATTATGCAGTATAGAATACTCTTTATAAACAACAATCTCATGGATTAGTCCAGAAAGTCAAATTTTTGGTAACTAGATTCCTTTCCACCTCATCTACGTTGACGGTGGTTCTAATATGACTGCCTTATTCCCTTTTCCTTCCTCTTCTCCCTATCTTCTGGCATCTTTAATATTAAATTTTGATTGTTCTCATTTGCAGAATAATTTGAAACTTGAACTATTGGTCTTGAGTTATATATCAAATTATTCTGAAATTATCCTTTCTTTGTTTCACTTTGTTTCTCAGTGTATGGTTTAGGCAATTATAGGAGAAGCCCAGAAAAAAAGAAAATATCATTGGATCAAAAGTGAGCTATTTGACCTAGCATGGACTTTAATATTGATTAAGCATAATGAAAAATTACCTAGCTTTCTTTTTCATAACTATACTAACATAAATTGTCCTATAAATTTAGTCCATACCCACATAAATTCATTTATTCTCTTTAATCCATTCAATAAATGTTAATCAGACATTTATCATGTGTATCAGGTAAAAGTTATCAGTGATTAGACTTTCTAATAAGAAGTAGTGCTATACAGTAAAATGGGATCTAGTGCCAAACTGCCTAAATTCAAAATCCAGCTATTACCACTTAGCTGTGTGACCTTGGGTAAGTTATTTATCCTTTCTGTGCTTTTTTTCTCATCTCTAAATGAGGAGGATAGCAAGATTACCTACCCATAAGGTGTTGTAAGGATTAAATGAAGTAGTTGATATAAAGTACTTGGCCCACGATTTGTCACATAAGAAATGCTAATAAGTATGTGTTATCATAGTTATTCTTCATCCAGATATCACCAATCAACCACATAAATACTCTAACTACAGAGCACAGATGCCAAAGACCACCATCTTAAATAACATTTTGATATAGAACAGAAACTGAAAAGAAAGAAAGAAAGAAAGAAAGAAAGAAAGAAAGAAAGAAAGAAAGAAAGAAAGAAAGAAAGAAAGAAAGAAAGAAAGAAAGAGAAGAATATGAGGCACCCATGAATGGGTGATCCAAGCAAGAATGGATTCAGATGGCTGATGATTTGAACTTTTGAATCCAACTATTGTTACTGTATATGGCTAAAAATGACTACCCAGAAAAAAAAAATCCTAAATTACAATATTTGATTGGCAATGTGACAAATTTACATGCAATGCTTTGGTTACTATAATGAATCATTTTGGTTTTCACATAACAGTCAAGTTTTTTTATGTGTCTTCCCCTATTTTTCTACTCATCTACCTGGTTTATATTTTCTGGTCTTTAATTCGTTGTTCAAGACCTATGTCCTCCAGAGTATTTTCCTTTCACCAGTTTTGCCTATTCTCTAACTATAAGCTTGAATACAAATCCTCTTCTCTGCCTCAATGTATTATATAACCCTTGTCTTGAATTACATAAAGATAGTTTTTCTGGCGTTAATGATATTGGTAGCTAATATTTATGGAGCACTATCTACATGACATGATCATCACCAAGCAATTTACAATTATTTAATTTTTATAACACTTCAATGGGATAGGTGCTGTGATTGTCATCCTTATTTTATAGAAAAAGGAAAATGAGGCTCAGAAATGATATGTGACTGCTCTTTAAGCATAGATAACATGTTCAATAATTAATAATCTTATTTGCCTCAATATGGTGATATGCCCTTAGAGAGCCTTAGGAAACACTTAAGGAATGACTATGACTCTGCAGCTGTCTTTTTCCATACTTTTAAAATATTCTTACCTATATTTTGTTGTATAGTGAACCCAATAAGCTTTAATGCTGTTAAGGTTAATTTTTTTAGCTTTTAATTTGCTTGTGAGTTCTGAAACCATGGGTTAAATTGAGGAGAGGGGCATGAATAGAAAGAGTATCATATCAGATTTTAATAACATCTAGGCTTCATCTATAGAATATCAAAACATCTGGCTCATTTAAGTAATTCAATCAATCTTCAAAATATTTTGTCTATAAGTAAGCGGATATAATTTTCCACCCTCAGATTAAGATACATGATCCTATGGATATGAGTGTAATTATGCAAACAATAGGTCAAAATATTTGAAATTAGAACTGCCCTGGAAAACCCAGAACATATGGTCACCGTATCTGTATAACAAAAAACAAAGCAAAATGAAAAACAAAACAAAACAAAAAGCACAAGTAGGACTGAATTGAGTAGATGCTTTAGCATCATGCATACATAGGCTTAATTGATAAGGATTTTATGCATGTTCGAGGAAAACACCATGTATCCGTGTTTTTAAATTGTTCTGTTTTATCTGTTCAAAAGTGTTTAAAATATTCAGAATAACAAAAGGGCAGAGCCCCCTGTGAGAATCAGTAGAGTTCTGAGAGGAAGCCAGATTGGAAAATGTAGAGTTTTGTTAAAGTGATCCCTTATTTATTTATTTTTTTTGAGACAGAGTCTCACTTTGTTGCCTAAGCTAGAGTGAATGCCAATGTGTCAGCCTAGCTCACAGCAACCTCAATCTCCTGGGCTCAAGCGATCCTACTGCCTCAGCATCCCGAGTAGCTGGGACTACAGGCATGCGCCACCATGCCCAGCTAATTTTTTCTATATATATTAGTTGGCCAATTAATTTCTTTCTGTTTATAGTAGAGACAGTCTTGCTCTTGCTCAGGCTGATTTCGAACTCCTGACCTTGAGCAATCCGCCCGCCTGGGCCTTAAAGTGATCCCTTATGATGTAAATGACCCTTAAAGAGAAGACAATGCTCCCTGAGGTTACTGGAAAGGAATAGTGCTAAAGTAGATACCTCTCCCTAGTTTAAGGAGAACACATTATATTTTTAGACACGACACAGAATTAACTGTGTCATATATGCCAAGGCATTAAGCCTGCTAAATGGATTTACCCTATCCTAAATTATCAAATAGCTAACAAGTGATCCTCCAAAAAAAGGCATATAAGTATTTACACTAACTCAAGTTGAAGTGATTTCCAACATTTATTATGGGTTCACTAATAGGCAATCTTCAAGTTAAGCAAACCTTCCTTTTTGAAGCATCCTTAGATTGAAAGGCATTCCCTTTCTCATCATAAACTAGAAATAATCACTTCTTCCTTTGGTTTATCAAAGCATATTATCTATGCCTCTTTTTAAACACTGTTTACTGTGCATTACAATTACTTATATCATACTCTAGTTTTCTTTACTAGATTCGTGAGTGCTTTAAAGTCAATTGTTACCTTTACATCAATCACATTCTTGTCTAGCAAATGTTCAATAAATGATTGTTGACTTAATTGGAGGGTGCTATAGTCATTTAGTCGCTTTATTTTAGCAAGTTACTTGACAGTTTACCATAATACTCTTGTGAAAAAAATGGAAAACATAAGCCGTATGACAGTACTCTTTAGGTAACATTGCATCTCCTTGAATAATCCTATACAATGAATACAAGTCAAATTAATTCATATCCTCCTGGAAGAAATTACCTGTCCTGTTCAACATTTATAGATCATTTAAACAAAGGTATTAATGGCTTATTGTTCAACTCAATAGATGACACAAATCTAAGAGATAAAGCAGGATTCAAAAATTTAGATAGAATGGACAGGATGTAAGTTCTCTAATAGCAATTGATTATAAGTCAATTGTGCAAGCACAGACTAAATTTATTTGTGTGAAATAAAAGGCTTCAAGGTTATGTACAATATTAAAATGATTAAACAGTTGGAGAGTAGACAAATAAATCACTCAGGTGGTAGGAGAGGCAGCATAAAGTAGCACTTTATACTCCTATTTTTGGAGTTAAGAAAGCTTGAGTTCAAATCTGTTGTTTATTAACTATCAGCCTTTGGATAACTTACTTAGTATCTCTCATTCTCAGCATCATCATTTACAAAATGGAAATAATAAAAGCACCTACCTCGTAGGGTTATGGTGAATATTAAATTAGACTATCATGTAAAGTAAATAGTGGCTTTCTGACTTATAGTCAGGACTTGAAATAATGATAGCCCATCAGAAAAATATTCTTTCTGAACAAAAGTTATCCTTCTGCATTTTATACTACTCAGAATAAATCTATAACATCATCACCATTTGCAATCCATTTTTAAGAAGAATATTGACTCATCAGAGACCATACAACAAGAGCCCATGAGATCTTAAAGAGTTTAGAAATGTTCTCCTATAGGAATTGGGAGAGATTGTAAGGTGAGGAAGGACATGATTGAATTTTCTTAAGTGTATTAATGCTGTTATATGAAATTGGAATTAAATTTGTTCTGTATTGTCCAACACTGGGAGGAAAAAAAAGAACAATAAATTCAAATCACAAAGAGGTTTAATATTCAAAAACATTTTCTAACAATATTATCAGATAATAAGATAGGCTTCCTCATAAAATAAAATGAGCTCCCCATTCTGAAAGTGTCCAAACAGAAGCTAAGTGACTTCTTGACAAGCATACTGAAAAATGGACTTTTTTTTTACAGTACAAAATCAATATACTAAACAATGAGAAAAAAATAGATTTTTATACTGGTAGGGCAAAGTCTTTTCCAACTCTAACATTCTCTGATTCTATAAAACAAAGACTATATTAATATGAGACAAATAAAATATTATTCTGAAATACAAATTTTTCAAATTTCATATTGTTTATAAACAAAGCAAATAAGCTAACTAATAAGGGGTCAAGGTAAGGAGTGGCTGAAGATAAGACGGGGGTTAACCTATACACATCTGCCTAATGTAGTGGAAAGATCAAGGTCTGGAAAACTATATACTAATAACTTCTGTGTCTTTAATGTTACTTTTATTAGGTCTAGGTTTCTATCCATCAAATAAACAGTTGGACTAGATGGTTACTAAGTAGCCTTTCACTTCTTATCACATCCTATTTACTCTTAGAGTATCATTTACCTACTATAAGCATAACAAATCCTATTATTTTATACTAAAAAATCATGAATGTGAAGACACAGCCCATTGTCTACTCTAAACATTTGTTCTCTCCAATTCTCTCTCAAGTTCCTTAAAAAATATATTTAATTGCAATCAGTTCTGCAATTCTAGGTGTCCTGCTGTTCCTTTCTTCTTTGGGCTAAAATGACAGCTTTTCTTGTCCCTCACCTAAATCTATCTAGTGGCAAATTAATCAGCTACTGGGAGTCAAGAGGGATTTTCATTTTCCATTTTAAAGGCCTTCAGCCCATGGAATTACGACTTTGGACTGTTGCCAAGGGGAAACCAATCTCCAAGAAAATAAAAGAAGGCCTAGAGGTTTTTGCTAAATGGCCCAAGGTGGCACAGCCTCTGACCTTCTTATGACCCCATTGAGGACAGATGGGTTGTAAGTGAAGGCATCTTCTATCTACACACTTTTGCTATACTCATATTTCTAAATGAGCACCATGAAGAAATGCCATTATTGTTAATGTTCTTTTTTCAAATCTAAATTTCAGATAATACCCATCCTTCCGCTTGATCAGTTTTACAAAGAGAAATTTGAAGCAGGAAGCTGGTGAGCTCATTTTCCAGTTCAGAAATTCTGAAAAGAAATTAGCCCCTAGTTAGGTAGGTATTTTACTGTAAATTAATTTTAGATACTGTAAGAAATGACCTCAGATTCTGCCCCATCTGTTTCTTTTGACAACAGTGTTGCTGTTTGAAGTTGTTCTTCAAATTTCACAAGCTCAAAGAGTAGAGTTTTTCGTGGAGAGTTCAGAGTTCCGGGAAGAATCCCCATACCAACAAATATTGTCATTAACTCTCCAAGAGGCATGAAAATTCATCAGGACTTCCTCCTTCCAGCTGGGTAAAACTTGGGAGGTGCATATATTAAAACACTGCCAAGTCTCTCAAACTATACATTTTTACCAAGTTTCAAGAACATTTGCAAACAGTTTTCTGTACCATAAAGGTTCATTGTCAGTCTTTTTAGAATCTGAAAAATCTTTGGGTCATAAATGTATTCCTTTTTGCTAATGTAGTAAAAATGTAAATGTGAGAAGGCACAAAGTGTGGTAAAACCATGTAATGTGAGGTTAGTATCTCTTTTATTTAGTCCTTCGCTGGTTAGATCTATTGGCTAAATCAAGGAATTAATGAAACCAAGGGGACAAATCTTATCTCCTTTTGGGCCAATTAGCATCACTTCTTCTCAATAACACAAATTGAAACCATCACCGTAGTGAACCAAATGGCAAACACCTAATTTTGTCACAATGGAAACCAGGTGAGTGTGACTGGCTCAGTGCAATCCCAGGACCAAGACCAGAAACTTCTTTCAAAGGACAAGCTTTCCTGATAATGTCTCTCCATGTACAAAAGCCAGCATAAATAGGAGAAAAAAACAATTAACATTTGTATGACATATTTTCATCTGTAAAACATGTTCACATATGTTATAGTACTTGATGCTCACTACAGTCCTATGAGTGGGAAGTTACTGAATTCATTTTATAGAGAGGGAAACACTTGCTATACATTTTTCAGGCTGTGATGAATGCTCGTATTAAGTCCTACAAGGAATAAGACATTTAAGTATGTAAAGAAATAAAGAATCATTTCGCAGCTTTTGAAATTTTTTATATGGTAATAAGAACATTTTTGATAGAATTTATATGAAAAAGGAAGGTAAACATAAAGCTGGTTCAAGTCACAACAAGCATTTCCCTTAAATTATCAAATAACTAAGACCAAGTGAGTTTGCTACCCAGATTCTTTGGACAACTGCTTCATTTACTTTACTACTTTGTTATATATATATATATATATATATATATATATATATATATATATATATTCCCAATCAGAACTTAAGATTCCTTCTTCTCATTCTAACACTCACAATAACCCTATGAAATAGATAAAAATTGCTCTATTTTTATAGGTACAGGAACAAACTCAGAGATTGTATAACTTGTCCACTGTCTTTAGGCATAATATTCATTTGCATTTATGAGTTAATTAAAGATCCATACATAATGAAAGCACTCCTTATACCACATTAAATTATTGGTCATTAATAAGTGCTGCCTGTCCAGTTTTTAGTTCCACTTTGAATCATCAGTAGTTCCTTAAAGCCTGCTTAAATGATAAGCACTTACTCTAAAACAAATAGAAGGTACTCTGAGATTTTTTTCTTAACACTCCCTTTGACTAGTCTTCCCTTCTGTAAAAACTATAGTTTTAACTACCCATATATTCTAAGCAATGTCATTTCTCTTTGTCTAAGAGTAAGATAACTTTTATTTTCATCCCCAAATAAAATAAAAATGAGTTACAGAGCCATGTTGGGAGCAGTACTAACAAATGGAAAGTTTTTTCTAGGTTGGAGGTTTTATTTTTTTAACTAAATTGTTAGATTGTTTAACTGAGTTAACAAATGCACAATTGTTTTTGTGTCCCAAAATTGAATTTTAAAAAAAGTTCTCTCATAAAATTCCACTTTTGGCAACATCTTCCAGGTAACGCACCAAAAGTTTTCATGTGGGAAAACACAGATTGTAGAAATGCAAAAGTATGGAAGTCGTCTCTATTCTGTACATCTCACTAACTTCATTTGTGCCACAAGGGGGAAAATTCAAAAGAGAAAAGATATTTTTTTTTCAGAATAAGAAATTCAGCAGAGTTACAACACCAACACCACTTTTTTTTCCTTTCCATAATTTTGCAGGTCTAACATCAGTTTTCTTTCACATGAAAGGCTTTCTGTTCACTACAACTTCCTTGTAATCCATTCTAATTAAGTTAACAAAGATCTGTCAGTGTGTCTTCAGATAAATTCCATTATAGTTGTTCCTGTTAATGTAAAAAAGAATAATAAAATTTTACTCTAAGAATAAAATTTCATTGGAAAGGTGATATGATTGCTGGAGATCTAGAACACTTTTAAAGAGTGGGAAAATAGTTACTTTTTCCAGATTTTCATGTTGATAACAATGAGGTGAAATGTGAGTCACTTAACATTATTTTGGGGCAATATATTTTCTGGAGATAGGAAAAGGAAGAAATTCCTGTCCTACAACCACAAAGTCTCTAAATAATTTGAATTGCATATAGTCAAATGAAAAGAAAAAAATGCTGTCTTACTGTGAGACAATTGTCTCAGTCAGTAATAAAATTAGGAAAAGTTGATCCCATCTCGTTAAATTAAAATGATTGTTGCAAAACTAAATATACTTACATATTTTTTAAAAAATAGGAAGTTTACCAATGTTAAAGTAACATCTTTTTTTAGGTTTGCTTATCTATTTAATTTTGCTTTTAATCTAGCAAATGTAGGGTAAATAGCAGCAAAAAGGGGGGGGGGGTGAATTAATATTTAATGAGGCATTCTTAACTACTAAAATATTGCCTGAAAACATACATAACAACCTACTTGAAGTATTTCTTCATAAGAAATTGTATTGTTGAGAATAAAACAAATAAAATATTCTTATTTATAATAAACTTCCCAATAGTAAAAAGCATGTCTGCTCACATCCTTAATTTCCAGCTAAGTGTGCATAGAAAATAGTCACTATTTCCAGATTCTTTTTCTGGACTAGAATATTTAATTATAAAAATTCTGCACATTTTTCCTTATCAATGTCCCCTATAAATTCTAAATACATAAATTCTTCTTTCAATGTTCTACTGAAATTTATCCTCATTCCAAGCCAAAATAATAATTTGAACATCTCAATACTTCATAGCTATTTTAATCATTCCTATTTTTCAAATTTCAAAATTCTAATATGAGGCTGAAATTCAGGTAGTAAACCAAATCATGAGATTAAAATGAAATAGTCATCTCATTCTATAAAATACTATTTATGGAGCCTAAGTTTCAATGCCATGATATTTGTGTGTGTGTGTGTGTGTGTGTGTGTGTGTGTGTGTGTGTGTGTGTAATGATTAAAAATTTACCAAAAGCCATGAATACCATTTCAGTGTCACTTCCTTTGATTAACCTTCACCTGACCTCATTCCCTAAGGCCATTTTAAATTCTTCTGTTTCTATGTTCAAATCTTCAGTCAAGCAGTGAGTTTATTAAAAATCAGTCATTAAAAAGAATTCCTAGGAAGGAAATTTTTTGTGTTTTTTTACACAGATGGTTGTTAAAAAAATTAATTTCCATTAAATATAACAACTGCTTTTGGCTATTCAATTGGTAGGGCAACTCAGTTTGCTGATGACAGACCTGAACTCGGCAGTTTGGCAGTTTTAGAAATCCTTCCTAGGCCAGTAAAATCAGCACAAATAATATACAAATATAAGTAGAAAAAGGACACTATCATAATCCTGCTAAGTACCCTGCTACAACTGAGCTGAAGAAAAGATACAAGCATTCATAGAACTTAATACTACACTGGGTAATGAAAAGACTTTTTAAAAAACTCGTTTTAAAAGAATTACTGAAATAATTTCTTTCCTACATCATGGTCTTGAAAACAATTTTTTCTATTAAAATCATTGCCTAAAATATGAATTTTAGGTAATTCCCTATTATTTATTATTGTTAAAATAAAATGTTTTGATTTTATTTATAAGGGCATTTATTAAAATATTATATCACCAGCTATTTGTTAATATTTTACAAAGAAAGAAAGGATATAGAAAAAGAGAAAGAACAGACTTATTCACCCAAAATGAAAAGAAAATCTTTGAAAAGAATTAGAAAGGTAATAAGCCATATTTTTTAGTTCTTTTAATATAGGTTTTATCCTTAATCTTTCAGCCTTCAAAAACTGCTTGGCCAAAAATATCAGTTTACTTGCTAGTTACAAGGGGAAATTAAAACTACAATGGAGGGACCAAGTTGTTACCAGTCTAACAAACAATCACTCACCATCACTAATAGATTACCAGACACTATGTGCCTTTTCATAAAATGCAATATGAAGTATGAAGCAGCACCGATGTTTTTGTGTTTTTTTTACACAGATGGTTGTTATAAAAATTAATTTCCATTAAATATAACAACTGCTTTTGACTATTCAATTGGTAGGGCAACTCAGTTCGCTGATGACAGACATGAACTAGGCAGTTCGGCAGTTTTAGAAATCCTTCCTAGGCCAGTAAAATGTACTCGTCAAAAATATTATTCAACCTTTAAAATTAACTCTCAGTTTACAGGTAATACAGGGACATGAAAAATGAATTAAATACCACAAGAAAGTAAGTAATTAAATCCAAAAAAGCAAAAAAAGTTGTGGGTCTGTTAGGGTAGAAAAAAACAACTATGCATGATATTTGATTGGATCTTGACTTGGATAAGAAAAGAGAGTCACTGATTCTGGTCTAAATTTCTGCTTTTAAAGATAGAAAAACTGAGGTCAGCAAGGAGAAGGGAATTGCCCAAAGCCTCAAAGCTGGGTTAGGGGCCAGAGTTTAAAGTCTTCCAACTCTTAATTCTCTACACTATCTCTGAAGTTCGTTCTAAAATCCATCTTAGAGTATTGTCTTATTACTGTATTACTTTAGGCCTAAGCATCTGGAGGGAGCTGTCTGACTCCACATGGTTTAGAATACTTTTAACATCTTACTGCCAAGCTGTAATTTAAAACGAAGAGCCCCCTTAGTATGCTGAATCATATTCCAGTGGTCTTTGACATCAAAGAGGGTTCTTTGTCTTTATTGTACAAAAAATTTCTTAGCAACAGTGAGGTGAACGTTATTTTAAAATTTCTGTAAAAGGGCCATAATCACCAAGGGGAAGGAAGTCACTTATGGTGGTTTAACACAGGAGTCTGAAGGTCTGGGTTTCTTCTACATTCAGCCACTAAAATATAGGACAGATTCAATGGGATGTATTATTTTCTTGAGACAGTTCCTTAACCACTTTGTGACTCAGTTTCTTTCTCTGGTAAAAGTAATACTGGTTCTAGAATTTTCTACATATGACCCTGTGGCCTATGAAAATGACTATATTTGTATAAATTTTCAATATTTTCAGACAGAAAGCACCTCATCAGTGATAAAGCAATAGAAAAACAACACAATCTAATATGATGTCTACTCATGAAAAGCAACATCTCTGTTACTTAATCTGTCCTTTGACCTCATAATCCAAAATTATTCTTGGGACTTTTCATCTCTGGCTTTGCGTTCAACCTCATTTCCCAATTATGTTAAGGAAAATTAAAATAAGTTCTATGAACAAAACTACAAACTAAACTGTTTTATTTCCTCCTTTTTTTTTTCCTTTTTTGAGTCTATAATGAAAAAGGTCTTCTATTAAGAATTACAATAATGAAATATGGCAATAGATCTTAAAGTATGCCCTTGCTCAGGCTGCAGTTATGTAAAAGGTTATATAGTACAACAGTTATTAATCCTTCTTCACTTTGACAATTGATTTGAATACAGCATCTGTTGTAGACTCTTTATAATACAAGATTACAAAAGTTCAAAACTAATTTATTGCTCTTTGTTCCACCCAGCAAAAAGTGCACCTTATCAAAACTGTTACTGTCAGATAGATATTGTGCTGAAACAAAAATGCAGATTAGCTGTTAAAGGCTTCTATTTTTAGCTGCATTCATGAATTACTTTGCAAAATCTAAGCACTGCGGTGGAGAGGAAAAACTTCAGAAGAGAATTTTAAAATAGAGTGGTGAGGCAAGTAGAAAAAGCGGTCCCATAAAGGCTCCATTCCTAAAATTCACTAGCATAAATTTAAGCAATTTACATATTTAAATAAAACACTGATTGTATTCAGTTTTTGTAGATCTTGAACTTGAAACTAAAAACTAGTAGAGGAGAAAACATCCGTTCCCATTTGGTCTGGTTTCCCATTTCCAGTTCAATAATACCTGCACATACCAAGCACACATCCCAGCAAAGGTCTATTCAGATGCCAAAATCAAAAGTATTTGAGTAGACTGGAATGGTGTGACTCACATTACTGATGCAAAGCTATTGAATTTAAAGGCTAGTAAATTCCTAGTTAAAGTACAAAGCACTTATTGATTTTAAAAGGAAAAAGCTCTAACTCCACTCTGTTCAAGGAATGTTTACAACAAAGGATAAAATGTAGCTAGCTTTGTTTTTCAATTACGTCTATTGAAAAAATTCATCAATCTTTCTCCACCTTCCCCTCCAGTCCTTCTCCATTATCACCTCACCTCTAGGGGTCAGAAGAGTGTACAACCCCACACCAGGTTAGATGAAAGAGAAGGGAGGAGATAGGAAGCAATTGACCACAAGCCTATTTGGATAAAACTGCACACATCCTGAAAATAGATGCTGAAATAGACAGTAGGTTGTATGCTGCCCTCAGGCACTGCTACCTTCAACTTGTATGCATATTTACATTAGTGTATTCTGCTATTAGGTGGGAATCGGTTACCACAGCAACTTCCAAATGACCTGGCAGCTTTACTATTTCAATAAAGCCATGAGATTTTTTCTCACAGGAAAAAAATATGTATATGTGTGTATATATGTGTACGTTTATAAAAAATAGTGTGTTGTATGTAATGCCTTTACAGTGGAAGACATACATATTCACATCATCCTTATTTATCCAATCTAACTAGTTAGTAATACAATTAGAGAGTGTATTTCATGTCTTCTAAATCTGAATTTCTTCCCTTTTCCTACTCTACTCCCTACTGGAATTTTTAATATTTTCACTGAATTAATATTCGTTAAAATTTTCCCAATTCTTAGTACAAATTTGAGTAGAAGGCTTATATGTACATATTCTATTTTTCACTCAGGCCTTTCACTTTTAGTTTACTATTATGGAAATGTTTACTTTAAATATTATGTGAGAGCCAATAATGGTGCATTTACCGTTAAAGTTTATGCAGATAGTGAGAATGAAAAATAATAGGCTGTTAGAAGAATAATCCACCAATTATTTTCAGTGAGCTCATCCATTACTATGTATATTTCAAGTCACCTTAAAAACTGAAAACTTTCACATGTAAAATATACCCACTAGCTGCTTTCTCATAGCTGCAAGTACATAATTTCTTCCCACAAATGCACAAATGCAATTGCAAAGGCAAGTAAAAACTTCTCATTTTCTGAGAATTTTGATTTCTGTTTCTGTGAAACAGCATTTAATTTTTTGATGATGAAAGTTTGCCTATTTGTGCTTTTATTATGCAAACTGTAATTCTTGCAACAGTGTTTGCATTTCCAGTCTGGGGTGCTATGATCTATATATTGTACTACTGACTTCCTTTTGACACTTAATTTATAGTATACATCAATTAAATGGAAGGTACAAATAATGTGGGAAAAGATTCCAATTTCCAGTTATTTTTTGGAAAAGAGGTTTAATACTTATTGTTATATATCTTTCTAATACATATTGAGGTATGCATGGGTAAAATTATATTCTTTATGAGATATTCTTAGAATCTACCATTATAAAAGAGGAAGGATGAAAATGGCAAAAATGTTGATCACTATTGAAAATGTGTAATAAATACATGAGATTTCATTGCTACTATTCTCTCTACCTTTGCATATATTTTCAACTTTTATAATAAGAAAATAATAATAGTTTAAAATGTACTAGCTTAAAGATTTTTAACCCAATAGAGTTTGGCATATGTAATTTAATCTTCTTTTACTTGATTTAAGAAACAACCATATAACTACATATTACTTTATACATATTATCTCATTTAATTTTCATAAAAATTAACTTAGGTAGATATTATCTCAATTTTAAAGAGCATAAATTGAAGATAAGAAATTGCTAATTGAGAAGTAGTAGAAGATGAATCTGTCTGATTGCAAAACTCACTGTGCTCTGAATGTCTCCCCTTTAGTAAGGATCTGCCTCTCATCATTTGGCACTAGTAAGCATGGAAGAGTAGGCTAGATTTTTTGTTTTGTATTTTACTAATTCCCTAAAAGGAATTTGTTTTGCTCTTTTTTGTTATTTTAAAATGTTTGCATTTCATTCTCTGAAAGACAAAGAATATGTTAAAGTTTAAGCTATAAAATTGTAAGTTAAAGGACAATTTTGTGGCATGCTTAAACTAAAAATTAACTGATTTAGCTGGTCATCCTGTATTCTTATTTTCTAAATCTGTCAAATCTAGGTTAGTAATACATTTTGGTTAGTTGGGTTATAATGACTCGAAGTTTAAGTAAGCACTGACATGAATATGTAAACACTGTCTCCACTGCAGTCGAGAGGCACCCAGAAATCTGCAATATTACAGAAAAGCCTGATTTCCTTACAATAATAGGCTCATAATATTAAGTATAATATTATCCAAGATTTTTATAATGAATAGGTACTAATTTTTTAATAGAAAAAAGTCATTTGAAATTTTAAAATTAATGGATTTCCACTTTAAAATAGTTAACTGAATACTTCTGAATAAATGCAAGAATTTTATTCTTTTATTTGTTTTGAGAGAGATGTTTATTTCCCTAAATGTTGAAGGGTCACAGACCTTTATCAGAGCCAAAACTAAATAAATTACACTATCCCTATTCAAAAAAATTATTAATGAATCATATATATATTTGTTCCTGAATCACGTTCAATGACGTATTGTTAAAATATTCTACACCTGAAGAGTTGAGAAAGATATGCACACATTATAACCACACATAAACTCACAGGGACACTCATAAAGACCTTTTTCTTCCTTTTAATAAAAGTAGAGATCTTGCCAAACATTAAAACCAACTGGCAGATTAAAACAAATCAACTGAAAACTGAAAATATTAAACCAAATGTTAAATTCTTTGGGGCTATTTTGCGGCTGTAAAATGTTTCGATGGGTTTGTTGTGGAATGAAAAAGAGAAAAGGAAGAAAACCAGTGATAATCACCAATGAACCAAAACATCTGATTCATTAAATTTGATCAACCTGTCAATTTAGCTGGGGGTGGAGAGTGAGTCTGATTTGTTATTTGATTGAGGTAGTAAGATAAAGCAACTGTATTTTGCATGTAGTTTGCTTGCAAATGTTGGTTGCTTCCAAAACTTTATGGGCAAAACAAAGTCAATTAAGAAAAATGCATGCAGGCTTCTTCACTATGATCAGAAATATTGCCAAAACTCTTGTGTGCATTCAAACATGATTAGTATATTCTAGTGCTTTCTAGGGCCTTCTGACATTCTGTTCTGTCCCAAATCAGTATTTACTCTGGGAAAAGCTGACATGTATGGTTGTCCTCATAGCATTCCATCTGTGAGCTATACTGAGAAAAAGCAGTGATCCTTTCTTTGAACTATACAGAGTGTATAAGCCATAAACACAAACAAACCCTCCCAAGAGGAGAAGAAAAAAGAAGTCAGCCATTGTCTCAGAAAATTCTCTTTATAAACATGACTCTCAGAAGACTGAGGAATCAGTGAATTAAATTAAATAAGAGCAAGCCCACTAATTGTAACTATTACAGTGATACTTGTGAAGATGTATGATTGGTTTGCTGCCTATCTGTAACTATGCTTCCCATTTAGCAAAGTCATGTTTATGTTTCAACCTAATTTATTTTTTTTTCCTTTTATTTCATCATATTATTGAGGTACAAATATTGTTAGGGTTACAAATATTGCTCCTGCCCCCTCCCTCCCCCCGAAATGTCCAATCCCCTGGTGGTGTGCATCTCACCCCAGTAAGAATGGCCTATATCAAGAAATCCCAAAACAACAAATGCTGGCGATGATGCCGAGAGACAGGAACACTCCTACACTGCTGGTGGGACTGCAAATTAGTGCAACCTTTGTGGAAAAGAATTTGGAGATACCTCAACCTAATTTATAATAAAATTTTTGAAAAATGTTAATTAATAATTTTGATAAACTATAAAGGGCCTACATTTTACTGAGCATCTTCCCCTTATTGCTAATATTTCACTTCATACTTAAAGGTGCTTGCCTATTTTCGTAGCACTCATTATCAGAATGCCTGATATCATACTCACCTCCCATCCTATCCAAGTAGTTTATATCCATCTTCATTCCTCTCTCTAGTCTTACATAAGACCTTCCATTGTTTCTCTTATATGTCACAACAGTTAGATTCATGCAGATGACACTACTTGAAATGCCTTCTCTCCCCAGAGCTACCTGTCCCAAACTCAAACTTTATGATTTCAGCTCAAATCATATTTGCTCAGTGAAGTCCTTCTCCAACTATACCAACTCACACAAATTTCCATCTTTTCCTAGTCCCCAAATACGGTTCTAAAATAGTGGTGCAAAGACCTTTGAGGTTCCTAAGATTCTTTCATAAAGTATGTGATATCAGAATTATCTCCATGAAATCACTAAGGCACAATCTTCCTTTTTCACTGTGCGGACATTTGTACATGGTATAAAACAATGGGAATTAAAAGTGCTGGCACATGAGCAAAAATTAAGGCAGTAGTTACAAACTGCTAGATGTCATTATACTCTTCACTTTATCACACTTCCAATTAGATACAAGCAAGTTACACTTTAAAAAATTCTTGCTAAAGTAGTAAAGAATATTAATTTTAATAAATCTAAATCTTTGAAAATATAACTTTTTAATATTTTTGTGATAAAATGAGAAGTATACATAAAGCACTTTTTCTGAATACTGAAGTATGATAGTTATCTCCAGAAAAAGCAGTTGTGTGACTTTTTGAGGTAGAAGATAATAGCCATTTTTTTTTACTTGAAAGAATGAAAGACAAAGCATGGTTATTTATACAGATATTTGGCACACATTTTCTAAAAATTAAAGTAAACAAGACTGTTACTTCAGTGAAAAGGAAACTGCCAATTTTGTTGCTAATAATAAAATTTTATCTTTCAAGCAAATATTAATATCTCTGAAAACTCATATCTGCCACTATGACCTTGGTAGCTTCCCAGTACTTAAAATTTTTCCTATGACATGGGGAGTGGCATTAAGGATTTTGATTTTTGAATGTTGTATAATAAAATATATAGTGATATCCCCTTATCTGTGGTTTCAGTCTGTGGTTTCAATTACCCAAGATCAACTGTGGTTCAAAAATGTTAAATGGAAAATTCCAAATAGACGATTCATAAGTTTTAAATTGCACACAGTCCTATGTGGCATTATGAAATCTCATACGATTCCACTTAGTCTTACCCAGGATGTGAATTATCCCTTTGTCCAACATATCCATCCTGTATACACTATCTGTCCATTAATCACTCAGTAGCCATCTCAGCTGCCAGATTTTAAAAACATAGTATATATAGAGTTCAGTACTATCCACAGTTTCAGGCATCCACTGGGGTCTTTGACTGTATATATCATGGATAAGTGGGACTTGAATCACTATTTAGAAATGTACATAACTCAGTGAACAAATATTTTCTAAATGTCAAATCTGTTAACATAGTTTAATATTCTACATTGAAAGTACATTATCTATTGAAAATAACACATCAAATTTGGTATGGTATTAAAAGGGAATATCCACAATTACCAGAAAAAAGTTATTAAAATACTTCTTTTTCCAACTATATATCTGTGTGAAGCTGAATTTTATTTATATCTTTCAACTAAAATAGCATATACAAAAAAATAGAATGAAGAAGAAAATATAAGGATCCAGCTGTGTTGTAGTCACACCAGAGAGATGGGATGGACTCTCTACTCAAATTTGATTTGAACATTGAAACTAATGGTGCTACACACATGCCAAGAGGGTTTCAAATATTTATTACACATGTAATTAGGTTTTCTGGGGACAGTATGAAAGGATCCAAAAATGATATAGAGACCAAGAAAGGCTGAATGGCTTTGGCTTAAGGAATTGAGAACATACCAGTGCTTGCATACTTGTAACTCTCCACTGGTGCCAAAGGAGTGAGTGTGCATGATTTCTTACAATCTTTTCCACATGTGGGGCAAAAGAGGAATAGGAAGGGATGAAGCTTGAAAGATGTGTGACGTAAACATTCCAAACAGAATCAGACTTTTCATTATAAGCTATTTTCCATTATATCAGATACTCAAAATATTTGCAAAACAATGTAAAAATGCCAGTATTCTTAATAAAACTTTTGATTAGAAAAATGTAGGTTTCTAAAAATGCTAGTTGTCTAAATTAAAAATGTGATGGCTTATGGGATGGACATGCAGCTCTGACTTAGGTGGGGCAAGGGAAATATACATAACCTAAACATTTGTACCCCCATAATATGATGAAATAAAAAAGAAAACAAAATATTTTTTTAAAAAAATGTTCAATATTTTAATTAAATAATTTCAAATGAGTATCATGCTGATGCTAAGGCCAGAAAAGGATGCTACAAAAAATGAAAATTATAGGCCAATAACACTGATGAACATAAGTGCAAAAATCCTCAACATAACACTAGAAAGCCAAATTTAATATCACACTTAAAAGATAATTTACTGTGATCAAGTGGGATTTATCCCTGGAATGCAAAAATGGTTGAACATATGCAAAACTAAAACTGTCATACAACACGTTAACAAAATAAAAGACAAAAACCATGCAATCCTTCATACTGAAAAGTATTTGACAAAATTCAACATCTTTTCATGTTGAGAGTAAAAACTCTCAACAAACTGGATATGGAAGAGATGTACCTAAACACAATAAAAGCCAAACATGGCAAACCAACAGCTAACATCCTACTCAATGGGGAAAAGTTTAAATCTTTTCTTCTAAAAGCAGGAACTCTCACCATTTATATTAAATATGATACTGGAAGTCCACACTCACTAATTCTATCCAACATTGTCCTCAAATTTCTAGCTAGATAAAATAGAAAAGAGAAGAAAAAAAAAAGAAAGAAAGATAGAAAGAAAGAAAAAAAGAGAGAACAAAAAAAAAAAGAAAGAAGAGCAACCAAATTAAGAAGGAATAAGGTAAACTAAGGTAAACTGGTCCACATGACATTATTTTATCAATAGAAAACCATGCGACAGGGGGTGTCTCATGCCCATAATCTTAGCACTCTGAGAGGCCAAGGTGGGAGAATCACTAGAGGTCAGAAGTTCGAGATCAGCCTGAGCAAGAGCGAGACCCCATCTCTACTACAAATACAAAGATATTAGCCGGGCATGGTGGCACATGCCCATAGTTCCAGCTACTCTGGAGGCTAAACCAAAAGGATTGCTTGAGTCCAGGAATTTGAGGTTGCTGTGAGCTAGGCTGATGCCATGGCACTCTAGCCTGGGCAACAGACCCAGGCTCTGTCTCAAAAAATAAAAAATGAAAACCATAAACCCTCCAGCAAAAAAAAATGTTAGAAGTAATAAATAAATTCAGTAAAGTTACAGGATACAAAATCAACATACAAAAAGAAGTAGGATATCCATACATTAACAGTGAATTATCTAAAACAAATCAAGGAAACAATTTCACTTACAATAAGTACAAAAAATAAAATACAAATTAATTTAACCAAGGAAAAGAAAGCTCTCTAACTCCAAAACAATAAAACATTAATAAAATATATTTCAGAAGACAAAAATAAATAGAAAGACTTCTCACATTCATAGATCGAAAGAATTAATATTTTTAACATTGCCATAATGGACAAAATGATCTATAGATTTAGATTAAATTTTGCCAATACACGAGTGACATTACTTACAGAAGTAGAAAAAATAATGCTAATATTAATATGGAACCACAAAAGACCCTGAATAGTCAAAGCAATCTTCAATAAAAAGAACAAAACTGAAAGCTTCACACTACCTGACTTCAAACTATACTACAAGGATATAGTAAATGAAATAGCATGCCATTGGCATGAAAACAGAAACATAAGCCAGTAGAACAGAATAGAGAGCCCCAATATAAATCCATGCAATTATAGTCAACTTATTTTTAACAAAAGTGTCAACAACACAATGGGTAAATGGCAGTCTCTTCAATTAATGGTGTTAAAAAAATTGGATACCCACATGCAGAAGAATGAAAAAAACCCTATCTCAAACCATATAAAAATCAAGTAAAATGAATTAAAAACTTAAATGCAAGACCCCAAACTATGAAACTACTAGAAGAAAACCTAGGAGAAAAGTTCCATGACATTGGTCTGGCAATTATCTTTTTGGTATGACCCTAAAAGCATAGCAACAACAGTGAAAATATACAAATGAGATTAAGTCAAACTAAAAAGATTCTGTACAGCAAGGAAAAAAATCAACAGAATGAAGAGACAATTTATAGAATGGAAGTAAATATTTTCAAAGCATACATCTTATAAGAGGTTAATATACAAAATAGGGTTTCCAGCACTTGTGTATTTTCTTTTTTGCACCCTCAGAGATCCTTATGATCCTTATGTTAGGTCTGTTTATATAATCCCATATTTCTTGAAGGCATTGCCATTCCTCTTGTTTCTCTGCTCTGTCTCTGTGACTGACTCATTTAATAGAAAGGTATTTTCTTTAAGCTCTGAGATTCTTTTCTCTACTTGATCTAACCTATTATTAAGACTTCCAGGGGGGCGGAGCAAGATGGCGGACGAATAACACCGCCAAACAGAGTCTCTCTGCAGAAAAGACAGATTCTAGCAGAAATTAGAGGAAAGAAGCAAGAAGATGAGCATAAAGCGGACAAGGGCCGGAAGGAGGGGTATCTGAGACCCCGGGAGACTCCACGGGAGGAGGCTGCGGAGGAGAACTGGAGGCTGAGACCACTGGAGCAGCCCGGAGACCAGTGGCAAGGGTAGGTGGATTTGCTGTTTCCCCTCCCCTGCATTTGGGACTGCTGGTGGGCTCCCCAGTGGGTGGAGAGACCTGCGGACACCAGCCCAGAGACCGCCGCCGCCACCAGCCAGCGGTGAGCCTGTAGCAGACGTGGCACCAGGTTCACAACTTCCTCTGGGCACCTCCGTGTGCACAGACCTGAACCGCGCGGCAGGCGCCATATTGTCTCCCCATCCCCTCCGCCGACCCTACCCGCGGCTGCCCAGAGAGACAATACAGCCACCAGCCAGAGGCAACTCCAGGGAACGGGACCTTCCCTCTTGGGACTGTACAGCTGACTCAGGGGAACTCAGACTGTGAACTCCCTACCCGCCCGCCCTCCAGGGGCTGCTGGCACTGAGTTCCCAGGAGAACGGTGCCGATTCAGAGGCTGAGAGACATAGACCAGCTTGGGCTCCCTGTGGGTGAATAGGGACCGGAAATCCTCTCCCTGGTGGGGATACAGTTTGAACTCTGGGACCCAGAGGTCGGACCTGCAGACCAGATCCCCTGCACCGAGGGCTAGCATTGCCCAGGGCACAGAAAGGTTATATGTGAACAGCCTACTGAGGTGTGTGTGACTCCAGGTGCATAACCGCATCCTAGAGGGCAACCCTCCTCCCAGGAGGAGGCCGTGCACCCAACCCAGGTGGCGTTCCTGTGCAGGGAACCTCCCCGCCGACATCACAGTCCCGGGAGGCCTGGTGGCTTGTGGTCTGGCCTGCTGGCAGAGACCCAAGAGTAGCTGTGGAGTTGGGGAGGGTGGAAAGAAGCGAGGCCCGCTCCAGACTGCGGGTCTCAAACAGCCCCACCCGCACACCCAGACTTTCTGGCTGAGCGGGACCATTCCAGCCCCACCCTGACAGCTTTACCTGGAAGCGGAGCACAGAACTTTGACCCCTACTAACGACCTGAGGGCAGGCTTACACAAAATCCACAGCATAGCCTGTTCCTCTAAGCAAATGCCACCTACTGACAGGGACGGCATCCTGCACAGCCTTTTCAAGGCACCCACTGACTCAATATACAGGGAGTGGTCCAATTTCACCCACAGACACCACCTAATGCCTCAGAAAATAAACAAGGTGTGTGAATACCCAAACAATAACTTAAGGAAAGAAACAACAACTGATCGACATGGGAAGAAATCAGAGAAAGAACTCAGGAAATATGAAGAACCAAACGGAAAACACACCCCCAAAGAGGAACACCAACCCCCTAGAAACGAACACCAACCAAAATCAGGAAACCAATATGACAGAAGAGGAATTTCGTATGTGGATCATAAGAACACTCACCGAGCTGAAACAACAACTCAATAACCAACATAAAGAAACCACAAAAAGCCTCCAGGATATAAGAAAAGAAATAGACACAATGAAGAAAAGTGTAACCGAACTCCTTGAAATGAAGAATCAATTCAAGGAACTACAAAATACAGTGGAAAGTCTCAAGAACAGGGTAGATCAAACAGAAGAAAGAATCTCAGAGCTTGAAGATAACACTCTCCAATTAAATAAATCAGTCACAGAAATAGAGAAGAGAAACAAGAGAAAAGAGCAAAGCCTACAAGAGGTGTGGGATTATGTGAAGAAACCTAATGTGAGGGTTATAGGCTTACAAGAAGGGGAAGAAGACAACACTCAAGGGTTGGACAAGCTGTTTGAAGATATAATTGAGGAAAATTCCCCAGGCCTTACTCAAAATCTTGATATACAAGTTCAAGAAGCTCAGAGGACTCCTGGGAGATTCAATGCAAACAGGAAGACGTCACGACATGCAGTCATCAGACTGACCAAAGTATCCACCAAAGAGGCCCTTCTAAGAGCTGTAAGAAAAAAGAAGCAAGTAACATACAAGGGAAAGCCAATTCGAATAACATCAGACTTCTCTAATGAGACCTTACAAGCAAGGAGAGACTGGGGCCCCATTTTCACTCTTTTGAAACAAAACAATGCCCAGCCTAGAATACTATTCCCTGCAAAACTAAGCTTCATATATGAAGGAGAAATAAAAACATTCTCAGACAAGCAAAGGCTCAGAGAATTCACCAAGACAAGACCAGCCCTACAAGAAGTACTTAAAACAGTTATACGTACGGAACATCATAATAATAACCCACGAATATAAAAACAACCAAAACCCAAAGATATTAAAGGCCAGATATTACAATGGCTCAAGACAGAACTCATAGCAACAACATGCAACCCAACAGAATGAACAGTAATCTACCTTATCTATCAGTTCTCTCAATAAATGTGAATGGCTTAAACTCTCCACTCAAGAGACATAGGCTGGCTGAATGGATAAGAAAATACAGGCCAAGTATATGCTGTCTTCAGGAAACACATCTAACCTGCAAGGATGCATATAGCCTAAAAGTAAAAGGGTGGAGATCAATATTCCAAGCAAATAGAAGACAAAAGAAGGCTGGTGTGGCAGTTCTAATTTCAGACAATTTAGTTTTTAAACAAAAGTAGTGAAAGAAAAAGAGGGTCATTATATAATGGTGAAGGGCACAGTTCATCAAGAAGAGATAACAATTTTAAATATCTATGCACCCAACTTAGGTGCACCCAGATTCATAAAGCAAACCTTACTGGAGCTAAGCAAATGGAATAATAGCAACTCCATAATCGCCGGAGATTTCAACACCCCACTGACGGCACGAGACAGATCCTCCAAACAGAAAATTAATAAAGAAATAATGGACTTAAACGAAACTCTAGAACAATTGGGTCTGACTGACATTTACAGATCATTCTACCCAAAATCCACTGAATATATGTTCTTCTGGTCAGCTCCTGGGACATTCTCTAAGATTGACCATATCCTAGGACACAAAGAAAATCTCAAGAAATTTAAAAAAATAGAAATCATACCATGTACCTTCTCAGATCACAGTGGAATAAAACTAGAAATTAACCCTAACAGAAACTCACATTTCTACACAAAAACGTGGAAATTAAACAACCTCCTACTAAATGATTACTTCGTAAATGAAGAAATCAAGACAGAAATAAAAAAATTCTATGAAGAAAAGGACAATGGAGAGACAAGTTATCAACTCCTCTGGGACACAGCTAAAGCAGTTCTGAGAGGAAAGTTTATCTCCATAAATGCCTATAACCAAAAGTCAAGAAGATCACAAAGAGACAATCTAATGAAATGACTCAAAGAGCTGGAAAAAGAAGAACAGACCAACCCCAAACCCAGCAGAAGAAGTGAAATCAACAAGATCAAATCAGAACTAAACAAAATTGAAAACAGGGAAGCTATTCAGGAGATTAATAAAACAAAAAGTTGGTTCTTTGAAAAAATAAACAAAATTGACACACCATTGGCTAAGCTAATGAAAAGCAGAAAAGAGAAATCTGTAATAGCTCCATCAGGAACAAAAAAGGAGATATAACAACTGATCCCAAAGAGATACAAGATACAATTTATGAATACTACAAAAATATTTATGCACACAAACTGGAAAATGTTGAGGAAATGGACAAATTTCTAGAAACACACAGCCTCCCTAGGTTCAATCAGGAAGAAATAGTTTCCCTGAACAGACCAATCTCAACAGCTGAAATAGAAACAGCAATTAAAAATCTCCCTAAAAAGAAAAGTCTCGGTCCAGATGGCTTCGCACCCGAATTTTACCACACTTACAAAGAAGAACTAGTACCTATCTTGCAGAAACTATTCCACAACATCGAGAAGCACGGAAACCTCCCTGACATCTTTTATGAAGCGAATATTACTCTGATACCCAAACCAGGAAAGGATGCAACAAAAAAAGAAAACTACAGACCAATATCCCTAATGAATATAGATGCAAAAATTTTCAACAAAACCTTAGCTAACCGAATCCAGACACTTATCAAAAAAATAATCCACCACGACCAAGTGGGCTTCATCCCAGGGATGCAGGGATGGTTCAATATACGTAAATCTATAAATGCAATTCACCACATAAACAGAAGCAAAAACAAAGACCACATGATTCTTTCAATAGATGCAGAAAAAGCTTTTGACAAAATTCAACACCCTTTCATGATACGAACACTTAAGAAAATAGGCATAGAAGGGACATACCTAAAAATGGTACAAGCCATATATGACAGACCCATAGCCAACATCATACTGAATGGGGAAAGATTGAAATCATTCCCACTTAGAACTGGAACCAGACAAGGCTACCCACTATCTCCACTGCTGTTCAACATAGTGCTGGAAGTCTTGGCTACAGCAATCAGACAGGAAAATGGAATCAAAGGCATCCAAATAGGGGCAGAAGAGATCAAACTTTCACTGTTTGCTGATGATATGATATTGTATCTAATAAACCCCAAAGATTCAACCAAGAAACTCCTGGAACTGATCAATGAATTTAGTAAAGTCTCAGAATACAAAATCAATACACAGAAATCAGAGGCATTCATATACGCCAACAACAATCTAATTGAGAACCAAATCAAAACTCAATTCCCTTCACAATAGCAACAAAGAAATTAAAGTACCTAGGAATATACTTAACCAAGTACGTAAAAGACCTCTACAGGGAGAACTATGAAACACTGAGGAAGGAAATAGCAGAGGATGTAAACAGATGGAAATCCATACCATGCTCGTGGATCAGCAGACTCAATATCATCAAAATGTCTATACTACCCAAACTGATCTACAGATTCAATGCAATACCTATTAAAATCCCATCAGCATTCTTCACAGATATAGAAAAAATAATTTTACGCTTTGTATGGAACCAAAGAAGACCCCAAATATCAAGAGCAATTCTAGGCAACAAAAACAAAATGGGAAGCATTAACATGCCAGATATCAAACTATACTACAAAGCTGTAGTAATTAAAATAATATGGTATTGGCACAAAAATAGGAACATTGACTAGTGGAACAGATGTGAGAATCCTGATATAAAACCATCCTCATTTAGCCATCTAATCTTTGATAAGCAGACAAAAACATACGCTGGGGAAAAGAATCCCTCTTCAATAAATGGTGCTGGGAAAACTGGATAGCCACCTGTAGAAGGCTAAAGCAGGACCCACACCTTTCACCTCTCACAAAAACCAACTCACGCTGGGTAACAGACTTAAACCTAAGGTATGAAACTATTAGAACTCTAGAGGAAAAAGTTGGAAACACTCTCCTAGACATAAGCCTTGGCAAAGAGTTTATGAAGAAGTCCCCAAAGGCAATTACAGCAGCAACAAAAATAAATAAATGGGACATGATCAAACTACAAAGTTTCTGCACAGCCAAAGAAATAGTCATGAAAGTAAACAGACAACCTACAGAATGGGAGAAAATTTTTGCATCCTATGCATCCGATAAGGGACTGATAACTAGAATATACTTAGAACTCACAAAAATCAGAAAGAAAAAATCAAATAACCCCATTAAAAAGTGGGCAAAGGACTTGAACAGAAATTTTTCTAAAGAAGACAGAAGCATGGCCAACAAACATATGAAGAAATGCTCAACATCTCTAATCATCAGGGAAATGCAAATCAAAACCACAATGAGATATCACTTAACCCCAGTGAGAATGGCCTTTATCAAAAAAATCTCCAAACAATAAATGGTGGCGTGGTTGCGGAGAGAGAGGAACACTCCTACACTGCTGGTGGGACTGCAAACTAGTTCAACCTCTGTGGAAAGCAATATGGAGATACCTTAAAGCGATACAAGTGAATCTACCATTTGATCCAGCAATCCCATTGCTGGGCATCTACCCAAATGATCCAATGACACTCTCCAAAAAAGACACCTGCACTCGAATGTTTATAGCAGCACAATTCATAATTGCAAGGCTGTGGAAACAGCCCAAGTGCCCATCAATCCAAGAATGGATTAATAAAATGTGGTATATGTATACCATGGAGTACTATTCAGCTCTAAGAAACAACGGTGATATAGCACATCTTATATTTTCCTGGTTAGAGCTGGAACCCATACTACTAAGTCAAGTATCCCAAGAATGGAAAAACAAGCACCATAAATATTCTCCAGCAAACTGGTATTAACTGAGTAGCACCTAAGTGGACACATAGGTACTACAGTAATAGGGTATTGGGCAGGTGGGAGGGGGGAGGAGGGGTGGGTATATACATCCATAATGAGTGAGGTGTGCACCATCTGTGGGATGGTCATGATGGAGTCTCAGACTTTTGGGGGGAGGGGGGGAAATGGGCATTTATTGAAACCTTAAAATCTGTACCCCCATAATATGCTGAAATAAAAAGACTTCCAATATATTTTGTAATTGCTTGAGTTAATTTTTCATTTCTAGAAGCTCTGTTTAATTTTTCTTTAACTATTAAATTTCTTTATTGAATTTTTTATTCATTTCCTATATTGTTTTTCTGGTTTCTTTGTGTGGGTTTTGATTTTATCTTGTATTTCATTGAGCTTCCCTAAAATCCATTATTGAAATCCTTCCTCTCTCATTTCAATATTCAGCTTTTTGTTGGTATCCATTGCTAGGGAGCTAGTATTCCCTTTTGGGGGTGTCCTTTCACTATGATTCTTCACATTTTAGGAGTTCTTTGGCTGAATCCTTCTCATCTGGAACATCTGTTGTTTCTTTCTTTTGTTTTTCTTTTGTCTATATAATGACATGCCCAGATTAATATCTGAGCCACTAGGTAATGATTTTGAGTGAAAATCAACCACAGCCAGTATGATTGAATACACAAGTACTGGTAAACCTACTTGAGGAAATAATTGAGGAAAATTTCCCTGTCTATACTACCCAAAGTGTTGTACAGATTGAATGTAATCCCTATTAAAATAATAACATAAATTTTTGTGGATCTCAAAAAATAATTCTATGCTTTTTATGGAACCAGAGAAGAACCAGTGTAGACAAAGCAATCACAAGCAAACAGAAAAAATTGGAAGGCATCAATTTACCACATGTCAAGCTCTACTACAAGGTTATAATAACTAAAGCAACATGGTACTGGCACAATATCAGAGACATAGACCAATGAAACAGGATTGAAAACCCAGGTATAAAACCATCTTCATATAGCCATCTGATCTTTGGCAAAGCAGAAAAAACATACACTGGGGAAAAGAATCCCTATTCAATAAACAGTGCTTGGGAAATTGGAAAGCCTCATGGAGAAGACTAAAACAAGAGCCAAACCTCTCACCTTTCAGAAACATCAACTCACAATGGATAATAGACTTAAACCTAAGGCATGAAACCATAAGAATTTTAGAAGACAATGTAAGAAAAACTCATGCAGACACAGCTCTAGGCAAAGAATTTATGTAAAAAAAACCCAAAGTAATCACAGTAACACCAAAAATAAATAAATGGGACCTAATCAAATTAAAAAGCTTTTGCCTTTTGCATGGCAACAGAAACTATCATGAGAGCAAATAGACTACCTACAAAATGGGAGAAAATATTCTATACTACACAACCAAGAAAGGGCTGATAACAGGAATCTGTATAGAACTCAGGAAAATCAGCAAGAAAAAAATCAGACAACCCAATTAAGAAGTGGGAAAAAAACCATGAACAGAACCTTTTCAAAAGAAGATAGCCTAATGGTCAACAAACATATAAAAAATGCTCAATATCTGTAACTATCAGGGAAATGCAAATCAAAACCACAATTAGATATTATTTAACTCCAGTGAGAATGACTTTTATCAAAAAGTCCCAAAACAACAAGTGTTGGTGTGGATGCAAAGAGATAGGAACACTCATACATTGCTAGAAGGACTGAAAGCAAGTACAACCTCTACAGAAATTATTATGGATACAACTCAAAGAACTAAAAGTAGAACTATCATTTGGTTCAGCAATTCCACTACTGGGTATACCCAAAGAAAAAAAAGACATTTTGTAAAAAAAGACATTTGCACTTAAATGTTTATAGAAGCACAATTCACAACTGCAAAGATTCTGAAACAATCCAAACACACATCAATACTTGAGTATATTATTAAAACGTGATATATGTATACCATGGAGTACTACTCATACATAAAAAATTGTGAACTACCTCTTATATTATCCTGGATGGAGTTGGAGCCCATTCTTTGAAGTGAAGTATCACAAGAATGGAAAAACAAATGCCACATGTACTCACCATTAATTTGGTACTAATTGATCAATACTTATGTGCAGATATGGAAGTAACATTCATTGGATGTCAGGCACGTGGGAGGGGTGAGGAGGGATGGATAAATTCACACCTAACAGGTGTGAGCTGACTGACGAGCTGTCAGGTGAGCTGACTGGGAGATGGACACACTTGTAGCTATGACTCAGGCAGTACAAAGTCAGTTTATGTAACCAAAGGTTTGTACCCCTGCAAAATTCTGAGATAAAAAATATCCAACATATATAGGCAATTCAAACAACTTAATAGTAAGATAATAAATAACCCAATTAAATAAATGGGCAATATCCAAATATTTATCCAATGAATACATATAAATAACCAACAGGTATATGAAAAGATGCTGAACATCACTAATCATCAGAGAAATGCATATTAAAACCACAAGAACATATCACACCTGATAGAATGACTTATCAAAATAAAAAATAGCAAGAGTTGATGAGGATGTGGAGAAAAGGGAAACTTGCACACTGTTGGTGGGAATATAAATTAGTAAGGCCATTATGAAAAATATTATGGAAATTTCTCAAAAAAGTAAAGTAGAATGTCCATATCATCCAGAAATTCCACTACTAGATATGCATCCAAAGAAAAGGAAATCAGTATGTCAACTCTCGTATTCTTATTACAACATTATTCACAATAGTCAATAAATGGAATCAACCTAAGTGTCCATTACAAGACAAATGGATAGAAAAAAATCTTTATACACACACACACACACACACACACACACACACGCACACATATACACATAATGGAATACTATTCAGCAATTAAAAAGAAGGAAATTCTCTCAAATTTCCCTGTCATAATGGCAAATTTTAAATCAATTAATGATTCTCAGTGTGGGAAAGGGAATGGGTAAACAGGCACTTTCATAAAATGTTTATAATAATGTGAATGAACGCACTTCTATTGAGCTCAAATTAGCAATGTCTGTCAAATCTCACAGAGTTTGACTCAGTAATTCTAAATCTAGAAATTCATCCTACAGATTTATTTCCACATGGTGTCATAGTTGCATATAAAGATATTTAGTGTAACATTGCAACAAGAACGAAAGTCAGGTTTGGTTAAATAGATCACGTTACATCTTAAACAATTAAATACTGAGCAATCTTATTGTTTAAAATTTCTTTGAGTTTAACAATAAGAATTTAAGTGTATTTCTATCCTAACCTCTTTCCTCAATATATGAAAGAGATGAAAGTTAAAAAAAGAAAATCTTACAAGATGATTTCTTTTTTTAATTTTAACATTAATGAGACATAATTGACTTTGCTTCTACACTGTCTTGATTAGCATAGCATTTTAATAAGTCTTAAAGTCAAGTAATGTGAGTCCTCCAATTTTGTGCTTGTTTTTCAAAGTTATTTTGACCATTTCACCTCTTTTCCATTTTAATATAAATTTTCACTTAAGCCTGACAATTTCTATAACAAAATTCTATAGGAATCTTAACTCAAATTCCATTGAATCTACAGATGAATGTGGGATAGCTGATACTTAACAATTTTTTTTGATACATAAGCACAATACATATGTTCATCCATTTATTTAGGATATAATTTTCTTTGGCTATGTTTTATGGTTTTCAGTATACAGGTATAAGGATATTTAGTGTAACATTTTTTTGTCAGATTTATTTATTATAATTACATATTTTATGATGTTGTAAATAATATTTATTTTTAATTGTAGCTTCTAACAATTTATTGCTAATATACAAAAATACGATTGACACTGAAGAAACTTCTTTACAGGGAGACACATGAAACAGGCTTGGAAATAAGAATTGCAAAGGAATTCATAGTAAACCTCACAATTCAGCCCTCTGGTATCTAGATGAACAGAGGTATCCTCAGGAATCCCAGACCTTCTCTTTTATACACATAGGTGATTATGGCATGGACATGATGCCACAATATGAAATTCATCAAAGCCTTCTATCCCAGATTTCAGGACTCCTGTTGGATAGAATGGCCTCAGAAAATCTACAACAAGGCCACTTTGTCTACATAATGATTTAGCATGAATTTGGTATCAAAAATACAACTGGTCCACATGAAAAAAAGAAAACTTAGAAACAAACCTAACCAAGGAGGTGAAGTACTTGTATACTGGAAACAAACAAAGAAAAACATTGCAGAACTAAATTAAAGAAGACACAAATAAATAAGTGGCACCTTATGTTCATGGAGTAAAATAATTAATATCATTAAGACGGCAATATTACAATTTTTCTAGATCTGTAAAGAATAATGATGGTACCTTGATGCAGATTGCATTTATTCTATAGATTACTTTAGGTAATATTGATATTTTAATGATATTGATTCTATGAATCCATTAACAAGCTAGATTTTTCCTGTTTGCATCTTCTATAATTTCTTTTTTTAGTGTTTCATAGTTCTTCTTGTATAACTCTTTCATATCTTTCGTTAAATGTATTCCTAGATATGTAATTTTCATTGGGGCTATAGTAAAGGTTATTGTGTTTTTGATTTGAGTTTCGACTTGATGGTTCTTGGTGTATATGAATGCCTATGCTTTGTGTATATTCATTTTGTAAACTGAGACTTTCCCAAATTCATTTATCAAGTCTAGAAACCTCTTGGATGAATCCATGGGGATTTCTAGATATAATATCATATCATCTGCAAAGAGTGAGAAATTGATCTCATCCGCCCCCACTTGGATGCTCTTAACACCCCTCTCTTGCCTGATTGCTATAGCTAGGACTGCAAACACTATGTTGAATATAAGGGGAGATGGTGGGCATCCATGTCTATTTCCAGTGTGAAGTGGGAATAGTTTCAATGTTTCCCCATTCAGTATGATATTGGCCATGGGTTTGTCATCAATGGACTTGAAAATTTTAAGATATGAGCTGCCTATGCTTATTTTGTTATGAGTTTTTATCATTAAATTTGTTGGACTTTGTCAAATGCTTTTTTCTGTATCTATTGAGAGAATCATATTGTCTTTGTTCTTGTTTTTATTTATGAGGAGAATTGTATTCATAGACTTGTGTAAGTTGAACCAGCCTTGCATCCCTGGAAGAAATCCCACCTGGTCATGGTGAATTATTATTATTTTTTGTATGTGTGCTGCTGAATTCTATTGCTAAAATTTTGTTGAGGATTTTTGCATCTATATTCATGAGGGATATTGGCCAGTAATTTTCTTTTTTTGTTCCATACATTCCTGACTTTCTTATCAAGGTGATATTGGCTTCATAGAATGAGTTACTAATAATACCATCATTCTCAATGTTGTGGAACAATTTCTGTAGTATAGGTATGAGTTCATCTTCGGAAATGTGGTAAAACTCTGAAGTATAGCCATCTTGTCTGGGACTGTTCCGTTTGGGAAGGTTGTTAATTACTGTTCCAATTTCAGAGCTTGAGATTGGTCTAAATTCCGAAATTCTGTTTCCTCCTGGGTGAACTTAGAGAGATTGTATGTTTCCAGGAATTTGTCCATTTTCTCCTTGTTATGTTGTTTTTGGACATATAGTTTTTTATAGTAGTTAAAAATAATGGTTCATATTTCTGTGGTGTCTGTTGTGATCTCTCCTTTTTCATTTCTTATTGAGTTTATTAGAGTCCTTTCCCTTTCAGTTCTTGTCAGTCTAGCAAGAGTGCTATCAATTTTGTTTATCTTTTCGAAAAACCAGCTTCTTGTTTTGTTGATCTTCTGCATAATTCTCTTTTTCTCAATTTCATTTAGTTCTACTTTGATCTTAGTTATTTATTTTATTCTACTAGGATTACAATTGGTTTGCTCTTCTTTTTCCAATTGCTTGAGTCTATTCATTAGGTTGTCACTATCTAAGCTTCATGTTTTTTGGATGTGATTGTTTATTGCTATTAGTTTTCCTCTCAGGTATGCTTTTGCTGTATCCCACAGGTTTTGGTAACATGTGTCCCCATTATCATTTTGTTTAAGGAAACTCTTGATTTATCTTTGAATTTCCTCCTTAACCCAATAATTTTTCAATAATAAATTGTTTAGTTTCCATGACTTTGAGAAGTATTGAATGTTTCTATAGGAATTGAACTCTAATTTTATGCCACTATTGTCAGAGAAGACATATGATATACTTTCTAATATTTTTGAATTTGTTGTGATCTGTTTTGTGGCCTAGTATGTGATCCATTTCGGAGTAGGATCCATGGGCTGCTGAGAAGAAGGTAAATTCAACTTTATTTGGATGGAATGTTCTGTAGAGATCTGTCAGACCTTTTTGTTCAAGAGCTCTCTTTAAGCCTAATATTTCTTTCCTTATTTTCTGTTTGGGGATCTATCCAGTTCATTCGGTGTAGTGTTGAAATGCCCTGCTACTATGGCAGTATCGGTTAACATGCTATTTAGATCATACAAGGTTTGCTTGATGTAATTGGGTGTTCCTGCATTGGTGGCATAAATATTAAGAATTGTTAAATCTTCTTGTTGAATCTTCCCTTTCACCATTATAAAATAGCCATCTTTATCCTTTTTTATTTTTGCTATTTTAAAGCTTCTGTTAACTGCAAATAATATAGCTACCACAGGTTACTTTTGACTTCCATTTGCTTGGATGAGAGTTTTTGATCCCTTGACCTTCAGCAGAAAGGCATCTTTGTGGGTTAGATGTGTTTTCTGTAGACAGCAGATACTAAGCTTGTGGATTTTTATCCATTCTGCCAGTATAAGCCTCTTCAGAGGACAGTTTAAACCATTTACATGTATTGAGAGGATTGAAATTGTAGGAAGATTTCCATTCATATTGTTTGTTGAATTTCTGTTGCTTTATCTTACTCCTTGAGTCATCATGCAGTTCAAGTTCTAGCCTTTAACTCCATAATGATTGTACTTAGAGGAGTGTCTATTGCCCTGTTCAGTGTGTAAGGCTGGCCTAAGAACTTCCTGTAGGGCTGGCCCCGTTTTTGCAAATTCCTTCTGTGATTGCTTGTCTGAGAAGGACATGTTTTCTCCTTCATAGATGAAACTTAATTTTGCCAGATAAAGAATTCTAGGTTGGGCTTTATTCTGATTTAAAAGATTAAGGATAGGCATCCCATATCTCCTGTCTTGTAAGATTTCAGATTAGAAATCTGCTGTTAGTCTGATAGGCTTTCATTTATACGTTATTTGTTTTTTTCATCTCGCTGCACTGAGGATTGTTTATTTCATGTTTACTTTGGTTAGGCTAATAACCACGTGATGAGGTGATTGGTGATTGCTGTTTCATGTTGTCTCCCAGGAGTTCTGTGTGCTTCTTGTATTTGGATATCAAGATTTCTGGACAACTCGGCATATTTTCCTCCAGCATTTCGTGAAATAAGTTTTCCAGCCCTTGTTAATGTTCCTCTTCCCCTTCTGGGATCTCAATCAATATGAGAGTTGGCTGTTTTACATAATCCCACACTTCTTGTAAGCTTTATTCTTGTGTCTTGTGTCTACGTTCCCTTTCTTCCTCTTATTTGTTTAATGCATAGGTATAATCTTCAAAGCTATGAGATTCTTTCCTTTGCATAATACATCCTGTTCTTGAGGCTTTCCACTCTTTTATGGAGTTCCTTGAATGTTTCTTTCATTGCCAGGATTTCTGTTCGGTTTTTCTGTATTATTTTAATTTTTATGGAGAATTTTTTATTTATTTCCTGAATTGTTCTTGTGGTTTCTCTATGTTGGAATTCTATTTTCTCTTTAATTTCTTTGAGTTTTCAAATGATCCATATTTGGTATTCTTCCTGTGTCAGTTTATTCATATCATGTAAGTTGGTGTCAGTTGGTAGAGATCGAGTATTTTGTTTTGGAGGTGATTTACTCTCTGATCTTTCGTGTTTCCTGTGATCTTTCACTGGTTCTCTCATCCAGATGCTTTGTCAAGGACCAGAGGTTCTGGGACTGGATTATGGACTATATTCTGGGATTCCAATGGAATGATCCTTGGAAGAGCTGAGGATATGTGCTCTGGTACTGTATCTTCTTAGAGGAGTTTCAGCCTGTTGGGTTATATTTGACCTGATGTCTTCACCTTCTGTCTACAGAGTTTAGTGGGTTTGAGCCCCTTGCTTAGACATCCAGGGATTAGATCACTCTTGTGAGAGTGAGTCTGGTATCAACCACTAGGTTGATGTGGTAAGCACTATGTTAGGCTCTGCGTTTACTCTCTCTTTTGTTACCTTTGTTTTTCAAGAAGGAGCCAGTTATCAAGGTATTTTAAGTCTTTTGTATTTTTCTCTAAGCCTCCAAACAGCATATACAGGTATATCAGTCTTTAGGGAATGCCATTCCACTCCCAGGGTTTCCTAGAGTCCTGTTACTCTTTAGGATGGGTGAGAGGAGCATCAGGTATCAATGAGCCTAAGTGAGAATACTTCAGAGGTTTCTTGATCTGTAGCTAGAGGAGAGCTGTTAATATGTTATTCAGAGATCTTTCATCACACTTGCAGAGGAGCTCCTGGTGGGGGGAGTCAATTAGAGCAAATGCTAAGGACTATGGTCAAGATTTCCCTTCCCAAAGCAGAGACCCATAAGTTGGCAACAATCTGAGTGCCAAAGGCAAACCGTTGTATTCTGAACTTATCAGATGATCAAAACAACCAGCTGTATGTAGGCATCACTCTGTCCCCTTTTTCTTAAATCCAAGGACCCACATATTCAAGCTAGTCATACAGGGAAAGCAAATAATCTCCTTTGTCCTGACCTTCCAGGACTGAGTCTGATTTGGTGGGCTGGGCAGGGGGTGGGGAGACAATGGGTGAGAATGCCATAAGCACATGAGTCGGAAATGTTTTTTTCTCATATTTCCCCTCCTGCAAGGGTAGAATCTGCCCGTCAGAGAGGAAGATAACCCTCCGGCCTGAGTGAAAGGCACTTCCTTTAGCTGCCTTACATCTCAGCCCAAGAAATGGTTAATCTCATTCCCCTATGCCTCCAAGGACATGGTTTATCAAGTTGGTATGTGGTCTAAATCTCAGGGCTGCTGGAGAAGTCCTCCCCAAGGCCACTGAGGGTCCCAAACCAGAAAGAGACATGCCACACTGCTTGGCCCCTGCAGGGATGGGGTCAGTCCCTTCTACACAAAACTCCAGTGGCCTGGTTACCAACAAGGGCCGTCTTCAGCCCTGGCAGATCTCAGCCCAGATATCAGACTCCCTCACCCCTCCACAATACCCAGGAAAGGGGCTTCCCCTTTGCCTGGAGGCACCAGCTATCAGGCCACAGTCAAAAGGTGAACACGAGTCTCAGCTTGAAAAGCTGTCCTGATAAGCTGCTAGAACTGCTTTTCAGCTTCCAATAAGGGGATGGAAGTGAAGTGGAGGTAACAGTATTGTGACACGGGTTTCAGGTTGAACAGCCTCTTTCTCAACTCTGCCCAGGGGTGGAGTCAGGTCCTTTGGTGTGAAGCACCTGGGTGCAAGTCGCAGGAGAGTGTGGGTGGTAATGTCTCCCCAGGTCACATCTGGAAATGCAGCCACCCACGCACCTCCGCCGTGACAAGATGGGCTGTGCTCTCTGGGCACAGATCTCAGGCAGCTGAGTGCAGCTTGAGACTGCCCATGTTCAATCTGTTGTCACAGATGCACAAGCCACCACTCTCTCCTTTCTGCCACTTTAAACACAGAGTCTGAGCCAAAGCCACTGGAATGGGAAGACCTGGGGTGAGGTTGGAGAAACAGATGGATTTCTCTCCTTATTTCCCTCCTCCAAAAGCCCGACCCATTCAGTCAGGCTAGGGCATGGGGGAGGTCTGAGACCACTTCCAGAGCAACCCTCTGCAGCCTTTCCAAACTATGGAGTGGTGACTGCCCTCACTCCCAGCACCAGCATGGAGGGTAACTGTAGGGCAGAAAGCTGGACTGGGTTTGGCAGGCTGTCTCCACACTGCCACTCAGCCCACTACTTCCCCAACTCACAGAGACTCAATGGTTTAGATTTGGAGATTTGTGCTCTCTGTGTACCCAGCACCAGCCAAAACCTCAGCAATATCCCAGGGCAGAACTTCCGTTAAGGTATACACCCAATGTCCTGGTCCTGGAAACATCCTGAATTGAGATGCCAGGCTCTGCACTCACTCCTGAGGAATGGGGAAGTGTCTGCTGTGTTAGGACCCTCCTCCACCAGAAACTGACTCTGCAGAGCAATCAGGAGAGTTCAAAATGTTCCCTGCTCCAGTCTCTACTCCACAAAGCTCCTTTGCCCATGCTACCACTTCCCAACAACTTCAGACACTTCCCTGACTGTGTGGGTGTGGAGTTTGGTGGAGGAGAGATCATTTCTCTGTACAAGGCAGAACCAATGCCTCAGCCTGCTGGCGGGCCAGTTGATTCATACAGCGGACTCACTCACTCCCTATTGTATATTTCTGACTTCACGAGTTTTGAAGATTATTCAATTCACCTTAGATTTTTACCACTGCTTTTTTTTTTTTTTTCCGATTCCTGGTGCTTGTCTGCAGACTTGCAAAGCTGATCCTGTGGAAGTGCAGTTCACTTGCATGTGGATGTCTGCTTTCTTCACTTCCCACTCTGAGAGCAGAGAGAAAGGAGGTCACACCTAATCCACAATTTTTTAAGACCACCTTGATTTGTGTACTTTAATTTTGTAACCTGAGAATTTGCTAGATTTATTTAAAAATTCCAGAATTCTCTTGATGGAGTTTTTGGGGTTTTCTAAGTATAAGATGATATCATCAGCAGAAAGGAATAGTTTGACTTTCTGTTTCCCAATTTGGATATCCTTTATTATTTTTTTCCTTTTTTATTTCTTTTTTTCAGCATATAATGGGGGTAGAAAGGTTACGGTTACATATATTGCCCTTAAACCACCTCCCCCTTAGAGTCAGAGCTTCAAGAGTATCCATCCACCAGTGGGTGCGCTCAACACTGATTATGTATGTATATACCCATACCCTCCCCTGCCACCTGCCCAAAACCCAATAGATGTTATTGCTATGTGTCCACTTAGGTGTTGATCAGTTAATACCAATTTGCTGGTGAGTACATGTGGTGGTCATTTTTCCGTTCTTGGGATACTTCACTTAATAGAATGGGTTTCAGCTGTATCCAGAAAATACAAGAGGAGCTATATCACCATTGTTTCTTATAGCTGAATACTACTCCACGGTATACATATACCACATTTTATTAATCTACTCATGTATTGATGGGCTCCTGGGTTATTTCCACATCTTTACAATTGTGAATTGTGCTGCTATAAACATTTGAGCATAGGTGTCTTTTTCATACAGTGATTTTTGTTATTTTTGGTAGATGCCCAGTAATGGAATTGCTAGATCAAATGGTAGATCCACTTGTATCACTTTACGGTATCCTCATATTGCTTTCCACAGAGGTTGAACTAGTTTGCAATCCCACCAGCAATGTAGGAGTGTTCCTATCTTTCCACATCCAGGCCAACATTTACTGTTTTTGGACTTGTTAATAAAGGTCATTCTTGCTGGAGATCAGTGATATCTCACTGTGGTTTTGATTTGCATTTCCCTAATGATTAGAGATGTTGAGCATTTTTGCATATGTTTGTTGTCCATTATTCTGTCTTCTGTTGGAAAGTTTCTGTTCATGTTCTTTGTCCACTTTTTGATAGGGTTGTTTGATTTTTCCTTGATGATTTTCCTGAGTTCTAAATAGATTCTAGTTATCAGCACTTTATCGGATGTGTAGCTTGCAAAAGTTTTCTCCCATTCCATGAGTTGTCTGTTTGCTCTCATGACGGTTTCTTTGTCTGTGCAGAAGATCTTTAGTTTCATTAGGTCCCATTTATTTATTTTTCTTGCTGTTGTCATTGCCTTTGGGAACTCTCTCATAAATTCTTTTCCTAGGCCAATGTCTAGAAGAGTATTTCCAATGTTTTCCTCTAGAATTCTAATAGTTCCACACCTAAGGTTCAAGTCTGTTATCCAGCGTGAGTTGATTTTTGTGAGAGGTAAAAGGTGTGGGTCCTGCTTCAGTCTCCTACATGTGGCTATCCAGTTTTCCTTGCAACATTTATTGAATAAGTATTTTTCCCTAATGTATGTTTTGTCTGCTTTGTTAAACATTAGATGGCTAAATGAGGATGGTTTTATATCTGGGTTCTCTGTTCTTTTCCACTGGTCAATATCCCTGTTCTTATGTCATTGACAAACTGTTTTAATTACTATGGCCTTGTAGTATAGTTTGAAGTCTGATAAATTGATACCTCCTATTTTGGTGTTGAATTTTGTCAAATGCTTTCTGTGCATCTACTGAGAGGATCATATGATCTTTGTTTTTGCTTCTGTTTACATGATGAATTACATTAATAGATTTGTGTTAGTTGAACCATCCCTGCATCTCTGGGATGAAGACTACTTGTTTGTGATGGATTATATTTTTGATAAGCACTTGCATTTGATTAGCTAGAATATTGCTGATAATTTTTGCATCTATATTCGTAAGGGATATTGGTCTGTAATTTTCTTTTTTTCTTGCATCATTTCCTGGTTTTTGTACCCTTTTGTAGTTTTGTTGGCTTCATAAAATGTGTTGAGCAGGATTCCATCTGTCTCGATGTTTTGGAATAATTTCTGTAGGATAGACACCAGATCTTTGTAGGTATGGTAAAATTCAGGCATGAAACCATTTGGTCTGGGACTTTTCTTTCTAGGAAGGGTTTTCATTGCTGTTTCAATTTCAGTACTTGATATTGGTCCGTTCAGGAATTCCATTTCTTGCTGGTTGAGCCTAGGGAGGCTGTGTGTTTCTAATAAATTGTCCATTTCCTCCACATTTTCCAGTTTGTGTGCATAAAGGTTTTGTAGTATTCATAAATTATATCTTGTGTCTCAGCCCTTTATTTCCTTCTCTTGCTGATTGTTCTAGATAAGACTTCCAGTACTATGTTGAATAGAAGTTGTTAAGTGAGCAACCTTGTCTTGCGCCTGTTTTTAGAGGGAATGCTTTCAACATTTCTTCATTAGGTGTGATGTTGGCTGTGGGTTTGAAATATTTAGCACCTATAACTTTAAGATATGTCTCTTATATGCCAGTTTTTTGAGGATTTTTTAATTATGAAAGTGTATGGGATTTTGCTGAATTGTTATTCTGCATCTATTAAGATGGTCATGTCACTTTTTTTTTTTTTTGCTTTGTTTATGATGTATATCACATTCATTGATTTACATACATCAAACCATCCTTAAATCCCTGTGATGAAACCCGCTTGGTCATGGTGGGTTTTTTTTTTCCTTTTTAATTCAGCATATTATAGGGGTACAAATGTTTAGTTTACTTATGTTGCCCATGCCCCACCCAAGTCAGAGCTTCCAGTGTGTTCATCCTCCAGACGGTGCACATCACACTCATTATGTATGTACATACCCATGCCCTCCTCACACCTGCCATCTGCTCGATGCCCAATAAATGTTATTCCTTTATGCCCACTTAAGTGTTGATCAGTGAAACCCATTTCCTGGTGAGTACATGTGGTGCTTGTTTTTCCATTTTGGGATACTTCACTTAGTAGAATGAGTTCCAGCTCTAGCCAGGATAATACAAGAGGCACTGTATCACCATTGTTTCTCATGGCTGAATAGTACTCTATTGTATACATATACCACATTTTATTAATCCACTCATGTATTGATGGGCACTTGGGCTGTTTCCACATATTAGCAATTGTACATTGTGCTGCTACAAACATTTGAGTGGAGATGTCTTTTTTATAGATGCCTTTTGTTCTTTTGGGTAGATACCAAGCAATGGGATTGCTGGATTAAATGATAGATCTACTTGTATCTCTTTGAGGTATCTCCATATTGCTCTACACAGATATTGTACTAATTTGCAGTCCCATGAGCAGTATATAAGTGTTCTTTTCTCTTCACATCTACACCAACATTTATTATTTTGGGAATTTTTGATAAAGACCATTCTCACTGGGGATTAGTGATATCTCATTGTGGTTTTGATTTACATTTCTCTGATGATTAGAGATGTTGAGCATTTTTTTATATGTTTCTTAACGATTATTCTGTCTTCTTTAGAAAAGTTTCTGTTCATATACTTTGCCCACTTTTTGATAGGGTTGTTTGATTGTTTCTTGTTGATTTTTTTGAATTCTAAATAGATTCTAGTTATCATCCTTTTATCAGATGTGTAACATACAAATATTTTCTCCCTTTCTGTAGGTTTTCTGTTTGCTCTTATGATAGTTTCTTTGGCAGTGCAAAAGCTTTTTAATTTGATAAGGTCCCATTTATTTATTTTTGCTGTTGCTTTGATTGCCTTTCAGGTCTTCTTCAGAAATTATTTGCCTAGGTCAATGTCTAGAAGAGTATTTTCAACATTTTCTTCTAGAATTCTTATAATTTCATGCTTTAGGTTTAAGTCTGTTCCCCACCGTGAGTTTATCTTTGTGAGAGGTGAAAAGTGTGAATCCTGTTTCAGTCTTCTACATGTGGCTATCTAGTTTTTCCAGTACCATTTATTAAATAAGGATTCTTTGCTCCAGTGTATGGTTTTGTATGCTTTTTCAATGATTAGATAGTTGCATGAAGAAAGACTGAGGGAATTCACCAAGACAAAACCAGCCCTCCAAGAAGTACTCAAAACATTGTTAAACAGGGTTCTGCACAATAAACACTCACAAATGTACAATCTTTCAAAAGCTAAAGGTCAAAGTCCAGATACCACAATGGCTCAAGAGAGAAAACAAATCAGCAAAGTTCAACTCAACAGGATGGACAGAAATTTGCCCCACCTATCAGTTCTCTCAATAAATGTGAATAGTTTGAACTGCCCACTAAAGAGATATAGGCTGGCTGAGTGGATAAATTCACACAAGCCAAGTGTCCTCTGTCTTCCTTAAACACATCTAACCTGCAAGGAGGCACTCAGACTCAAGGTGAAGGGCTTGAAAACAATATTTCAAGCAAATGGAAGCCAAAGAAGGCTGGCGTGGTGGTTTTGATTTCAGATATCAGTCTTTAAATCAACAAAAGTAATGAAAGACAAAGAGGGTCACTATATAATTGTGAAGGGTACTGTTCAACAAGAACAATTCTAAATATTTATGCACCTAAGTCAGATCCACCAAGATTCATAAAGCAAATCCTACTTGATATAAACAAAATGATAAACAACAGCACTGTATTATCCAGGACTGCAACACCCCTCTGACAAAGCAGGACAGATACTCCAAACAGAAAATAAAGAAAGAAAAAATGGACTTAAATAGAACTCCAGAACAAATGGACCTGACTGATATTTACAAATGATTCTACCCAAAAACCACTGAATATACTTTCTTCTCATCAGCTCATAGAACATTCTCTAAGATTGGCCATATCCTAGGACACAAAGCATGTCTCAAAAATTTTATAAAATAGAAATTATACAATGCATCTTCTCAGACCACAGTGGAATAAAATTAGAAATCAATTCCAACAGAAACTCTCATTTCTACACAAAGTCATGGAAACTAAGCAACTTTCATCTGAATGATTATTTCATAAATGAGGAAATAAAAATGAAAATCAAAAGACTATTTTTGATATGCTATTGTATTCAATTTGCTAGTATTTTCTTGAGGATTTTTGCATTATATTCATAAAAGGTATTGGTGTGTAGTTTTCTTTATTGTGTCCTTTTCTGGCTTTGATATCAAGGTGACACTGGCTTCATAGAATGAGTTGGAAAAGACTTCTTCCTTCTTGATGTTACAGAATAATTTTCCTAGCTTGAATAACAGCTCTTGTCTGTACATCTGTTGGAATTTGGCTGTGAATCCATTTGCTGTGGGGCTTGTATTGTTGGAAATTTTTTTATTACTGCTTTAATCTCACTGCTTGTTATTGGCCTATTCAGGAGTTCTATTTCTTCCTGATTGAGTCTTGGAAGATTGTGTGTTTCCAGGAATTTGTCCATTTCCTCTATGTTGTCTAGTTTATGTGCGTAGAGATTTTTGTAGTATTCATGGATTATATTTTGTATCTGTTATCAGTTGTAATATCTTCTTTTCATTTCTGATTGAGCTTATTTGGTTCCTTTTAATTCTATTTCTGGATCATATAGAAAGGGAATTATCAATTTTGTTTGACTTTTCAAATGGCCAACTTTTTGTTTCATTAATCTTTTGTATTTTTCTTTGTTTTTTTTTTCCCATTTTATTTGGTTCTGCTCTAATGTTTGCTATTTCTTTTTCTCTGCTAGGTTTAGGTTTGGTTATATTCTTTTTTGTAGTTCCTTGAGATGTGCTGTTAAGTTTTTAATATGTTAGCTTTCTATCTTTCTGATGTAGGCATTTATGACTAGAAATTTTCCCCTTAGCAATGCTTTTGCTGAATCCCATAGATTTGGATATCTTGTGTCCCATTTTTCATTCACTTCAACGAATCTTTTGATTTCCATCTTAATTTCATTCTTCATCCAATACTCATCAGTAGCAGACTGTTTAATTTCCATGAGTTTGTGTAGATTTGATTGTTACTGTTGGAATTGATTTTTGGTTTTATTCCACTGTGATCTGAGAAGATACATGGTATAATTTTGATATTTTTGAATTTGTTAAGACATTTTTTGTGGCCTAAGATATGATCAGTCTTGAAGAATATCCCATGTGCTGCTGGAAAGAATGTATTTTCAGTAGGTTTTGGATTGAATGTTCTGTAAACCTATATTAGGTCTAATTTGTTTTAGAGTCCGATTTAAGGCCAGTGTTGTTTGTTTTTTTTCTGCTTTGAAGATTTGTCTAGCTCTGGCAGTAGGGTATTGAAGTCACTGGCAATTAACATACTACAATTTATTTTATTGCTTAGCTCTAGTAGAATTTGTTTTGTGTATGTGAGAGCTCCTGTGTTAGTGCATAAATACAATTGTTTGTGTCTTATTGTTTAATTGCTCCCTTTACCATTATATAACGACCATCTTTGTCCTTTACAATGGTTGATTTAAGTCAATTTTGTCTGTTATGAGAATTGCTACACCTACTCTCTTTAGGTTTCCTTTTGTGTGGAATATTTTTTTTCATCATTCCACATTGAGCTTTTGGACATCCTTATGATTTAGATGTGTTTTCTGGAGACAGCCTATAATTGGCTTGTGTTTTTTCATTGACTCAGTTAGCCTGTGTCTTTTGAGTGGAGCATTTAAATCATTAATATTTAATGATAGAATTGATGTGTGTGAATCTGCTTTGTTCATTATGTTTGATAATGTCTTATTTCTTTGATTTTCATCTTCATCTATTGTTTTATAAGAGTTGTGAGCTTTAGCTTTTTTGGGTTATTTTACTCGGGTGTGTACCTATTGTTATGATTTATGTATAATGCAGTTCTGAGTATTTCCTGCAGGGCATTTGTAGTCATGGCAAATTCTGTCAATGTTTTCTTGTCATCAAGTGTGGGGCCGGGCGCTGTGGCTCACGCCTGTAATCCTAGCTCTTGGGAGGCCGAGGCGGGCGGATTGCTCAAGGTCAGGAGTTCGAAACCAGCCTGAGCAAGAGCAAGACCCCGTCTCTACTATAAATAGAAAGAAATTAATTGGCCAACTGATATATATAAAAAATTAGCCGGGCATGGTGGCGCATGCCTGTAGTCCCAGCTACCCGGGAGGCTGAGGCAGAAGGATCACTCGAGCCCAGGAGTTTGAGGTTGCTGTGAGCTAGGCTGACGCCACGGCACTCACTCTAGCCTGGGCAACAAAGTGAGACTCTGTCTCAAAAAAAAAAAAAAAAAAAAAAAAAAAGTGTGAAACATAGTTTTGCAGGATATAAAAATTCTAGGCTAGCAATATTTCTTTTATACTGAATTTGTTGAGAGTTTTTATCATGAAATGTTGTTAATCTTAGTCAATTGCTTTTTCTGCATCAATTGAAATGGTTATATGTTTTTTATTGTTCATTCTATTAATGTTATATATCCCATTTTCTCTTTTGCATCTATACACAAAGGAAATCCAATCTCCACCTTGTAAAGATATCTGGACTCTCACGTTCATTGCATCATTATTCACAATGATCAAAATTTGGAAACAACCGAAGTATCAATTGGCAAATGTATTGAGAAAGAAATTGATTATATATATATATACATATATTCCATATTATACATAATGGTATATTGTTCACCCCTAAAATGGATAGAGATCCTGCATTTGTGACAAAATGCATGAACCTAAAGGACATTATGTTAAGTCAAATAAACCAGATACGGAAAGGAAAATCCTGCATCTTCTCACTTATATTTATCATGGCCAGGGAGGGACAGGAATTGTGGAGATGTATAACAAAAAGTACAAAATTGAAATTATATAGAATAAATAAGTCTAGATATCTAATATACAATATAAGGACTATAGTTAATGATATTGTATTATGTAATAGAAATTTACTAAAAGAGTAGATTTTAGGCCTTCAGCTCAAAAAAGGAAGATAACTATCTGAGATAATGGTTATGTTAATTTACTTGGCTATAGTAATCAGTTCATTACATTTATGTATATAAAAAATCATGTTGTATACCTTAAATTTACACAATAAAAACCCAGAAAATAAAAATTGTTGGTAAAGATGTTGAGAAATTGATACACTTGTTCACTGTTAGTGGGAATGTAAAATGGTGAAACCACTTTGGGAAATAGTGTGTTAGTACCTACATAAAATTTAAAGTAGAATTGTAGAATTACCATATAATTTAGTAATTCCATTTCTGTGTACTTGGCCAAAATATTTAAATCTAGGTCTCAAAGAGATATTTTTTAAGGTTGTGTTAAAATATACATAACATAAAATTTACCACATTAATAATTTTTGTATGTACAATTCAATTGTATTAATTACATTTACAGTATTGTACAACCCATTTTCACAGCTGTTGTCATCATGCTAAACTAAAACTTTAAACCTCTGCAACAACACGTCTTCACCCTCCTCTCCTTCCAGCCCCTGATGTCACCATTCTACTTTCCATCTCTGTGAATTTGAGCATTCTAGATAGCTCATACAAATGGAATCATACAGTATATGTCTTTTGTCATTGGCTTAGTTTATTTAAAATAATGTAATTAATATTTACCTATGTTGTAGCATGTGTCAGAATTTCCTTCCTTTTAAGGCTGAATAATATTCCATCTTATATAAAGTAAGTCTTCACTTAGTGTTGTTAATAGGTTCTTAAAAACTGAGAATTCAAATGAAATGACATATAGCAAAACCAATTTTACCATAGGCAAATTGATTTAAATAAGAATTATGTTTCTACTGCATATTGCTGGTCACAAAAACATCACCAAACTTCTAAATAAAGACCTCAAATATGTCTAATATTAAACATTGAAATATATGTGAGACATACATACATTTAAGAAAGATGAATAAAAATAAATATAATAATTACCCAATTTTTGGTGTCAGTGAGTGACAGCAGTCATAATGGTGATGATATAAATCAAGAAATAAATATCTGCAAAGATAAAATTGTAAGGAGCACTTCCTACTACCATGCAGTTCAAAAATAAACAATAACAAACATGACAGTCTTGCTGAGCACTTTCATATTGCATGATTTGTTTTTATGGACTTATGTAATTATTGTATAGTTTATAAATTTTTATTTTATAATAATTTGTATTCATTAATTTATTTTCCAACCCACTTATTTCTTTCAGCCTTTACCATTTCCTCAAGGTAATGGGTGGCTATAACTTATCCCAGAAGTTCAGCGCTCATGGCTGGAGGAAAACATACATGGACAGGATGCTATTCAATTGTGTGGCACACTCATACACACAGCCACACTCACTCAGACTGGGACAATTTAGACATGCCTACGAACCTATTATGCACATTTTTGGATTGTGGGAGGAAACAAGAGTATCTGGGAAAACCCATTCAGAAAAATGAAAAACATGAAAACTCCAAACAGACAGAGGCTCTGACTAGGAATACATTTTTTTCCTTATCAACAATATAATAAAATTATGTGGAATGAATTGATGTATTTGATGACCTTCTGTGTAGGCCACATCTTGTTTATCCTTCCGTACATAGATAAACACTTAGTTTGCTTCCACACTTTGGCTATTGTGAATACTGCTGCTATAAGCATGAGTATACGAATATCTTTTCAAGAACCTGCTTTCAATTCTTTTGGGTATATGTTGAGGGGAGATATTGCTGGATCATATGACAATGCTATTTTTAACTTTTTGAAAAACTATTATACTATTTTTGATAGTGGTTACAACATTTTACATCGGCACCAATAGCATGTGGACAAGGAACCCAATTACTCCACAATCTTTCCAAAACTTACTTTCTTTTCTTTTTCTTTTTTGTTTTTCTTGAGAGTAGTCATGTTAATAAGTCTGAGGTGGTAACTCAGTGTGAATTGGATTTGCATTTCTCTTATGATTGGTGATGTTGAACATCTTTTCATTTTCTCACTATTCATTTTTATATCTTCTTGAATAAATATCTCTTCAAGTACTTTGCCTATTTTATCTATTTTACTTTTGTTACCTGTGCTTTCGATGTCATATCTAAAAAGAATTGTTGCTAAATACAATGTAATGAAGCTTTCCCTTATGTTTTCTTCTAAAGGTTTTATAGTTTTAGCTTTCACATTAAAGTCTTTGATCCATTTTATCCATTTTGAGTTATTTTTTATTTCAGGATATTATGAAGGTACAAATATTTTGGTTACATTTTATGTCTTCGCTTCATCCAAGAGAGGAGTAGAGACATGCCCTTACCCTATACAATGCTCACTACATCCATTAGTTGTGAGTTTACCCCCTTCAACCCCCTAATCCCTGGAGAGTATTACTACTATGTGAGCACCATAGTGTTGATCAGTCAGTGCCAATTTGATGGAGAGTACATGTGGAGTCTGTTCTCATGATCTTGCGATACCTCACTTTGGATAATGGGCTCAAGCTAAATCCAGGAAAATTTAAGAGGTGTTAGATCACTGTAATTTCTTATAATTGAGTAATATTCCATTGTATACATATATCAAATTTTAATAATCCACTCATGAATCAACTGTCACTTGGGCTACTTCCAAATCTTTGCAATAGTTAATTATGTTGCCATAAACATTCAGGTGCAGATGTATTTATTATAGAATGTCTTTTGCTCTTTTGGGCAGATACCTAATAGTGCTATTGCTGGATTGAATGGTATTTCTATTTGTAGTTCTTTGAGGTATCTCCAAATTCTTTTTAACAGAGGTTGCACTAATCTGCAGTCCCACCAGCAGTGTAAGAGTGTTCCCGTCTCTCCACATGAGAGATATATACAGAAAGAACTATGAAACACTAAGAAAAGAAATTGTAGACGATGTAAACAGATGGAAAAATTTACCTTGCTCATGGAGTGGTAGAATCAATATCGTTAAACTGTCCATATTACCTGAAGTGATCTACAGAATTAATGCAATCCCCATCAAAGTACCATCATCATTCTTTACAGATCTAGAAAAAAATATTTCTACACTTTGTATGGAATGAGAGAAGACCTCATATAGCCAAAGGAATCTTAAGTAAAAAGAATATACTGGGAGGTTTCAGTCTACCAGACTTCAAGCTGTACTATAATACTATAATATCTAAAACAGCATGGCACTGGCACAAGAACAGAAACCTAGACCTTTGGAACAGGACTGAGAATCCAGAGATGAAACCATCTACATGTGGTAATCTAATCTTTGACAAAACAGACAACAATATACACTGGGGAAAAGAATTTCTTTTCAATAAATGGTGCTGGGAAAACTGGATAGCTACATTTAGAAGAATGAAACTGGATCCCCACCTCTCACCTATCACAAAAGTCAATTCAAGATGGATAAGAGACTTAAACCTAAGGCATGAAACCTTAGGAATTCTAGAAGAAGATGTTGTGAAGACCCTTTCAGACATTGGCCTAGGCAAAAAATTTTTGACGCAGACCCACAAAGCAATCACTGCAACAACAAAAACAAATAAATTGGTTCTGATCAGATTAAAAAGCTTTTGAACAGCCAAAGAAACTATGATAGAGCAAATAGCCTACAGAATGGTAGAAAAGATTTGTTCTCTACACATCCAATAAAGGGCTGATAGCAAGAATCTACCTAGAACTTAAAAAAATCAACAACAACAAAAAAATCAAACAACCTCATCAACAAATGGGCAAAGGAAATGAACAGAAATTTTTCAATAGAAGGCAGAATAACGGCCAGAAAACATATTAAAAAAGTTCAACATCTCTAATCATTAGAGAAATGCAAATCAAAACAACAATGAAATATGACCTAACCCCAGTGAGATTGGCCTCTATCAAAAAATCCCCAAACAACAAATGTTGGCGAGGATGTGGAGAGACAGGAACACTCTTACACTGCTGATGGGACTGCAAATTAGTGCAACCTCTGTGGAAATGAATTTAGAGATACCTCAAAGAGCTACAAATTGAAATATCATTTGATCCAGCAATAGCATTGTTAGGCATCTACCCAAAAGAGCAAAAGATATTCTACAATAAAGACATCTGCACCTAAATGTTTATGGCAACAACAATCACTATTTCAAGTATGTGAAATCAACTTTCATACTTTTTATTTCTTTTCCTTTCATAATTGCTCTTGCTGGGACTTCCAGAACTTTACTATATTGAATATAAGTGGTGACAGCGGGCATACTTATCATATTCTTGATCTTACAGGAAAACTTTTATCTTCTCATTGTTAAGTATGATGTTAGCTTTGAATGACATAAGGAAGTCACATATATACATATATGGCCTTTATTATTTTGTGATACATTTACTCAATACCTAAATTGTTGAGAGATTTATCATGAAATTATATTGAATTTTTCCAAATGCTTTTTTCTGGATCTATTGAGATTGATTATACTTTTTATCTTTCATTCTGTTATTATTTGTGTACATTGAGTCATCCTTGCATTCCAGGGATAAATCCCACTTGATTATGGTATATGATCCTTTTCATGTGCTGTTTAATTTTGTTTGCCCACCTTTTGTTTAGGACTTTAACATGAATATTTTTTAGGAATATTGGTCCTAGTTTTCTTTTCTTGTTCTTATAACATTATATTCAATGATGAAAAACTGAAAGAATTTTCTCTAAGGTTAGGAAAAATAAAAGGATGCCTGATTTTGCTAATTCTATTCAATAAAGTACTGAAAGTTCTGCCAGGAAAAAATAACATAAGAAAAAGAAATGAAAGACATTCAAATTGGAAAGAAAGAAGTAAAATTATTTATGTTGTCTGGTGACATGATATTACCTGTAAAAAAACCCTGAACATTCCACAAAATCTCTGTTATAGCTAATAAACACATCGAACAAATTTGCAAGATGAAAAATCAGTTGTGTTTCCATACATTAAGCATGAACAATTTAAAAAAGAAATTAAGAAAACCATTTCAATAACAATAGCATCAAAAGAATAAAATGTTTAGGAATAAACTTAACCAAGGAGGTGAAAGACTTGTATAATGAAAACTACAAAACTTTGTTCCAATAAATTAAAGAAGACATCAGTAAATAAAATTATATTCCATGTTCATGGAGTGGAAGATTTAACATCATTAAGATATCAGTATTTCATGAAGCAATTTATAAATTCATTGCAATCCTTATAAAATCTCATTGAAGTTTTTAGCAGAAATAGTAAAATCCACCCTAAAATTCATATGCACCACACAATATATATACATGTGACAAGATATTCCTTGTACCCTATACATTTATACTAAAAAAAATAAAAATAAAATACTAAAATTCATATAGAATCTCAATAGCCACAATAGTCCTAAGAAAGAAGAACAAAATTGGAAGTCTGAAAATTCCTGATTTCAAAACTTACTACAAAACTATAGTAATCAAATCAGTGTGTTAATTGCATAATAACAGATCGATAGCCTATTGTAATTTAATTGAGAAGCCAGAAATATATACTCACATCATATGATAAAATCACTTTTGATAAAAGTGCTAAGACCATTGAAATGGGGAAATGACAGTCTTTTCAGATAATAGTGCTGGAAATAATGTATATCCCCATGAGAAAGAATGAAGTAAGAGACTCAAATTATACAAAATTTAACTCAAAATGAATCAATGACCTAAATGTAAGAGCTAAAACTATGCACCTATTCCAATGAAACATAGAGAAAAAGCTTCATGACATTGGATTTGCCAATGATTTCTTGAACATGACATCAAAAGCACAAGCAACAAAAATAAAAATGGGCAAATTATAACATTTCAAAATTTAAAATGCCTGTGCATCAAAGGACACAAGCAACAGAGGGAAAAGGCAGTTTATACAATGTGATAAAATATTTGTAAATCATGTATTTGGTGAGAAGTTAATTCTGTGAATATATAAAAAAACTCCTTCAATTCAATTAACAACAAAACAAACACCCTAATTTAAAAAATCAGAGGACTGAATAGATATTTCTCCAAAGAAAATATACAAATGCTCAATAATCACATGAAGAGATGTCCAAAATCAGTAATCATTAGAAAAATGGAAATCAAGAGCACAATGAAATATCAACCCACAATCATTATGATTGTTACTATAAAAAGAAAACGCAAAACCAAAAATAACAATTCATGGCTAAGATGTGGAGAATTTTGTATCTTTATGCACTGTTTGTGGGAATGCAAAATGATGTAGTCAACATGGGAAACATTGTGGAAGTTCCTTAAACATTTAAAAATGGAATTACCATCTTACCCAGCAATCCACTTCAGAGTATATATCCAAGAGAATTGAAAGCAATATCTAGAGATACTTGTACATCCATATTCATTGCAATATTATTCACAATGGCCAGAGATGGAAAAACTCAAATGGCCATTGATGGATGAATAAACAAAATGTGTTACTCACATACAATAAAATATTATTCAGCTTTAAAAAGTAGGAAGTCTTTTTTTTGCATTTGGCAAAACCCATAGAATGATACAACACAAAGTGTGAACCCTTATATAAATTATGAACTTTATTTTTTGATAATGTATCACTATTGTTTCATGAATTGTAACAAATATATAACACTCATGCAAGATGTTAATAGGGAAAACCGAGGAGGGAGAGGAATATATAGGAACTCTCTGTATTTCCTGCTTGATTTTTGTGTAAAGCTAAAACTACTCTAAGGAATCTTCTTAATTTATAAACAAAACAAAAAATGAGGACACGCTCTGTGTTTTGATATGAAAAGATCACCACAGAAATGGTTAACTTTAAAAAGCAAGATGAAAGATAGCAGGTATAGCAATCTGCCATTTGTGTAAAAATAGGTAACTAAGGAATAAACATTTTATGAATTTGAATATGAATTTAATAATCTATGGAAAAATACAATAAATTAGATATATATTTTCTTGAGACAGACTCTCACTCTGTCACCTAGGCTAGAGTGCAGTGGCATGATCATAGCTCACTGCAGCCTTGAACTCCTGGACACAAGTGATCCTCCTGCCTCAGCTTCCCAAGTAGCTGGGACTGCAGGCACACCACCACTCCCAGCTAATTTTTCTACTTTTTTGTAGAGATGGGGTCTTTCCCTTGCTCAGGTTCATCTTGAACTCCTGGCTTCAAGCAATCCTCCCACCTTTGTCTCCCAAAGTGCTAGGACTATAGGTATGAACCACCATGCCTGGCCTTACCATATAAGAAATTAATAACAGTGGTAATCCATTATATTTTAGGTAAATGTGGAAGACAGAAATAGGAGGGATAATTTTAAAGTTAAAATGTTATAATTTTTGAACCACATAAATATACCTTCTTATAAAATATTAAATAATGATTAAAAAAACACTTTGAAGTCTCAATACTCAAGACTTAGGGTATTAATATCCAAACTCAAATCATTCATATATGAACTTACACACTTTTTTTACATTTACATAATTACTTTCTAGTATTTTTTTTTTGTATGAGACATAGAAACATGGCAACTTTCTAGTATTTTTATCTAATATTCTATGTTTTCTCAAATATACTTTTAAAAAATGTCTATTCACTTTAGCATGTCCTAAGCAATTATTGCCATTAAATCATTCATTTAACATACTAGTTTTATTTTTCTAACAACATTAAAATGCATCAATAATATTTCTTAAAATGTTCTTTGTACTGCACTATAAAAAATCATCTTGCAGGAAAATTGTCCATATCAAGCAAACCACACTTAAGAAAGCACTAATTAATGAAGTCAAATATCACATGTTATTACTAATAAGTATAACAAAGAGTATATGTTTGCATTAATGAACTAAAGAGCAAAGACATTTTATATTTACTAAAGAAGTCTTGCTCAGTGTCAACCAAAACTGTGAGAATAAAAAAAAAGTCTTGTACTATATTCCTTTAGTTTAGTAAAGCTGGAAATGAGTAACAAACTATTACTAGTTGGCTTGACCTGATCTTCATGAATTGAGAATACCTTTTGAGGTACAAATATGTACCCAAATCCATAGACCTAAATGTTTTCCCTCAAAAATAAATGGGATATTTGTATTATTTTCCATTCTTCCTCAAGATTAACTTATAAGATTTTTAGTACTGAGTATATTAGTTGACAACTTTAAAGAAAAGCTCAGAGGTTTAAATATTTCATGAAAATATGTCCTCAAAATTATAATTCAAAAAATGTCAAAAACATACATTCTAGATGGAGAAGAGCATATAAAACCATTATTTACTCCTCCTTCCTGAGACTTTTCAGAGACTTTTCTTAACAAAGAAATTGGAAACTCCATTCAATGAAGTATGCACAGATAAGAAGGATTTTACTGAAAGAAGGAAAAGGAAACACAATTTGTTCTAGAAAGGAAAATATCTCCATAGTAAGTTCTTCATGAAGTATAAGCTAACATGTAAATCCCAGATTAACTTTATTATTTATATATCCTTATCATTGTAGGTATTCATAGAGGTCTAGTTTACCTAGTATTTCGTCATTTACTAACATGTGCTCCCTCTGCTGGATAGCTGACTGTACAACAAGGGAGAACATAGGGCATAGATAAATAATTTCACTATTCTTGGTCACTCTATCCATGTTGAGTGGAATATAAAATACTAACCTTTAAAATCTGGATGAATATAAGTAAATGTCACAACCTTATGGCAGTCACTTTTTTACTTGACTTGTCTGCTTTTAATTCAAGGATCATGAAATGTGCATTTGGTAATCCAGGGTGTCTTTTTAATAGAACATTTGTAATTGTGATATTTTTTATTACAGATTCATGTACCATCATATTTCCTTGATGTTGATATCATACTTTCACTTTTATTTATGATTCAAGGTTCCATTTTGAGATCTACCTCCCTCTTTTTTTTTTTTTTTTTGAGGGTTCTATTTTTTACTTTATTTTATTTCGGCACATTATGGGGGTACAGATTTTAAGGTTTCAATAAATGCCCATTCCCCCCCCTCCCCCCAAAAGTCTGACTCTCCATCATGACCATCCCCCAGATGGTGCACATCTCACTCATTATGTATGTATATACCCACCCCCCTACCCCCTCCCACCTGTCCAATACCCTATTACTGTAGTACCTATGTGTCCACTTAGGTGCTACTCAGTTAATACCAGTTTGCTGGAGAATATATCTGGTGCTTGTTTTTCCATTCTTGGGATACTTCACTTAGTAGTATGGGTTCCAGCTCTAACCAGGAAAATATAAGATGTGCTATATCACTGTTGTTTCTTAGAGCTGAATAGTACTCCATGGTATACATATACCACATTTTATTAATCCATTCTTTGATTGATGGGCACTTGGGCTGTTTCCACAGCCTTGCAATTATGAATTGTGCTGCTATAAACATTCGAGTGCAGGTGTCTTTTTTGTAGAGTCTCATTGGATCTTTTGGGTAGATGCCCAGCAATGGGATTGCTGGATCAAATGGTAGATTCACTTGTATCGCTTTGAGGTATCTCCATATTGCTTTCCACAGAGGTTGAACTAGTTTGCAGTCCCACCAGCAGTGTAGGAGTGTTCCTCTCTCTCCGCAACCACGCCAGCATTTATTGTTTGGAGACTTTTTGATAAAGGCCATTCTCACTGGGGTTAAGTGATATCTCATTGTGGTTTTGATTTGCATTTCCCTGATGATTAGAGATGTTGAAGATTTTTTCATGTTTGTTGGCCATTCTTCTGTCTTCTTTAGAAAAGTTTCTGTTCAAGTCCTTTGCCCACTTTTTAATGGGGTTATTTGATTTTTTCTTCCTGATTTTCGTGAGTTCTAAGTATATTCTAGTTATCAGTCCCTTATCGGATGCATAGGATGCAAAAATTTTCTCCCATTCTGTAGGTTGTCTGTTTACTTTCATGACTATTTCTTTGGCTGCGCAGAAGCTTTGTAGCTTAATCATGTCCCATTCATTTATTTATTTATTTTTTTTTTTTTTTTGGCATATTATGGGGGTACACATTTTAAGGTTTCAATAAATGCCCACTTCCCCCCCTCCCCCCAAAAGTCTGAGTCTCCATCATGACCATCCCCCAGATGGTGCACATCTCACTCATTATGTATGTATATACCCGCCCCCCTCCCCCCTCCCACCTGTCCAATACCCTATTACTGTAGTACCTATGTGTCCACTTAGGTGCTACTCAGTTAATACCAGTTTGCTGGAGAATATATCTGGTGCTTGTTTTTCCATTCTTGGGATACTTCACTTAGTAGTATGGGTTCCAGCTCTAACCAGGAAAATATAAGCTGTGCTATATCACCATTGTTTCTTAGAGCTGAATAGTACTCCATGGTTTACATATACCACATTTTATTAATCCATTCTTGGATTGATGGGCACTTGGGCTGTTTCCACAGCCTTGCAATTATGAATTGTGCTGCTATAAACATTCGAGTGCAGGTGTCTTTTTTGTAGAGTGTCACTGGATCATTTGGGTAGATGCCCAGCAATGGGATTGCTGGATCAAATGGTAGATTCACTTGTATCGCTTTAAGGTATCTCCATATTGCTTTCCACAGAGGTTGAACTAGTTTGCAGTCCCACCAGCAGTGTAGGAGTGTTCCTCTCTCTCCGCAACCACGCCAGCATTTATTGTTTGGAGATTTTTTGATAAAGGCCATTCTCACTGGGGTTAAGTGATATCTCATTGTGGTTTTGATTTGCATTTCCCTGATGATTAGAGATGTTGAGCATTTCTTCATATGTTTGTTGGCCATTCTTCTGTCTTCTTTAGAAAAATTTCTGTTCAAGTCCTTTGCCCACTTTTTAATGGGGTTATTTGATTTTTTCTTCCTAATTTTCGTGAGTTCTCAGTATATTCTAGTTATCAGTCCCTTATCGGATGCATAGGATGCAAAAATTTTCTCCCATTCTGTAGGTTGTCTGTTTACTTTCATGACTATTTCTTTGGCTGTGCAGAAGCTTTGTAGTTTGATCATGTCCCATTTATTTATTTTTGTTGCTGCTGTGATTGCCTTTGGGGACTTCTTCATAAACTCTTTGCCCAGGCCAATGTCTAGGAGAGTGTTTCCAACTTTTTCCTCTAGAGTTCTAATAGTTTCATACCTTAGGTTTAAGTCTGTTATCCAGCGTGAGTTGGTTTTTGTGAGAGGTGAAAGGTGTGGGTCCTGTTTTAGCCTTCTACAGGTGGCTATCCAGTTTTCCCAGCACCATTTATTGAAGAGGGATTCTTTTCCCCAGCGTATGTTTTTGTCTGCTTTGTCAAAGATTAGATGGCTATATGAGGATGGATTTATATCAGGATTCTCACATCTGTTCCACTGGTCAATATTCCTATTTTTGTGCCAATACCATATTGATTTAATTACTACCGCTTTGTAGTATAGTTTGATATCTGGCATATTAATGCCTCCCATTTTGTTTTTGTTGCCTAGAATTGCTCTTGATATTCGGGGTCTTCTTTGGTTCCATACGAAGCGTAAAATTATTTTTTCTATATCTGTGAAGAATGCTGATGGGATTTTAATAGGTATTGCATTGAATCTGTAGATCAGTTTGGGTAGTATAGACATTTTGATGATATTGAGTCTGCTGATCCACGAGCATGGTATGGATTTCCATCTGTTTACATCCTCTGCTATTTCCTTCCTCAGTGTTTCATAGTTCTCCCTGTAGAGGTCTTTTACCTCTTTGGTTAAATAATTTCCTAGGTACTTTAATTTCTTTGTTGCTATTGTGAAGGGAATTGAGTCTTTGATTTGGTTCTCAATTAGATTGTTGTTGGCGTATATGAATGCCTCTGATTTCTGTGTATTGATTTTGTATCCTGAGACTTTACTAAATTCATTGATCAGTTCCAGGAGTTTCTTGGTTGAATCCTTGGGGTTTTCTAGATACAATATCATATCATCAGCAAACAGTGAAAGTTTGATCTCTTCTGCCCCTATTTGGATACCTTTGATTCCATTTTCCTGTCTAATTGCTGTAGCCAAGACTTCCAGCACTATGTTGAACAGAAGTGGAGATAGTGGGCAGCCTTGTCTGGTTCCAGTTCTAAGTGGGAATGATTTCAATCTTTCCCCATTCAGTATGATGTTGCCTATGGGTCTGTCATATATGGCTTGTACCATTTTTAGGTATGTCCCTTCTATGCCTATTTTCTTAAGTGTTCGTATCATGAAAGGGTGTTGAATTTTGTCAAAAGCTTTTTCTGCATCTATTGAAAGAATCATGTGGTCTTTGTTTTTGCTTCTGTTTATGTGGTGAATTGCATTTATAGATTTACGTATGTTGAACCATCCCTGCATCCCTGGGATGAAGCCCACTTGGTCGTGGTGGATTATTTTTTTGATAAGTGTCTGGATTCGGTTAGCTAAGATTTTGTTGAAAATTTTTGCATCTATATTCATTAGGGATATTGGTCTGTAGTTTTCTTTTTTTGTTGCATCCTTTCCTGGTTTTGGTATCAGAGTAATATTCGCTTCATAAAAGGTGTCGGGGAGGTTTCCGTTCTTCTCGATGTTGTGGAATAGTTTCTGCAAATAGGTACTAGTTCTTACTTGTAAGTATGGTAAAATTCAGGTGTGAAGCCATCTGGACCGGGACTTTTCTTTTTAGGGAGATTTTTAATTGCTGTTTCTATTTCAGCTGTTGAGATTGGTCTGTTCAGGGAATCTATTTCTTCCTGGTTGAGCCTAGGGAGGCTGTGTGTTTCTAGAAATTTGTCCATTTCCTCCACATTTTCCAGTTTGTGTGCATAAAGATTTTTGTAGTATTCATAAATTGTATCTTGTATATCTTTGGGATCAGTTGTAATATCTCCTTTTTTATTCCTGATGGAGCTTATTAGAGATTTCTCTTCTCTGCTTTTCGTTAGCTTAGCCAATGGTGTGTCAATTTCGTTTATTTTTTCAAAGAACCAGCTTTTTGTTTTATTAATCTCCTGAATAGCTTTCCTGTTTTCAATTACGTTTAGTTCTGATTTGATCTTGTTGATTTCACTTCTTCTGCTGGGTTTGGGGTTGGTCTGTTCTTCTTTTTCCAGCTCTTTGAGTCGTTTCATTAGATTGTCTATTTGTGATCTTCTTGTCTTTTGGTTATAGGCATTTATGGAGATAAACTTTCCTCTCAGAACTGCTTTACCTGTGTCCCAGAGGAGTTGATAACTTGTCTCTCCATTGTCGTTTTCTTCATAGAAGTTTTTTTATTTCCATCTTGATTTCTTCATTTACGAAGTAATCATTTAGTAGGAGGTTGTTTAATTTCCACGTTTTTTTGTAGAAATGTGAGTTTCTGTTAGCGTTGATTTCTAGTTTTATTCCACTGTGATCTGAGAAGGTACATGGTATGATTTCTATTTTTTAAAAAATTTCTTGAGGTTTTCTTTGTGTCCTAGGATATGGTCAATCTTAGAGAATGTCTCGTGAGCTGATGAGAAGAACGTATATTCAGTGGATTTTGGGTAGAATGTTCTGTAGATGTCTGTCAGACCCAATTGTTCTAGAGTTTTGTTTAAGTCCATTATTTCTTTATTAATTTTCTGTTTGGAGGATCTGTCTCGTGCCGTCAGTGGAGTGTTGAAATCTCCGGCGATTATGGAGTTGCTATTAATCCATTTGCTTAGCTCCAGTAAGGTTTGCTTTATGAATCTGGGTGCACCTAAGTTGGGTGCATATATATTTACAATTGTTATCTCTTCTAGTTGAACTGTGCCCTTCACCATTATATAATGACCATATTTATCTTTCACTACTTTTGTTGGTTTAAAAACTAAATCGTCTGAAATTAGAACTGCCACACCAGCCTTCTTTTGGCTTCTGTTTTCTTGGAATACTGATCTCCACTCTTTTATTTTTAGTCTATGTGCATCCTTGCAGGTTAAATGTGTTTCCTGCAGACAGCATATACTTGGCCTGTATTTTCTTATCCATTCAGCCAGCCTATGTCTCTTGGGTGGAGAGTTTAACCATTCACATTTATTGAGCGAACTGATAGGTAAGGTAGATTACTGATCATTCTGTTGGGTTGGATGTTGTTCCTATGATTTCTGTCTTGAGCCATTGTAATATCTGGCCTTTAATATATTTGGGTTTTGGTTGTTTTTATATTCGTGGGTTATTATTATAATGTTCCATGCGTAACACTGTTTAAGTATTTCTTGTAGGGCTGGTCTTGTCTTGGTGAATTCTCTGAGCCTTTGCTTCTCTGAGAATGTTTTTATTTCTCCTTCATATATGAAGCTTAGTTTTGCAGGGAACAATATTTTAGGCTGGGCATTGTTTTGTTTCAAAAGAGTGAGAATGGGGCCCCAGTCTCTCCTTGCTTGTAAAGTCTCATTTGAGAAGTCTGATGTTATTCGAATTGGCTTTCCCTTGTATGTTACTTGCTTCTGTTGTCTTACAGCTCTTAGAAGGGCGTCTTTAGTTGATAATTTGGTCAGTCTGATGACTGCATGTCGTGACGTCTTCCTGTTTGCATTGAATCTCCCAGGGGTCCTCTGAGCTTCTTGAACTTGTATATCGAGATTTTGAGCAAGGCCTGGGAAATCTTCCTCTATTATATCTTCAAACAGCTTGTCCAACCCTTGAGTGTTTTCTTCTTCCCTTTCTGGAAAGCCTATGACCCTCACATTAGCTTTCTTCACATAATCTCACAGCTCTTGTATGCTTTGCTCTTTTCTCTTGTTTCTCTGCTCTATTTCTGTGACTGATTTATTTAATTGGAGGGTGTTATCTTCAAGCTCTGAGATTCTTTCTTCTGTTTGATCTACCCTGTTCTTGAAACTTTCCACTGTATTTTGTAGTTCCTTGAATTGATTCTTCATTTCAAGGAGTTCGGTTACACTTTTCTTCACTGTGTCTATTTCTTTCCCTATATTCTGGAGGCTTTTTGTGGTTTGTTTGTGTTGGTTATTGAGTTGTTGTTGCAGCTGGGTGAGTGTTCTTATGATCCACATACGAAATTCCTCTTCTGTCATATTGGTTGCCTGATTTTGGTTGGTGTCCATTTCTAGGGGGCTGGTGCTCCTCTTTCGGGGTGTGTTTTCCGTTTGGTTCTTCATATTTCCTGAGTTCTTTCGCTGATTTCTTCCCATTTTGATCAGTTGTTGTTTCTTTCCTTAAGTTATTGTTTGGGTATTCACACACCTTATTTAGTTTCTGAGGCGTTAGGTGGTGTCTGTGGGTGAAATTGGACCACTCCCTGTATATTGAATCAGTGGGTCCCATGGAAAGGCTGTGCAAGATGGCGTCCCTGTTAGTAGGTGGTATTTGCTTGGAGGAACAGACTATGCTGTTGATTTTGTCTCCTGTTTTCAGCTCTTGTTCTGGGTGGAGCTGGGTTGGGTAAGCCTGCCCTCAGGCCGTTAGCAGGGGTCAAAGTTCTGTGCTCTGCTTCCAGGGAAAGCTGTCAGGGTGGGGCTGAAATGGTCCCGCTCAGCCAGAAAGTCTGGGTGTGGGGGTGGGGCTGTCTGAGATCCGCAGTCTGGAGCGGGCCTCGCTTCTTTCCACCCTCCCCAACTCCGCAGCTACTCCTGGGCCTCTGCCAGCAGGCCAGACCACAAGCCACCAGGCCTCCCCGGACTGTGATGCTGGCGGGGAGTTTCCCTGCACAGGAATGCCACCTGGGTTGGGCACACGGCCTCCTCCTGGGAGGAGGGTTGCCCTCTAGGACACCAATCCACTCCTGGAGTCACACACACCTGGGTAGGCTGTTCATGTATAGCCCTTCTGTGCCCCGGGCAATGCTAGCCCTGGGTGCAGGGGATCTGGTCTGCAGGTCCGTCCTTTGGGTCCCAGAGTTCAAACTGTATCCCTGCCAGGGAGAGGATTTCCGTTCCCAATTCACCCACAGGGAGCCCAAGCTGGGTCTATGTCTCTCAGCCTCTGAGTCGGCACAGTTCTCCTGGGAACACCATGCCAGCAGCACCTGGGGGGGGGTGGGTAGGGAGCTCACAGTCTGAGTTCCCCTGAGTCAGCTGTAGGGTCCCAAAAGTGAAGGTCCTGTTCCCTGGAGGTGCCTCTGGCTGGTGGCTGTATTGTCTCTCTGGGCAGCCGCGGGTAGGGTCGGCGGAGCGCAGGAGGAGGCAATATGGCTCCTGCCTCGCGGCTTGGGTCTGTGCACACGGAGGTGCCCGGAGTAAGTTGGGGACCTGGTGCCACGTCTGCTACAGGCTCACCACTGGCTGGCGGCGGCGGTCTCTAGGCTGGTGTCTGCAGGTCTCTCCACCCGCTGGGGAGCCCACCAGCAGTCCCAAATGCAGGGGAGGGGAAACAGCAAATCCACCTACCCTTGCCGCTGGTCTCCGGGCTGCTCCAGTGGTCTCAGCCTCCAGTTCTCCTCCTCAGCCTTCTCCCGTGGGGTCTCAGGTACCCCTCCTTCCAGCCCTCGTCCGCTGTATGCTCGTCTTCTTGCTCGTTTCCTCTAATTTCTGCTAGAATCTGTCTTTTCTGCAGAGACACTCTGTCTGGCGGTGTTATTTGTCCGCCATCTTACTCCACCCCCCGAGATCTACCTCCCTCTTATCTGTTAGGTTTTACATTCTTCTTTCTCTAGGCAACTATAATCCTGTTTTTTTCCTGGAACAATTTACAAGTTAAGCCTATTGTCTTTTTAATCGTATTAATAGAAATATAAATTTTCTCTGATAAAAATATCTTTTTGGATGAGAAATGGTCACCCTAGAAATCTAACTCATACCCTGCCTGTCTCTACCTACCTGAATACCAGTTTTTTATGTTTTCTTCTTAGACTAAGTATAAGGTGGTGAATTTCACCTAACCTATTCGCAGTCCCTTCTCTTCTCTTAAAGGAATATTGATGACTGAACAATATGGTGGCCAAGCTAAAATATTTGGTCCTTATGGTAAAAGGCAGAAGATATTTTCCACTGTTAAGAACTGCTTCTTTAATAGGGAAATTGATGGTGGCAAAAATATGTGCACTTTGCCCACTCACATATTCTGAAATTTCTCAGGCAAAGACACTCTTTGCTTAACCAAGAGCTGTTCCTAGGCTGTTCTCTCTCTCTTGTGTATAGTTGAAAGAATTGCTTTATTCCTAATTATTTTTTCTTGATTTTGATGACTATGAAAACAATGGATACTACTGACTAATTTTATTTATTCAGTATTTATACTTTTTATAGTATACCCATGAATAAAGTAAAAATCACTACATTTAAAAAAGTATGTTTTCCACCTCTGAGTTCTATCTTGTTAGAAACTATTTGTACTCTGGTGCCTGTAACTAAGATAGTAAGCGTTCAGTTTGCCCTGGAGTACTCAAGCTGTATCAGCAAAAGGATTAGTTATTTATTTAATTAATTCAGATAACAGTAATAACGGTATATATTAGTAAATAGAAAACCTGAAGCCCCAAAAGACAACATCTAGACTACTGAAGAACCATCTACAACTTTAACTAAAGTGAGATAAAATTTCATAATCTATTTTAAAGCAAATGAAAATGTACAAATGGAATGAGAAAATGAGAAACAATTCGCCAACATATATGACTCAAGTAGAAAGTAGACAGCTTTCATGGCTTCCATTAAGAGTTTAAGGCTAAGTAAAATTCGAAAACCTCACTGTATGTATTTCTACATAGAGAAATCATCAGTAGTTAAAATGTAAAACATGCATTAGTTGTCCATCTATTTGAGGTGTCCTCAAACTATGGCCCGTGGGCCACATACAGCCTGCTGAGGACATTTATCCGGCCCACCGGGTGTTTTTGCCGCCACTGCCTGTCTTGCTTAGCAGCCAACTCATCCAGAGCCCACAGTGTTCATGTGTGGAACGTGCGCCGCACTCTCCAATAGCCCTCCCATGGTCTGAGGGATAGTGAACTGGCCCCTGTTTAAAAATTTTGAGGACCCCTGATCTATTCTGTAATTGAAACACATCCTTTTCTCACATGAATGTTTGACTCTCAAAGCATTCATATTTGGTTCTTACAATATTTGCTAAACTAACCTTACCCAAAGACTTAGACATAATCCAGACTTGACAACAAAGATCATTTGTACATCTGACAAACTTGAGAGAAGCAATAGAAAGAACAAGAATGCTGTGAAGCTTTCTGAAAATGGAACTCTTTGGTGAGATAAGCACAATTATGAGCAGCAGGAGAAAAATTAGTAATTACGACTACAGTATGTCTTTACATCATGGCTGACAGAGTAAAGCTACAAGTTAGCTGTAGGCAAGAAATCACTGAATTTAGCATTTTAATGTTGCTACTGAAAGCTAAATGAGATGGGCAAAGGGACAATTTTATTAAAAATAAGGAAATCAATTGATTTGAGGTGCTAGTCATCCCCAGTCATGTAAACATGAAAGGAAAAAATCAATAATACTGAAAGTAAGCATTTGGGAGCTAAATGAAATAGGAGTAGTGTCTTTTGAAGAAAAAAGAGGCGAGGATCATGGGAGCGAGGAAAGTGAGGTAGGAGATAAAGAGAAATATTCTAAATTATTTATTGAAGAGGTTTAAAGTTGCATAGTGAAGTAAAACACAGAACATTTTTAACAAAGAATGGTGGATAAGAAGAATAAGGAGAACCCTGATAAATTCTCTTAGGAGTTAATGTTTTTTCTAGGTATGCTGACATTTTTTCTGATATATCCCTCTTTAATTATGCATAATAAACCATTCTCCAGATGAATTTCAAGTGCCCATAAAAACATTCTGAAAGAAATGTATGAGAAATGAAAAAAAAAATACTTATCTAGAATGGTAATCTGGTCATTTTTGATATTTTAATGCTCTAAAGTAGGAGTCAGTAGTAATTTAGAAGTGAGATGCCTAATTGCTGACCTCTTGTTCTCATATGCATTGCAGTAACACGTAGGCAAATAACTCTGGGAATATACTTTCATTTATATAGCTCCATTATGTCTTCCAAACAATTATATAGTAATTTGGGAAAACAAGATTAAAACATCTTTAAAATGAAAACCCAAATTCCTTACCATAGCAGATATTGTGTCTTAGCAATCAAGTATTCATTCATTTATTCATAATTTAGTTGAGTGCCTATTATGAGATAGGCACTGTACTGAGTAATCTTGATATGAACAAAGGCAAAACAAACATATCCTCTGCCTTCATGGAGCACAAGTGTATGGTATGGTGAGAACTGCTCCTATCAGCAGTAATAAGGAGTCCATAGTTTAGATTTGGGATGAAATTTGAAAGGATAGTATTTGAAGGCCATAGGGCAAGACGTGAGAAGAGTGTTATTAAAACAATCTACTTCCCCAGGTTTGGCAATCACAGTCATTGAAAAACACCAAATGCAGTAAATTGGGAAAATGTAACAAAGAAAAACTGCCCCCTAATTGACCTATATATACTTCCCACGGTTGATTGTGGTTGATTACTATTATGAGAATTCTAAAGAGTTATTGAATAATCCTAAGAAACAACAGTGAGCTAGTACCATTTATGCTATCCTGAATTAAGCCTAAGCCCGTAATACAAAGCGAGATGACACAAGATCTGGAAAGGGGCTACACATCTACTCGCCATCAAATTGGTACTGATTGACTAAAACTACGGTGCCCCCAAAATGGTAGTGTTCAACAGGGATTTAGAGGGGGAGACCCACATCTTAAGAAAGTGGCGAGCATTGTGTGGAGGAAGGGATTACCTCTATCTCTTTAAAGGGAGAGATAAAGATATGCATTGTAACCAAAATATCTGAAAAAAAAATCTGTAATCAGGAAGTGGGCAGGTGGAAGGGGGGAGGAGGGGAAGGGTATGTACTTACACAGTGGGTGCGGTGCACACCACCTGGAAGCTGGACACATTAGAAGCTCTGGCATAGCGGGGTGGGGGAGAGGGGCAGGGGCAAGATATGTAACCCTAACAATATTTGTACTCCCACAATATGAAGTAATTAAAAAAATAATTTAAAAAAGAGTTATTGAATAAAAAAGAGATTAAATATGTGGTAACTACTTGTTCCCTAAATTGTCTCCATTCCTATCATAAATCTATGAGCTTCCTGAGGGAAGGAGCCATTTCCTACTCATATTTGTTTCCCCCATACATAGAAAAGTGCCTGACAATTGTGTGCTCCATGATTATTGAATTATTGAGAGAATATTGATTTCCTCATAATACAATATAGATATAGTTTATAGTACATCTGATCACAGTCAAGAGCTGAAAGCATAATTGTATAAAAAGGACATGTCATGAGGGTTCAACTGCATTAATTAATACAAGAATTACATGCTTGAAAAATCAACAGTGTCACGGGTAAATTTCATTTTGATTCTTAATTCTCAGTTGCTCATCTTTTCTACTACTTTGTGTTGACACCAACTGCTAGAACATCACTTTATTAACAAAAAAAAACCTTGCACCTTTTGACAGATAGGATTGCTGGGATATTTTTCATAAATGAAATAAATATTACACTCTAACTTTCAAACACATTTATCAACCTTTTGTAAAGAGAAAATAAATGGACAACTTTGAAATATTTGGGAAGTTTCTGTTTTGGAAAGCATTTCAAAGAAGTAGATTTAGTCATGGAATTTTTACACATCTAGACTCTCCAGCTTTGGTTACCAACTTCCCTTTGTTTTATTCCTAGGAAGCTCAACAAATAGGACTTTTAGTAATGCTGTCACATTCTTATCTCTTCAAATAATGACATCAAATAAAATGTATTGAATCCAACTGAATTTGCTTAATGTCTACTATTTTTAAAATAATGATAAGTTGGTAAGATAAAGGATACATTAAGCCGTTTGACTAAATCTTTCTCTAATGTATACATAAATCAAAATATCACATTATATCCCATAAATATATCTAATTGTTTGTCCACTAAAATAAATAAAAATAAATTTTAAAATCAATACAATATTTAGTAAAGATAGCCTTGAAACATAGTTTCATCAAGTGATTGAAAAGAATTTTCATATTTGAAATGCACTTAACATATATTACATAATTATTTCTCATAATATATTTAGAATAACACTTTTTATAGACATAAATGTCAAGCTGTTTTGTACGATTTGTTAGGGATGAAAAAATGAACTGAACTTTTAATAAATAGAGCTTTCTCACTATCATAAATACATCATATAATCTTTCTTTATATATTTTTTTATTTCAGAATATTATGAGGGTACAAATGTTTAGGTTACATATATTGCCTTTGCCCCACTTGAGTTAGAGCTACAAGCATGTGCATCCCCCAGACGGTACACACCACACCCATTAGGTGTGAATATACCCCCTTCTCCTGCCTACCACCTGCTGAATACCTTATTAATGTTACTACCATATGTGCACATAAGTGTTAATCAATTAATACCAATTTGATGCTAAGTACATGTGGTGCTTCTTTTTCCATTCTTATAATACTTCACTTCAAAGAATGGGCTCCAGCTCCATCCAGGACAACACAAGAAGCGCTAGATCACTATCATTTTTGTGGCTGAGTAGTACTAAGTGATATATATATATATATATATATATATATATATATATATATATATCACATTTCACATTTTATTAATCCACTCATGTATTGATGGACACTTGGGTTGTTTCCACATCTTTGCAATTGTGACTTGTGCTGCTATAAACATTTCAGCGTAAATGTCTTTTTTTTTTTTTTCCTTTGGGTAGATGCCCAGTAAAGGGATTGCTGTATCAAATGGTAGTTCTACTTGTAGCTCTTTAAGGTATCTCCATACTACTTTACATAGAAGTTACACTAGTTTGCAGTCCCACCAGCAGTTTATGAGTATTGCTATCTCTCTGCATCTGTTCCAATATTTGTTGTTATGTGACGTTTTGATAAAAACCATTCTCACTGAACTTAAATAATGTTGTTTTGATTTATATTTCCTGATGATTAGAGATGTTGAGCATTTTTTCATGTTTGTTAGCCATTAGTCTATCTTCTGTAGAAAAATTTGTGTTCATGTCCTTTGCTCACTTTTTAATGGGGTTGTTTGATTTTTCTTGTTGATTTTCCTGAGTTCTGTATATATTCTATTTATCAGCCCTTTACTAGATGTGTAGCATGCAAATAATTTCTCCCATTCTGTAGGTTGTCTGTTTGCTCTCATGATAGTTTTCTTGGTTATTCATAAGCTTTTTAATTTGATCAGGTCCCATTTATTTATTTTTATTGTTGTTGTGATTGCCTTTGGCGTCTTCTTAATAAATTGTTTGCCTAAGCCAATGTCTATAAGACTTTTTCCAACATTTTCTTCTAGAATTCTTATAGTTGTATGCCTTATGTTTCATTCTACTATCCACTGTGAGTTGATTTTTGTGAGCAGTGAGAGTTCTGGATCTTCTTTCAGTCTTCTACATGTGGCTATCCAATTTCCCTAGCATCATTCATTGAATAAGGATTCTTTTTCCCAGTGTATTTTTTTTTCTGCTTCATCAAAGATCAGATGGCTATATGAGGATGGTTTTATATCTAAGTTCTCAATTCTGTTCCATTGGTCTATGTCTCTGTTATTGTGTCAGTACCATACTATTTTAGTTACTATAGCTTTGTAGTATAGCTTGAGGTCTGGTAAATTGATCCCTCCCAATTTGTTCTTTTTGCTTATTGTTGCTTTTGCTATATGGGGTCTTCTCTGGTTCTATATCAAGTGTAGAGTTATTTTTTCTAATTCTGCAAAAAATGATGCTGGTATTTTTGGTTTCACATCTACATTTTTCCAGACTTACAAAGAAGAAATGATGCATATGCTGCAAAAATTATTCCACAATACTGAGAAAGAAGGAATCCTCCCTAACTCGTTTATGAAGCCAACATCATCCTGATACCAAAACCAGGAAATGAAACAACAAAAAAGAAAACTACAGACCAATAGTCCTTATGAATATAGATGCGAAAATTCTCCATAAAATCATAGCAAACTGAATTCAGGCATTTATCAAAAAATAATCATCACAACCAAGTGGCCTTCATCCCAGAGATGCAGAGATGGTTCAACATATGCAAATCTACAAATGTAATTCACCACATAAATATAAGTAAAAACAAAGACCATATGATCCTCTCAAAAAATGCAGAAAAAGCATTCAACAAAATCCACCACCCTTTTATGATAAGGACACTTAATGAAATAGGAATAGACATGACTTACCTAAAAATGATAAAAGCCATATTCAAGAAACCTACAGCCAACATCATACTGAATGGGAAAAATTGAAAGCATCCCCGCTTAATACTGGAACCAGACAAGGTCGCCTTCTATCACCACTTCTATTCAACGTAGTGCTGGAAGTTCTAGCTAGAGCAATCACATAAGAGAAGGAAATCAAGGGCATCCAAATGGGGGCAGAAGAGGTCAAACCATTGCTCTTTTCTGATGATATGATCTTATATGTAGAAAACGCCAAAGATTTTTTCATGAGACTACTGGGATTGATAATCAAATCAGCAAAGTCTCAGGTTGTAAAATCAATGAACGCAAATCAGTAGCATTCATATACGCCAACAACAGTCAAACTGAGAGCCAAATCAAAGACTGAATACCTTTCACAAGAGCAACAAAGAAAATAAAATACCTAGTAATATACTTAACAAGGGAAGTAAAAGACCACTACAGGGAGGTGACTTTATGAAACATTGAGGAAGGAATCTAGCAGAGTATGTAACCAGATGGAAAACCATACTATGCTCATGCAAGGGCAGAATCAACACTGTTAAGATGTTTATACTACCCAAAATGATCTATAGATTCACTGCAATCCCTATTAAAATATCATAATATAATCTTAGATTCTAAATTATATGCATTATTATTAAGAAAGAGAAGTTTTACTAAAATGATAGGTAGCCTTATTTATTTATACTTAAGACTTAAGTGTCAGAGGCAGTAAAACTTCTGCATTTGTTTTTTTTTTAACCAAATACCTACAGGTAAAATGGTACATACATTTAACATCTTTTAAAAACCTCTTGTTTAATGTTAAAACCAACCATTTAATTTTTGTCCAGTTATGAAATTGTCAACTATTTTTACATGCAGATCATGGATAGGGCTTTCATCTGGGAAATTGTTATAATCTTATCAGCATCAAAGTGCATTCAGCATGGTACACTGCCAAACAAGAACATAAGAGTTTAAGTAGAATTAACACTTGTAAAGTTCTGATATTGCAAATAACAATTCTCAAAATGCCTTTTTAAAATGCATTTAATCATTTGCTTACTAGCAACATTGACCCATTTTCTAATGCAATCTTCTAATTGAGTAATAATTTAAAACAATGGAGATATTAAGATAGAAAAATACTTCACAGTAAATGTGCAATAAAAGTTTATTCAATAAATAGAAAATTAATTCCCCCAAAAAATACTTCATGGAGAGATTAAGAGAGAAATAATAGGATAACAAGAACACAGAATAAAACAAACAATAGCAAAATTTTAAAGCAGGATGTTTGACTTAAATATCCCCTGTATCCTTCATTTCTCTTTGCAATGTCTTCTGCCCCTTCCAGAGGTATAGGACTTTTATGTTCAATAGGCCTAGAGTTAAGGCCTAGGAAAAACAATCTGATAAATTAATTCACAGCAAGCTATTAACAATTGTAAGGAAAATTGTACCCTTTTCCTTTCACTAATTAATACATCTTAATCATAGACATTCAAAATAGGGAATCATTTTTAGGGTCAACTAGTCTAGTGTTTTAAAATGTTTGGATTCCACAGACCACTAAATTACTTTTTAATTTGTAAATGTTTATAAGGGAACGAACATTAAGTTGTCAACTTGTTCGTTTAAGAAAAACACTTTAATTTTTTTCATCTAAAGCTGTCATTTCCGAAAAAAAAAAAGACATTTTTAAAACCAAAAAAGTGAATAAATTTAGGTCAATGAAAATTCACTACAGTTTACATGTTTCTTAAATTATGCCAATGTTTGATTCTTCTCTTCAACACCCATACATGCACTTATCCAGATGTTTGAACATCTCGAGAGACAGAGAATCTGCCATCTCCTGGACAGTCATTCTATTTTTGGTCATCTGTGACTGTTAGAAAGTTCCTGTTTGAATTTAGACAAGGTTTGACTTCCTTTAACTTCCATTTACTGATTTAATTTCGCCCCTTGGAGTCATAAAGATCAAGTTGAAGCTGTCTTCTACATGATAGTGCTCTGAATGTTTGAAGATTTCTATTCTGCTTCAACCCCTAATCTCCAGCCTTCCTTACAAAAATAGTGTTATCTTTTTCCAAGCCAAATCTCCTTTATTTTTTCCTCATGTTATGTGGGCTTGCTTCATCTTCTTCATCTTAGTCACTCTCCTACCACTTCAGGTATTTTTTATAACGGCTGACTTAACTGATTAAATGAATATAGTTACACACCGCTGAAAACACTTCAGTTTGTCAACAACCCTCTTCAAGTGTTGCGCTAATATCTGGATTGAGATTTTAGAGACCATACTTTTAAAAAAGATTATGGTGCCCTTTCTTTTCACTTCCAAATGTAATATAAAATAAAACAGAACTAAAGATCAGATAAACATATGACTAATCACATAATGGAGGCACCCAGAACTGAGCTTAGTACTGAAGATGTAGTCTGATGTGCATGGAGCAAAACAATACTCTTATCACCTCCCTTAGACATGATTCCTTGACTGCAGAATACAGCCACAAAATGTTGCCTTAATTAGCCAATCCAACCAACAAAATAGTCAACTCTGTCAAATAACTTAATTGAATATTTTCTTACTGACTAGGACAGTTTTCAACTGAATTCTTAGACTCTGCCAGTTGTAATATATTGAATACAGTGTTGTATTCTCCAAGGTTTCATTCCTTGCACATGCCAAATAATGCATCTTCAATCACTTTATAAAGTTAGCTGTAAAAAAAGTAACATTTTCTTTTTGACTTTAGCTTTTATTCAATGTAGTATTCATTTATCTTACCTCTGGGCCTTCTGCTGATTTTTCATCACTATGAACATTTTGCTGTGGGAGTAACTATTGTTTCATTGAATAGATTTCTTTTTTTTTTTTTTGACTATTCAACAGTTTGCAGTGAATAAGAAAAAAAGAAAATGTCTTTCCACTTTTTCTCATCCCACCTTCTGTCTTCTATCACTCAACGCTCTGAGAAAAAATTTCCCACATATTTTGGTGTGTTTATTTTCCTGTTTGTTTTGTTTTCTTTCTCTTTTTGAAAAGATAAAAATCATATTTTTTGTTTTGTTTCATTGCACATACTACTTTTTAGAAAGTATGTATGGAGAGTATATATACATTACAGTTAAAGAAAGAGGATAGGAAGAAAATGTTTTACTCCATTTATTCAAATATTTTAAGTATTTTCTGATTATAAATTTAATTTCTCACTTAAAATCTGATACACACATTTAAAGTTTGAAAGTTCATTCAATTATTCAATATTATTTATTGTTAATAATTTAATAACATAAAAGAAGATAGCATATTTATAACAAGATTTTAAGGTGAAGAGATGATTTAGAGAAGGTCAAACAACCAACCAACCGAAAAAAAAAAAAAAACACAAACACAGCTTCTGGCTGTGTACAAATCTATCAGAAGCAATTTTAGAAGAAATTGGTCACATTATTTAATAGCCAATTTCTTTCTGTCAGAAAGGGAGTATAGCATAGGGAAATTCTGAAAGACCGAGGTTGGAATATCAGTATTGCCACTTTCTTGGTCTTCACTTACTATATGTTCAAAATAGGAAATAGTACTTATTCACAGAGGGTTTGGGGTGTCTAATGAGATAGGAATGCCCTTCTTGACTACTCTCTAAGCAACATTAGGTTTCCTAATTATTAATACACAATCTTGTGAGAAGCACCTCCTATTTCTCTTTTGTGGTATGATATTTATTACCATTTAAATTAATAATTTATGTTATTGTTTTTAATGTATTTCATTCTTCTGCAAGTTCCTCAAGGGCAGGACTGCTCCTGTCATGTATACTACTATATCTCAGACCAATGAGCACAGCAAGTGATATAAAGTAGCCAATCTATGAATATTTCATGAATGAATGAAAACACTTTGCAGACTTTACAGAACTTTACTGATTTTACTCTTGTCATGGTCTGTTACAAGATATGACAAAAACATAATCATACTCAAAATCAGAGTTAGCAATCTAAATGAAATTTATTGTTATTATTCTAATCTCAAAAATATCAAAACAACTAGTAAATTCAAATAGAGTGAATTAATAAACATTATTTTAAATACCACTGTTTTTCTCCACCATTGTTTTGTATTTTCCTCTCCTGATAATATAAAGTCCTAGTTCTTAAATACTGTGCTGCAATTTGTTTGGATTTTAAGTGACTTCAAAAAGTGGTACCATTCTAAGCACTTAATCACTTAAATATGGCAGGGATTTGTTTTCTCTCCCTACGTTCTCACTTTCTTCCCTATTTATGGCCACAAATAATGTAACTTCTTTATGGCAGCATTCTAAAGGGCCAAGTGACCAAACATGAAAGATGACTTCTTCCTATTTCTGAGACATGTTTTATAGAAGCAATTGACTATCAGCCACCAGCCTCCAAGCATACATACACAGATACATCTGTACCCTTCTCCCATAAGGACCAGAAGGGGCTCAACAACCAAAAACGTTTTAAAAACCTCTGTTTACCTAGTTATTTGTTAAGTATAACTATTGTAGTTATAACTTCATAATGTGCACTATACCATTGTGTAATAATGTAAAACATGTCTTATCTTTTTCAGGGAGTTACTATCTCTGAAAGCTATTAGAAGATCATTATTAGTTGTTTTAATTTTTATAGACTAAAAGGGCTTCTAAATTTTAATCCACATAGAGGGTCATGATGACCTATCATAACTAGTTTGGTGGCTTAAAGAAAAGTGTTTTCTAATTTTTATATTTTATAGGCAAATGCATATAGTCATAAACCATATTCAACTAGGGAATGTGTGAGAAGTTTCTATATGATATAAGGAGAAGAAATGTAACTTCCTGATTTAAAATTAAATCTGATGAAATTAGTAGCAAAGTTATTAGAGACAGGATAAATGTCAAGAATTCATTATTTTGTTTCAAACTTAGTTTATCATAAATCTGCCCTATGACACATAATAACATGTACTGTTTTGCAGGTTATTTGATAACAAGTTCAACAATGTAGGTAAGTGACAATGTAAGCGGCATAATAATGACTCCCCTGGAAAATCAGCCTTTGGGACACAGGATTAGGAATACATGGACCTTTATTCAAATGAAAAAATACGTATATGTTCAAAAGTTTATTATTGTTTTCATGAGAACATCAGCTAATATACAGAAAGTCCATTCAAACAGATAAGTAGGCTTAGAAAAATAACATAACTGAAAAAAATCTATTGACTTTTCTAGTCTAAAATAAAAATATTTAACATCTTGTGTGCTGAAAGATACAAATTGATTATATATAATAGAATATAGGTTATTAGTTTTTTGTATGTTACATGACTATGTGTTAAATAGAATGGCAATCCAATTTGATTTGGTATAAAGAAATAGAAGAATTAGACACTCTACAAAAAAGAAACCTGCACTCGAATGTTTACAGCAGCACAATTCACAATTGCAAAGTTGTGGAAACAACCAAAGTGCCCATCAATACATGAGTGGATTAATAAAATGTGGTATATGTATACCATGGAGTACTATTCAGCTTTAAGAAACAATGGTGATATAGCATGTTTTGTATTTTTATGGATAGAGCTGGAACCCATTCTATTAAGTGAAGTATCCCAAGAATGGAAAAATAAGCACCACATGTACTCACCAGCAAATTGGTATTAACTGATCAACACCTAAGTGGACATATAGGAATAACATTTATCGGGCGTTAGGCAGGTGGGAGGGGGGAGGAGGGGATGGGTATATACAAACATGAGTGAGATGTGCATCGTCTGGGGGATGGTCACTCTTGAAGCTCTGGCTTGAGGGGGGAGGGGGCATGGGAAATATACATAACCTTAACATTTGTACCCCTATAATATGCTGAAAGAAAGAAAGAAAGAAAGAAAGAAAGAAAGAAAGAAAGAAAGAAAGAAATAGAAGAATTAATTAGAAACCACAAAAACTATTTTTTTGTTAATTGTCCCCCTATACAAAAAACATATCAAAGTATGAATATGAACAGCACTAATTCAAAGGTTTACTTAAGGTAAATAAATTGAGATATATTAACTTTTCCACATGATTTATTGATGGACATTAATATACAGTATGGGTTTTCTCCAAAAAGATACCTTAAGCTTGAAATTTGATGGATATGTGATTATTTTACAATATATAGAAAAATGTTTATGTTGGAATGGTATAAACAGAAATATTTATTTAAACATAAGTATCAGTATCGTGCTTCTCAAATGTGAGAGACAGCCCTTTCAAACCCCAACTATGAAATGCTGGCAAATTGCCATCTCCCCTTGCATAGTAATATAATAACTCCAACAATATGACCCTTCCTCTTGAGTTGCTTCTATGCATTGGAACATTAAGGAAGTTAATTTAGTCTCTCTTTTCCCCAGGATCTGCAGATTTACAACTTTAATATTTCTGCTTATTATAAGCATGTGCACGTTTTATTTGTGTGAGGAAGGACAATGCATTTTTGAAGGATTTGAAATGATTGTGTTAAAGAAGAGAGCCAAAATGTATTATAAATTAAAACCTGAGATGGTAGAGATAATCATATATGACTCGTGTAATAAGGTAAGTCGCTATGCTTGTCAAAGACTCTACTTTGCTTCTAATAATACTTTCACATATCCCTTTGTGTGTACTGAAAGGCTGACTCAGAACACATCCTTGGTCACCTAAATAAAATTAAGCTTTACTTTAATATTGTCTCTTTGTGTTTTAAGTGAAATCATTCTCAAATTTCATTACTTACTCTATTATATATCTTCCAGAAATTTTGGTAGATTTTATCATACATATGAAGAGAATCATAGGAATGAAAGGGAACTTATAGGTCACTAGTAAACAAAGAATAGTTACACATATCCAACATTTCCAAATACCAATTTGGCTATGGTTTTTTCTTTTCCTTCACAGGGAGAGTTAGCCATTAAAAGAGGAGAAACAAAAATTAGTGCAAGCACCATGATTTAATACATGTAGTATAAATACAGCAGGAACATCAACCATAGGAAAAACAATACTCATTTAACAGCTTAACATAGGACAAACGGTGTAAGAATAAAATTACAATAATGCTACCACTTAAGATGTTTTTATTCTTACAATATTCAATAAATTGAATTATTTATTGACTATTGTATTCAATAAATTATTTTAAAGGATTATTTAAAGAAAGTTTAAAATTTGAATTGAAAAATGTGTAACGAACAGATCAAATACCTCCTTTACTACCCTAATACTAAACTTCTACTAAGTGATTTTGTGAATGATTATTTAGATGCATTAAATTTTATATCAAAACTTTGTAGCAAGAATAAGCAGATTGTTAAGAATTTTGAATCTCAATGAAATATTGAAAAGTTATTCTCAAAAATTCAAATATTAAAAATCAAATAATAACTATAATCTAATAGCCATAATGGTCTCTCATTATTATTAACTAAGGTTATTATTTATGCTTAAATGATTTCCTTCAAATATGAATTTGTAGTGTCTACTGAATTATGTAATATGAAAACATCTATAAATTAATATGTACAAATCTTAGTAAGCACAAAATATCTGAAAGCTAGTTTAACAAAAATATTCTCAGATATACATACAGTATATCTTGGATCTTTTTCTGTGTGGTCTTTTAGAACTGTCTTACCAGTTTTTTGTTTATTATTGTGCTTGAGTGAAAGGGAATTTGCCAAATGATGCCTGGACTCCAATCTTTAGGCCTGTTGTCGGGACAGATTAACTGCTATGGAAATCCACTATGCCTCAAATACAATCTAGGAAATGCATGATTAATAAAGTCTGTATACAAGTATCTTTGTGTAGCTTCTTGAGAGTGGAGGAACAGGGAGGAGTACTTGGAAGAAGTAGAACAGTCACAATAAAAGAAAGCAAACATATTTTAGATTTCATGTATTATACTCAAAATAGTAAAATATCATATATAGTAAATTAATATGCAGCAGTATATGTCAATATTTTTATTTACTTAGTTACATTGCTCTGCACACAAATATATTTGTTTAATTATCCACTGATCCCATTTCTTCAGGATAATTAAATATATATTATTTTAAAAATAATTGAATTGTTTACCTCGTTATGAAAACTTCATTTAATTAATTGATTTTAACTAAAATTAAAACAACATTTGCCATGATTTGGGTTGTTTATTGTTGGCAATTGGGCATATTTTGGAATTAGAAATTTTAGGTGTTAAAAGATCTTCGTATAGATTAAAACTTATGTAAGCAGAGAGTGGGCGTATGCAACATTATCCAAACACTTCCAGATTTACTCTCTAATTTTTCTAATGTTTTCGTGAATTTTGTGGAATGGTGGTGAGGGGTATTTGGGAGTCTGAAATATCCAGATAGATGATATGAGTAGTATGAATTTCTCAGATAATTACAGATCCCCATCTCTCCTCACTGACCTTGATGGGAAAATAAACTGATCTAGAAAGCTCACCTGAACATTCTGTCACTAACACATTGTTTAAACTTGGTTAAATCAGTAATCAGTTATCTGTGCCTTTATTAACTCCACATTAATAAAAGCATAAAAGCTCTCATGTTGTTGCATCAGGAAAAATTTGTGGGGATAAAATCAGGTAACATTGTTAAAGGGGAAAAATATATTGGAATAAAAAAGGGCTTTTTTTCCTCTTGTTTTTTGGTTCTGAGAAACTAGAATATGGTCCTCATTTCTCATATTTTGAAATATGGAAGCATAGCATATCAGGACACAGTATGCAAAAACACTCCTGTCAAAACTTCTTGGTCTAGCTTAACGTGTAAATAAATCACCTGGGAATTTTTTTAACATACAGTTTTTGAGCAGTAGGCCTGGAATGCACTTGAAATACTGCATTTCTTACAAGGCCAAAAGTAATGAAAGCCTGCTCACCCAAGAAATACACTTCAAGTAGCTAGGGCATATACAGTTATCCCTCTGTATATGCAGGGGATTGGTTCCAGGACCCCAGTGTACACCCAAGTCCATGCATACCCAAGTCCTGCAGTTAGTTGTGCCAGATAGACCCTCTGTATGTATGGGTTTCCACATCCTATGGAATATTGCATTTTCCATCCTTGTTCAGTTGGAAAAAATACACATATAAGCAGACCCACGTAGTTCAAACCCATGATGTTCAAAGATCAACTGAACATACATATAATCATATATATATATGTATATATATGCACATATATGTGTGTGTATATATTTAACCTTTATGAGTCTGTTTCCTTTTTGGTTTAAATGCCTGATATCCTTAAAATTTTATTGGAAAGATCAAAATAGATATTTGGGAATTGATTTTATATCAATATAAGGTATTAATAAAAAGATTCCTTTCAGGTAAAAATTATTATTTATAATTCACAGATATTAGCTGGTGGCTACTACATGTTCAACACTGTGCTAGATGCTTTAAGATGAAAGAAATAAAAGATCCCTGTTCTCAGAGTTTATAATCCACCTATATTTGCAATTGCCCAAAATAAATTAAATATTAATTTATATTTATTTATATTTTTTCTCAATACATCCAGTATATATTGAATGTTTTATGCTATGTCATGCTGGTAAATGTTTATCAACCGGTTCTCTGAAAAAATGTCTATATGTACTTATTTTACATATATGTTAATTATAAATGTTACTGATATAAATGATGTGTAGTAAAGAGTTTTCAAATAATAATAAAATACACAATATACTTTATGTAAGTTCTACATAGCTGGTTGCTTCTCAGAGAGCAATTTGTTGATTTTTGACAAAATGTTTTTATCTAAAGCCAAACTATGATTGCAACTGGCAAACAAGTGTGGTTCAAGGATGAATGTTGAATGATTTTTTATGTTAATGAGAAAGATGAAAGTGGAACAACAAATTCATATGTCAGAACTTTATTCAATTATCAATTACATGAGGGACATCTTTACTGAGTTAGATAATAGTTTTCAAATACTAAAAGAGTAGGTTTTCAGTTTTCTGTGATACAGTATCATAGCTAGGGACACACTACATTTGTAAGTTTAATCTACATCATTAATATTTTTTCCAACATTTTCTTAAATTTATACCAGGAGTTGGCAAACTTTCTATTTAGAGGGACAGATAGTAAATATTTTGAACTTTGCAAGCCATACAGTCTCTGTTTCAACTATTCAACTCCACTGTTGCAGCAGTGGCACTGGAACTGGATATGTTCCAGTAAAATTTTATTTACAAAACAGATGGCAGGCTAGATTTGGCCCATGGACTGTATTTTGCTGACCCCTATGTTAAATAATCAACAAAACAATAAATCAAACCCTAATTTGTTTCTTTTGCCTAATTCCTTAGTGCAAATATTCCCACCATAGCCAGTTTCAATCTAGCAGCATGATATCACTGAAGACAGACTTAGAAAAAGATGTACAGTGGCATACCACTACATAGCATTCCCACTATGTAACTATAGTAGATATAAATAACCTCAAGGTCATACATAATAGTAAAATGTAGTAATATAATTAAGAAGTTATACATTCTTTTTACATTTGTTTTTATTATAATCTATTTAGGTGTAAGTTTATATAATTTAACTATAAAAGTGGTTGTATTTGACATCTGGCTCAAAAAATTTCTGAAAATTTACACTTAGCTCTTGTCCTGGAGCTTAGCTTTATCCTGGAGTTGGCTATTAGTGAATAGCCAACTCCAGGATACCACTAATTGACCGAAATAGATGTAATTGAATATCTTCACATCTCAGCCACTCATATTAATACCACATAGATGAAACTTTGAACTGAAGAAAAGAGACTGAATGGGTCTGCTTCCACACCACTCTCATCATTTAATCACTAATTTCCTGATTCATTGGACCAGAGAAAGAAAAGAAATATTGAAGAAGAGGAAAATGGAGAAAAAGAAAGGAGCACAGATGAGGGGGAAAGAAGTGAAAGATAGTAGAAGATGGAAGACCTACATTTGAGATTTTCTATCCTGTTGCTAACATAAAGATAACATAATGAACTGATGGAATGAGTATTCATAACCATATAAATGAATCATGCAAAAATCTATACCCTTCCCAAAGAAATGACCCTCAAAATTGAGGCATTTTGTGTTAAATGATAAAATGATGGAAAAAATAAGAGATGACAACTAAATAGTGCCAGTCCAAACTGAAGTAGATCATAATGAGATAGAGTGGTGGGGAGGGAAGAAATAGCACTATTATCTCAAGGTCAAAGGCTATAGAGAGTCAAACCTTGTACCTCAAAAGGTGAAAAGCACAGTTTTAAACTATTAAAAGACACCCGCACTCAAATGTTTATAAGAGTGTTTATATTATGTTTATATTTTCTATAAACTCCTTTTATTTCCATATGTGGCACTGCCATATGTTTCAGTCATATATAAGACTGACTTGGACAGATGAACTTATAAATGGAATAATTCTCACCAAATCAGCTCTATTGCCAAATATTTAAATTCTTTTTTTTTTTTTTTTACAACTCAACTTGAAGGAAAAGAACAATCCATGACTTTGTGTCTGGTACAAACATCTCTGTGGCTAACTATGCTTTAAACCACATTCATTAGCAAAGCAAGGAAACTGTCATACATGATATCTTCTATCTGCATCAAGCCTATTTGACACAAATAAAAACCTCTAAGCTCCAAAAATAATTATAAACATATAGTTTAACCAAGTATAGAATTCTGACAATACAGGATATGCAATAGACTAAAATAACAGTAGTTAAAATACATTTAAGAGAAAATAGTATGCAGAATACATAACATATATAATACATAAAATACATCTGATATTACTCAAAAGGCTGAGAAGTGATATGTAATACATACATTAAATTATTTTACTTATGTAAAATATAAATTAGATAATATATTTAAATTGATTTTCTCACTGTCGTTCAGATATATCACTTGCTTTAATGGGAAACAAACAAGTCCAAAGAATGCTTTGGCATACAAGAAACTCGTGTATTGTGTCTAGTCATGCCATGGAACACTCCCAAACAATACAAAAAAGGCTCATAGACACCTGCATTATTTTGCCAAATTCTTATTTCTAAGAATCTCATTCCAAAGCAAAGGAAAAGATTACAAGCAACTGGGAGCCTTTTAAGGTTTATGAATAATACTTGCAAAGGCAACTACCGTGTTTCTCTGAAAAGAAGACAGTGTCTTATATTTAGTTTTCCTCAAGAAGACAGCCTAGGGCTTATTTTCAGGGGATGTGTTATTTTTTTTAAGTATGGTACAACAGTCTACATTTATTCAAATATAGTTAAGTCATCTTCTTCTGGAACATCATCATAGTAAAATGGCAGCCACAGCTTTCCTTCTTCCCCCTGGGGACACACAATACCTAAAGTGGAGTGTCCAGCTCCTCACTTCACTGAGGAGACTTTCCCCTCAAAGCCTCAGCTTGCAGCACGCACAAGATGGTCCGGACCTGACAGGAGGAGCTGACATTGATTGTGGGTCTGCTGCACCTTTCCGGTCACCCCTGGGATAGTAGCTATCATGATGGGGTAGATGAGAAATGCATGGGTTGTACAGATATGCTGCGTAGCCATGCCTATCACTAGGTCTTATTTTTGGGTAGGACTTATATTGTGCAAATGCTTAGAAATCCTGCTAGGGCTTATTTTATGGGCAGGTCTTATTTTCGGGGAAACACAGTAGGAATAGACTGCCAAGTTATCAGACAAAATGGCAAATCAAGGTTAAATTCTCCCATGTGAGAAACTCCATCAGCTTATATATTTTGCTGAGAATTAAAATATCCATATCTGAATACTGAATAATCAGATAACAATGAATCACTTCCATTATCTCCCCCTAATTCAGAGGTGAGAGCCATCTTGTCATAAGGGGTTCATCTCTTGCTGGGAAAACTACCTCCTAATGACTTAGCATCTTCTGGCCTTTATGATCCTTCATTTCATTCTACACACTGCTGTCAGAAGTATCTTTCTAAAAGGCAAATTTTCTTGTAGCACTCTCCTGCTGAAAATTTTTCAACAGCTCCCTATTTTTTATAGGTTAATGCTCAAGTTCCTTATCAAAGAGCAGGCCAAAACTACTCTTCTAGAATCATCATTCTCTTCCCCCATCCTTTCTGCAGTCTCATCCCTATGTTGTCTGATGAATATCTGATTCTCTTTCATCCAAGGCCCAACTCAAATGTTATCTCCCTACTGTATTTTTTTTCTGACTTCTACCAAATGAATTAGTCACTCTCTCTTCTAGGTTTCCATAAAATTTTACCCATGCAATGCGTTGGGTGGGGAGAGAGAGGAAGAGAGTAAACGTGTAGGTAGAGCAAAACATTCACTAAATAAATACCTAAGAGGCTGCCAACCACAGCCCCTATTTCAACCAAAGCACATCAAATCTTATAATTTATATACATTATGCATAAGATTTAATTTCAAAAAGTATTCCACCTCAACAAAAAGAGGCATAATTAAATGTAAATGTGTGAGAAAATAGCAAGATCTTCAGACTCAGACAGAGATAGGTTTTAAATAATCACTCTTTTACTCATTAGATGTGTGACTTTGGGAAAATCAATTCTCCTACCTGCTTCTCCAATACCATTATCTTTTACTTACCTCCTTTCTACCACCACCTCATTTCGCAAAGCAATTAGAGTGTACTCTTACTCCACTGCCTTCATATCTAGTTCATTCATAAGATCCAGTTGAAGTGTTACTTCCAATGTACAATCTTACCCCAGTTAGACCTCAATACTTTTATATGTTTGACATCACTTTATGTTATACAAACCTCTATTATATTTTGTCATTCTTTTCATGTCATGAACACAGGACTGAGTAAGTCCCGATATGACCCTGCTAGTTGTTATAATATTAAAATTCTTCTGTACAGGTTGGTAAATATCCAGTATCCCAGGTCTCACCTCATGTACCCTCAAGCTTTTTTCTTTGGACAACTCCTCAAAAACCTCTACTGACCAAGCAACTAAAGATTAATACCTTGAACAGCAGAAGGCCTCCAGAACTCTGCTCTAGGTAAGGACTGTGTTCATTTTGATGCATCAGCGCCTATGATATCCTGATTGTTTATATTTGAGTATAGTTTCTGTTCATCACTCTATTAGAAGGTAAACTACCTGAGAGCAGAGATTGAATTGTTATTTATCTTTGTATTTTTGAAACTATGCCCTCTGCTGTTCAAGGTGTTAATTTTTTAGTTAATCCTTTTCAATACTCCTCTCCTCTCTGGTATCAATTACTCCATGCCTTCAACAGGTCCTTAATGGCCTCATATTGTCCATTTTAGTTGTCATGCCTTACCTGGGCCTACCTGACTTGGACCCCTGATTAAATCTTACTTTTCCTTTATCGCTACATGCCAAAACTAATTTGTTTTCTTAGAGGCACACAATGACAAGCATAAAAGTCATGTTATTTTGAGAAAAAAATTATGCAATTGAACATATATTGCTACCTATAAACTAGAATAAAGGTTAACATAGTTTATAAATACATATCACATAACACAGATGTTTAATGAATAGATCATCTTCAATTATTGATCAGTAGATACTGTTTTATTTTTCTGCCTTTTTGAATTACTCATTTCAGAAATGTTACAACACTAACTAAATATACTTAGACAATTTAAGGGTCCCTCCAACCCTCACCCTAACCCCTAATATATTGTCCAAGGCATTAGCACTAACTGCTCTATATAGCACCCACTGTACTTTCTGAAAAGATCACTCCATTTCATATATGAAACATAGTTGGACACAATTCCTAGAATACTGTAACTACCAAATTTATCCTTTGAAAAATAGCTGCCATGAATGAGAAAACAGTAATTTCTTTCATTTAAATTAATGCCAAATATATGAAATAGGATGAAAAAAGTGGTTTTCTATGCAAAAATTTTATTATAAATCTAGAAACTTGAAGTAGGATTTTATTCATGTCCAAAAATATAATTAAAGTCTTGAGAATATTCTGGCAGATGTTAGTCTCCACTACAGAATCACTCTAATATCTTCTACATCATATTTTAGTAACAGCCATCTAGAGTTATATTAGACCAACTACAAAATAAAATATGATTGCAGTAAGAGTAGTAAGGTGTTCATAATTTTGAAGTTGCATGCTATAATGTTTTTATTTATTAAATGATTCATTCATTAAACAGACATACATCTAATGTCTAAGTATATGAAGATAAAACATAGTACCTAATATTAAAGTGCTTACATTACCAAGCCAAAATGTTTGCTCTTGAAAACATATTTATGTGAAAGTCAGTTAACTACTAAGACCCATCATTCTAGAGCACACTAAAGAAACAGGGAAAAAGTAAAAATAAAAAGATCCTCTGAAGACTTGTTTTTCTTATAATGACAGAAAATTTAATCTAATTTTCCTCTAGCTCCTAATGATCATAACATAAAAAGCTAGAAAATATTTTCTAATGTTCTTAAAGTAAAATATAGGAAGATAATGAGGAATTTCTGGGTTGAGACATAGTAAAGAATAATAAACAAAGCCACTTTTTACTCTGGTAGTATTTTCAGTACTAGAATAAGCAGCTGAGAGACTGAGCTGACTGCTCAACTGCCTCCTAAAATTAGGGAGAAAATATTCAAAGCACAGAGTCTAAAAAAGTTGGGAGCTTGACATTTTCCCCTTATTTGGACTGAGAAAACAAGGGGTTTAACCTTGGGTGTCAGTGCAAGCCAGGAGGAAACTGACCCTCACAAAAATTGCAGTCTGAATTTGAGGCCCAGAAAATAGCAAGCCTTGAACTTGCTGATTTGCTAGTATCCCCAAGAACCTGACAAAAGTAAACTAAAACCATCTTTGGAGAAAGTCATTCCTAGATTTCAAATTATTTCTACAAAAGGTATTCAATGTCCAGAACACATTTCCTGCTAATGAGACACATAAGAAAACAAGAACCCATAAGCTAGATACAGAAGAAACAGCAAACAACAAAATCAGACACATAGGACTTCAGATATTGATATTATGAAACACAACTGTAAAACAACTATGCTTATTTTGTTCAAGGAGATATTTGCCAAGCTTGAAGTTTTTAGAAGAAAAATTAAACAACAGAATAGATATATTAAAAAATCAAGATCCTAGACTTGGAAAATACTATGACAAATGAAAATCTCTTGGAGAACCCAAAAATCATGATATTGAACACATTTATGAGGCATTCTGAGCATCAAACCAAGTGCTATGGCAATACCTGTATAGATTTCTTGAGATGTCTCAGGCCGATTTCAAGAAGAAAAACTGTAAATGCTAGTTCTACATGCTCTGAAAGTATGCTCACTGGCAGGGGTGTTTGGTGCCTCAATAATAACCGGCATCATGGCATACCTGTAGTGCACCTTATAATATTAAAACAAGGTTTTTATTCTAAAACAGAATAAAACTGTACAATAATAATAATAATAAAGAACTGATTGAATTGGCTTCAAAATAAATTACACACAGCTGAATATAGGCTTAGTCAACTGGAGAACAAATCAGAAAAAAATATTCAAAATGAATTCCTAAGAGACATTGCGATAGAAAATATGAAAGAGAAGATGGTACATAAAAGATGCAATGTGGGCCAGGCATGGTGGCTCATGCCTGTAATCCCAGTACTCTGGGAAGCCAAGGCAGGAAAATCACTTGAGGTCAGGAGTTAGAGACCAGCCTGAGCAAGAGTGAGACTCCGTCTCTACTAAAAATAGAAAGAAATTAGCGAGGCAACTAAAAATAGAAAAAAATTAGCCAGTTGTGGTGGTGCAGGCCTGAAGTCCCAGCTACTCAGTAGGCTGAGGCAGGAGGATTGCTTGAACCCAGGAGTTTAAAATTGCTGGGACCTAGGCCCCACACCACATCACTGTAGCCCAGGCAACAAAGTGTGATTTTGTCTCTAAAACAAAAGATGGAATGTAATACATTTAATTCTGGTCCCAGAAGGAGGGAAGAGAGAAGGATGAAACATAATCAATGCTAGAAAAACTATGGCTGAGAATTTTCTGTGAAAAATACCAAATCATAAATTCAAGTAGTCTAGCATATTTTGGATGCCTGCTGAGTGATAAAAACAAAAGAGAGTGGTATTTAATGCTGCTGTAGGACCAGAAAATTGAAGTGCCACAAACAGACACCAGAGGTAGTAAGGAATTGCCAGATCCAGAGCTCAACTAATTTAGAAATTGCATGCACATGTGCAGAGAAGTTACATCCTCAAAAGAATGGTTTTAGAGGCTCCCAGTATCTCTATCCAGGCTAAGTGATGAGGATATCTTCTGATATGAAGCCAGTTTATAAATATTGGGAAAGATGGCATTTTTCCCCAAATGTGCAAATCTCAACACAAAGTTATGGGACACACAAAGAAACAGGGAAACATAGGTTAAAAATGAAACAAAATATCTCTAGGAACTGATATTAGAAAAATGGAGATATTTGACATACCTGACAAAGAATTCAAAATAACCATCATAAATATGTTCTATGAATTCAAGAAAACTATGCATGAGAAAACTGAGAATATCAACAAAAAGCTAGAATACATAAAAAAAACAAAAATTTTTAAGTTAAAGTAGATGTATCTGAACTGAGCAAGTCACAAGAATAGTCTAATAGCAGATGTGATCAAACAAAAGAAAAACAGAAAAATCAAAAAGAGGTTATTTGAAATTATGTAGTCATAGGAACAAAAAGTAAATAGAATGATATATAGGAGAAAGAAAGCCTAAAGGACTTATAGGATACAACCAGGCAGACCTAACTAAGTATTATGAGAGTTACAGAAGGAGAAAAGAGATAAAAGGGTGGATAGTTACAGAAGAAAAGAAAGAGAAAAGCATCAGATATAATGCTCCCAAACTTCCCAAGTATGGGAAAGGAAATAGTCATTCAAGTTCAAGAAGGCCAATTAACTACAACAAGGGTAAATTCAAAAAAATCCCAGCTACTCAGGAGGCTGAGGCAGGAAGATAGCTTGAGCCCAGGAGTTTGAAGTAGCAGTTAGCTATGATGAAGACACTGCACACTACACAGGGTGACAGAGCAAGACTCTGTCTTTACAAACAAACAGGCAAAAAAATAAAATAAAATAATTGCAAGCCAGAAGGAAGAAGGACATATTCAAAGTGAATGCTAAATGAAAAAATATGGCCTACCAAATATACTATACTCAGAAAATTATCCTTCAAATTTAAAAAAAGGAGAGAAATAAAAACTTCCCAAGATAAACAAAAAAGGAAGGAGTTCATCAACACTAGACCTGCAATACAAGAAATGTCAAAGGTAGTCACTAAAGTTGAAACAAAAAGACTTTAAACAGCAACATGAATATATATGAAAGTATAAAACCCATTGGTAAATATACAATATGTTAATATTGTAATGGTGGCACATCATTCACTTTTAATTCTGCTATAGAAGAAAAAAGATAAAAGTATAAAAATAACTATTACTTAAAATATGTTAATAGAAACTCAATATAAAAATACAGTTTTTGAAATCAATAGCATAAAGTATAAGGGTACAAAAGTAAAAGTGTAGAATATTTGCATGCAATTTAAGTTAAGTTTTTATAACTTAAAATAGATTGTTATAACTATAATATCTTTTATGCACAGTCCATAGTAACCACTAAGAAAATATCTATAGAACATACACAAAAGAAAATAAAAAAGCAATCAAAGAAAATCACAGCAATAAATCAACAAAACACAAAGGAGGACAGCAAAAGAGAAAAAAATGGATAAAAGTGCTAAAACAGAGACAGAAAATAGTAAAAAGGCAATAACAAGTCATTCCCTGTGAATGATTATTTTAACATATATGAATTAAAATCCCCAATCAAAAGACATAGAGTGGCTGAATGGATATAGTTGTTTTCTTTTTTAATTTCCAACTACAGGCTCAATATCACTAATCTAAAAATTTGATGCTAAAAAAGCTCCAGAAATGCAAAACTTTGAGTGTGAATATTAAGCTCAAAGGTCATGCTCAGTTCGGTTCCATTGGTCTATATCTCTGTTCTTTTGCAAATGACATTTTGTTTTAGTTACTATAGCCTTGTAGGATAGCTTGAAGTCTGGTAAATTGATGCCTCTGAATTTGTTCTTTTTGTGTAAGATTGCATTTGCTATAGGGGGTCTTCTCTGGTTCCATACAAAGTGTAGAATTATTTTTCTAGATCTGTGAAAAATGATATTGGTATTTTAATAGGGATTGCATTGAATCTGTAGATAACCTTGGGTAATATAGGCATTTAACAATGTTGATTCTGCTGACCCATGACCATGGTATGGTTTGGGATCTATTTATATCCTCTGCTATTACCTTCTTCAACATTTCATAGTTCTCCCTGTAGAGGTCTTAGTTAAATATATTCCTAAGTATTTACTTTCTTTGTTGCTATCGTGAAGGGTATTCAGTCTTTGATTTGGACCTCAGTTTGAGTGCTGTTGGCATAGAGAAATGCTACTGATTTCTGTACATTGATTTGGTAACCAGAGACTTTGCTGAATTTGTTTATCAATTCTGGCAGTCTCATGGCAGAATCTTTGGGGTTTTTTAGATATGAGATTATGTAACTACTTCTTCTGCCCCCATTTGGATACCCTTGATTTCCTTCTCTTGTCTGATTGCTCTAGCTAGGACTTCTAGCACTGTGTTGAATAGAACTGCTGATGAAGGGCAACCTTGTCTTATTCCAGTTCTAACTGGGAATGCTTTCAATTTTTCCCCATTCAGTATGATGATGGCTGTGGGTTTCTTGTATATGAGTTTTATCATTTTAGCTAAGTCCCTTCTTACCCTATTTTGTTAAGCATTCACTGAGAACCCAGATAGAAAACCATCCTCATATAGCCATCTAATCTTTGGCAAAGCAGACAAAAACATACATTGGGCAAAAGAATCCTTATTCAAGAAATGGTGCTGGGAAAACTAGAAAGCCACATGTAGAAGACTAAAAGAGGATCTACAACTCTCACCAAAATCAACTTATGGTGGATAACAGATTTACATCTAATGTACGAAACTATAAGAAGTCTAGAACTCTTACAGGCATTGGCCTAGGCAAAGAATTTATGAAGAAGACTCAAAAGACAATCTCAGCAACAACAAAAATAAGTAAATGGGACCTGATCAAATTAAAAAGCTTCTGCACAGCCAAAGAAACTATTGTGAGAGCAAACAAACAACCTACAGAATGGGAGAAAATATTTGCATGCTACACATCCGATAAAGGGCTTACAAATAGAATCTATAAACAATTCAGGAAAATCAGCAAGAAAAAAATCAAACAACCCCATTAAAAAGAGGACACTACAAGATAATAAAACATGTTAATATCCCCGATGAATATAGATACAAAAATCCTCAACACAATACTAGCAAACCAAATTGAATAGCACCTTAAAAAGATCATTCACTGTGATCAAGTGGGATTTATCCCTGCTGAACCATGAAAGGTTGGTTCAACTTAGAAAAAAATCAGTTAATATGATATATCACATTAACAGAATGAAGTCTAAAACAATCACATGATCATCCCAGTAGGTGAAGAAAAATCTTCTAACAAAATTTAACAGCTTTTATGATAAAAAACACTCAACAATTCAGAAGAAAATAACCTCTACATAATAAAGGTCATATATGAAATGCCAATAGCTAACATACTCAAAGGTGAGAAGCTAAAATACTTTTCCTGTAATATCAAGAACAAAAACAAGAATGCCCACTCTTGCCACTTTTATTCAATAAATTACTCAGAGTCCTAGTCAGAGCAATTAGGCAGAAAAAAGAAAAGCCATTCACATCAGAAAGGATGAAGTAAAATTATCTCTGTTTGCTGAAGACATGATTTTATATGGAGAAAACTTCAAAGATACAGCCTAAAAGTGGTCAGAACTGATAAACAGGATACAAAATCAACATACAAAAATCAGCTGCATTTCTATACAATAATACAACAAACAATCCATAAAGGAAACTAAGAGAATAATACCATTTGCAATAGATTCAAAAAGAATATAATACATAGGAATAAATTTAACTCAAGAGCCAAAACACGTGTACATTGAAAACTACAAACCATTGCTGAAAAAAAAATTAGAGAAAGCATTTAAATAGAGAGACACCTTGTGTTCATGGACTGGAAGACTTAATACTGTTAAAACATTTATGCTATCCAAAGAAATATATAGATTCAATGTAATCTCTATCAAAATTCCAATAGTATTTTTTACAGACATAGAAAAAATCCTAAAATTTATATGAAATATAGAATAGCCAACACAATCTTGAGGAAAAAGAACAAAGCTGGAGGCCTCACATTTTCTAATTTTAAAAGATATTGCAAAGGTAAAGTAAACAAAACTGAATGGTACTGGCACAAAGAATGACATGTAGACCTATAAAACAGAATAGAGAACCCAGAAATATACTTACCCATATATAAGCAAATCATCTTCAACAAGCATGTCAAGACTACATAATCTCTGTAGAGACTCTTTGAATAGTCTCTTCAAAAAATGGTATTGGGAAAATTGGATATCCAAATGTAGAAGAATGAAATTGGATGCTTACATTACACCATACCCTAAGATCAACTCAAAATGAATTAATGACTTAAAATCTGAAACTATAGAACTCCTAAAATAAAACATAGGGAAAAACTTCTTGACATTGATCTTAGCAATAATTTATTGGATATGACACAAAATCGCAGGCAACTAAAGCAAAATTAGGCAAGTGAGACTACATCAACCTAAAAGGCTTACATACAGTGACTGAAGCAATCAATCAGAGTGAAAAGCAGCCCGTAAAATGGAAAAAAAATATTTGCAAACCATATACCTGATGAGTTAATTTTCAAAATATAAGAGGAACTCCTATAACTAATTATTAAAACAAATAATTATCCTAAAATTAAAAAATGAGCAGAATAATTTTTCCCAAAAGTGTGCAAAATAATTTTAATAGATGTTTCTTCAAAAACAGCATACAAATGGCCAACAGGTATATGAAAAGATGCTCAAAATTACTAACCATTAGGGCAATGAAAATCAAAACCACAGTGAGATGTCATTTCATACCTGTTAGTGTTATTAAAAACAAATAAACAAATAAAAACACAGAAAAAATAAGTATTGTTGAGGATGTCAAGAAATCGTACCTTTTTGCACCATTAGTGGGCATGTAAAGTAGTGAGACCACTATGGAAGACAGTACAGAGTTTACTCAAAAAATAAAAACAATACAACTACCACATGATGCAGCCATCTTATTTCTGGGTATTTATCCAAAAGAATTGAAATCACCACTGAAGACATATTTGCATTCCTATGTTCATTGCAACAGTATTCACAATAGCCAAGAGGTAGAAAAAGACTAAATGTCCATCAACGTATGAAAGAATAAAAAAAAATTTGGTATATACGTACAAAGAAATATGATTCAAACTTAAAAAGAAGGAATTGCTGTCATGTGTGACAACATGCATGAACCTTGTACATTATACAAAATGAAATGTCATTCACAGAAGGGTAAATACTGCATGGTTCTACTAATATGAAGTATCTAAAGGAGCCAAACTTACTAATGTAGAAAATAGAATGGTGGTTTCCAGGAACTGGAGAGAGGAAGAAATGGGAAGTTGCTGTTCAGTGGATATGAAGTTTAAGTTTCAGTCATGGAAGACATTAAAGTTCTAGAGATCTGATGTACAACGTTGTGTTTATAGTTAATACTGTGCTGCACATTTCAAAATTTGTTAAGAGTAGATCTTACATTATGTGTTCTTTTGTGACAAGAAAAAAAAACACACAAAGACAGAAAAATCATCAGCCAATCTTAGCTACAAAAGCATATGCAAATATCTTAAACAAATTATTTATAAACTAATTTCTACAATATATGAAAAAATAACATACCACGGGCAAGTTGGTTTTATCCAAGGGATATAATGTTGGTCTAAAACAAATCCACTCAAGATGGATAAAAGATTTAAACCTAAGGCATGAAACCTTAAGAATCCTAATAGAAGATGTTGGGAAAACCCTATCAGACATTGGCCTAGGCAAAGAATTCTTGAGGAAGACCCCCAAGGCAATCACTGCAGCATCAAAAATAAACAAATGGGATCTGATCAAATTAAAAAGCTTCTGCACAGCCAAGGAAACTACCATTAGAGCAAATAGACAATCCATAGAATGGGAGAAAATATTTGCTTTCTACACTTCTGATAAAGGTCTAATAACAAGAATCTATCTAGGACTCAAAAGAATTAACAAGAAAAAATCAAACAATCCCATCAAGAAATATGCAATGGAAATGAACAGAAACTTTTTCAAAGAATACAGAATAATGGCCTGCAAACATAAAAAAATGCTCAACGTCTCTAATTATTAGAGAAATGAAAATCAAAACCACAATGAGATACCACCTAACCCCAATGAGAATGACCTGTATCAAGAAATTCCAAAACAACAAATGCTGGCGAGGATGTGGAGAGACAGGAACACTCTTACACTGCTGGTGGGACTGCAAATTAGTGCAACCTTTGTGGAAAAGAATTTGGAGATATCTCAAAGAGCTAAAAACAGAAATACCATTCGACCCAGCAATAATATTGTTAAGCATCTACCCAAAAGAGCATAAGACATTCTATTATAAGGACATTTGCACCCAAATGTTTATGGCAGCACAATTCACTATTGCAAGGACATGGAAACAACCCAAGTGACCGTCAATTCATGAGTGGATAATTAAAATTTGGTATATGTTCACAATGGAATATTACTCAGTTCTAAGAAACGACAGCAAGCTAGCACCATTTATACTATCCTGGATTAAGCTTAAGCCCATTATCCAAAGTGAGGCGAAACAAGATGAGGAAAATGGGGTCCATATCTATTCGTCATCAAATTGATACTGACTGATTAAAACTATGGTTCTCAAATGGTAGTAGTGCTCACCAGGGATTGGGGGAGGGGATAGACTCACATCTGAGGGATGTGGTGAGCATTGTGGAGGGCAAGGGCATACCTCTAACCCTTGCTAGGTAGAGGCGAATATATAAAATGTAACCAAAATGTCAAGAAAAAAAAAACTTTTATCAGGTGTTGGGCATGTGGGGGGATGAGGGGATGAGTGTATACTTACATAATGAGTGTGATGTGCACCACCTGGGGGATTGACACACTTGCAGCTCTGACTTGAGGGAGGAGGGGAGGCAAGGGCAATATATGTAACCTTGACAATATTTGTACCCCCATAATATGATGAAATAAAAATAGACACTTGGAAACCCACAATATTAAACTAAAGGAAAAAAAAGTATGATTGTTTTTAATATAGAGAGAAATATTTTGGTAAAAGTCAACTTTTCTTCATAATAATGCTTCTTAGCAAACATGGAATAAAAAGAAACCCCCTTGATATTTTTTGAATAGAAGGTACCAAAACCTTCAAAATTATACTTAATGATGACATGTTGAGTACTTTCAGTTTGAGATAGGGAACAAGACAAAAACATTGTACTAGAGGTCCTAGTCAGAACAATAAGTCAAGGAAATTGTTAAGTTAGCAAAGTTAATTTAATAATGTGAATTGGATAAACAGACATTAGAAGACTGAAAAGACAAACTGCAAATAGAGACATAGTAAGAGAGGAACTGCAGAAATAGATATTACCCTTAGAGCTAAGAAGACAAAGTGAAAAGTTTGAAGTTATCAGAACCTAGAAGCCTGGAAGAAAAAACCTTGAGAAGCTAAGACCCAATGCCCTATGAGGGGATGTTACCTGGATAGTGATTGTACTCAGGAGCTTGGAGAGGGACTCATGGATCTGGACTCATACTTGTGAAAATGGGCTATTGCTAATACATCCAGCTTGTGTTTATGCCTCAAAGTAAGCACAATGAGGCTGGTTCTGGCATGTAGAGAAATGCTGGACACTAAAATCAGCTGCTACTGAAACCAAATATTACTGCTGGGGTGAAGACCGACTGCTGGAATGCTGCTGAGAGGGTCAGGAAGCAATATAAAAAAAGTAAGTGCCTTTTCTCCTTCTCCAACCTTAAAATCTCCTTCTAGGACTATTGAAGAAATCTAATGCAGAACCAGCTTTCAAGGAGAAGTGTACTATGCAGAGCTTCAGCCCTAGCAACACAGAGCAAAGTATAGAAGGGTAAATTTGGAGCAGAGAGACATTAGCTTAATAATTGGCACAAAAATAAAAGGTAAAAATATTGTATTTTATTTTAGTTTTTATTATGATAACAACTCTAATATTTTAGTGACATTTATTTTTTGCTCACATTACGGGTGTTGTGGGTTGGTTGCAGTTCTGCTTAGCTCTGCTTGGCTTCACATGTCTTCTTATTCTTAGCTCCAGGTTAAGCATTAGCCCATCTCAGTTATACTCTAGCTCAGACAGAGGATACACAGGTACGAGAAAGGCTAAGTCAATCTTCAAGAAAGCAAGTAAAACTTATGTTCAAACACAACAAACATCACATTCATTCACATACCATTTGCCAAACCATGTCACTTTTCTAATTCCCAAGTCATTCATATAGGAAGTATAGCCCTCCTACAGGTATTAGTGGAGGAAAGGCACATGACAGTAGTCTGGGTTGTATAATTCTATTGCACAGAACTGGTGAATAGTTGGAAAAAGCAATCCAATACTTTATAGATTTGAAGGGAATAAATAAGACTGTTATTAATTATATGTTTGTGTTCCTAGAAAATCCAATAAAATCTATATATAAAATGTTAAAACTAATTAAAAAATTCAGCAAGGTTGATGGAAACAAAATAAATATCAAAACTTAATTGTAGTTTTATAAGACAGCAACAAATGCTTATAGTGTGCTCTGGGGGATCTATACAAAAAGTTAACAAATAATGAACAAGATTTTTACGGAAAATATAAATATTCATTAGCAGAAATGTTTAAAAAACTTAATATATATAGAGATGCCAAGTTTATGGATTGGAAGAATCCATATGGTCACAATGCAATGAAATCCCAATCAATATCCCAATGGGCATTTTTTGAAAATTGACAATTTTATTCTAAAATGTATACAGAAACACAAAAACCCAACAGTAGATAAGATATCCTTGGTGAAAAAGAACAAATTGGGGCAAGTTTGTTTATGAGATGTATAAAATTATAGTAATAAAAATAATACGATATTTGTACAAATATATAAACAGACCAATGAGACAAATCTGAAAACCTCAAAACAGACAAACACTTATAGGATCTTTTGATTTATAAATGTTAGCAATGCAAATCAGTCTTTTCAGTAAATAATAGTGAAACAACCAGGTATCCATATAGGAAAAATAAAAGTAGAGCCCTACCTCATATGGTCACAAAAATTAATTACACTACCAGGTAGGTAGTATACTTGTCTGTGAAACACAGAACAATCAAGGTTTCAGATGATAGAATACATTTATGCTCTCCGCACAAAATAATATTTTGTAATACATAAGAAGAACTAACCATAAGGAGAAAGATAAATAAATTTGGCTTTTAAAATTAAGAACTTATATTAACTAAAAGAAATACTGGTAGTAGAAAGGTGAAAATGGGAGAAAATGCTTAAAAAAATAAAACCAACGAAAGGATACGTCTCTGAACACAGAAAAAATTACTAGAAAGACCTAAGAAAAAGTAAGGTAACTCAATAAACATGGGCAAATGACAACAGGAATTTCACAAAAGATAATATGTAACAATGAGAAATCTCATACTCATCTCAATGAGTGTGAAGCAAGGGGTTGTTAATTGATACAAACACTGTTTTGGAAAAGACTTTGGAGTAATCTAGCAAAATTGGAGATATCCTACTATCTAACAATTCCAGTCCTAGATATATATGCTTTATAGAAATATGTATTTAAGTACCCTAAAATTCACATGCAAAAATGCTCATAGCAGCATTTCTTATAGCCAATACTAGAAACAAAACAAATATCCATGAATGATACAAAGTGATAAATAAATTAGAGTAGATTCACACAATGGAATACTATACAGCAATGTTAATGAATATTCTACAACTAATGCAACAACATGGATGATACAAATCCATATTATGTGGATCACAAGCAGCCAGGCACAAAATACCACACTGTACCATTCCATTTATATAGCATTCAAAAACAGGAAACTATTATGTATCCATAAAAATTTTAAATAAAAAAATTAAAAATAACTAAACTATGTTACTTAGGAAGTACACTTGGGTGGTAAAACTTCAAAGCAAACCAAGGAAGTCAAAAGAGTCTTAATGGGGGAGATAGCTAAATTCAAGAAAGGGTACACAGGGAACTTCTGTGGTGTTGACAATACTTTATTTCTTGACTTCAGGAGTTACATAGGGGTTGCTTTACAATCATTTTTAAGGTGTACATTTATATTTATATATGATTTGTGAGTTATAATTCACAATAAAAATGTAAAGATAAGCTCTCTGATTAGTCAAAGTACATTTTGAAAAGACTTTAGGCAAAAGATTAGGCTTAAATCTGGGCTGTGAAACTTTGGGCAATCTTTTAACTTTCCTGAGCCTCCATTTTCCCATATGTAATCTGACGATGGTTATATCTATTCATTCCAAAGTGTCAAATGAGATCTTGAATATGAATGCACACTGTAGACAGTAAAACACAATGCAGACCGGCTGCCATTATTCTGTTTTCTGAGCCTACAGCAGGTTAGAGAAAAAGGGGAAAGAAAATGAGGTCGAGGCTACTACAGGCAAGTATATTTACAGTATCTTTTAACATAAAAGTTAAAAGTTGAAAACATCTAGAAAATTCAGGTAAAGGTCTGAAAATGCACAGCTTAGAACAATTTAGAGAATGAGACAAAAACAGTTCTTAATACATTAGTAGCCCAAGGCTTTGCTACATGAGAGCAGAGTACAGAGGCGAGATTTCCTTGTGATCACCTAGGGCCATTAAGAAACATGTCAATGTTCACTTATAGTTCACTGAAAGAACAATAGAATGTAATATAAATCTCTTAATACATATGGATAATTTTTAAAAGATTTTTGTCCATTTAAAGGTAAAACTTTGATCTGTCAAATACACACTTATACAGAAAAGTTATATTAATAAAAATAGTTACTTTTCTCTGAATGCTGTACTATGTGCCAGGAACATGGAATAAAATAATTCAGATATTATTTTATTTAATTCTTAGACTAATCCTGCAAACTATGTCATTTTGTTATCTTTATTTTTAAAAATAAGTAAATTGAGGTTTAGAGTGTTTCAATGGTTTTCCCATACATCAAGGAAGGAAGTAATATGATATTTGAATCCAAATATGATTCATTCCAAATTCTGGACTCCTTCTACTATCATAAAGTCTCCCTTTCACTACTTAAAGATAGTTGATAACATGGTAGAGCAGATATTTATTTGGCCAGTCACAAAGCCAGGTGCTTTCACATATTGATTCATTTAACAGTATATATCAATGTGATCACACACTCTTTTTGTTAATCATCTTAAAGTATTCACTTTAGATGTGGTATTGACAATGTTTTATTTCTTGACCTAGGGAATTACTTGGGGCTGCTTTGCAGTCATTTTTAAGTTGTACATTTATATTTTATATATGATATGTAAAATGTAACTCGCAATAAAAACAAAAATAAGTTATCTGATTAGTCAAAGTAAATTTTAAAAAGTCTTTTTTGTTACGTATAGACATGTCATTATCATTTTAGGTGAGCTACACAAGTCATTTTTTCTGGGTAATTTAGAATCCCAATTCATCATCTCCCTCTGTATGTCAAATCAGCACTTACATATACTTGTATGTATTTCCAGTTTTTGATAAAACAATTTAAAATTATATTGGGATAAAGTTTTAAATTGCTTTCAAAAATACATTTGAGATCTTTGGATAATATAACTATCTCACAATTTGAATTTTATAACCTAAATGCTGTTGTTTAAAATAGTGAATATGGAAAAATAATTTATTTTTGACCGAACTTGGATTTGTTACTTAAAACATTCCTAGGACGGGCATCGTGGCTCACGCCTGTAATCCTACCACTCTGGGAGGCCAAGGTGGGCGGATTGCTCAAGGTCAGGAGTTCAAAACCAGACTGAGCAAGAGTGAGACCCCGTCTCTACTAAAAATAGAAAGAAATTAATTGGCCAACTAATATATATAGAAAAAATTAGCCGGGCATGGTGGCGCATGACTGTAGTCCCAGCCACTTGGGAGGTTGAGGCAGAAGGATCACTTGAGCCCAGGAGTTTGAGGTTGTTGTGAGCTAGGCTGACGCCATGGTACTCACTCTAGCATGGGCAACAAAGTGAGACTCTGTTTCAAAAAAAAAAAAAAATTCCCAAAGACAAAACCTTAAAATTCATTTCCAACAATCTATAATTGGTTAATTAGCATGTCTTAATCTGAAAATAATTTCAGTAAATGGTTTTTAGAGAATTTGAGCACTGGATATCATAAAAGCCATCTGATATGATGCTGGCTTATTCACTGCTATTTCTGTTCATGCTACATACACCTTCTATTATAGTATCTTGACTGGAAGAAGCAATAATTCTTATAGATTTACTTTTTCTTGCTAGCCTTATAATATTTTTATCCCACAACATTGTTGCTTATTATCAATATAAAATTATAATTCTGTAATTACAGTATATTTTTGCTTTAAATAAGAGCTAGACAATCAGCAGATAACAAATAGCTATATCAACAAGAGAGAAAAGATAGATTCTAGAAACTATACACCAATAAGCTTAACATTAATGCCAAGCAAAATTCTCAAATAGATTATCAAAACCTTTTGTAACAACTCAAAAAGATCTAGGGGTATTCATTAGCAGCCATCATAAATTCACTACAAACAAGTCATGTTTACCCAGCCCAATTTCTTTTTTCTGATGGGATTATTAGATAGGACTGCTTCAGATGTGATAGACTTCTAACAAATCATTAAAAATGTTATGTTAGGGGCCTGGACTGTACGGTCATCTATAGTTCCTTTTGGCTTAAAAATCCCATGGGTTTCACCTGGTGGACACAAAGATAAATTTTTGCTGGATGATAAGGGACTTTGAAATTCAATATACAATTTTTTCTAAAGAGTGCTTACTATGGTTCTTTGTAAACCTAAACAAAAATCTCAAGAGGTAAAACTTTGATTCTGTCTTTTCACTTAAACTTTTCAATATTTTTTTCAATGTGGACAAAGATATAGAATGATCTTTAATTTGCACATGACAAAATCCTTAGAAGGATAGCTAATGTGTAAGATAGTGAAACCAAGATTTGTGTGTGTGTGTGTGTCCATAGGCTAAAACCAAGGGCCAAAAATATCATAAAACATTTTACAAGTGAATTTAGATTCAAATATAAGTTATACTATATTCATAGTATTTGAAAAGTCAACAAAATGAATGTTCATGTAAATTATGATGTACCCTTTAGATGAAATAATGTGCAAACCTTAAAAATATTTAAAGAAGACTTTTTAATGACATAGGGAAACCATATAATATAATGCTAAGTTGAGAAAACAACACATGAAATTGCTCATAAAATATTGCCACAATCATATTTATAGAATTTAACAGCAAAAAAAAAAAAAGGAAAGTCATGAAAATGGTAATGTGAGTGGTGGGATTATTATTTTCTAATTCAGTATTGGGACCAGATTCCCAGTCTTGGCAGTCTTGGCACAGATAACAAGACCTGTACCCCAATCCTGCTGTTGTCACATTTCCTCTGGAACGGGTTTCTGGATGAATTCCAGAGGAAAGAAACAGCTTAAAGGATTGTGGTTCCAAGGAAGACACCACAGGCCAAGGATAAAAGTTGACATGTTTGAAAAAGCCCCATAGGGGCTCTTGTGTTTAGGAGAAATATTTTCAAAAGTGATGACTAGATTCAATAACTGCTAGCATACAAAGCAAGAAAGCAAGATTTTGGGGTGAAGAAGAGGGCAATTATGATGGCAAGTGAAGGATGATAAGGGATAGTCAAAATAACATAGGAGTAGGACAGCAGGGGCCATACTTGTATATGATTGTTCAAAAACCCCATATTGGGAAGGATATGAAATGTGGAAGTGACATTTAAATAAAAATAAATTAAGATAAATTATCGGATATTCACAATGGAACAGATATTTATTATAATAATTAACACTTATTGAGCATTTGTATATGCCAGGTACTATGATGAAGGTTTTTCATTCATTATGTCATTTAATTCTCATAACAATCCCATGAAGTAGGATACAATGCTACCTTCATTTTCCTAAATTGAAGTCAGAGTCACAGAGAAGATATGGGATTTAAGGTCACTTAGTAAATGGCAGGGCTGAGATACAAAGCCAGCTCTGCCTAACTCTCAGCTCGCTCAATTAACCTCTGTGCTATTCTGCAAAGGCTTTCACATTTAGGCCCAAAGGTTTGTCACAAATAGCATAATAGATTAATGCACATTGAAATATTTACTGCTAAGGAAGGAGCTTCTTTGAATTTCCTTTTGAAATAAAAAATGAGAAGATCTATCTTTTTAAAAAATCATTTTGTGTTGATAGTTTTGTTGGACATTCTTGCTTTCAGCTGCATCTACAACAAGTTTTATTGATCATGCATATGTATTATCTAAGGATGAAATCTAGTTCACTTTACAAGCTCTGCAGTTGCTCTCACTGAGAACTAAAGAATATTTGGCTTTGCCCCATGATTGTATCTCCCAATTTGAGGAAACTATAGTTAATCAATTTGTTGAATATTTTTAAAGTACCTGTCTATAAATCATTTTACTCCTTCTATCCCTTTCAATTTTTGCCAAAGCATTTTACTGTAAACAAATTTGAGGGACACTCAGTGATTATTCCCACTTGGAAAACATACTGCTTCCTCTCAATGAAACTACAACAGAAGGTCTAAGAGAAAGGAAATTATTAAGCATTCTACTGAGTTTTCCCCCCCAACAAAAACTAAGATAGAGGTCAATGAATAAGTATGTGCAGACTGGAACTTGAATCCTCTAGCGTGACTGTAGGCTAATTAATAATTAATGCCAGAGCCATGGTGTTTGAAATGCAGATGTGATAACTAGAGGCCTGGCAGAGCTGTTCAGAGGAAGCAGATTTAGATGCTATAGGGAATAGGCACTCCCTTGCCGGCTGGCTCAGAGAGCCAGCCTGGGTGCAAAGCAGGGCCTATGGTTTAGATTATATTCCCCTCAGCTGTTAATTACCTGAACCTACTTTGAAGTTCTTCTCTTTTTATCCTCTGCATGAAAAGAGATTGGTTCAGCCAAGGGACTTGGAGAAATGATCAAATACATAGGGTGGAGGGAAGAGGGGTGGGAATAGAACTTCAGATATAAGAAGATAACGAAGAAAAACACATAGTAGAACATAGAAAAACATACATTATTAGGAAATGTCGAATTGTGGCTCATTGTTTCAAGCACATTGTTTCTCTCAGTTATTCTAGTGAAGTTGATTTTAAGTAAATGTGTACACTTTCTCTGAATAGTTATAACAAAGAATTTCCAACTGTGTTACTATGTATTTGACAAGAGACTACTACAGGAGCTTTGTAATGCCATTTTTCAATTAATAAAGTCATTTAAACCTCTTCATATTTGAAGCCAAATTGTGATAAGGATAAAATTAATAGAATCAGCCACAAACTACTTCTATATAACTTGTTTGTGTTCAAATCATTCATTCTCAAAACATAAATAAAAAGTGCCATTGCCCAATGGGGAAAGCTATAGTACATTACAAAGTTGTAGAAATGGACTGAAGTTGAAAGAAGTATGAAAATAAGTGATGGTGAGTCTAAGTACATTAAAAAGTACCCTGGTTTGTTTTCAGGATGTATGTGCAAATGCATAAAATTTAAGGAAGTATTGCCATTAACTATCTTGCAAGTAAATTATAGCATGCTTGGATTGGATGCAAATGCTGAAGTGTTTTTGTTTCTTTGCAGTCTTTTAATTTTTTTTAATGTTTTCTTTAGTTTTGCTATTTCAGGTAAAGCTTTTCCCTGATACATATGCTACTCACATATGAACAGTGTTCTCTCTTTTGGTACAAGAGCAGACAGTCGTGAAATTGTTATTCTTCCATTGTATCTCTGTGCCTTTTTGACAGGATAATGATACTGATATCACCATCATAGAAAAATGTGTACCTATATTGAAATTGACACCTGTGGATGCAGTATCATCTGACTATGGTGATATCAAATGCACACTACCAAATGAACAAGATGATCATTCAGCATAGATACTATACATAGACCTCCATGAAATGGTCTGGTTTTGGGCTTCTATTTTGTTTACTGTTTAATTATATTTCAAAGGACACTTTTGTGAGCACAGTCTTTAAAATTTTCTCAGGATAAAAAACTAGAAATTAGCTCATTTGAATTTATTGTTCAAAATGCCAAATTCCAAAAAAAAAAAATGTAGGGCTGCATCATTGTACAATTTAAATTTTCTTAAGAAAGAAAATAATCATATGAATAAAAGTCTTCTATTAAAGGCAAAATACATTGGGAATTTTTACAATTTGTGCATAACACTGCTTTCCTAGTTGTGGCTTTCAGTCTAAGAACATATGTACATCAACACTAAGATTATGCAAAACAACAAAAACAACAAACAGCAAATTAACCTCCACGGAATTTCAACTGTAACTTACATTGACATAAGGCAGGAGGCCCAAATCACAGAAAGCAGAGTTCTCTACTTTCATGCTGATTTTATCATTAGTCAGCTATCTCTGTAGCATTATACTACTAAAGTCAAGGCATTAATGAAAATGTAGGATTTTCTTCAGGCTTTAAATATAAACTTTGTATGTTGAGTTCCCTCTATTAAGAAAAGAGGGGAGAAAAGAAGTGCTTAAAAAGTGTAAGCAGCAAGCTATGGGCAAAATTTGAAAAATCAACCACGTAGATCAGGACCTAAGATGTTCATGGCCATAGATAGCCCTTTCCTCCATGGGCATTCATGATTATTGATGTGTTGTAACACTCATTTTTAAAACATAAGCACAAAACAAAACATATTTCTTACAATGGAGTAGCAGTTACCTTTCAAAGTTAAAGTCCAAACTTTTGAATTACTGTTCCTCAATACCAAATGAAACTACATTTGAGACTGATCATGTTCAGGCTTCATTTACTTGTGCTTTAATTTTTTCTTTGTTATATTAATGATAGGCTAACAAATACATTTACTTACATATTTTTCCATTTATATATCTTTAACACCTTCACTTGGCAAATTCAATTTAAGCAAAAAGATGTCTGAAAAAAATGATCTCTAGCTAAACTTCAGTCCCAACAAGTTTTAGCTTAGATAAGTATGAACGACAGCAGAGATATAAATTATAAAACAGCACAATGGTGTCACCACAATCATCAGGTTAAACTTTCCACTTTATTTCAACTTGTACATTTTACATTCTTACTTCCCTAATTTTCACATGACCTCCTTTTCCACTAACAATTGGATATTTAGTAAACATTTATTCAGTTTCTTAAAGCACATTTTTAACAGTTTGAATTCAATTAGTGTCACAATCTTGTATTAATCTCCAGGGATCAATGTATTTTTAAAAAGTTTAAAAAAGAAAAAAGCAATTCTTTGGATGGCAACCAATATTTAAGCTGTGGAAGCTTAAGGCCATAATTTATATGCCTTTCATATTAATTTGAACAGCTAAAACATTCTTTTCTATCTCAACTGTACTTTAAATGTTTTTTCCTGTTGATATATGTTTTCTACAGTTCATTTTCAATGACGTGTTCATATTGTAAAAATGATTGTGACTGGAAGCTCCAACATACCTGCACAATATTCTACTTCTCACTATTGCAATCTAAAATGTAGCTAGATTATCTAGTTTGTTTTGTGTCCTTTTTACCTGACGCTACAGGGAGACTGAAATGAAGTTCTTGGCTGTTTATTAGTAAAAGCAAGAGAAAAGTAAATATATCTTAACGGAAATGTTTTCCTGCCTCCAATATGAATGATGTATGTTGCATGAGCTATGCACTGCAAAGTAGAAGAAGACTTCTTTACCCTGCAAAAGGAAAAGTAAAGCATTGAAAAAGAATTTTAATGAAATCATAACATTAAAATAGTTTTATATTAAAATCTGCTAATTTTCTAGGTGAGGGCTGTGAAGTGAATGTGAGGAAACATTAAAAGGGAATTGAATTTGCATTCCTTATGCTACAGGCACATGTTTACGTGACCTTTAAAACAGAATTAAAGCTGTATCATCAGCAGCTGTAGGCAATTCACATTACTAAGGCAATCAAATCAGAATGCTAAACTAACTATAAAACATAAATTAAACTGATAGAGAATCATCTTAATTCACTAAGTTTACTTGCAATCTACTTATACACTACTAGTCATTTCAAAGCAGTTTGCAGATCCACTAAATGAGAAATATTCAAACATATCTGAAAACAGAGTATCCAACTACAAGAGTATAAGGTAGAAGAAACACTTTAACATATCTTTCTCGACAAACTTCCATTAATCATCAGAGTTAATTTCATGAACATTATTTAATTTCAACAGTCACCTCCAAAAGTAAGCATCATTCCATGAAGACATAATGCTCTTTGATATGCTGTACATGGCATGGAAGAGTTTATAATGAATTTTTAAAGGTTAGTAAGAGTTAACCAAACCTCTTTGTACTCCAACATCATTGTATTATTCCCCAACCTCCCTCACTCCTTCCAATAACTATATTCTGGTTTCTTTTCATAGCATGTACAGATATTCTTCCTTTTAAAATATGTAGGATGAATTATTAAATAGAATTTTAAATCCAATTGTCTGGGATGAGACTTGCTCTAAAGACATGAAAAGAGAAGAGTAAATATATTTGTAATGTTAGTCATAATCTCATTAAAATTGTTTTTAGAATGCTTAATTTTTTTCCATTTATACTAGTGAAAACTCAGAAAAAATTATATATTTCCCAAAGTGTTCTTATTTGTGTATTGTGACTTATTTTCTACCTCTTTAAAAAATTTTGCAGACTCCTTGACAATATAGAAAACATACAGAATATGCTTGAAAATGCAGTTCTATTCTGCTGGATAAATAAAAGGGGAGGGAGAAGTCAAATGCTTCTCTCCATTACTGATGTGCGTGTTTGTATAGGACAAATCTCAGCTATTTACAAAGCTGTCAACTAGCTGTTAAAAGAAAACCAAACCTCCACAGCTCTAAGACCCAGCTTCTGAAGAGTTGAGATCCATATTCAGAGATGAGATCATCATTGAAGGCAATTTCCACTGAAATAGATTTGTTCTCCAATATGCAAAGGTTCAACCCTGTAAACTCTCTCTCTCTCTCTCTCTCTCTCTCTCTCTCTCTCTCTCTCTCTCTCTCTCTCTCTTTCTCTCTCTCTCTCTCTTACACACACACACACACACACACACACATGCGTGTGTACAAACACACACAAAGGTGTGCGTGATGCATTTGTTTAAGGGAGATGAGAACATACCTAATGTTTACATCCAGCACCTGGGGAAATATTGTGATTAACTATAGTTTAATTGAAAACAGGAATTCAAATCTCTCTCCAAAAGTATAAGTAGTAAGAGAATAGGCAGGGGAAAGAAAAAGCCTCATTCTCAGTATTATTTGATTAAGTTAAAGGAATATTTAGGATGCACAAGAAAAATCTTTGTTGATATTTAGATTGCTCTAAGTATCTTTCCTTAGAAGCCTAAGGTTTCTTTTGCTCCTGCCAATTGTTAAAAACAGGAAATTTGTTCTTTTTAAATAGGATTAGGCAGGTTTCAATGCTGCTGCCCTCAATGTGATCTGAATTAACATGTTAGTGCCTGGACAAAATATTTTATGGCAATTATCACCCCAACACATAGTGAGAATAATGGTGGTGCTGCTTTCCTGAGCACATCTTCCAAGGGGGTGTCACTCAGGCAAAGCTGTGGTTACACACAGCATTTGTCAGTAAAGGATCTGGTCCATGTCTCCTGAGAAAGTGCTACCTTGAATGCCTTACCTTGGTGCAGGCCTAGAAAGCACACATTTGGCTCAGGAGTGTTCATGGGGCAAAATAAACTTTGGTCTAAGAGGGGCTCACCAGGTGAGGGGCAGAGACTGTTCAGGGACAAGGATGCTCACTTGGCCAGGTTGACAAATCCTAGGGTTTTCCCAAAATACCAGCTGCTGGCCACTAGGGCAGGCGGGCATGAGGAGAGCCTTAAGCTAGCACAGTGGCTTTTCTCATCCGTGCTTCTAGATCCCCACCTTCTCCCTCCACCTTCAACCAGAGGAAATTGTCCCTGCCTCCATATTTCAGATGCTGCCCCAAATAGAAGACCAGAAGCAGGAGAGGTGCAGGACAGTGAAGTCCTGGAATCTGTCAAAATAAGCCCCTCTTGCCAGCTGTCCTATCTTCACAATAGTACCCATTTGCCCCAAAGAATTGTCACCCACCTAGTTATCCTAAGACAGGATTTCTCAGTTAAATGATCCCAACCCCCCACACCCCATTCCCTGCCAACCCGCCTGTATTCAGTTTGTGTCCAGGAAGTTAAGGTTAGGCCCCCTTTTCGCATCATCTGGGCATTTTAGCCAGGCTCCTCAGGAGACAAAGGGTCCTGTTGCTGCTCAGCTTGAGTCCTATCCCGCCGCGGTCTTGTCTGGAGCTTTGGGGCAGCTCCTTGTTTCTCTATGGCTCTGGCCCTGGGGAGGTTGGAGCTAGAGGACTCTGATTCCCAGCAACATCATAATGGGAGCTGGCTGACTGCAGAGTCGCACGCTTACCCGGGAGAGCTGGGAGCAAACTCGACAGGGGCAAAGACTTGGTAAAGGGCTAGGTTCTGCTGCTGGCCGCCTGAGCTCTTGTACTTTGAAAAGATACTCCAAAAAGTTTTTAGCGATAAAATATATGTGCGCGCGTTCGCGCATGATAGCCTAACCAATGTATTCAAATGCAGCTGGAAACCGAAATACCAGATCACATAGCCCTCTTCTACAAGCAGGGGAGCCAAGTGGATTCGCCAAATCAAAAGTGGGGCAAAGTGCAAGAGTTGTGGGCCCAAAGAAAAGTTACAGGAGAGGGAGATTATAAGAACACTCAGGAAGCCATCATTCCTCCCCTCAAAAGCACTAAAACAACAGCAATCAAAAACAATATTCTTCTTTAAAATGGGCTCACAAAATGTCCTTGCAAATTGGACTTTTCCGCAAATGGGAGCACTGGGGTGTGTGCCTGCACTTCTCTCTCTCCTCCCTCCCGAAAATAATAATAGTAACAATGGAACTATCTGAATAATGACGACTGGTAAAATCTAGTCTTTTGCTCGTTTTTAAATGTGATGGACTTAAATTCTTGCTCACTGTTGGGCCCTGACACTCAGCAGATTACTTACTAAAAATCTTTCCTAGAAGGATCCTATATTTCCATCTGTAATAGAGCTTCTTGTAGCTCTATAGTCACACAGGAATGCTGGCCATTTCAGATAAATACTATTTACTAAGTGGTGGGGGGACAGGAGGGGTATAGGGAACACATGACCTCAAATATGAATGAAATCCAAGCATTCTTACAATTTTGCACATTAAAACCTTGATCTGTCTATAAAGAAGGAAGTGAATTGCAATTTTGAGAAGCTCTATTAACAACTTATAGTCATAAAAAAATCTAGTGTTCTACTAGATGACTTATTTATGCCTCCAATACCTATTCACATAAAGTAATAAATCATCTTTACATTCCCTCTTATCGATCATGCATCTAGAATTATTTTTTCTCTTTAAGTACCTCCATTTCCGGCTTTAAGAAATTAATAAAAATAAAAATAAAAATCATCACTGCATTTTAAATTTAAAAACATTATGTGACTACATTAAAAAAAAATTTAAAGGTAGAGGGGTAATTCCACATGGGGTCTGCATTTTGTAAAATCCTCAGCTGGGTTCTTCCAAGCAAGGCAGTGCAAAATAAGTGACTAGCAAATGCCCACAATGATTCCTAAACACCCCCAATCCCGATGTCCAGATAATGATAGCTATGCTGAGTACTACACAATAGGTCTGTCTCTGTAGAATTCTTTCCCTGGGACCCTGTAAGATCAGGGTTCACCCACTGACAATTGCAACTGCAAGATGATAATTTACCCCAGAAGAGAAACTGAGACTGGATCAGCGGACCTGGCTGGACAACTCAGCTACGGGATGGAGCATACTTTCACTTGGTAGTGAGAGTCTCTATTGTCTCTGTCCTCTAACCATCCTTTTGCCAGCCCCAGCTACACAATGCCTCAGCACTTCCCCACAGACATTCCATTTTGCTAGCAAATAGCTGGTGTTCTCACAGATTGGGGTTATTGTATTAAATTTTACATGATGAATATTTTGTTTTAAAGTTACCTTGTTTCTGCTGCAGCATTTATTGTGTGCTATCACCCCCACCCCTCTCCGTTTTCCCTTTTCTATGAAGATTCTTTTTCACATGTTCAAGGAATGCCAACAGAGACCTAAAAAAACGAACTAATTGAGCTTGAGTCAGCATTGGCCAATATCTGCTTATCACGCTGTCTAAATTCTTTTTTTAAAAAAAATTCCCCCAGAATATTATGAGCCTTTTACCCTCCCCCACGCAGTTTGCAAAGAAGAAGAAAGAAAGGAGAACAAGCAAGAAAACTGTAAGAGCAGCTACAGTGGGCTGATGCACTGAAAGACAGCTGTGTCTCACACCGAGAACGTCTCATGAGCTCAATGCACAGACACACCAGGAAAAGAGCTTCTTTCATTGCTGCTTTGAGAAGCTGTTCAATTGTTTCCCTTCCTGTAATAACTCCCGATTTTAAAAAGAAAATGTGCGAGTATCTCTACCAAGCCCAATCTAACTTGTCCTGTTTCCAAAGTGAACTTATGTTGAAGGTGAAGTTTTCATCTTGAGGTCACGTTTATGTTCCACGTCCTACCCTTTGAGCTTCATGCTGTATTGCACACAATCAAATCTGGCCTTGGGGACTTCTTTCTCCATTTCCCCACCCCCACTGACCCCATCTTCACCAGCTCCAGCCCGAGATGCCTTCCATCCCCCATTGCCAGTTTGTTCGCAAAAGGAGAACGCTTCCTAATTTACACTCAAATACTAAATCTGCAAGAGACATAATCCCCAAGGCTGGGGCGCTTCCAGTGAGCCTAGGTGCAGGCTGCCCAGCTGTGGCCATGCTCGCATGCTTCCACAGGAGCGCGATCTGAACCACATTAATCTGCTTAATTTCTTTTGTGAGTCTTTCCTTGCTTGGAAAGAGAGAGGCTGGTATCTGCGAAGACGTTCAGGAGCTGGTATCCTTAAATCTTGTGAGGAACGAAAGCCACTGCGAAGCCCCAAGTTACAAATGAATGAAAGTTGAAGTTAATGAAGCCATTCCGACTTTTCTTTTAGAAATTATCTGAATTGCCCTCTTAAAAACTAAGCAAAGGGAATGAATAAAGTAAGGTGGCGAATTGGGATATGAAGGCAACTCAACAAGGAATGAAGATGGTGCCGGGTCCTTGCCTGGCACGCAAATTGAAACCTGTGTTGCCTTGCTGGAGATAGGTGATAGACTCGCTACAATTACAGTTAGTCCACTTCAAAGCCGGGCTCCTCTCTAGGGCGACTTTTAGCTGCCTCAGCCGGGTAGGTTCAGGAGCTATTGTGATGTTTTCAAACCATAGCTTTAGAGGGGGTGGGGAGAATCAGATCTGAGGACTGGGTGTGGACTTCAAGATCAAGATGAGGTGCACAGAAAGGTGTGTATTTAGCGCAGCTGCCTGACAGAGCAGGTTTGGTAACTTAGAGTTTAGTTAGGCAAAATGCATTCTATGAAAAATAAGTTACCAGCCCTTTGCAACAGTAGCTTCGCATGGACTTATTTTTCTCCCATGTCCAGACGGGGTCGTCTATTGAATGAGGCTCTTTTATTTTGCATGGGGCAGGGGATTTGTGACCATGGTCCCCCCTTTTATTCCTCTCTCTATGGAAACCCAGATCATGGGGAGAAATATGCGAGGCTGAATAAAGAGAAGCCGCAGAAAGGAGCGCTTGAGAGCGGCATCTGTTACACTTGGGAAGTTAGACTGACAGGAGAGGGCCAAGGAAACCTCTCCAGTAGATTAGTTAGAACAGCAAGATTTGACTATATGCAGATATTTTCTTCAAAAATCAAAACACCTCATATGCAAGAGAAGATAATATTACAGCTGTTAGAGGATGTGATAGCACCCGAATTCAATAGAAAATATCTATATTCATGGAAACAATTTTTAAAATAACGAAGAAAAAGAAAGAGAAAGAGAAAAAGGAATAGAAAAAGAAAAAGACGATGACGACGGTTTCAGCTCGTGACAAAAGCTATTCTTACATTAAAGACTGCAAAACAGAGGTGTAAAAAAACCTGTCCCTTCGCTCAGATTTCCCCTCCTCACTTCTGCCTCCTATAAGCCTGGGGCAAATGGTCTGAACCACTTAGGTGGCTGGAAAAACCAGGCACTCGGAGCAGAGGCCATGGACAAGAGAAGGTTGATTGAAAAAACTCAGGCAAGTCAGAACTGGAAAAGGATCCCCTTCTTCAAGCAAAAGCCTTATCAGTTGTTAATTACCTTAACCCCCAGAATCGTCTAAGTTTAGCAAGTCTTTCACCCAAATGAACTCGGTTATAAGGTGGGGGTGGGGAAACTACCAACAACAACAACATGGCAATAATAATGATCATTTTTCACATAGGGTTTCTTCGTCGCATTTTCCTCTGACCTCTGGATTGACCTGACACGGACTGGCAAATGGATCCTTGAACAAGCAGCCTAACAGAGTACCTAAAAACTTTTATTTTTGTTTGATTTTGACAAGTTCTTGTTTCTTCAGGAAGCAGATTTTCAGGCACAAATTATATTGCATGCATGCAAAGGAAGATGCACACAGTGGTAGTAAAGACAAGATGCTCCACAGCAGAAAAGAGAAAAGAGGGGAGCAGTGTGCAAGCACTTGAGAGACATAGAGAGAGGGGAGGGAAAGAGCGAGGGGGGAGAGAGAATGGAAAAATCAATTTCTAGGTTAAAAGCAGATAAGCCCTTACATGGGCAAATGAAGCTACAATTTCAATGAGGGAGCAGGAGGAGGGGAGATATTTTCTGCCAATAATTACTAAGTGTTTATCTTTTTCTCTTTTTTAAGAGCGAAAGAAAGAAATAGATCTCACCCAGTTGCCAGGTTTTCCTGCCTAATAGACACGTTTACATTTACTAATAACAGCTCCTATTGCTCTGCATTCCCATAAGAAATCACTCATTTCACAGGAAATAGATGCTCTTTAGCTATATAAAGGAATGGCAGAATAAGCTCACCTTGTTTTAATTTTTTCTCATTTCTTGCATTTTCTTCAGATCTGTCTTCTTAGAGAAACTAATGCCTTAATGACTTTCTGGTAGCAGCAAGCCTTCTTTTATTTCTGCTAAATATATGAAAATGTATGCAAATTTAAATCAAGCTTAACCTAGGAGCTCTTGCAATATATTTAATGGAATTTCAAACCAATAAGGGAACTCTGATGCTGTCTTCTGTAAGTGCAAATATAATTACGCAGTTAGGTTACCTCCAAAATTATGCAATGAAAGGTCATTTTTTAACTTTAAAGATAGTGTTCAGTATCAAATGTTGTCTTTTCCCAGCTAGAGTAAATCTAAAATCTTTGCATTTTTCTCCACTCTGCTTCCAAGCAATGCCTTTACACAGGATGGTGGAGCACAAGGACTTGTCTTTTCCTAACTTATAAAAGCTCAGGAGGAATATAAGCCTTTCCTCCTTTTTTTTTTCTAACCAAAATGTAAAAACAGTCCTGTCTTCCCAAGCTGAAAACAAATTCAAGCTTGATGGGTTGGGGAAGAGGGAGGCAGTACTTGATGCCAAACAGCCAGCCATTTCTCTCTGAATGTCTTGGGCACATTAAATGATTCACATTTTCTTCACTTCGTCTGCAGGGGCTGAGGTGTGAGTGTTAAAAACAATATTCCAAGAGGACGGCATCGGGCATGGAGTCATGAACTCCTGTGTACCTATTGGAAGTAGGTCTGCTGAGTGGCTGAGTGTGAGTGAGAGCTGTTGCCTTCAGCAAGCAGCCCCCGTGACAGAAGTTGTGAGATTTCTGAAGGAAACTGACACGGAGCAGTAATAAAGCAAGGCTTCCAATTGAGCAGCTATATTAGAAAGCAAACTTCAAAATCATCGAATTTTGCCAGTATCACATTAGATTTTACTTTCCCGGAATTTTTCAGTTCTTCCTTCTCTAATGCTAATTTTTCAGAAGAAACTGGGCATCATTTTCTTAGATGCATTCAGATCTTGGTATTGAGTTTCTTAATGAAATGAAATTAAAAATAACAAATTGAAATAGGTCTTATTAAAGCCATAGACTTCAACTTTATTGATTTAGGGTCCTATTGGAGATGTTGCATTGCTCAAAGTTTGTAACAACGTTTTGTTTTGCAGTCTCCCACACACAACTAACTCAGAATGCCGAGTAAGCCTGAAATATCCCGATTCACTGAGAGCAAAATGGCATTTAAACTTGTTCTATTTTTTTTTCTCTGTTTAGGTTAATCTAAATAATCTAAAAGGAAGTCTAAAACCCCAGTTTGCCACCTCACTCCCTCACCGTCCCTCACCCCCCCCACATTCCTCTCATCCTTCTCCCTCCACCATAAACACTCATGTACTTTAGGGTGAGTGGGGGAAAGGGTTAATCAAATGAACCGCCGCCACTCTGCTAGGCAGCCAATGGAGCTTAAAGATTGATTCACTTCCTGCTCGGGTCTCCCTGAAACTCCTGAGCTTCGTCAGCCTAATTTGGAAAGCAAGAACGGCCTCCTGTGCTGTCATTGGCCATGCTCACGCCTGGCCAGGCCAAGACGCTCTGCTATTGGCTGTGGTTGGTGCCGGTAACCCACGCTAGCGGTTTGGCTCCCCCGCACCGTAGATGTCAAAGGCTGAAGCTGCTCCCTTTGCCACATTATAACTAGTAGGGGATCCTCACCGACCATGGCCACAGCTGCCTCGAATCCCTACAGCATTCTCAGTTCCAGCTCCCTGGTCCATGCGGACTCTGCAGGCATGCAGCAGGGGAGTCCTTTTCGAAACCCTCAGAAACTTCTCCAAAGTGATTACTTGCAGGGAGTTCCCAGCAATGGGCATCCCCTCGGGCATCACTGGGTGACCAGTCTTAGTGATGGTGGCCCATGGTCCTCCACACTGGCCACCAGCCCTTTGGACCAGCAGGACGTGAAGCCTGGGCGTGAAGACCTGCAGCTGGGTGCGATCATCCATCACCGCTCGCCACACGTAGCCCACCACTCACCGCACACTAACCACCCCAACGCCTGGGGGGCGAGCCCGGCTCCGAACTCGTCCATCACATCAAGCGGCCAACCTCTCAACGTGTACTCGCAGCCAGGCTTCACGGTGAGCGGCATGCTGGAGCACGGGGGACTCACCCCACCGCCGGCAGCCGCCTCCACACAGAGCCTGCACCCGGTGCTCAGGGAGCCCCCGGACCACGGTGAACTGGGTTCACACCATTGCCAGGACCACTCAGACGAGGAGACGCCAACCTCTGATGAGTTGGAACAGTTCGCCAAACAATTCAAACAAAGAAGAATCAAGTTGGGCTTCACGCAGGCCGACGTGGGGTTGGCGCTAGGCACACTGTACGGCAACGTGTTTTCGCAGACCACCATCTGCAGGTTCGAGGCCTTGCAGCTGAGCTTCAAGAACATGTGCAAGCTGAAGCCTCTGCTGAACAAGTGGCTGGAGGAGGCGGATTCGTCCACTGGAAGCCCGACCAGCATTGACAAGATCGCCGCGCAGGGCCGAAAGCGCAAGAAGCGAACCTCCATCGAGGTGAGTGTCAAGGGCGTACTGGAGACTCATTTCCTCAAGTGTCCCAAGCCTGCTGCGCAGGAGATCTCCTCGCTGGCAGACAGCCTCCAGTTGGAGAAAGAAGTGGTACGTGTCTGGTTCTGTAATAGAAGACAAAAAGAGAAAAGAATGACTCCGCCAGGGGATCAGCAGCCGCATGAGGTTTATTCGCACACCGTGAAAACAGACACGTCCTGCCAGGATCTCTGACTGGAGGAGGCGAGGAGGCGGCCAGCCGCACTGGGAGCAGCGCGGATTTCTCATTCTCTCCCACTCCTTTCCTTGCACTCTAACATTCTTTATTATTGCTATCTCTCTAGCGCACTCCCTCTCTCTCCCTCTCCCTCTCCCTCTCCCCACTCCCTCTCCTTCTCCCTCTCCCTCTCCCTCTCCCTCTCCCTCTCCCTCTCCCTCTCCCATCTCTCTTTCTTTCACTGGGGATTCTAACTTAAGTTGAGAAAGGAAACACACTTGCACTCACATTCAGGCTTCTCAATGTTGATACAGTTATATTAATCAGTCCAGGCGGGAACCTCATATTCCCTGCTGCCCAGGCAACAGTTCCATCCAACCTTTTCTGCTGATCAATACATATTGTTTACTATGAGTAAGGTTCCTTTGGTCTCTCCTCTTTAGAAGGAGCAAGGAGTGGGGTAACGTGGGGGGGGGCGGGGTAGGGAATGAGGGAGGGTGGGAAGACAGATGTGTGCCTCTGAATAACCTTCCAGCGCCTTGGTTATAGCAGCTGTATTTCAGGTGAAATCTGTTTTACAATAGACTAGTTTTGCATTTTTTAAAACTTCTATAGCGTTTCTAAATGTCTGCGGTGTTTTACTACAAGCTGTACACAATATTTGTGAGATAATTTGTATCTAATCGACCACTCCATATTATTATTGCTATTATTATTATTCCTTCATTGAGCTGATGGTATTTTAATTGCTTAGACAAGGGAGGGGAAGGAGAAGATGGGAGGAGGAGGGGGAGAGATGCCTATCCATTCACCCCCCCCCTTACAAATCTGTATGGAGAGAAGAGGATACAATGAAGAGAGCTGTTGATGATATTGGCTTATTTTTTTTCCGGGGGGTGGAGTGCCTAGGATAGGCAGAATAGGCGAGCCTATAGGGTTTACAAACTAGTGCGAAATAGAAGAGGCGAATTCGCAGTTTTCTGCCCTACCTCCTGGAAGTGTGGAGCCACCGCTGGCTTCCACTGCATAGATGCAGGTGCCGGAGAAGGATTTGGCAGCAGCGCGGGCCTAAAGAGGTAGTCTGAGTGATGGGGAGGGCTCTGCACCCACCGGGATAACGGATGCTTGCGCGTGGAGCTCCCCACTGACTCCAAACCTCGCTAGGATGACCCCGCCTCACCCTCTTAAACGAAAGACTGCCTTCATACCCGATTGCTTTCGCTGGAGACTGCGACCTGGAGATGCTGGTTACACGCTGGGCCAGCGTCTTCCAGTTTGGTTCACCGCTGGTTCTGAGTAAGAAAACCTTGGGGAGGAGTGACTAGGGAGTGGGAGATAGGAACTCTCCGCTGAGTGCCAAACGACAATGAAATGGTTGGCAAAGGTCACAGGGATTCTGGTCCAGCTGGGTACCACCTCCTCTTTGGTGTCTGCGAGTGGGCTCATGGGGAGCCATCTCTGACAAGCACAGCTGTTGGAAGCTCACAGCTACCAGTGAGCGAACTAGCGAGCGCCCGCCGGGGCAGTTGGGTTCCTGCTTTTTTTTTTTTTTCTTTTTTTAAATCTCAGTGTGTATATGTCTCTGTGTGTGTGTGCGTGTGTGCGCGTGCAAACGTGTGTGCATAGATAGCTGTGTGTATCGTGTTACTATATACAAAAAAAAAAAAACTATAAAAATATCTCGCTAGGCTATGTAGAGATCCCAAAAATATGCTGTTGCTGTGGCTTTATTGCTAGCTCTCATGTCCACACGCCAGGTCCACAGGCACACATCGTTACCAACGAGCACACGTGTGTGGGGCCGGCCAAGCACCCAACACCCAGCAGCTGCTGGCCAACCTGGCTGGGGTCTCCGGACATGCTCTTGTTGGCCACTGGCTGGCCTTCAGGCTCAGCTACGGTAGACAAAGCTTCAAACTACCTAAGGACCACAAAGCCTCGAGGATGCGCTAGTATGGGCTGCCAGGCCTCTGGTCCACCACACTGTGTTTCCCCCAGCTGCAGGTCGACGCTCTTGTGTTAATTCAAATCCCTGACAGGTTCACTTTTTTGTCAAGCTTCCACATTTTGTTAGTAGTTAGATTTTAGTTATGGAATTTTCCCCCATAAATTCATATTTTACAACTGTTTGGAGGTTTTCTGTTTATTTTGATTTTTTTCTTTGCAGTTAAACGCTATGGTTCAAACCTGAGTTAACCCAAATATTTCTGCCGACTTTATAATTGTACAGTTTTGTATATTAAACGTTTTGAAGTTATTAATTTAAAGAAAGATCGTTTAGTTTATTCATTTAGTAACTGATGTATAATAAACGCTATTTTCATTAAGAGTTGCTTTTTCAACTATTTTATTCAAATTGCCTATTGCAGTTGCCAACAATTATTTATTTTCAATAAATTCTGCATTATGTTTAAAAGGAAATTCTTTCAAAGATGAGTTGGGTGTCAAAAAGAAAACAATTCTCTGTAATGTTTGATGTGAACAGTTTTAGTCAAGGGGTTTATATTGACACAATATTTTATTGTTGTAAAAGATTAAAAGGTTTAAATAAAACATTTTTCCAAAAAAAATCTGTTTTCTTCTCCTCGCCTTATTGCATGCTGTGTGAAGTGGAGCTTTTAAACAGAGGCATGTTCTGGGTGAGTAGTGCATCTGCTTTGCTTCAGTTTAGAAATCATTAGTCATTGTTTTGATTCTTGATTCTCTTCCTCTGACTCTTGGCCTTTCAGCTCAGCCCTAAAATACATTCGCGGTGCACAGTGTGGCCTTTCTGCACCTACACGCCCATACACACACAAATCACACCTCAAATGGTGGGAGAAAGCATGGGGAAAGAGGTGGTTCCTTTTAGAAGGTGCAATCTTATTAAGGTTCTTTGAAAGGAGAGTGTCTGTCTCAGTCCATAGATAGACCTTTCTTAGAACTTGCCCCCTCCTGAAACAAGACCCAGACCTTCCTTGAGGCTTTCACCTCGCCTCACTGCACTCACCCTTTTTTTCTTCATCCCCATTCCCCCTCGGTGCCCTTCTGGTATGTGAGCCCCTGTTCCCCAGATAAGGAATGGGAAGATGATTCTATGTAAGGAGAAATATTCTCCTTTTTAAGGCTCTCGCTGAACCCAGAATCCCAGGTTAACTGTTAGTTTTGCCCACTAAGGCTGAATTCTGTCTATTCCTATTTGTGTATGGTGAGAGAAAAAAAGATTACACATAGACATTTTGGTGGAAAGTTTGAAATAATCTTCTTCCCACTCCTACATAAAATTTCATATGTATTATTTTATTTCAGAAGATCTTCCATAAAATAAGGTGCTCTTATCTGTAGTGACGGCTTAGGAGTAACTTACCAAATCTGAAGCAGTTCTAAGGTTTTGCATGTACACTCATGTCTTCCCCTACTATTTTTGGTAGGTGCATATGAAGGAATAAACATACATTTAACTATAATTTCCCAGTAGTAAAACACTCCCCAATTCATAGTCTGAAGTAGGTGGTTTTTCCTTAGACAAAGCAAAATTATTTAATAATTTTAATAGGTAATGATTATCACATGTAATATCTTGCATTTTTCAGATTGCCTAATCATTTACAGCCACATGTTACACCACACACATGTGAGTGTTGTGCATGAAATATGCCACATGTTGTGTGTATACTCATGGGCATATCTCTTTTTATAAATGACATTGATTTTATAGATATGTATTTACAAGCACAAAAGCCACAATCTGCTGGTTCTCTTTTGGTTCATACCAACTAATCTCTTTCTCTTTCGACAGCCTGTAAAAAATTGAATTGACTAAAAAATTATAGTTTTTCTTACTAAAGTACATAGAAACCAACTTGCAGCATATCCTGAACTCTTTAGTGGAGCCATATGCCCATACTTTAGAAGATATTTTCATAAACATATAGATATAGACTTTTATTACTATTTATCAATATTTTTACTGATATGTATTACTGATACATATATTTTATGTGTATTTATCAGACTTGTTTCCCTTACTGCCTCTTTTCTTTCTCCTGAATTATAACCAAGTCCTAGTTGGCCTTTATGATGATCTTATCAACCTCTTTGTATCATGAGAACAATATTTTCATTAAATATCAGGGGATATTGGTGCTTCCTCCTGGGGCTTTGCTTGTTTTGAGTTTGCTGTTATCCACGATCTTGCCCAAAATCTTTTTAGCAAGAGTAGCTTTGTCCTCAGTTTCACTCAGGCCTTCACAACAGTAGCCTTATCTCACATAAAATAAGAATTGGTAGGTTCAAAAGGAACAATAATACTTAATCATATCTAATGTGGTAAAGACAATAAAAGTTTTTTCTCCATCACCAAATCAGAGCAGTAGAAAATGCAGAAGTTGTGGATGGGATTAGGATGTGAAAAGAGTGAGTATACAGGTGCTACAGATGTGTAAACAAAGTCAAATATGTGAATCAAGTGTATATATATATATGTGTGTGTGTGTGTGTGTGTGTATAAATATATATATATAGACATAGGTTAATTGTCTACATGGCTTTGGATTTCTGCATGCATAACAAAAGAGAAATAGATTACTAAACTCATGCATTTATCTTTCCAACAGTAAAAGAAGAAAAATATTATCCCTGGAAATGGGTTTCTTATCTTTAAAAAGAAAAGGATGGGGGAAACTATTGCTTAAATAAGTACATGAGCTGTGTTTGGCTTTAATAAAATCAAACACTGTTCCCTTGGAAGTATTTAGCATTCACATATTTCCCTTGCTCACATGTCAGTCTGCTGTTGTTGGTTAATTGCCTGTAAGCTATAAGTAGAGACATAATTTTCTGTTTTTATTTAAATACATTTTTAGGAAGAGAGAAGAGAAAAAAGAGGAGAATGGCAAAATAAAAATTGTTAGAGGTTAAAAAGTAGTTTTCCAAAGAAAAGAATGCATTTTTCCCACCTGTCAGATCTTTATAAGGACACATATGAAACCTCAGATTGTGGAAATTGTATCTATGACTTGGTACTTAGAAATCAAAATATATGACCCTTTAAAAAATGTCTTGAAAGGACTCAAAAGCAACAATGCAAAACAATACCATTTGATTGATATCATTCACAGTCACCCATTCTGTAAAATAAAAGGGTAGAACATTCTTTATACATGTCCCCAATAGTAGTTTTAAAATAGCAATCCTCCAACTTGCTCATATACAGATGTTAATTTTTAAATCATTAAGAATAGTGAATATAAAATATATTTGAAATCAATTAAGGCATTTTTATAAGATGAAATAAAAGTGCCTTTTCTTAAGACTACTGCTGGTGGAACATTTTCAAAATTAGGGGATTATTTAAAAGCATACAGTACCAAAATCAAAATTCAGTTAACTTCTTCAACCTTTAAGAAGGAGAGGGTGGATGAGATCACATACAAGGATCTAGACTACTGTCCCTCTAAAGAGAATTCACAAAATTATACCTTGTGCATTCCAGTAAAAAATGCATTAGGTTACTATGCTTTCCTTCATAATTATGAGAATAGAAGTCACACCTATTCACACATTATCTAACTCACTAGCTAGAACACTGGGTTCTCTTTACAACACTATTTGTTATCAGGGGGATTTGGTATAAGATGAGTTCATCTTAGATGTCTTCCAAGGGGCCTTGATTATTCAACTACCAAAAGGGCCTTATTATGAAGTGATCTCAGCCTTGAAGGGCCAAAATCACTGGACAGCTTACTTTTGAGTGAAACTCTACAGTATTTCATACAAGTATATGTGTATAGACACATACAGTCATAAACCTGCTCCCTTTCCTCCCCAAAATCCCCTCCCCACCACACTTGCACTCAGGTCAATTGAACAGAAAGTAGACTGTCCTCAAAGACAGAAAAGAAAGAGATTAACTCACTGACTGATTCATTAGGTTTGTCTTTTCATCTCTCCTACTACTCAATCTGTGTCCACACTATTGTGGTATATATAGCCATTTGAAAAGAGAAAAAAATTCTCTCTATCAAACCCTTGTTTTATCTATATATCAAAAACCTAGTATGAGTGATCCTTTCCCCAACCCCAACACACACACACACACACACACACACACACACACACACACACACACACACACAAGCTGAATTGATTGCTTGCACTGTCATCTTATAAACAATGCCTCTTATGTCAGCATTGGTTCCTGGGAGGAAGAGGGTCATACAAACATTTTTAATACTGATTGCTTCTCATCTTCCCCAGTTATTTTTCACATACTGCAGAATCCTATTATAATGTGGCTGATTATCTCCCAGGTTTGGCCAGACTGCAGACCAGCCCTTACCCTGCCCATCTTTCAGAGACATGGAAAACCCTACTATAATAATAAAGTATAAAGCGTGTGAAGTGGGTGTTAGTACCCCGACATACACAGACCAATATTAAAAAGAGATTTGTTCCACATAATTTATATTTTGTAAGAGATTTTCCCTAACATAATTGTGGCAATCTGAGCACAGAAAACCACACACATACCCATACCACGTGCAAAGATCACTGCTTGACATTATATTTTTAAAGCACAGAAAATAGAGGGCTATAGACCAGAGGCAGTATTTTGTTGAGCTTCAAATGGCATGAAATTCCAAGCTGCAGAAAGAACTATCTGAGTAGACTTGTTGCACAGAGGAATATTATTTTCTTAATGTTTTCCTATTCATAGTCTATCTTTTGAGATATTGGTAGTATTTATGTTTAATTAACATCATTTTTTTCTATAAAATGTATTGCCACAGGAGCACATGTATATGTGTATGTAGAAAAAGGTCAGAATCAAAAGTCTGTCTTGAACCTGTAGTGGCCTAGAAAACTGAACAGAAAATAAAATCATATTTGTGAGATATGTTAGGATAAATGAGGACTGTGTCTGTTCAGAACAGTGTACAGTAGCCACTGTTAAGGGATAGGATTTCTCTTGCTTCCCAGTGTACAGCAGTTCTCTACAAATGAATTCTGTTCATCATAGGAAGAGGAGGGATCTATGTGTATTTAACCTGAAAATTTGAATTTTGAGCCTTTGATTGGAGTGAAAGTATTTGAAATCCTAGATAAACATACTTTCTTTAATTACCTTCATTTTCTATGTATTTTCCTGGGAGAGAAAACTTTAAATTCTCCAGATTTTACACTAAAAGTGAAACTAAAGTAATTTTCAAAGTAGCTCTTTCAGAGTCCTCACCCCATCACTGTCCATGGACCAGTGAGCAGTGTTGGCTCTGTAGATGCTCCCTGCCAGTCTCCTTATGGCAGTTCTAAGGAAGTTAGTGTGAAAGGGATTGCAAAACAAAAGGTCTCCTGCCTACCCTGACAGCTCAAGCCTCTCATCTGTAGTAGAAGTTCAACTGATAAGAACAAGTCCTATAGTGTCTTCTACCCCTTAGGGCTCTGTTTCTGCATGTCCTAATTTGATTCTTCTGTTGAATTATAAAACTAACTAGCTTTGTTTTCAATGGATTAAAATATGTCCAAGCAAGTGGATAATTTCAAAATTGCTGACTTGAAATCATTTTAATTTCTAGAGCTTTCTCTGAAAGCTGTACTTTGTACTATTGTGTTTATGCATGATTTTGAGAACTCACAAATACAAGAATGTAAAATAAAGGCAATAATAATATTTTTAATTTATGTACTATCTGTCCTCTGTAAGGATTCCTAGGCACTTTGGAAATGATGTACACACTATAGTGTGCAACAACCAATATGCAAATGAAAACAAAATGACCACTTCAGGCCATTCAAAATGACCACACTCAGTTCATGCAAAAAGCTCATTAATATCAATAGGCATCTTGTGCACAATTGAAGGGCAGTATATGCTATGGGTCTCATTCACTGCTGTGTGAGAGTATGAAAGTTCATGGGCTCACATCTCAAAGGAATCAAGCCCCACATTTTAAACTCATGTCATATAGGAGAAAAAAGGCAAATAAAATAAATTCACATACATTTGATAATTGTTGGCTAAATTTCTCTTTGAGCCTTTTGGAGAAAAACAAGTATTTTGGTAACTAAAAGCCCAGCAATAAAGGTAGTTGTACATTTAAGATATGTGACATTTTAAATTAAAATTGTTACAAACATTTGTAGGAAAAAATTACATGGGAAAAATAGCCAGTTTTTAATCATGGTCTCTCAGCTACTTCTAATTATATATATGTGTGTGTGTGTGTATGTACATACACAAACAATTAGGACACACACGTTGGGCTAATTGCTTTAAAAGTATTAATTGAAACTGTCTTAAATTAATAACTACCACGTCAATAACTCTCCCCAAGCCTCACTACCACCACCCACATTTCAGTCTGTATTTTGTGAAAATGACCAAGCTGCTCAAATGGTGGGGGAAGGTGGTATGTTTTAAATGAGTTAAGTTGAAAGGGTACTTTCAGGGCACAGACCCTTAATAGTTTAATAGAGACTAATTTATTTTCTGCCTCATTTTAACCCCTTTGACATTGATATGTGATAGGAATGGTGACTCCTCCTTAGCAAAAGCATTGTAAATTATACTATCATTACTTCCTGATAGCATGCAATCATATTTTTGAAAATTTTCTGAAAAAAACACATGAAAAAAATCAACCTACCTGCAGTGAAGCTTAGCATTTACTGGAAAATATTTGTTGCTATAAACACTTAACACCTGCGCTGACCCTGTTCCATGCCTCTGGCTGTCAGAATTGTGCAGTGCCTGTTCAAAGCTCACTGTCAAATTAAGAAGTGACAAGAATGAGGCAGCATAAATAATATCTTAAAGCTATTCTCCACCTTTCCACATACAAACATATAAATTTCAAAACCCACACTTGTTTTTGCTGAATACTGTATTCAGATTTTATATATAAGTTTGCAGAATAAAAAATAGCAACATTCAATTTAACAAACATTTATTGAGTGCCTACTATGGGCTAGACATTGTTAAAGTGAGGTGTGAAAGGTGTGGAGTAAGGAAAGGATCTTTCTGAGAAGAGCTAACAATCCCTAGGGTAAGATAAGAATTAAAATAGAAATGTACACAACTAACTGTTAATCAAGTGAGTGCTAGAAATATGTGCTTTTGTCAGTGTGGGTGCCACTACTCTATATTTTTATTGTTACTGTTTTATAATAAGCATTCATACTCAAACACAGCATTCTTTGTGCTATTTTAATAATATCGTGCATCCTTGTTGAACCTGAGTAGATGCAATTGTTAGTTGACATATACATATACATACTAAAAGTATTTATGCCGGGCGTGGTGGCTCACGCCTGTAATCCTAGCACTTTGGGAGGCCAAGGCGGGCGGATTGCTCAAGGTCAGGAGTTCGAAACCAGCCTGAGTGAGACCCCGTCTCTACCAAAAAATAGAAATAAATTAATTGACCAACTAAAAATATATATACAAAAAATTAGCCGGGCATGGTGGCGCATGCCTGTAGTCCCAGCTACTCGGGAGGCTGAGGCAGGAGGATCGCTGAGCCCCGGAGATTGAGGTTGCTGTGAGCCAGGCTGACGCCATGGCACTCACTCTAGCCTGGGCAACAAAGTGAGACTCTGTCTAAAAAATAAAAATAAAAAAAAAAGTATTTATTAGCAAGTTCCTGTAACTGAATTAAACTCTTATGAACTTGAATTCTTTTTGTAAAGAAATTTTATAAGGGATAAAGTGTGGGGAGCATAAACATATTGCAAACTTCTAAAAATCCCTTTCTATCCCTCCGTTCCTCACTTAGAAAACTAGGGTTAGAAGGCAGGTAACCTGAACAACGCGAAATATTCCCCTCCTCTTATTTTCAGCTATTTTTCAATTAAAGAATTAGTCAGTTTCAAAGTTCTGCAACTAGTAATAAGTTAGTGGTTGAGTTAAGGAGGAGGGAAAGCTTCACCAGCAGGTGCTGGGAATCAGAGTCCAAAACAAGGAGACTATGTGATGTTTTTGCTCCCACTATGGTTTTCATTGCATGAGATTTATAACATGATAAAAAAAAAAAAACATTAGGCAAAGATGAACAAGAAAAATACATTTCCAGACCTAAAATGAAATTCTTATTGGAGAATTTAACAGTACTGTGATTTAAAACAAACAAGGTAAAAAAATACTCACAAGCCTGGCAAGAGCTTTCTGTAACCAATTTTTTCCCGGATAAAAGTCAGCCTCATTGAGATTTTCTGTAGTGCCTTCCTGTTGACTAGTAATGTATGAATTCATTTTTATGAATTCAGCAACCTGAGGGGAAATGACATTGATGTTTAGAGTGTGACTATTTAGGTGACTTGTTACGGTGATATTCAGAGCTTGAAGAAACCTGAATCTCCAAGAATGACAATCATTAAGCATGGAATGAATTCTGTCCTTCTTTTCTTTTCTTTGTGTATTTTTTCCCTTTTAGAAATGCATTCTACAAAGTAAATCTTGAAGCACTATTTCAAAATTTCCAATTATTTTGGGGAAAGTATTCTCAGTATGAAATATGTTCCCTAACACTGATAGAAGAAATAATCTGAGGAATAAGAAAATCATTCTAACTGGGCCTGAATTTGTACTCTTAACATAGAGGAATGAGAGGCAGTAGTAGCATGCTTATTGAAAGGGAATGGATTGGAAACATAGTAGACAATCTCATGACCATGCTGACTGCCACTTGTGTTCAGGCATGCTTTCCAGGGAATAGAGATGAACTGAGGTACAGTTGCATCAGGGCAATAGCAAGCAGTGCTCCAACAGGATCCCAGTTGACTGAGTAAATGCATTTTAAGTTTGTCAACATCAACCCAGATGTATTTATGTCAGTATCTTGGCTATGATACTGTAACATAGTTTTGCAAGATGTTACTATTGAAGGAAACCAGGTAAAGGGTGCATGGGTGTTTCTGTATTATACTTACAACTTCATATTTAATTATCTCCAGCAAAACTTTGGTTAAAAATCAAGGCACAGCTTTAACAATTAAAAACTAGCTAACTCAAATTATTCTATAATTTAGTAATTTTCATGACTCTAAATGTTGACCTTTTGTTTTTCTGTTTTTTATTTGTTTGTTTGTTTTGTTTGTGGGGGAGGTGTTGGGGGTAGCAATGTCTGAATAAAACCAGCCTGGTCTGAGTTCTTGAATTTACAACAAGCTACTGTCTCTGGTACTTATAGAGCCCTCAATACCACACTCAGACAATAGAAACCCTGATTATCCATCCTGAATGCTTTCTGGTTGGTTTTTAGTGTACTCCTAGTTGAGATGACTGCTTACAATATCAGCTCCAACTCAAACCCAGAGAATGACAATCCAATTAAATGAGTACTGGAGAAATAACCCTCAAAAAACTAGGTATGGAATCCTTGGAGAAAATTTGGTTTTAATAATTAGAGAACCATATATTGATTCAACAAACATTCATTGAGCACCTACCACATACCAGAATTTTGATATCAGTATAGCCTTTGGGGAATTATTTTTGTACTCTAGATTTTTACCTGGGTTTGAATTCCAGATGTGTAACTTAACTGGCTGTTGGGACTTTGAGCAAGTCCTTTAACTTATGTGTCTCAGTTTACCTGCCTGTAAGATGGAAATAATAATTATACCTATCTAATAGGGTTGCTATAAAAATTAAAAATATAATCTACACAAAGTGCCTAGTTTGATGCTCAAAATGTAGTAAGTACTCATTTGATGTTAACTCTTATTGCTCTGCTTGCTTCTCCTCCTTTTCTATGGTCTATATTATAAAGAACATTGTGATGTGGTTGATTTGAAATTTATTTAAACAGAGTGGGGAGGATTTTTCTTTCAGAATTGACTATTATGGTGCTTCACAACATCTTTTTTCCCTACTGGAACACACATAATAGTTGACATTTATATAAGCAACACACGAGAATTTTTTTTTCAAAATTATGTATAATTCCCCAGACATTAACTGTAATGTAGGACCTTCAGAGTGATATCATCAAGACAACCTAGAATCTCTTCTGACTTTTTTTTAACAAGGCAAATAAGTCAAACACCTCGTTACTGCAGCTACTAATAGTAACAAATTCTTTTTGACACACCTCATAATACATTGAAATATAATAGTGTATTGTCACACCAAGGCCAAAAATTGATAGCCTACTGGGATGTTCATGGATTTCCCAACCTAAAGCATAGGCATATAACACTACTATTCTGGCTTAACCTTTTAAACCACTAATATGTCTACTCCCATCAAGGAAGGGAATTCAAATGTAACTCCATTATAATAATTTACAAATTCCAAAAAAGGGTTAAATAGCTTCTTTGTGTTCACCATCATTTATGAAAAAATCATATTAGCTTATTTCTATACCTATTTCTAACTTAAATCCAAGAAGGCTTCCCTGAAATTGTTAAACCTTATATTATTATGTTCTAGGTGAGAGAATAAGCAACAGCACAACTTTGACCTTTTCAAGGCTTGTGCAGTGTGATTCACTATCCATTCATATTCTCCTGTTTACAATCTCAGTAACCTGTAGAAATAAAGCAGTATGGGCAGCCAATCAAAATACAGAATATTGAAAAGGTTAAAGTCTCTGTTTATGAGTCTATTAAATGTTTATTGTCTTTCACAGACTGCACTGGGCATTAAAACTATTATATCTCATTCTGGTAATAAACATTGCAACAAGAAAGAAGTGGGCAAAAACAATTCCATTCTCAAGGCAAAATTTGTCATGAGAATACAAAATGGCATAATATGTATTAATTTGTTCCCATTCCAATAATTGCAATAAAAATGGAAAATAGCGTGAACCTAAACCACTCATTATGATGGATACAGGAATTATTAAAGAATTGTAAGAAATTATATTTAAAGAGTCTAGTCCTTACAGTGGCAACTTACTTTTTACGCTTTGGGAAAAGGTGAGAAACTTCTGAACCTCCATAAATGCATAACCATGAATCAGCTGACTCATTTCTAGCCTGTCTAGCCAATGTGATTTTCATTTGTCAGGTAACTGAAGAAGCTACATGTGCTATTATTCCTATGTTTTATATTTGGATAATATCTTAAAGCATGTAGAGCTTTGTAGCATCTATATTTTTAAAACTTATTTCAGAATATTATGGGGGTACAAACATTTTTATGGTTACTCGGCCATAAAAAATGGTGAACTCACAGCATATATATTTTATATAAAACATGTTGTTTTTGTCTGATCATTAGGTTAGATGGTAGGCCTTATTATAAGTAGAGAAAAATCACCTTCTATATATTATCCTTATCCAAATTAGCTATATTTAGAATTTCTACTACAAGGAAAGCTAAAATATCTGTGTATAAGTCACACAGACTGCTAGATGGTGGCTGCAGTTGTATTGGCCCGATTAAAATATATTAATCTTTTTTTTATTTTAAAAGTGAATTTATTAAGATTTCCCAATATTACCACAAATCCTAGGGGGGAAAAATAGCAAGTGAACACTCCTATTACAAATGAGGTTTCTTCTACCAGAGAGGAATGAAGGGATATTTTAGGATTTTTGGAAGAATGATTTTCATAATATAAAGCTAATGAAAAGTATATTAGCAGTTTGACAACTCCCACATTTAAAATTTGATAAATTTGAAAATCATCTTCGCTATCCTCTTTCAAGTGTGGAAAAATTTAAGTACTGGGCACCTAACACAATTTAAGACCTAGTGGTTAATATAATATATAACTTCATTTGAAATGTAACATTCTAAACTGATATTAGAATTTATGAATCATTCTTTTCTGTTTCCAACAGTTTTGGAGAAGGCACCCACTAAAGTTGGAAAGAAAATAAAAAATGAATTGATGAGTATCATAATGGCCTAATTTTAACACAGTGGTTTTCTAGAGTTCTTCCAAGACTAGACACTTCATCCTAATAGAATAATACTCAGTATATTGAATGAATAAATAACAAAATTTTCATACTAAAACCCTCTATGTTCCTCTGAGAAACACTTTGAGGATGGTAAAATTCATCTTGGCTACTTATTCCTGGGCTTATTGCACTGATACTCTTGGCTGTCCAAGCCATATAGCACCCTGCTGATGCCTGATTATCACCTAAAGCTTTCTTCTTTCCTGTCCTTTCCAGTGAAAGACCTATACACTTATTGGATCTACTCACCATTATTGGATAAAATTCTATTTGAAGTTATAAATTTAGAAAATACAAACATTACAAAATTTAGTAAATCATTTTGATCCCTGTAATGATAAGCAAGTTAATACAATCTACTTTTGTTACAGAATTATTTTCATCTTATGATAAAATGCTAAAACAATAGTTTCAATTATCTGTCTTAGAGTAAATTCACTACCAGACTTCCAATCCCTGAAGTCAGGGGCTGTGTATTATTTCCCTAGCACCTAGAGATATGTCTGATGTATAACATATACTCAGTACATTCAATGAATGAATAAGAAGAGCTACTAGTAATTATTACCTACTAAGTGTTAAGCACTGTGCAACATGATTTACATAATATTATGTTGAATCTGTTAACAACTCAAATATAAGACAGGTCCCATTTCCCTCATATTACAAATTAGAAAACTGAGGTTCAGAGAATTTAAGTCATTGTATGAATTATTCATTGACAAAATAATTTTATAATTTAAACCTATGTTATAGTCCAAATTCTATGTTCTTTTCATTACATTCTTTTGCAGGAATTTGTAAATGGGTGAATGGTTAATTTTCCTTCATTCTGGATGAGCAGAAAGTTTGACCCAGATTCTTATCTCAGTCCTGCATTCAAAATAGCTATTAGCTCCAAAGAAATAGGAAAGATAAAAGAGGAAAGAAAAAAGATGTTTAAAGAGAAAAATAAAACAGATAAAGAGAATGAGTAGCTATATATTCCTATAGCATACTATTTTAACAATTATAATTATGCTGTATCATACATAATAGGCTATTCACTTGTCTACTTTTCAACTATATTGTGAGCTCTCCCAGGACACGGAATGTGTCTTTTATTTGTTATAGTATTGCCTAACATAAGATCTAGTACATAGTTAATAGTCAAAGAATGTTTGTGGAATAAATGAGAGGAAGGAATTGGGGGAGGGGAAGGGAAAGAAAAGGAGGCAAGATGGATAAGAACAATTCTGGAGCTAAGAGCTGAATGAAGTATGGACAAAAGTGTCTCTGACAGGTTCACAAACTCAAATGCCTTCAGGCCAGAGCAAGTAATTTAAGGCAGTAGCACAGACTGGGCATTGGAGAATAGAGAGTAGCAATGACTAAAGTGAACTGGATAGTGCATGCTTCTTCTCAATACATTTGTGTAAAAGAGAAAATTAAAAGTAGATATGACCTGAACAAGTTGTGTTTATGGGCTGAATTTGCCTAATGGGTAAAGTTTAAGACTCTGGCCCTCAATGGCTTATGTAAATAGAAATCCATGCAAAAACAAAAGTTATCTGTAATTTGAACAGATCCCTGCAATAATTTTTTTTTTCATTCAACAAATTTTTCTTGAGTATCTACTACATGCCAGATACTGGGCCAGGCTCTGGAGATAAAATGATAGTTTCTGTCCTCACAGTCCATTGGGGGAGATAGAAAAATGACAAACAGATTATCCTCACACTTTATTGTCTAGAAGACACAGAAGCCTTGCTTAAATAGTATTAAACGTTCTGTCTTGAGCATCTTCCTTTCTCTTTCTCCAATCTCCCACTCCAGACCATCTTTCTATTATCATCTACCAGCTTCATACTCACCCTCTGCGTAAGCCAAATCCCTTGTCAGGCTTTCCTTCCTCAGAAGTGCTTCAACTTGCCTTTCACTCTAGCCTTCAATAATGAAAATTTTGTGAAGACACTTATTTGAGAATAAAAATGTCTGATCATATGAATAAAATAATCCAGGCTGAAGATATGAATAACAGCACCATACTAACTTAAACGAGAGTATGAACTTTGCATTACATTTCCTCTTTTCTACAATAATAATTTGTAAATAGCAACAGCTCAATAAATACTTGTCTAAATTTTAAGGTCTTTTAAAATATTTCTTTCCCCTGGGCTATTTACATTTTTAAAAAGAGCAAATAAATGGTGAGAATGGTTCAAAGTATTCAATTGTGAGGAAAGCCTCCTGGTGCTATTAGCATTGTAATACATCCCCCCTGGATGCTGAGGGTTATGGACAGAATTACAGGGAAGATACAGAATTGTGTGATAACCTACACTCTAATAACTCTGAAGCTTTAGAAGAACTGCTTGCGATTACAGGTTGGTTGTCACATTGAACAAGACAGTATATTAAATCAGTTAAGGGAAAAGTAGCAAAGCAACATTTATTTAAAAGTTATTTGTTTTATTTATTTAAAAATTAATTGTTTTTATTTCATCATATTACGGGGGTACAAATATCGTTAAGGTTACATGTATTGCCCTTGCCACTCCCCCTTGCCAAGTCAGAGCTTCTAGTGTGTCCATACATCAGTGTGCATGGCACTCATTATGTAAGTATACACCCATCCCCTCCTCCCCTCTCCCACCTGCCCACCACCCGATAAATGTTTGTTTTTGTTTTTTTTTTTTGTTTGTTTGTTTTTACATTTTGGTTACATGTTATATATTTGCCTCTCCCTAGAAAGGGTTAGGGGTATGCCCTTCCCCTCTGCTTATACTATCCTGGATTAAGCTTAAACCCATTATCCAGAGTGAGGCAACATAAGATCAGGAAAATGGGCTCCATATGTACTTGCCATCAAATTAGTACTGACTGATTAAAACTATGGTGCTCAAATGGTGGTAGTGCTCACCGGGGATTGGGGGGGTAGACCCAAATCTTAGGGATGTGGTGAGCATTGTAGAGGTGAAAAGTTAAATTTTGAATAAACCCATGGCCTCTCAGGTGGCTGCTTTTTCTGTTCTATGCTGAATTCGACACTTAAAATATTTTCAGACCTTCTAAACCACATAAAAACAGGTTATATTCAATATCAAAAGGAGGGAAATAAGTAAAATTTAAATTGTCTTTGCACCTTCATAGTCTCCCTATAGTTTTATAAAATCATAAGTCTTGGAGCATTAAACAAAAGTAGGAAATATTCTAATAACAATAAATATTTAATAAGGAGATCAGCCTGTTTCACTCTTTCTCCTGTAAAATTCTCTTGAAATTTTCAATCTCATGTTATATACACCACTTTCAACTTACTCAAGGAAACTATGCATGAGTTTGGGCAGTGCATAATTATTAAACTAGTAAAAGACATTGAAAGCTGATGATTTAGGACACTGCAGTTTATTTTATTTTAAACATATTTGTAAAAAGCCAACCTGTAATATACTGCCTGTAATTATTGCTTTTGTTCCATGTGTGCAAGCCTCATCTCAGCACAACTCTAAGTTTCTTGAGGGTTGAAACAAAATCTATATCATCTCACTATCTCCTCAGCACATAGTGCAATGATTAACTCAAAATAGTCATAAATAACTACATATATAAATACTTACATAAATAAATATTTGTTGATATCTGGTAATGATTGCTGCTTCCTTTATTAAATGACAAACACAGAGTATGTGTAAGCTCACTAAGATTCAACATGTTAAAGAGGTCTTCCTATTTTAGAGTATACATTTTTGCTTCTGCAATTGATTCCTGGTGTCCATAATTACCCACTTACTGACATAATTGGCCACTTGACTTTTTTTTTAAAAGATATTCAGTGGCAAAGTGCAGGTGTACTTTTGGGACACATAACTAGTTGCAGCTGAAAAATGAATGAAAAAAATAGAAAACTAATAGTGATCCCTTGACAATTAGGTTTTTAGTGTTCTAACCCTTACAGCTGTCAAATCTTCTTTAAAAATTTCCCCTCAGATCCATTGTCATTAATTTTATGGACAGTTGTACAACATAATTCATTTTAAAATACAATTATATTATGCAAGTAAAAAAAAAAAAACAAGAAACAATTTCGGCAAAGTTCTAAGGAACATTTGAAAGATTCAAAGTACACTTGAGGAAAGTCTCCATTTTATAAACTACTTACCTTTCTCTTCTGCAGAAAATTTCCATTGAGTGAATTGTTATTTTGTACAGTATTATAACAAGTTGTACAAGATGAAGTCAGGAGCCCAGTGGAACATCTTTTTAGCCCACTTAAAAGTTTACATGATGGAAATATATCAAAAGGAAAAATGTTAAACTAAAGGTTGTCACACATCAAGGGTGACTTGTGTAAAACTAAATAAAAAAGAAATCAAATAAAGGCTTAAATAAACCCATTAGCCTAAACCATCCCTAAATTCTAAACAACTCTGTGGCTATGCTCAGTTGTCAACTACTGAGGGTCTTGGTTGGTATAATATTGACTATTATTGCAATGATACTTTGTAGTAAACCAGTGAATTACAACACAATAATTTATATTCCTCCCTATGCGTCTGTGAATCATTTGGTAAACTTCTCTTTAGGAGTATGGGTTGATTGGGTTTAGATAAAACATGAATTTGATTTAAATAGCTTTCTCATTTTCCTTCATCTTGGACCAGTAGAGCTGCTCAGGGTATATATTTCTCATCATGTATCACAGGAGGGCAAGAGGACAAGCCAAATCATGCATGCACGTTTTAAATATCTCCTGGCATCATTTCCACAAACCATTCATTGGACAAAGCAAGTCGAAAGGCCAAGTATACTCTGTGCATATTGAAAGGATACTACAAATGTACCTAGAAAAGTGTGTGGATGTATAATTCTATTAACAAGAGAAGGAAAAACCAGGATTAATAATCCAATCTATCACAGCTGGAGACATCAGTATTTAATTTGCTAAATTATGCTGCATGTAGAAGTTTCAGAATATAATATCATACAAAGAATTGTTGAAAGAACTGAAGATTTTTAGGTTGCAGAAGGTAAAACCTGTTAGGGATACTAAAGAAGGAATTCCTGTCTGGGAAAATGGTTGGATAAAAGTCTCATTTTGCTCTAAGAGAATGTGTGATTATTTGAGACATTTCCTTGCAAAAACATTGTTTAGCAGACTGGGGAGAAAGGGAATAGGGTTTCAGAGGCACATACAGGTAAGTCTTTGTTCACAGAGTAAGGTTTATATAAATTGTCCTATAGGCTGCTTTTGGTTGCTTTGGTTTTACAAAAAGGAAATTCTCATTATTCATGTTGTTTTGTACCCTAAGTTCTCTTAGTTTTCAAGGTTTGTTTCAAAATGGAGAAGAACATGATATGAATCTACTGAGACATCTTGTAGACATTATAGTTACAACAAGCAAATTAAACCTGCATAACCTTGACAAATCATTCTCTTTCATTTCCTTATTTCAAAATTGGAGGGTTAGACTATACAATATCAAAGGAAGTGAATAACTTCTATGTGCCTGATTTTGTGTTGTCTGCTTTCACAGGCTCTGGAAACCCTGTGGTTCCATACCTTTGTGATTTTACATTGTCAGTCAGCACCTATAGGTGACAGTGCTAAATATCACAACAACTTTGTGAACTACTGTTGCCATCTAATGGCTTTCTCATAGAACTGTCCATAAAATTCACATCTGTGACCTTTCTCACAACATTCCTTTCTTCACATTTTTCCTCAAAAGGTAATAGCTACTGATGTATTCAACCATAAAATGCAGCAAGACCCGGAATCCTCAAACTACGGGCCACGGGACACATGCGGGTGTTTTTGCCCGTTTGTTTTTTAACTTCAAAATAAGATATGTGCAGTGTGCTAGGAATTTGCTCATAGTTTTTTTTTTTTTAAAAACTATAGTCCTGCCCTCCAACAGCCTGAGGGACAGTGAACTGGGCCCCTGTTTAAAAAGTTTTAGACGGGGGCAGAGCAAGATGGCAGACGAATAACACCGCCAGAGTGTCTCTGCAGAAAGGACAGATTCTAGCAGAAATTAGAGGAAAGAAGCAAGAAGACGAGCATACAGCGGACAAGGGCTGGAAGAAGGGGTACCTGAGACCCCGGGAGACTCCACGGGAGGAGGCTGCGGAGGAGAAATGGAGGCTGAGACCACCGGAGCAGCCCGGAGACCAGCGGCAAGGGTAGGTGGATCTGCTGTTTCCCCTCCCCTGCATTCAGGACTGCTGATGGGCTCCCCAGCGGGTGGAGAGACCTGCGGACACCAGCCCAGAGACCGCCGCCGCTGCCAGCCAGCGGTGAGCCTGTAGCAGACATGGCACCAGGTTCCCAACTTCCTCTGGGCACCTCCGTGTGCACAGACCCGAGCCGCGCGGCAGGCGCCATATTGCCTCCTCCTCCCCTCCGCCCGACACTACCCCCAGCCGCCCAGAGAGACAATACAGCCACCAGCTGGAGGCACCTCCAGGGAATGGGACATTCCCTCTTGGGACCCTACACCTGACTCAGGGGAACTTAGACTGTGAGCTCCCTACCCACCTGCCCTCCCAGGTGCTGCAGGCATGGTGTTCCCAGGAGAACGGTGCCTACTCAGAGGCTGAGAGACATAGACCCAGCTTGGGCTCCCTGTGGGTGAATTGGGACTGGAAATCCTCTCCCTGGTGGGGATACAGTTTGAACTCTGGGACCCAGAGGTCGGACCTGCAGATCAGATCCCCTGCACTGAGGGCTACCATTGCCCGGGGCACAGAAGGGTTATACCTGAACAGCCTACTGAGGTGTGTGTGTGCCTCCAGGGGCGGATCGGCATCCTAGAGGGCAACCCTCCTCTCAGGAGGAGGACTTGCACCCAACTCAGGTGGCGTTCCTGTGCAGGGAACCTCCCCGCCGGCATCACAGTCCGGGGAGGCCTGGTGGCTTGTGGTCTGGTCTGCTGGCAGAGGCCCAGGAGTAGCTGCGGAGTTGGGGAGGGTGGAAAGAAGCGAGACCAGCTCCAGACTGCAGGTCTCAGACAGCACCACCCCCACACACAGACTTTCTGGCTGAGCGGGACCATTCCAGCCCCGCCCTGACAGCTTTCCCTGGAAGCAGAGAACAGAACTTTGACCCCTGCTAAAGGCCTGAGGGCAGGCTTACCCAACCCAGCTCCGCCCAGAACAAGAGCAGATAACAGGACACAAAATCAACAGCATAGCCTGTTCCTCCAAGCAAAGGCCACCTACTGACAGGGACGACATCATGCACAGCCTTTCCACGGCAACCACTGACTCAATATACAGGGAGTGGTACAATTTCACCCACAGACATCACCTAACACCTCAGAAAATAAACAAGGTGTGTGAATACCCAAACAATAACTTAAGGAAAGAAACAACAACTGATCGACATGGGAAAAAATCAGCGAAAGAACTCAGGAAATATGAAGAACCAAATGGAAAACACACCCCCAAACAGGAGCACCAGCCCCCTAGAAACGGACACCAACCAAAATCAGGCAACCAATATGACAGAAGAGGAATTTCGTATGAGGATCATAAGAACACTCACCCAGCTGAAACAACAAATCAATAACCAACACAAGGAAACCACAAAAAGCCTCCAGGATATGGAAAAAGAAATAGACACACTGAAGAAAAGTGTAACCGAACTCCTAGAAATGAAGAATCAATTCAAAGAACTACAAAATACAATGGAAAGTCTCAAGAACAGGGGAAATCAAATAGAAGAAAGAATCTCAGAGCTTGAAGATAACACCCTCCAATTAAATAAATCAGTCACAGAAATAGAGCAGAGAAACAAGAGAAAAGAGCAAAGCCTACAAGAGCTGTGGGATTATGTGGAGAAACCTAATGTGAGGGTCATAGGGTTACAAGAAGGGGAAGAAGACAACACTCAAGGGTTGGACAAGCTGTTTGGAGATATAATAGAGGAAAATTTCCCAGGCCTTGCTCAAAATCTTGATATACAAGTTCAAGAAGCTCAGAGGACCCATGGGAGATTCAACGCAAACAGGAAGACGTCACAACATGCAGTCATCAGACTGGCCAAAGTATCAACTAAAGAGGCCCTTCTAAGAGCTGTAAGATGAAAGCAGCAAGTAACATACAAGGGAAAGCCAACTCGAATAACATCAGACTTCTCTGATGAGACTTTACAAGCAAGGAGAGACTGGGGCCCCATTCTCACTCTTTTGAAACAAAACAATGCCCAGCCTAGAATACTATTCCCTGCAAAACTAAGCTTCGTATATGAAGGAGAAATAAAAACATTCTCAGACAAGCAAAGGCTCAGAGAATTCACCAAGACAAGACCAGTCCTACAAGAAGTACTTAAAACAGTGTTATGCACGGAACATCATACTAATAACCCACGAATATAAAAACAACCAAAACCCAAATATATTAAAGGCCAGATATTACAATGGCTCAAGACAGAAATCATAGCAACATTCAACCCAACAGAATGAACAGTAATCTACCTTACCTATCAGTTCTCTCAATAAATGTGAATGGCTTAAACTCTCCACTCAAGAGACATAGGCTGGCTGAATGGATAAGAAAATACAGGCCAAGTATATGCTGTCTTCAGAAAACACATCTAACCTGCAAGGATGCATATAGACTAAAAATAAAAGGGTGGAAACCAATATTCCAAGCAAATGGAAGCCAAAAGAAGGCCGATGTGGCAGTTCTAACTTAAGACGATTTAGTTTTTAAACCAACAAAAGGAGTGAAAGGCAAACAGTGTCATTATATAATGGTGAAGGGTACAGTCCAACAAAAAGAGATAACAATTTTAAATATATATGCACCCAACTTAGGTGCACCCAGATTCATAAAGCAAACCTTACTGGAGCTAAGCAAATGGATTTATAGCAACTCCATAATTGCCAGAGATTTCAACACCCCACTGACGGCATGAGACAGATCCTCCAACAGAAAATTAATAAAGAAATAATGGACTTAAACAAAACACTAGAACAATTGGGTCTGACAGATATCTACAGAACATTCTATCCAAAATCCACTGAATATACGTTCTTCTCATCAGCTCACGGGACATTCTAAAAGATTGACCATATCCTAGAACACAAAGTAAATCTCAAGAAATTTAAAAAAGTAGAAATCATACCATGTACCTTCTCAGATCACAGTGCAATAAAAGTAGAAATCAACCCTAACAGAAACTCACATTTCTACACAAAAACGTGGAAATTAAACAGCCTCCTACTAAATGATTACTTCATAAATGAAGAAATCAAGACAGAAATAAAAAAGTTCTATGAAGAAAACGACAATGGAGAGACAAGTTATCAACTCCTCTGGGAAACAGCTAAAGCAGTTCTGAGAGGAAAGTTTATCTCCATATATGCCTATAACCAAAAGACAAGAAGATCACAAATAGACAATCTAATGAAACGACCCAAAGAGCTGGAAAAAGAAGAACAGACCAACCCCAAACCAGCAGAAGAGGGGAAATTAACAAGATCTAATCAGAACTAAATGAAATTGAAAACAGGGAAGCTATTCAGGAGATTAATAAAACAAAAAGTTGGTTATTTGAAAAAATAAACAAAATTGACACACCATTAGCTAAGCTAACGAAAAGCAGAAAAGAGAAATCTCTAATAAGCTCCATCAGGAATAAAAAAGGAGATATCACAACTGATCCCAAAGAGATACAAGATACAATTTATGAATACTACAAAAATCTTTATGCACACAAACTAGAAAATCTGGAGGAAATGGACAAATTTCTAGAAACACACAGCCTCCCTAGGCTCAACCAGGAAGAAATAGATGCCCTGAACAGACCAATCTCAACAGCTGAAATAGAAACAGCAATTAAAAATCTCCCTAAAAAGAAAAGTCCCGGTCCAGATGGCTTCACACCTGAATTTTACCATACTTACAAAGAAGATCTATTACCTATCTTGCAGAAACTATGCCACAACATCGAGAAGAACGGAAACCTCCCCGACACCTTTTATGAAGCGAATATTACTCTGATACCAAAACCAGGAAAGGATGCAACAAAAAAAGAAAACTACAGACCAATATCCCTAATGAATATAGATGCAAAAATTTTCAAGAAAATCTTAGCTAACCGAATACAGACACTTATCAAAAAAATAATCCACCACGACCAAGTGGGCTTTATCCCAGGGATGCAGGGATGGTTCAACATACGTAAATCTATAAATACAATTCACCACATAAACAGAAGCAAAAACAAAGGCCACATGATTATTTCAATAGATGCAGAAAAAGCTTTTGACAAAATTCAACACCCTTTCATGATACGAACACTTAAGAAAATAGGCATAGAAGGGACATACCTAAAAATGATACAAACCATATATGACAGACCTATAGCCAACATCATACTGAATGGGGATAAATTGAAATCATTCCCACTTAGAACTGGAACCAGACAAGGCTGCCCACTATCTCCACCTCTGTTCAACATAGTACTGGAAGTCTTGGCTACAGCAATCAGACAGGAAAATGGAATGAAAGGTATCCAAATAGGGGCAGAAGAGACCAAACTTTCACTGTTTGCTGATGATATGATATTGTATCTAGAAAACCCCAAGGATTCAACCAAGAAACTCCTGGAACTGATCAATAAATTCAGTAAAGTCTCAGGATACAAAATCAATACACAGAAATCAGAGGCATTCATATACGCCAACAACAATCTAATTGAGAACCAAATCAAAACTCAATTCCCTTCACAATAGCAACAAAGAAATTAAAGTACCTAGGAATATACTTAACCAAGGACGTAAAAGACCTCTACAGGGAGAACTATGAAACACTGAGGAAGGAAATAGCAGAGGATGTAAACAGATGGAAATCCATACCATGCTCGTGGATCGGCAGACTCAATATCATCAAAATGTCTATACTACCCAAACTGATCTACAGATTCAATGCAATACCTATTAAAATCCCATTAGCATTCTTCACAGATATAGAAAAAATAATTTTACGCTTCGTATGGAACCAAAGAAGACCCCGAATATCAAGAGCAATTCTAGGAAACAAACAAACAAAAAAAATAGGAGGCATTAATATGCCAGATATCAAACTATACTACAAAGATGTAGTAATTAAAACTATATGGTATTGGCACAAAAATAGGAATATTGACCAGTGGAACAGATGTGAGAATCCTGATATAAAACCATCCTCATATAGCCATCTAATCTTTGACAAAGCAGACAAAAACATACGCTGGGGAAAAGAATCCCTTTTCAATAAATGGTGCTGGGAAAACTGGATAGCCACCTGTAGAAGGCTAAAACCGGACCCACACCTTTCACCTCTCACAAAAACCAACTCACGCTGGATAACAGACTTAAACCTAAGGTATGAAACTATTAGAACTCTAGAGGAAAAAGTTGGAAACACTCTCCTAGACATCGGCCTGGGCAAAGAGTTTATGAAGAAGTCCCCAAAGGCAATCACAGCAGCAACAAAAATAAATAAATGGGACATGATCAAACTACAAAGCTTCTGCACAGCCAAAGAAATAGTCATGAAAGTAAACAGACAACCTACAGAATGGGAGAAAATTTTTGCATCCTATGCATCTGATAAGGGACTGATAACTAGAATATACTTAGAACTCACGAAAATCAGGAAGAAAAAATCAAATAACCCCATTAAAAAGTGGGCAAAGGGCTTGAGGAGAACTTTTCTAAAGAAGACAGAAGAATGGCCAACAAACATATGGAAAAATGCTCAACATCCCTAATCATCAGGGAAATGCAAATCAAAACCACAATGAGATATCACTTAACCCCAGTGAGAATGGCCTTTATCAAAAAATCTCCAAACAATAAATGCTGGCGTGGTTGGGGAGAGAGAGGAACACTCCTACACTGCTGGTGGGACTGCAAACTAGTTCAACCTCTGTGGAAAGCAATATGGAGATACCTCAAAGCGATACAAGTGAATCTACCATTTGATCCAGCAATCCCATTGCTGGGCATCTACCCAAATGATCCAGTGACACTCTACAAAAAAGACACCTGCACTCGAATGTTTATAGCAGCACAATTCACAATTGCAAGGCTGTGGAAACAGCCCAAGTGCCCATCAATCCAATAATGGATTAATAAAATGTGGTATATGTATACCATGGAGTACTATTCAGCTCTAAGAAACAATGGTGATACAGCACATCTTATATTTTCCTGGTTAAAGCTGGAACCCATACTACTAAGTGAAGTATCCGAAGAATGGAAAAACAAGCACCAGATATATTCTCCAGCAAACTGGTATTAACTGAGTAGCACCTAAGTGGACACATAGGTACTCAGTAATAGGGTATTGGGCATGTGGGAGGGGGGAGGGGGGCGGGTATATACATACATAGTGAGTGAGATGTGCACCATCTGTGGGATGGTCATGATGGAGACACAGACTTTTGGGGGGACGGGGGAAATGGGCATTTATTCAAACCTTAAAATCTGTACCCCCATAATATGCCAAAATAAAAATAAATAAATAAATAAAATGATATCTGGAAAAAAAAAAGTTTTAGGACCCCTGTCCTAGACACTGAAGTTTCAACAGACTTCAATATTAATAATAATAGCTGTCCTTTACTAGCATCTACTGATGCCAATAACTAAGCTAGATGTTTGACATGTGTAATTTCATTTAAGCTAGGATCTCTACTGTGTGCATTTATAGTCACAGCCTGTTGGGCTGCAAGACTAAACACATACAGTTACAAGAACCTCATTTGCTGAAATCATTACCATAGTTCAACCGAATTTAGAATATTTCCTTGAAGTCCAAATACTTTACAAAATAGAACATACTACACAAAGTGTCCCCATCATATTTTTTCATGGATGAAAGTTTATTACCTTGAACTGTGTATTCCATGATTTAGTAAGCATTGGAAGCATTTTCTAGACAGCTAACAGTGTTAGTAAACTTGTAAATGTCATATATTTAAAGTTCAGAGTTGTAGTTCACAGTTTTTTGGACATAATCTCTATGATCACATTCATTAATCAGGCTACAGCATTGTCCTTATGGCCATTCAGAATAAAGACATTTACTCATTAAGTATTAGGTAATGTTCAAAGCACTTTACATATATCAACTTATTTCATCCTCATAACAATCCTATGAAATAGTTATTATTATCATCATCCTTTTATGTATTTTTTTAGTTCAGCATACTACGGGGGTACAAATATTTAAGTTATATATATATTCCCTTTGCCCCACTCAAGTCAGAGCTTCAAGAGTGTCCATCCCCCAAAGGCTGGGTGCAGTGGCTCACACCTGTAATCCTAGCACTCTGGGAGGCCGAGGCAGGCGGATTGCTTGAGGTCAGGAGTTCGAAACAAGAGTGTGCACCGCACCCATTAGGTGTGTATATACCCTTCCTCCACATCTTCCTGACACCCGATTAATGTTATTATTATGTATGCACTTAAGTGTTGATCAGTTAATACCGATTTGATGGTGAGTACATGTGGTGCTTGTTTTTCCATTCTTGGGATACTTCACTTAGTAGAATGGGATCCAGCTCAATCCAGGATAATACAGGCAGTGCTAGATCACCGTTGTTTTTTTTTTTTTTTGTGGCTGAGTAGAACTCCATGGTATACATATAGCACATTTTATAATTCCACTCTTGCATTGATGGGCAACTTGGGGTGTTTCTATATGTTTGCAATTGTGAATTGTGCTGCTATAAACATTCGAGTGCAGAGGTCTTTTTTATAGAATGTCTTTTGCTCTTTTGGATAGATGTCCAGCAATGGGATTGCTGGATCAAATGGTAATTCTACTTGTACCTCTTCGCAGTATTTCCATATTACTTTCTACAAAAGTTGTAGTAGTTTGCAGTCCCACCAGCAGTATATGAGTGTCCCTGTCTCTCCGCATCCATGCCAATATTTATTGTTTTGGCACTTTTTGATAAAGGCCATTCCCACTGGAGATAAGTGATATTTCATTGTGGTTTTGATTTGCATCTCCCTGATGATTAGAGATGTTGAGCATTTTTTCAAATGTTTACTGGCCATTAGTCTATCTTCTTTTGAAAAGTTTCAGTTCATGTCCTTTGCCCACTTTATGATAGGGTTGTTTGTTTTCTTGCCGATTTTCCTGAGTTTTATATAGATTCTAGTTATCAGCTCTTTATTGGATGTGTAACAGGTGAATATTTTCTCCCATTCTGTAGGTTGTCTGTTTGCTTTTGTGATAGTTTCCTTGGCTGTACAAAAGATTTTTAATTCTATCAGGTCCCATTTATTTATTTTTTGTTGCTGTGATTGCCTTTGGCATTTTCCTAATAAATTTTTTGCCTAGGCCAAGGTCTATAAGAGTTTTTCTAACATTTTCTTCTAGAATTCTTACAGTTTCATGCCTTAGGTTTAAGTCTGTTATCCATTGTTAGTTGATTTTTGTGAGAGGTGAAAGGATTCAAGCTATACTACAAGGTTATTGTAACTAAAACAGTATGGCATTGGCACAAGAACAGAGACATAGGCCAATGGAACAGAATTGAGAACCCAGATATAAAACCATCCTCATATAGCCATCTAGTCTTTGACAAAGCAGACAAAAACATACATTGGGGAAAATAATCCTTATTCAATAAATGGCGCTGGGAAAATTGAATAGCCACATGTAGAAGATCATCCTTTTATAGATAAGAAAGACACAAAGAATTTAACTAACTTACTCAAAGGTACATATCAAGGAAGGATAGGATGTGAACTGAGGCAGCTAGTTCTAGGATTTGCACTCAAAACACATATGCTATGATGCTTCTGGATAGTTAGATAATGGGGTACAGTACGTCTACTTTTAGCTTTGTGCAAAGGCAATTGCAGTTTTGGACCATGAATTTTAAATCATTACAACTAGACTCAAACACATCTTTATTAATCAAAATAGGAACCATTACAATCAACATATTTTTGTCAATGAGAAATAAGTTTGTTTATTCCTATAGCATAAAAATCCATGCATTGGGATGCAATGAACTCTTAGAAAGCATTTTCTGCATCCTGCTGGTTGTGGAAGTGTTTTTCCTACAAAAAGTTGTCGAGATGCTTGAAGAAGTGGTAGTCAGTCGGTGAGACATCAGGTAAATATGGCAAATGAGGCAAAATTTCATAGCCCAATTTGTTCAACTTTTGAAGCATTGGTTGTGCGACCTGAAGTCGGGCATTGTCATGGAAAAGATTTGGACCCTTTCTGTTGACCAATGTCGGCTGCAAGCCTTGCAGTTTTCAGTGCATTTAATTGATTTGCAGGGCATACTTCTCAAATATAATGGTTTCACTCTGATTTAGAAAGCTCTAAGTGGATCAGACCAGCAGCAGACCACTAAACTATAACCATGACCATCTTTGGTGCAAGTTTGTCTTTGGGAAGTGCTTTGTAGCTACTTCTTGGTCCAACCAATAAGAGGGCCCTCTCTGGTTGTCGTAAAAAAATTCACTTTTCATGGCAAGTCACAATCTGATCTAGAAATGCTTCATTGTTGTTGCATACAATAAGAATAGATGACACTTCAAAACAATGATTTTTTAAAATTTTTGATCAGATCATGAGGCACCCACTTATTGAGCTTTTTCACCTTTCCAATTTGCTTCAAATGGCCAAAGATTGTAGTATGGTCGACCATGAGTTCTTCAGCAATTTCTTGTGGAAGCAATTTCTTGAGGATCAGCTTCAATGGTTGCTCTCAATTTGTCATTGTCAACTCCCGATGCCCAGCCACTACGTTCCTCATCTTCAAGGCTCTCCTTTGCAAAATTTCTTGAACCACCACTTAACCATACATTTGTTAGCAGCTCCTGGGCCGAATGTGTTGTTGATGTTGCAAGTTGTCTCTGCTGCTTTATGACTCATTTTGAACTCGAATAATAAAATAGCTCAAATTTGCTTTTTGTCTAACACAATTTCCATAGTCTAAAATAAATATAAAATAAATAGCAAGTGATAAGTCTTTAGCAAAGAAAAACACAAAGTGAGAAATGTGCATTAAAATGATGTATAACATAACTACATTTATTTAAGAATGTATTCCAGTATTAAACAGCAACTTTCAACAATGACAAAACCATAATTACTTTTGCACTAACCTAACAGTATCTGATGGTGTTAGTCATTTTTTTTTCTTCGTTAGTGATCTGAGATGGCTAGACTACAGACAGTGTTTTACTTTCTAATATGCAGTTAGTTTGGGACCAAGGAAACTCTATTTAGCCACATACTACTGTTCTAATAACTATTCAGGGCTAACTACATAATTTGCAGGGCTTAATGCAAAATAAAATGCAAGACCTTTTGTCCAAAAAGCAAGGGGATGGAGTGCTATTAAAGATATTAAAATATAAAACCTTTTCCCCTTATTCCACTGTTTCTTTCAAAACTTGTCATAGTATTTTTTTATTCTTATTGAATGTCACACACCCTCAGGCATGGGGATATTCACAGGGAGACAGTGAGGTGACAGGACGCTAGGATGCATGTGAACCAAGATTCTAAGCCCCTGGCTCAAGTTTCATTGTCCCATCAGACTCCACTTACAAAACACAAATTCAAAGATAAAAGAGTAAGAATTTCAAGGTGGAAACCACAAAGCATTAAACTCCAAGCATGGAGCCCTTCTGAGCATATGCCCTTGTATGACTGCACTGATTAAATGTCCATGAAACAAGCAATGCAACTATTTCACAAAAATGTTTCAGACAGTATCGTGTAATCATTGAATCAGATAATCTGTATTTGAATCTTGGCTCTCTAATTTATCAAATTTATATATTACCTTGATCAAGTTATTTTTCACCTCTTAAACAGTAGGTTTATTCATCTGTAAGATTTGTGGTAATAACAATACATTCCTCATAAGACTCTTTTGAGGTTTAGGGGAGACAATCTATGTATGTACATACTGATTGGTATATATCACTATATAAATGTAAGGTATGCTATTTAATCTCAAAGATGATTGGATGAAGCCATGGGAATAATTTAGAACCAACTATGTCTGGTGGAGACCTTTTCCCCAGTACACTTCTTCAGCATTTCTGCAGAATGTACTCCTTATAGAAATTTCTACCCTACCCCAACTTCATCCAGATAGCAGGTAAGAGTGCTGACTTGTGAGTACAAAGTATGTCTCCACCTCTGACCACAGATGATTGGTCTAGGGTGGGCACTAAATCCAAGCAAGACTCAGTTAGTTTGGGATTCAGAGGAAAGGCACTTGGGTCCCAGAAATCACTGGAATCAGAGTCTGGAACTCAGCTGGGACAGTCTTCCTCTAGTTTCTGCTTCTTTCTGTACACATGACTCATTTTTCTTTCTTTCTTTAATTTCTGTCTCTGGATTCCATGAGATATCTCAGGAGCCTTAAGATAGAACTGCACTTTGGGCTTAAACTAGTTTGAGGTTGGGGCTTCTGGTACTTGCAATCAAAATAGCCCTCTCTATACACCATTCTATCACAGAAATATGATTCCAAGAATTCATTTCCATTTGTTTTCTTCCTTACCTGGGTATTTCCATTCCCTTCACAATATGACAGATATAAACACTATTCAAATTCTACCGTGTGAATAAAATTCCCATCAATAATACCAATTGCACAAAGACTTCCTGGTAACTCCAGTTAGAAATAACCTGTCTCTTCTCTGAACACCTAAAGAATTATCTCTTTTGTTTTACAACCTATGACACTTACTCCATATTTTCTCAAAGCTATCACATTATTAGTTGCAAATTTGGTTTAGTAATTTGTGCCTCTCACCACAACTATTAGAACACAAACAAGGACTTATTTGTATTTTTAAATTATTATTGATCACTATATTCTCTGAAAGAATAGCAAGTGGTAAAATTTTAATAAAACCTTATTGAATAAATGAATACATTAATGAATTAATGAATAAATCATTCTTGGAGTCAACCAGTAGCATCCTCCTTTTATATCCTAATGTTACTAGTGATAGTGAAGACTAGCTGGGTTAGAATGCTCCCTTTTTATTTGCTATGTAAAATATGGTGGCTGCAAAGAAATCATAATCTTTAACATTTCACCAATACAACAAATTTTACCAGGGGAAAAATTGCTCAATTATTAGCCCAAGAAAGCAGTCCTAACTTTTTATGCTTCTAAATATTTCATGTGTGAGAGACCTTTATAACAACACTTCATTATTCTCTTTCTCTCTTGGCAAGCAAAACATTATAGGGGACTTATGTTCCCATTTCCATATGCCACAATTCAATAGCAACTTTAGTCAACATCTTTTATGTTTTGATTTGGATACTAAGCCTTGATTCTAACGTTATCAGGCCTTAGCCCATTGTTAAAGGGAAAAATGCAAAATTGATATGAATTCAAGAAAACAGTATATCTTTCATAGATCAGAGGTTCTCAACTTTAGAACTTGACATCTTGGGCCAGATAATCCTTTGTTGGGGGGATGCCCTGTGTACTGTAGGATGTTTAGCAGTGTTCCTGGCTTCTATCCACTACATTCTAGTAGCACAACCTCCTCCTACCCAGATGTGTCAACCAAAAATATCTCCATTTATTGCCAAATCTCCCTGGGGACAAAATTACCCCTACTGAGAATGACTGATATAGAGAGAATACAATTATTTTACTGTACTGTAATTAATAAAGCAAAAATCATCTATAATAAAATGTTTACAGAAATCCAGAATTATAGAATTTGAAGAGCCTTGGAAAACACATAAAAATAATCCTCTTATTTTACTAATGAAAAAATAAAGGTAAGAGAGTGAGGAGACTTCTTCACAATGACAGAGTGAGATAGGTGGCAAAGCTGTCTAAAATTCAGATTTCCTGACCCCTAGTTAAGGTTTGGGCCACCATATAATGCTCAAATTAGGAAATCCTATTAACATAGTCCTTACTTACCAGTGGGTCACTTGGATTGCCACCTAAAATTGGTTGGTTGACTATGTCCTTACCAGGACTGGATGCATAAGTTGTGGGACCCAGTGAACATTTAAAATGTAGAATTCCATTTTTAAAATGCAGAAAAAAGTATTACTAAAATTTTATATTTCCTTTCATGCTTTCTCTCTCTCTCAACCTGTCATAGTGTTTTTAAATTTGTTATCTAATGTTGCAATCCCTCAGGAACAGAAATGCGTATGAGGTGAATTTGTGCCCAAAGGCCTGCCCCATGTCTTGATGTGTGCTCATTGGCTACTGGGTTTTCCCTCCTGTTGATCACTAGACCAATATGCCATGACCTTCCAGAGGGAGGAAGGAAGTGAAACAAAGCATCTCTCTTTCCCACAGTCCACTGCCTCAACTCACAGTGGATGGGGGACTCCCCAAAGGCAAATGCACATCAGGACTCACTCCTGGATTGGGGTGATGAATGAGTGAGAGACTCACTCTTACCAAGGTACCTACCAAATTCATCATGGTACTGCAAGCTCAGGAGAGTAATGTCAGCCACCATGTCCCCAGCCCAAGACTCAGAGGGGCCTTAACCTTTTCTGCTGAGGTGGAAAGCAGCAATAGTTTCTGGGTAGCCTTGAGTGCCCACCAAGGGATTGCAGGGATTGCAGGTGAAGCCGGGCTCCAAGCCCCTGTTGCATGTGCCACTTCTCATTGAATTTTATGTACAAAACACAATTCCAAAGATAAAATCACAAAGAATTTCAATATAGTGACTGTAAATGGTTAAGCCCAAAGCACAGGGCCCCCTTTGTAGTGTGGGGGTTTTGTGACTATGCAGGTAGCATGTCCATGAAGTCAGCCTTGCTCCCCAGGGTCAGAGTGCAAAATTTACCAATACACACTTGCCCTAAATGACAAAAATTTTAAAAGAAAAATTAATTTCATTGGAGTAAAATGATTATTGCCATTTTCTAATCATGATCTACTATGCAATCATATTGGTCTTTTATGGCATGAGGAGATTCTTTGAAAAGCAATTTTACTATGTCATTAATGATTCCTTGAAAGATTTTGAGCTCTGAGCAAATACACCAAATACCACTATAAATCATACAGAATTCTGGATGTCTTCATTATATCCAATAGCAAAGTAACACATTATCTGAGTCTTGTGAATTTGTAATAAGAAAAAGAATTGCTAACTTTGAGTCTCATAGTGAGAACATAGGGCTGTAAATGGGAGAAGCTGTATTTTTGCCTTTTCTAATCTTGCACTTAACATATGCAATTCAGTTTGCCCTAGAGAAAATATAAACAAAACATAAAGTTTGGGAAATGTGATCTTACATTCACAGCATCATGAATCAGACCACATCATGAATGTATTGAATGTAGTCTGAGGATGTTCTATCAATTTCCCCTCCATATTCAAATGACTCTATAGTAGTTAATATAGTACTTACAGATATGGCTGTCAACTCAGTTTGGGAAATTCTACCAATATGATTATAGTTCAATCGCTAGTTCATTAACCTGTTATGTGGACAAGTTGAACCTAGGGAGACAGAATTGGTTTGATGACTACCTTTCCAGGGTGAGGATGAACAATCTACCAGTCTTCTATTTGTAAGTGAAACCTAGCTCAGCTATCAAGTCTGCTTGGCTCCATAAGAAGAGCTACATAAGCAGCTGTGAGTGTTTACATGAGAGGCTAACAGCAGGCTACTGTAAAAACTTGGTCTCTAAGTAATTGGCATGGAAAATGAATTCAATTCATTAGCAGGTCTCTGAAACAGAGCTCTTTGAAAATCAGCTTGACACTTTCATTTAATAAGTATTCAGAACCTCCAGGCAACTCAACTAGACTTTTACTTTTCACTTTCCTATTGGTGCTTCTTATAGCCAGTCTCTGCTGCCTATTAACAGTCACTGTTCTAGAGAGAAAATGTTTTACAGGAGCAGCAACAGACACTCAAATGTATGTATGCACAAACACATGTTGATATTTTTATATGATATTTTTTATCTTTAAAATTATGATGTTTTCCTTGCCAAACTTTCAGAGCAGGGCAGGAGTCAGAAAGGCTCTATAGTAAAGAGGAGCTTGTTCCTGGGATGGCAGCTCTGGAGATAAGGGTCAGCCACAGACTGCCAGTGTCTGGCATCCTCAACACAGATATCACTTATAAGGGTAGATGGGACCTGACAGTAAGATTCTTTGCTCATCCAGACTTCTCTTGACTAAACAAACCATTCACAGAATGTCGGAGCTGGGATGGTTGTACGAGATTATTAAATTTTCCATAGGGTCCTGAGAGGTACCATTAACTACCGAGGTCACATTGGAATTCAAACTTCCAAGTTTGAAACAACCTAGAATTCTTCCTGAGGACTAACTTTTTAAAAGGCCAGACTAGTATAAAAATCAGTAAATGGAAGGGGGAAAACAGTAGATTTGAGAAGGTATATTCATCGTTTGAACACCCTAGCAAATTGGAGGTACCCCAGGCAAAGCGAAGTAGAAAATTGAAGCAATTAGGTGGATAATTCATTTCAAACATCTGAAATAGCCAGATAATTGAAACAAAAATCTCTTTTTTTTTGACTTGAATTATCTTGATAGTTGTCTCAATTATCCACTTCACTGTGTATATATGTGTGTAGTCTCAGCCAGACAGAGAAATCATAATTATCTCTACTTGACCTCAATCTGATCTCTTCCCTGGTAAAACAGTTACCAGTAAATGTGAACCAAAGCCAACTTCAGAGAGGTGAAGTAAAGGGGCCAGAGTGTTGTTTAAGTATCTCTAGCATGAATAGAAAATAGTAAAATGGAGTGTGTGAATTGTGTGTGTATGAAATCACTGTGAATTAAGCAATTTCATCTGTCATCAGAATCAGCCATCAGGGATTGGGCATTACCTAAGTACAAGAAAGCAAGAAGGCTTTGTATGTTCTTGATCAAAGGGATTTGATTTAGTTGTGAATATAGTTTATTCTGTTATGAAAGACCAAGACCAATAGCTTTTAAAAATAGGTTAAACCTATGTGATCTTTAAACATTACATATGATATAATATAACCTACTTTCAGACAAGAGACCAGTTGCAAATCAGAAGAAACTTCTTCTCCACATAAATATGTGACTATTTACAAAATGATAGGTCTGTCCCTGTGGAATCCAATCCCTTGTGAGTTTTTACTGTGTTCCTGTTAAGGTAGATTTGAAAATGTAAAATGAAAAAAACAAAAAAGTTTAATAATGTTTTATTGTTTTTAATTTTGAGGAGAGGAAAGCAATGCAGAAATAGCTGGACATTTGTATATAAACTTTGTAATCCTGTAGAGAGAAAAGGGTTTGTAAATGTTTGCTATTTGAAATCTAATTTTGCATCTTTTTCACTCACAATTTTCTATTTTTCCTACTACTCTTAAAAAGCATCGTCAATGTAGTAGAGTAGTTGAGTACATGGTCTCTGGAGACAGGTTGCCTGAGTTCAAATTGTAACTACCACTTAATAGTTGTACGAATCTGTTCAAGTGCTTTAGCCTCTCTTGTGGGTAAGTGTGTTTCAGCGGTAAAATGAAGGTAGTGGTAGTACCTATAACCTACGGTTTTTGTGAAGATTGAATACCTGGGAATTGATTAAAATGGTGCTTGCCACGTAGTAAAGACCACTCCAAATATTATCTATTATGATTTCATTTTACTTGATGATGTGTGTGTTGGGACATAGATTGATATTAGGAGGTGAAAGTCAGTGCAAGTTAGACATGCTCTTGAATAATTATTTGCTAGAGCTTATTTTAGTATTAAAGAACCTCCACATCAATTCATTTGAAGTGCCCTTTGATTTCTGTTCTAACTAATTTTTTTTTAATTGATGAGGAAATGGGCCCAGAGAAGAGTAGATTTGCTCAAGGTCCCACAGTTATGTACCAGCAGCACTGGACCAATGTCTGGGATCTAGAAGAGCTAAAATCAAGTCACAAGCTTGAATCTTATAAAAAGTATGCTTTTCATTTCTGTCACTCAGCTTATGTAAGCATTGACTTATACATGTCATTTATTCCTACTTTCTTTTATTTAAAATTTCACAACTTTTACATCTGTTTTGCTTTTTTTTTCTTGCAGGAGGGCTGAAAAATAAAGGATTGGGACATTTGAGGGGCAAGCCCAAAATGGGCCATCACCAGAACAATCTTTTAGAAATCTCAGGGCATGTCAGAAATATTGTGGTATCCTCAGAAGTGAGAGTGGAGTTAGATTATAAAAATAGGAAATTATTTTTATAACATAGATATCAGTGGATTACATAGCAAAATACAACAGTCCCAATAAAGACAAAGCTCAATGACTGAGCTAGAGTAAGCTATTAATAGAGAAATAGGTTTCTTCAATGGCCCAGTACTATTTTTAGCTAGGACTATATAGCTAATTTTATCTCCTCTGGCCTTGGGTCTTCCAAGACCAGGAATACTACTCCAATTTTTACCACCATCCCTCTCCCTAACCCCTCTATCCCTAGCAAATACAGAGAAACTTTGAAAGTTAGTTTAAAGAATAAGCATCTCAGTATTCTCAGGGACTCTCACCTTCTTTGAAGCAACACATTTTAAAAGCATTGACAGTATGACATATTTTGGTTAAAATTAAATTATGTGATGAAAGCAAACCAAGATGTATAGTCCCCTCCCTTTTTTTTCTTCCAGAGTTATAAATTTAGCTAGTCAAGCTTGTTTCTCATATCAGAAGGCCTGCCATGCAAAAGTAGTATAGAATGGTGATGAAGAGTTCAGGTGGGCTCTGAAATCAGATTGCCTGAATTGAAATCCTAGCTTTGTCACTCCACTGTTATGTGACCTTGGGGAAGTTATATTGCTTTAAATTGCTTTATGTGAATATCTGAAAACATAGGAACTTGGGGAAAACAGAGACTAGTAAAGGCTGGGATGGTCAGGGAAGCCTTCTCAGAGAAGGTGAGGCTACAGTATAACCAGTGTTCAGACATACACATCTCTGGGACAAATTAATCAAAATACATTTAGTTTTTTTATTTGTTTAATTATTTTTATTTCAGTTCCACTAATGGGGACACTGCTAAAACTATTATGACAGGTCCTTTCTGCTCATTTGCAAAGAGATACTTTTTTTGAAACCAATAGATCATATATGTATGTCCATATAAAAATGGATGAAAAGCATACATATGGAAAGACTTTAAGAAACTTTTTAATATTTAAGCAAAATATTTTTTCCTCAAAGAGAAAGATCTTGTGAGAGATTGGCAGCTGCAACCATGGTATTCAAAACTGCATCAAAGAAAAGATGTATTACATATGCCTCTGAAAACTAAGCCAGAGAGCCAAGGGAGAAATAAACAGCAGAGAGGACAACCCTGTTTCCTTCCTTGGTTTTTCAACATTACAATGGAAATAAAACCAAAACTGAGAGGAAAAAGGAAAAAGGGAAACAGGTATCAAGAAAAGAAGCTAGAAAGTCTTTTTAAAAATGATACATCACAGTCACAAAAATCTCTGAATCCTCCCTGCCAAGTAAAAGGGTCAATTACAAAGTGTCTTTCCCCCACATTGGAAACCTAAACATGTTTTCAGCATCAGGTTTCATCCTCTGCTTTACCCTAATTAGAAACACCAAGTGCTTGCTGCACTGTGCTGGGAGTTCGACTATATATTATAGGGGACAATTTTATATAAAGAAAAATACCAAACTAAAAGAAAATAGAAGAAATTGTTAGGAATGGTGATCTCATAGAAAAACAGGATATCATGTTTGAGAGGAACTCTTCTAATGTGAAGCCACTTTCCATTTTCCTTTGTGATTGTCATGTGGTGATGGCACACAGACGTGCCTCCAGGAGAGAGAGAGAGGGAGAGAGAGAGACAGAGAGGGGAGGAGGAGAGAGAGAGACAGAGAGAAAGAGAGAGACAGAGTAAGAGAGACTGTATTTCTTACTCAGTGTCCTAATCACTGCACTGGTGATTACCTAATCATCTAATCACTGCACTGCATTGGTTTTATAATAAAACCAATTTCTCCTGACTCTCAGACGGTATTATAAGATAAAAATATCACTCCCAACTTGTCACTCAAGAAATATTTTAAAATTTCTAAGGCTTTACAACACAGATGGACTGAAAATGAATCTAGCAGGAAGGATAAAGTAGCTAAATGATCAAACATTGGTAAGAGTTTAGAGCAATGCCAGGCCCCAGTAAATTAGTTCCCACTTCCTTTTCTTTCCTGTATTCAGGATATCAGTATGGGGGAATGAGGAGTAATGGGAGTAAGGACATATCTGAAACTAACATTAACACTATTCTTTCCCCACCTTTGCATATGAGATATAAATATACTATGACTTTTTAGAACTGTCAGACCCTCATCTTCAAATCTTTAAAATTCATAAAGAAAAATTTGCATCCATATTACTTCTGAATGTTTTAAAGTCTTTCATGTTTATAAACATCTAAATCTTTCAAAAAAAAGCAACAACAATAAAAATTTCAGGGAACCAAAAACTCTTTTTAATAGCTGCATTAATGCAAAGCTCTTTAAAATATCCATTTGGCATAATTAGCTTTTAAATTTGCTTTGAAGGAAATGTTCCTTAATCTGAGACCCTGCCCACCAATTTATAAAACAGGGCATTTTTCTTGGTTCTTTAAAAATAGAGCCTCTGAATTACAAATTTGCACAAGAATTAGCTTCAGTGGTTCTGAGTTATTTTCTTAAGTGTGTTACCATAATGACTTACTCTCATGCAACCTTTTAAATGAGAAAGTTTATAAATACATTATGAGAGAGAAAATATGTGATTAAAAAGTTGTTGATATAAGACATACAAACAAGGCAATATCCAAATGGTGGCTCCCTTTTATGTATTTTCCCAGCCCATGTGGTGTTTGGGACAAAATCATATCAGGAAAATATACAGTACATCATCTCATTGAACTTCCACACAGGTAATGTGAAGTCACCCAACAAAACTGTGGATTTCTACTTGTTTGAGATGCTGATCCATTGGTTTGCGAGCTTCTCTTTTCCACCCACCATGGGAGTATAGCTGTAGGAGAGATGAAATAGCTCAGAAACCAACAAGGCTACATGCAGAGCAGGACAAATTGGCAAAATTTTTTAATACTGAAACCCAACCTCACCAACTTTCTGGCAATACTTACAGTTTGAAACTATGGGATATATATAAATTATCAATAATAAACTGTTTGAGACCATAATAATGAAGGTATAAATATTAGAGAACAAGAATAGGCACAGTTTGGTGTTCCACGTGATTTTGTGATGTATAATTATTGCAGTAATCACATCTGGGTAGTAGTAAGCCATGGAAGGAGCACTAACAGGGTACTCAAAGGTTTCCCGTTGCAAGGGCCCTTGCTGAAATTGCAAAGGTACATTCCCAATTCACTTTTGTGCCCCTTTATCACCTCAGTTTTCCTCAGGTTGTTCTCTGGCTGTCTGAATCCCCTCCCTTTTTGCCCCTCCAACTTACCCTGGTAGTTTCTCCCACTACACACACCTCACTTCTGCTTCAAAAGTCTTCTCATGTCCTTCCTTCACTTGCCAAAGCCTCCTCTGCTCTCCGTAAGGCTGGATTTTCCAAGGGAATAGAAATTTGACTAATTCTTTTTAAGGTGCATTTTTTTTTAATTTTAAAAGGTAACTGACAGATCCAAATGGATTATGCACCACTAGTTTCCAATTGTCTATACAAACTGGTCTTCTGTATTTTATGCCTATTCCACAGTAATCTATCAACCTCATATACCAGAAGAATAGTGCCAAATATATTAGCAACTATTTTGGGAAGGATGTCTTCCATGGTTCACATATCCACATTCATCATTTTCTTTTTGTAGTTCTGTGTACCAGAACTCTGTAGTGTTACTTGCTACCACAGGAAAATTCTATAACCTTATAATAAGATAATTTTTTGTTTGTGTTTGGATAAAGTCAGGAAAGACTTGCTTTTTCCTGAAAGGCATGCTATTGAGGATCGTGTTATAACAAAAAAAATTTATCTCAGGTAAGGGAAAAAATAACCTCATTCTAAAGCAAATACACAGCAAGGATGTGAGGAGATTGTATACTTCATAGATACTTCATAGAATTATGAGCTCTTAGAATAAGAAGGCAAATTAAAAATTATCCAATCTAGGCCACCCCAAATACCAGTATGCAGATCAGCTACATCCGAGTCACCTGGAGAATTGATTATGGAGTCTGACACCTAGGCCCACACACTAGACCTACTGAATCAGAATCTCTGAGAGTGGGGCATGACAGAATTATTTAAAGAGGGTAAGTAAGTTGCTCAAAATGAATTAGCAAATAAGGAGTGAAGTCAGAATTCACAACCAGATCTGGTTGATTACAAAGTTTATTCTATTAACCTCATTATACATCTGCAGGAATGATTGCTACAGCTTAACTCATATGGGGAGTTGAATTGACATGACAGGTGAAAAAAAACTGACCTAGCTTCACCACTGGAAGGAGCTGGAAGATAAACTGCCAGAAATAAAGAATTGGATGATTGCGCTTTTATTTTTTGAGAAAACATTATGAGTAGCTTATAAATATATGAGGCAGATTAACCAAATAGAATTTCAGCCATGTTGCCACAAAACAAAGAACATTATCTCTGGCTATACTAATTTATAGGGCCTAGTGCAAAATGAAAATGTGAAGCTCTTTGTTCAAAATACAGGGAAAACAGTGCCATGAAAATAACTAAAATATGAAACTCTTTTTCCTTTCTTCTGTGATCTCTTTCTGGATTTCTCATGGTGTTTTGTATTTGCTTTTATTGTTATAGGGAAAGAAAAATTAAATTTTTTGAACATGAATTTTACCATTCATCTCTGTATTGTGCAATGCCAGTTTTAAATGCAAATATAAGCATTTAGATGCAAATATAAGTCATGTGAAATCACCTATATTACACAATTATTATTTTATAGCTGAGATATGCATATGTATTATGGTTTTTTTTATTTCGGCATATTATGGGGGTACAGATTTTAAGGTTTCAATAAATGCCCATTTCCCCCCCTCCCCCCAAAAGTCTGAGTCTCCATCATGACCATCCCCCAGATGGTGCACATCTCACTCATTATGTATGTATATACCCGCCCCCTCCCCCCTCCCTCCTACCCAATACCCTATTACTGTAATACCTATGTGTCCACTTAGGTGCTACTCAGTTAATACCAGTTTGCTGGAGAATATATCTGGTGCTTGTTTTTCCATTCTTGGGATACTTCACTTAGTAGTATGGGTTCCAGCTTTAACCAGGAAAATATAAGATGTGCTAAATCACCATTGTTTCTTAGGGCTGAATAGTACTCCATGGTATACATATACCACATTTTATTAATCCATTCTTGGATTGATGGGCACTTGGGCTGTTTCCACAGCCTTGCAATTGTGAATTGTGCTGCTATAAACATTCGAGTGCAGGTGTCTTTTTTGTAGAGTGTCATTGGATCTTTTGGGTAGATGCCCAGCAATGGGATTGCTGGATCAAATGGTAGAATCACTTGTATGGCTATAAGGTATCTCCATATTGCTTTCAACAGAGGTTGAACTAGTTTGCAGTCCCACCAGCAGTGTAGGAGTGTTCCTCTCTCTCCCCAACCACGCCAGCACTTATTGTTTGGAGACTTTTTGATAAAGGCCATTCTCACTGGGGTTAAGTGATATCTCATTGTGGTTTTGATTTGCATTTCCCTGATGATTAGAGATGTTGAGCATTTTTTCATATGTTTGTTGGCCATTCTTCTGTCTTCTTTAGAAAAGTTTCTGTTCAAGTCCTTTGCCAACTTTTTAATGGGGTTATTTGATTTTTTCTTCCTGATTTTCATGAGTTCTAAGTATATTCTAGTTATCAGTCCCTTATTGGATGCATAGGATGCAAAAATTTTCTCCCATTCTGTAGGTTGTCTGTTTACTTTCATGACTATTTCTTTGGCTGTGCAGAAGCTTTGTAGTTTGATCATGTCCCATTTATTTATTTTTGTTGCTGCTGTGATTGCCTTTGGGGACTTCTTCATAAACTCTTTGCCCAGGCCGATGTCAAGGAGAGTGTTTCAACTATTTCCTCTAGAGTTCTAATAGTTTCATACCTTAGGTTTAAGTCTGTTATCCAGCGTGAGTTGATTTTTGTGAAAGGTGAAAGGTGTGGGTCCTGTTTTAGCCTTCTACAGGTGGCTATCCAGTTTTCCAAGCACCATTTATTGAAAAGAGATTTTTTTCCCCAGCGTATGTTTTTGTCTGCTTTGTCAAAGATTAGATGGCTATATGAGGATGGTTTTATATCAGGATTCTCACATGTGTTCCACTGGTCAATATTCCTATTTTTGTGCCAATACCATATTGATTTAATTACTACAGCTTTGTAGTATAGTTTCATATCTGGCATATTAACGCCTCCCATTTTTTTTTCTTTGTTTCCTAGAATTGTACTTGATATTAGGGGTCTTCTTTGGTTCCATACGAAGCGTAAAATGAATTTTTTTATATCTGTGAAGAATGCTGATGGGATTTTAATAGGTATAGCATTGAATCTGTAGATCAGTTTGGGTAGTATAGACATTTTGATGATATTGAGTCTGCCGATCCACGAGCATGGTATGGATTTCCATCTGTTTACATCCTCTGCTATTTCCTTCCTCAGTGTTTCATAGTTCTCCCTGTAGAGGTCTTTTACGTCCTTAGTTAAGTATATTCCTAGGTACTTTAATTTCTTTGTTGCTATTGTGAAGGGAATTGAGTCTTTGATTTGGTTCTCAATTAGATTGTTGTTGGCGTATATGAATGCCTCTGATTTCTGTGTATTGATTTTGTATCCTGAGACTTTACTAAATTCATTGATAAGTTCCAGGAGTTTCTTGGTAGAATCTTTTGGGTTTTCTAGATACAATATCATATTATCAGCAAACAGTGAAAGTCTGGTCCCTTCTGCCCCTATTTGGATACCTTTGATTCCATTTTCCTGTCTGATTGCTGTAGCCAAGACTTCCAGTACTATGTTGAACAGAAGTGGAGATAGTGGGCAGCCTTGTCTGGTTCCAGTTCTAAGTGGGAATGATTTCAATTTTTCCCCATTCAGTATGATGTTGGCTATAGGTCTGTCATATATGGTTTGTATCATTTTTAGGTATGTCCCTTCTATGCCTATTTTCTTAAGTGTTCATATCATGAAAGGGTGTTGAATATTGTCAAAAGCTTTTTCTGCATCTATTGAAAGAATCATGTGGTCTTTATTTTTGCTTCTGTTAATGTGGTGTATTGCATTTATAGATTTATGTATGTTGAACCATCCCTGCATCCTGGGATGAAGCCCACTTGGTCGTGGTGGATTATTTTTTTGATAAGCGTCTGGATTCGGTTAGCTGAGATATTGTTGAAAATTTTTGCATCTATATTCATTAGGGATATTGGTTTGTAGTTTTCTTTTTTTGTTGCATCCTTTCCTGGTTTTGGTATCAGAGTAATATTCACTTCATAAAAGGTGTCGGGGAGGTTTCCGTTCTTCTCGATGTTGTGGAATAGTTTCTGCAAGATAGGTACTAGATCTTCTTTATAAGTATGGTAAAATTCAGGTGTGAAGCAATCTGGACCGGGACTTTTCTTTTTAGGGAGATTTGTAATTGCTGTTTCTATTTCAGCTGTTGAGATTGGTCTGTTCAGGGCATCTATTTCTTCCTGGTTGAGCCTAGGGAGGCTGTGTGTTTCTAGAAATTTGTCCATTTCCTCCAGATTTTCTAGTTTGTGTGCATAAAGATTTTTGTAGTATTCATAAATTGTATCTTGTATCTCTTTGGGATCAGTTGTGATATCTCCTTTTTTATTCCTGATGGAGCTTATTAGAGATTTCTCTTTTCTGCTTTTCGTTAGCTTAGCTAATGGTGTGTCAATTTTGTTTATTTTTTCAAATAACCAACTTTTTGTTTTATTAATGTCCTCAATAGCTTCCCTGCTTTCAATTTTGTTTAGCTCTGATTTCATCTTGTTGATTTCACCTCTTCTGCTGGGTTTTGGGTTGGTTTTTTCTTCTTTTTCCAGGTCTTTGAGTCGTTTCATTAGATTGTCTATTTGTGATCTTCTTGTCTTTTGGTTATAGGCTTTTATGGAGATAAACTTTCCTTTCAGAACTGCTTTAGCTGTGTCCCAGAGGAGTTGATAACTTGTCTCTCCATTGTCGTTTTCTTCATAGAATTTTTTTATTTCCGTCTTGATTTCTTAATTTATGAAGTAATCATTTCTTAGAAGGTTGTTTAATTTCCACGTCTTTGTGTAGAAATGTGAGTTTCTGTTAGGGTTGATTTCTACTTTTATTCCACTGTGATCTGAGAAGGTACATGGTATGATTTCTATTTTTTTAAATTTCTTGAGATTTTCTTTGTGTCCTAGGATATGGTCAATCTTAGAGACTGTCCCGTGAGTTGATGAGAAGAACGTATATTCAGTGGATTTTGGGTAGAATGTTCTGTAAATGTCAGACAGACCCAATTGTTGTATAGTTTTGTTTAAGTCCTTTTTTTCTTTATTAATTTTCTGTTTGGAGGATCTGTCTCGTGCCGTCAGTGGGGTGTTGAGATCTCAGGCGATTATGGAGTTGCTAATAATGCATTTTCTTGGCTCCAGTAAGGTTTGCTTTATGAATCTGGGTGCACCTAAGTTGGATGCATATATATTTAAAATTGTTATCTCTTCTTGTTGAACTGTGCCCTTCACCATTATATAATGACCCTCTTTGTCTTTCACTACTTTTGTTGCTTTAAAAACTAAATCATCTGAAATTTGAACTGCCACGCCAGCCTTATTTAGCTTCCACTTGCCTGGAATACTGTTCTCCATCCTTTTACTTTTAGTCTATATGAATCCTTGCAGGTTAGATGTGTTTCCTGAAGACAGCATATACTTGGCCTTTATTTTCTTATCCATTCAGCCAGCCTATATCTCTTGAATGGAGAGTTTAAGCCATTCACGTTTATTGAGAGAACTCATAGATAAGGTAGATTACTGTTCATTCTGTTGGGTTGGATGTTGTTCCTTTGATTTCTCTCTTGATCCATAGAAACATCTGGCCTTTAATCTTTGGGTTTGGGTTTTTTTTATATTCGTGAGTTTCTATTATGGTGTTCCGTGTGTAACACTGTTTTGAGTACTTCTTGTAGGGCTGGTCTTGTCTTGGTGAATTCTCTGAGCCTTTGCTTGTCTGAGAATGTTTTTATTTCTCCTTCATATACGAAGCTTAGTTTTGCAGGGAATAATATTCTAGGCTGGGCATTGTTTTGTTTCAAAAGAGTGAGAATGGGGCCCCAGTCTCTCCTTGCTTGTAAAGTCTCATTAGAGAAGTCTGATGTTATTCGAATTGGCTTTCCCTTGTATGTCACTTGCTTCTTTTGTCTTACAGCTCTTAGAAGGGCCGCTTTAGTTGATATTTTGGTCAGTCTGAACTGCATGTCGTGACGTCTTCCTGTTTGCGTTGAATCTCCCAGGGGTCCTCTGAGCTTCTTGAACTTGTATATCAAGATTTTGAGCAAGGCCTGGGAAATTTTCCTCTATTATATCTTCAAACAGCTTGTCCAACCCTTGGGTGTTGTCTTCTTCTCTTCTGGTAACACTATGACCCTCACATTAGATTTCTTCACATAATCCCACAGCTCTTGTAGGCTTTGCTCTTTTCTCTTGTTTCTCTGCTCTATTTCTGTGACTGATTTATTTAATTGGAGGGTGTTATCTTCAAGCTCTGAGATTCTTTCTTCTGTTTGATCTACCCTGTTCTTGAGACTTTCCACTGTATTTTGTAGTTCCTTGAATTGATTCTTCATTTCCAGGAGTTCGGTTACACTTTTCTTCATTGTGTCTATTTCTTTTTCCATATCCTGGAGGCTTTTTGTGGTTTCCTTGTGTTGGTTAAGTGTTGTTGTTTCAGCTGTGTGAGTGTTCTTATGATCCACATACGAAATTCCTCTTCTGTCATATTGGTTGCCTGATTATGGTTGGTGTCCGTTTCTAGGGGGCTGGTGCTCCTCTTTGGGGGTATGTTTTCCGTTTGGTTCTTCATATTTCCTGAGTTCTTTCGCGGATTTCTTCCCATGTCGATCAGTTGTTGTTTCTTTCCTTAAGTTATTGTTTGGGTATTCACACACCTTCTTTAGTTTCTGAGGCATTAGGTGGTGTCTGTGGGTGAAATTGGACCACTCCCTGTATGGAGAGTCAGTGGTTGCCGTGGAAAGGCTGTGCAAGATGCCGTCCCTGTCAGTGGGTGTCATTTGCTTGGAGGAACAGGCTATGCTGTTGATTTTGTGTCCTGTTATCAGCTCTTGTTCTGGGTGGAGCTGGGTTGGGTAAGCCTGCCCTCAGGCCGTTAGCAGGGGTCAAAGTTCTGTTCTCTGCTTCCAGGGAAAGCTGTCAGGGCGGGGCTGGAATGGTCCCGCTCAACCAGAAAGTCTGGGTGTGGGGGTGGGTCTGTCTGAGACCCGCAGTCTGGAGCTGGCCTCGCTTCTTTCCACCCTCCCCAAATCTGCAGCTACTCCTGGGCCTCTGCCAGCAGGCCAGACCACAAGCCACCAGGCCTCCCAAGACTGTGATGTTGGCGGGGAGGTTCCCTGCACAGGAATGCCACCTGGGTTGGGCACACGGCCTCCTCCTGGGAGGAGAGTTGCCCTCTAGGATGCCGATCTGCCCCTGGAGGCACACACACCTCAGTAGTCTGTTCACGTATAACCCTTCTGTGCCCCGGGCAATGCTAGCCCTCGGTGCAGGGGATCTGGTCTGCAGGTCTGACCTCTGGGTCCCAGAGTTCAAACTGTATCCCCACCAGGGAGAGGATTTCCAGTCCCAATTCTCCCACATGGAGCCCAAGCTGGGTCTATGTCTCTCAGCCTCTGAGTCTGCACCGTTCTCCTGGGAACACCGTGCCAGCAGCACCTGGGAGGGCGGGCGGGTAGGGAGCTCACAATCTGAGTTCCCATAAGTCAGCTGTAGGGTCCCAAAAGGGAAGGTCCCGTTCCCTGGAGGTGCCTCTGGCTGGTGGTTGTATTGTTTCTCTGGGCAGCCTACGGTAGTGTCGGCGGAGGGGAGGAGGAGGCAATATGGCGTCTGCCTCGCGGCTCGGGTCTGTGCACATGTAGGTGCCCGAAGGAAGTTGGGAACCTGGTGCCACGTCTGCTACAGGCTCACTGCTGGCTGGCGGCGGCGGTCTCTGGGCTGGTGTCCGCAGGTCTCTCCACCCGCTGAGGAGCCCACCAGCAGTCCCAAATGCAGGGGAGGGGAAACAGCAAATCCACCTACCCTTGCCGCTGGTCTCCGGGCTGCTCCGATGGTCTCAGCCTCCAGTTCTCCTCCGCATCCTCCCCCCGTGGAGCCTCCCGGGGTCTCAGGTACCCCTCCCTCCAGCCCTTGTCTGCTGTATGCTCGTCTTCTTTCTTCTTTCCTCTAATTTCTGCTAGAATCTGTCTTTTTTGCAGAGACACTCTGTCTCTCGGTGTTATTCGTCTGCCATCTTGCTCCATCCCCCTTGTATTTTGTTTTTATATGACAACTGGAAATTCTGCACAAAACAAATTTATCTTTTTTTATTACTTCATATTATGGGGGTACAGATATTGTTAGGGTTACATGTCTTGCCCCTGCCCCCTTCCCCCACCCCGCTATGTCAGAGCTTCTAGAGTGCCCATCCTCCAGATGGTGCACACCAAACTCACCGTGTCAGTACATACCCATCCCCTGTTCCCCCCTTCCCCCTGCCTACTTCCCAATTACAGATTTTTTTTCAGACATTTTGGTTACAATGTATATCTTTAACTCTCCCTAAAAAGTGATAGAGGTATTCCCTCCCCCCCCACAATGCTCGCCATTTCCTTAAGATGTGGGTCTCCACCCCTCCAAATCCCTGTTGAACACTACCGTTTTTTGAGCACCTTAGTTTTAGTCAGTCAGTACCGATTTGATGGCGAGTAGATGTGTAGCCCATTTTCCAGATCTTGTGTCCTCTCGCTTTGTATTACGGGCTTAAGCTTAATCCAGATTAGCATAAATGGTGCCAGCTCACTGTCATTTCTTAGGACTGAGTAATATTCCATTGTGAGCATATACCACATTTTAGTTATCCACTCAGGAACTGACGGGCACTTAGGTAGTTTCCATGCCCTTGCAATAGTGAATTGTGCTGCCATAAACATTCGGGTGCAGATGTCTTTATAATAGAGTGACTTATGTTCTTTTGGGTAGATGCCCAATAATGCTATTGCTGGGTGGAATGGTACTTCTATTTCTAGCTGTTTGAGGTATCTCCTAATTCTTTTCCACAAAGGTTGCACTAATTTGCAGTCCCACCAGCAGAGTAAGAGTGTTCCTGTCTCTCCACATCTTCGCCAGCATTTGTTGTTTTGGGATTTCTTGATACAGGCCATTCTCGCTGGGGTTAGGTGGTATCTCATTGTGGCTTTGATTTGCATTTCTCTAATGATTAGAAATGGTGAGCATTTTTTTATATGTTTGCAGGCCATTATTCTGTCTTCTTTGGAGAAGTTTCTGTTCATTTCCATTGCCCATTTCTTGATGGGGTTGTTTGATGTTTTCTTGTTCATTCTTTTAAGTTCTAGGTAGATTCTTGTTATTAGACCTTTATCAGAAGTGTAGAGAGCGAATATTTTCTTCCACTCTGTGGGTTGTCTATTTGCTCTAATGATCATTTCATTGGCGGTGTTAGGATTTCTTGATACATACAGGCCATTCTCACTGGGGTTAGATAATATCTCATGGTGGTTTCAATTTGCATTTCTCTAATGATTAGCGATGTTGAGAATTTTTAATATGTTTGCTGGCCATTATTCTGTCTTCTTTAGAAAAGTTTCTGTTCATTTCCATTGCCCACTTCTTGATGGGGTTGTTTGATTTTTTCTTGTTAATTCTTTTGAGCTCTAGATATATTCTTGTTATCAGACCTTTATCGGAAGTGTAGAGAGCAAATATTTTCTCCTATTCTGTAGGTTGTCTATTTGCTCTAATGATAGTTTCCTGTCACAACAGACACCATAGAAATACAAAACATTATGTTTGACTACTATAAAAAACTATATGTCCCAAAACTAAACAACGAGGAAGAAATGGACAAATTACTGGATTCATACAATCTCCCTAAGTTCACCCAGGAGGTAACAGAATTCCTGAATAGACCAATCTCAAGTGCAGAAATTGGAGCAGTAATTAACAACCTACCCAAATGGAAAAGTCCAGGATCAGATGGCTACACTTCAGAGTTCTACCAAACATACAAAGATGAACTCATATCTATACTACAGAAATCATTCCACAACATTGAGAAGGATGGTATCCTTATTAACTCATTCTATGAAGCCAATATCACCTTTATACCAAAGCCAGGAAAGGGTACAACAAAAAAAGGAAATTACAGACCAATATCTCTCATGAATATAGATGCAAAAATCCTTAACAAAATTTTAGCGAACAGAATTCAGCAGCACATCAAAAAAATAATTCACTATGACCAGGTGGGCTTTATTCCAGGGATGCAAGGCTGGTTCAACATACACAAGTCTATAAATGCAATCTGCCTCATAAATAAAAACAAGAACAAAGACCATATGATTCTCTCAATAGATGCAAAAAAAGCATTTGACAAATTCCAATACACCTTTATGATAAAAACTCTTTTTTTTCTTCTATTTCATCATATTATGGAGGTACAAATATTGTTAGGGTTACACATATTGCCCCTGCCCCTGCTCCCTCCCCCCAATACGTCCAATCCCCTGGTGGTGTGCATCACACACGTTATGGAAGCATACACCCCTTTCCTCTTCCCCCTTCCCGCCTGCCCACCACATGCTAAAAAGATTTGGGTTTTTTGTTTTGTTTTTTAACATTTTGGTTACATTGTATATCTTTGCCTCTCCCTAAGAAGGGTTAGAGTTATGCCCTTCCCGTCCAAAATGCTCACCACATCCCTAAGATTGAGTTCCCCCCACCGAATCCCTGGTGAGCATTGCCACCATTTGAAAACCATAGTTTTAATCAGTCAGTACCAATTTGATGGCGAGTAGAATTAACAAAATAGGCATAAGTGGCTCATATCTTAAAATTATCAAATCCATTTACGACAAACCCATGGCCAATATCATACTCAATGGGGAAAAACTGAAACCATTCTCACTTCGATCTGGAACTAGACAAGGATGCCCACTATCTCCTCTTCTATTCAACATAGTACTCAAAGTCTATCAGGCAAGAGAGGGATATTAAAAGCATCCAAGTGAGTGTGGATGAGATCAAACTCTCGCTCTTTGCTGATGATATGATATTATACCTAGAAAACCCCATGGATTCATCCAAGAGACCCCTAGACTTCATAAATGATTTTGGTAAAGTCTCAGGTTACAAAATCAATATAAACAAATCAGAGGTATTCATATATGCCAAGAGCCATCAAACTGAAACTCAAATAAAAAACACAATAACTTTTAGTATAGCTCCAAAGAAAATTAAATATCTAGGAATATATTTAACAAAACATATGAAAGACTTATACAAGGAGAACTTCGAAATGCTAAAAAAAGAAATAGTAGAAGATGTAAACAGATGGAAAAATCTACCTTGTCCATGGATTCGTAGAATCAATATCATTAAAATGTCAATATTACTTAAAGCAATCTACAGAATTAATGCAATCCCCATCAAAGTACCACCATCATTCTTACAGATCTAGAAAAAATAATTCTTTATTTTGTATGGAACCAGAAAAAAAAAAACTCGTATAGCCAAAGCAATCCTAAGTTAAAAGAACAAACTGTGTGGCATCAGTCTTCCTGACTTCAAGCTATATTATAAAGCAATAATAGGCCGGGCGTGGTGGATCAAGCCTGTAATCCTAGCACTCTGGGAGGCCGAGGCGGGTGGATTGCTCGAGATCAAGAGTTCAAGACCAGCCTGAGCAAGAGCAAGACCCCATCTCTACTATAAATAGAAAGAAATTAATTGGCAAACTAATATATATAGAAAAAAATTAGCCAGGCATGGCGGCGCATGCCTGTAGTCCCAGCTACTTGGGAGGCTGACGCAGCAGGATTGCTTGAGCCTGGGAGTTTGAGGTTGCAGTGAGCTAGGCTGATGCCATGGCACTCGCTGCAGCCTGGGCAACAAAGTGAGACCCTGTTTCAAACAAACAAACAAAAACAACAATAACAGAAAACTTACCTTAAAAAAAATCAATAATAATTAAATCAGCAAGTTAGTGGCACAAGAACATAAGCATCGATATTTGGAATAGGACTGAGATTCCAGAGATGAAATCATCTGCATATGGTAACCTAACTTAATAGATAAAACAGACAAAATATACAGTGGGGAAAAGAATCTCTCTTCAATAAATGGTGCTGGGAAAACTGGATAGCTACATGTAGAAGAATGAATCAGGATCCCTACCTCTCACCTCTCACAAAAATCTACTGAAGATGGATAACAGATTTAAACCTAAGGCATGAAACCTTAAGAATCCTAGAAGAAGTTGTTGGGAAAACCCTATCAGACATTGACCTAGGCAAAGAATTCTTGAAGACGACCCCAAAAAGCAATCACCTCAGCAACAAAAATAAACAAATGGGACCTGTTCAAATTAAATTTAAATATATTTTGATAGAAATTTATTATTTCCATTAAAGAGAGGAATTTCATTAGAATCTTTGCTGTATCTTAAGAATAATTTTATAAAATCATATATATAACCAAAATATATAAATACATGATTTTACATACTAGCCTAACTACAAATATCTTCACAGCATGAAACTTATCTAATTTGATATTTAATGTGAAGTGGGAAAGTTTTCACTTTGCAGAATTTCAATATGTAGAAAATTATATTAACATGTTTTTCAATTATGTGATTGATCCTATAACTATGAATTTTTTTCATTGCTTAACACTAAATAATAACAACTAGGTATAGTGCAATTTTTTAAGTTTTTTTTTTATTTTGGCATATTATGGGGGTAGATGACTGCATGTCGTGACGTCTTCCTGTTTGCATTGAATCTCCCAGGGGTCCTCTGAGCTTCTTGAACTTGTATATTGAGATTTTGAGCAAGGCCTGGGAAATTTTCTTCTATTATATCTTCAAATAGCTTGTCCAACCCTTGAGTATTGTCTTCTTCCCTTTCTGGTAATCCTATGACCTTCACATTAGGTTTCTTCATATAATACCACATCTCTTGTATGCTTTGCTCTTTTCTCTTGTTTCGTTGCTCTATCTCTGTGACTGATTTATTTAATTGGAGGGTGTTATCTTCAAGCTCTGAGATTCTTTCTTCTGTTTGATCTACCCTGTTCTTGAGACTTTCCACTGTATTTTATAGTTCCTTGAATTGATTCTTCATTTCCAGGAGTTCGGTTAAACTTTTCTTCATTGTGTCTATTTCTTTAGTGAACTTTTGTTCTAAGTCCTGGAGGCATTTTGTGGTTTCTTTGTGTTGGTTGTTGAGTTGTTGTTGCAGCTCGGTGAGTGTTCTTATGATCCACATACGAAATTCCTCTTCTGTCATTTTGGTTGCCTGATTTTGGTTGGTGTCCATTTCTAGGGGGCTGGTGCTCCTCTTTGGGGGTGTGTTTTCCGTTTGGTTCTTCATATTTCCTGAGTTCCTTCGCTGATTTCTTCCCATGTCTATCAGTTGTTGTTTCTTTCTTTTAGGTTTTTGTTTGGGTATTCACACACCTTGTTTAGTTTCTGAGCCTTTAGGTAGTGTCTGTGGGTGAGATTTGACCACTCCCTGTAAAATGAGTCAGTGGGTGCCGTGAAAAGGCTGTGCAGGATGCCATCCCTGTCAGTAGGTGGCACTTGCTTGCAGGAACAGGCTATGCTGTTGATCTTGTGTCCTGTTATCAGCTCTTATTCTGGGCGAAGCTGGTTGGGAAAGCCTGCCCTCAGGCACCACCAATTCCAGTTAGCAGGGATCAAAGTTCTGTTCTCTGCTTCCAGGAAAAGCTGTCAGGGCAGGGCTGGAATGGTCCCACTCAGCCAGAAAGTCTGCATGTGGGGGTGGGGCTGTCTGAGACCGGCAGTCTCGAGGGGGCCTTGCTTCTTTCCACCCTCCCCAACTCCACAGCTACTCCTCGGCCTCTGCCAGCAGGCCAGACCACAAGCCACCAGGCCTCCCTGGACTGTGATGCCGGCAGGGAGGTTCCCTGCACAGGAAGGCCACCTGGGCTGGTCGTACAGCCTCCTTTTTGGAGGAGGGTTGCCCTCTAGGATGCCGAGCTGCCCCTGAAGGCACACATACCTCAGTAGGCTGTTCACGTATATCCCTCCTGTGCCCCGGGCAATGGTGGACCTCAGTGCAGGGGATCTGGTCTGCAGGTGTGACCTCTGGGTCCTAGATATCAAACTGTATCCCCACCAGGGAGAGGAGTTCCAGTCCCAATTCACCCACAGGAATCCCAAGCTGGGTCTGTGTCTCTCAGCCTCTGAGTCTGCACCGTTCTCCTGGGTACACCATGCCAGCAGCACCTGGGAGGGCTGGTGGGTAGGGAGCTCACTGTCTGAGTTCCCCTTAGTCAGCTGTAGGGTCCCAAAAGGGAAGGTCCCCCGGCTGGTGGTTGTATTGTCTGTCTGGGCAGCCGTGGGTAGGGTCGGCAGAGGGGAGGAGGAGGCAATATGGCGCCTGCCGTGCGGCTCGGGGCTGTGCACACAGAGGTGCCGGGAGGGAGTTGGGAGCCTGGTGCCGCGTCGGCTACAGGCTCACCACTAGCTGGCGGCAGCCATCTCTGGGCTGGTGTCCGCAGGTCTCTCCACCTGCTGGGGAGCCCACCAGCAGTCTGAAATGCAGGGGAGGGGAAAGGTGAATTATCCACCTACCCTTCCCGCTGGTCTCAGGGATGCTCCAGTGGTCTCAGCTTCCAGTTCTCCTCCGCAGCCTCCTCCCGTGGAGTCTCCCGGGGTCTAAGGTACCTCTCCTTCCGTCCCTCATCCGCTGTATGCTCGTCTTCTTGCTTCTTTTTTCTAATTTCTGCTAGAATCTGTCTTTTCTGCAGAGACACTCTGTCTGGCGGTGTTTCTCATCCGCCATCTTGATCCTCCTCTTTTTTAAGTTTTTGTGGTAAGACATATATGACATAAAATTGGCCATTTTAATCATATGAGTTGTTGGCATTAATTACATTCACAATGTTGTGCAGTCAACATCCATCACTATCGATGTCCAAAGTTTTTCATCACCCCATATAGAAACACTGTGCCATTAAGCAGTGGTTCCTTATTTACTGCTGCCCCTAGCCACTGGTAACCTCTAATCCAGTTTCTTCCTCTATGAATATGCCTATTCTAGATATTTCATGTAAATTAAATCATACAATATTTGTCTTTTTGTGTCTAGCTTATTTCACTTAGCATAATGTTGTCAAGGTTCATCCATGTCAGAACATGTATCATAATTTCATTCCTTTTTATGCCTGAATAATATTACATTGAAATGTAAATATATTTATTTATCTACTAATTTGTTAATAGATACTTGGGCTATTTCTGCCTTTTGGCTACAATGGGCATTGACACACAAGTACCTGTTTGAGTTCCTGTTTTCACTTCCTTTGGGTATATACCTCAGAGTGGAATTGCTGGTTCATACAATAATTCTTTTCAACTTTTTGAGTAGCTATCCACTGTTTCCATAGCAGTTGCACCATTTTACATTTCCACTAGCAATGTACAAGGGTTCCAATTTCAGCACATCCTCAACAACACTTGTTGTTTTCCTTTATTTATCATACTCAAATTAATTTATATAAAGTGGTTTTTATTTGTATTTCCCTAGTTACTGCTGATGTTGGATATCTTTTTATGTGCTTATTACCCATTTGCATATCTTCCTTGGAGAAATGTCTATTTAAGTCCTATGCACATTTGTTAATTGTGTTATTTGTTGTTATGCTGTTGTTGAGTGTAGGAATTCTTTATATATTCTGTATATTAATCCTTTATCAGATAGGTAATTTGGAAATATTGTATCCCACTTTGTAAGTTGTTCTTTCACATTCTTGATAATGTCCTTTGATAGACAAAGTGTTTTTTTAATTTTGATGAAGTTTAATTTACGTTTTATCTTTTGTTGCTCACTTTTTTAATGCCCATCTGAGAATCTATTAAAATATTCAAGGCCATTACAATTTACTCCTATGTTTTCTTGTAAGAGATTTTAGGTTTTACCTCTTATCTTCAGGTCATTTATCCATTGTGAGTTTAGTTTTGTATAGAGTCTAGAGTAGGGGTCCAACTTCATTTTTTTACATGTAGAAATTTAGTTGTCCCAGAAACATTCATTGAGGAAATTCTTCTTTACCAATTGAATGGAATGGACACCGTTGTAGAAAATTAATGGGCTATACCAGGCACCAAAAGACAAATATCACATGTTTTCACTGATATGTCAGAGCCAAAATATTTATCTCAAGGAGATAAAATGGTGGTTACCAGAGGTTAGGAAGGGCAGTGGGGAAGGGAGGATAGAGAGAGATTGGTTAATGGCTACAAAAATACAGAGATAAGGAGTAACTTCTAGTATTCAATAGTATAATAGTGCAACTACAATTAACAGTAATTGATTCCACATTTCAAAATAGCTAGAAGATTTAGAATGTTCTCAACATAAAAAGATGATAAATGATTGAGGTGAGAAATATTATAATTACCCATATTTTATCATTATGCATTTATGCTTGTATAAAAATATCTCATGTATCCCATAAATATGTCCAATTATTATGCATCCACATAATTAAAAACAAAAGAAATCAATTGGCTATAGATGTACAGGTTGATTTCTGGACTCTCAATTATATTCCCTTTGTCTATATGACTATCTATACTCTTCTGATAACTGTAAATTTGTAGTACGTTTTAAAATTGAGAGTTGTGAGTCCACTAACTTTATTGTCTTTTATCAAGATGGTTTTGGCTATTCAGGTTCCCTTGAAATTCCATACAAATTTGATAAGCAGCTTTTTGATTTCTCATAAAAAGCTATTGAAATTTTGATGGGATTGTATTTAATCTGTAGATTGTTTTGAGTAGTATTGACATCTTAACAATATTAAGTCTTCTAATCCTTGAAAATCAGATAAATTTATTTGTTTAGGTCATTTATTTATGTATTTTTTCAGAAATATTTTATAGTTTTCCAGGTACAAGTCTTTCACCTTCTTGGTAAATTTATTCCTAGGTATTCTATTTTTTTAGGTGCTATTGTCAATGGAATTCTTTTTTCTTTTTTTTTTTTTTTGATTGTTCGTTGCTGGTGAATAAAAACACAACTGATTGTTGTCTATTGATTCTATAATCTGCAATTTTGCTGAATTTTTTATTAACTCTTGTAGCTTTTTGGTGGATCCTTTGGAATTGTCTATGCATAGGATTGTTTCATCTGTGAATATAGTTTTAAATTTTCTCTTCTAATTTAGATATATTTTATTTCTTTTTCTTACCTAATTATTCTGGTTATGAGTTTTAGTATACTATTGCATAGTAATAGTAAAAGTGGGCATTCTAGTCTTGTTCTTGATCTTAGGGAGGAAGTTATCAGTCTTTCACCATAAAGTATGTTTTTTTTTTTTTCTTTTTTTACTCAGGCCTGGAAAATGGATAAAGTATTTTTTAACCATGGGTTTTTTTTAATAAATATCCTTTTGATATTTGATTTGATTTATAAATATCATATTGTAGAAATTTCCTTTTATTTTTATTTTTTAAGTGTTTTTTTCATCATGAAACTGTTTGATTTTGTCAATGCCTTTTCTGCATCAGTTGAGATGATCATGTGGATTTTTTTTAATTCTACTAATGTGGTTCATTATATTGATTGATTTTCTTATGTTGAACCACCCTTGCATTCTTGGGGCAAATCCCACTTGGTAATGGTATCTAATCCTTTCACTATGCTATTGGATTTGGTTTGCTAACATTATATTGAGGAATTTTGTATTTGTGTTCATAAGGAATATTGCTCTGTAAATTTCTTCTCTTGCAATATATTTCCTGACTATGATACAGGATAATACAGGCCTTATAGGATGATTTAGGAAGTGTTTCCTCCCCTCAGGAATTTTGGAGATTTTCAGAAGGATTCATGTTGATTCTTCTTTACGTGTTTGGTGGAAATCATCAGTGAAGCTCTCTGGCTCTGTACTTTTCTTTTGTTTGGATGTTTTTGATTACTGATTCAATCTCATTCCATGTTATAACTTTTTTCAGATTTTCTATTTCTTTTTGGTAATTTGTGTGTTTCTAGAAAATTGTTTATTTCATCTAGGTTATCTGATTTTTTAGTACACTTATATGATTTTTTCTAGCATTTTCTTACAATCATTTTTACTTCTGTAAGTTTTTGGGTATTAATGCCCCCAATATTGTCTCTGATTTTAGTTTTTCATGTTTCCTCTCCATTTTTCTTTGCCAGACCATCTAAAAATTTGTTAGTTTTGTCCATCATTCCAAAAGACCAATTGTTGGTTTTGTAGATTCTATTTTTCCCATTTTCTATTTTAAAAAAACTCTGTTCTAATATTAATTACTTCCTTACATTTGATAGTTTTCAGTTTAGCTGGCTCTTCTTTTTCTAGTTATTTTAGTGTAAAAGTGGGTTGCAATTTGGGATTGATTTTTCCTCCTTTGGTGTGGGATTTACTGCTATAAATTTCCTTCTGAGCAATGCCTTTGTTGCATCTCATAAGTTTTGGTACATTGTACTTTCATTTTTATTCATCTCAATCTATTTTATAATTTCTCTACTGATTTTTTTTTAAATAAAGAAATAGAAACTCACAAGGGGAAAAATTTAAGCAATTACTTTATTTATAGAGTAGGTTAAATTCTTCATATGTTTTTTTTTTACTTTTTTTTATTTTGGCATATTATGGGGGTACAGATTTTAGGGTTTCAATAAATGCCCATTTCCCCCCCTCCCCCCAAAAGTCTGAGTCTCCATCATGACCATCCCCCAGATGGTGCATATCTCACTCATTATGTATGTATATACCCGCCCCCCTCCCCCCTCCCACCTGCCCAATAACCTATTACTGTAGTACCTATGTGTCCACTTAGGTGCTACTCAGTTAATACCAGTTTGCTGGAGAATATATCTGGTAATTGTTTTTCCATTCTTGGGATACTTCACTTAGTAGTATGGGTTCCAGCTCTAACCAGGAAAATATAAGATGTGCTAAATCACCATTGTTTCTTAGGGCTGAATAGTACTCCATGGTATACATATACCACATTTTATTAATCCATTCTTGGATTGATGGGCACTTGGGCTGTTTCCACAGCCTTGCAATTATGAATTGTGCTGCTATAAACATTCGAGTGCAGGTGTCTTTTTTGTAGAGTGTCACTGGATCATTTGGGTAGATGCCCAGCAATGGGATTGCTGGATCAAATGGAGGATTCACTTGTATCACTTTAAGGTATCTCCATATTGCTTTCAACAGAGGTTGAACTAGTTTGCAGTCCCACCAGCAGTGTAGGAGTGTTCCTCTCTCTCCGCAACCACGCCAGCATTTATTATTTGGAGATTTTTTGATAAAGGCCATTCACACTGGGGTTAAGTGATATCTCATTGTGGTTTTGATTTGCATTTCCCTGATGATTAGAGATGTTGAGCATTTCTTCATATGTTTGTTGGCCATTCTTCTGTCTTCTTTAGAAAAATTTCTGTTCAAGTCCTTTGCCCACTTTTTAATGGGGTTATTTGATTTTTTCTTCCTAATTTTCGTGAGTTCTAAGTATATTCTAGTTATCAGTCCCTTATTGGATGCATAGGAGGCAAAAATTTTCTCCCATTCTGTAGGTTGTCTGTATACTTTCATGACTATTTCTTTGGCTGTGGAGAAGTTTTGTAGTTTGATCATGTCCCATTTATTTATTTTTGTTGCTGCTGTGATTGCCTTTGGGGACTTCTTCATAAACTCTTTGCCCAGGCCGATGTCTAGGAGAGTGTTTCCAACTTTTTCCTCTAGAGTTCTAATAGTTTCATATCTTAGGTTTAAGTCTGTTATCCAGCGTGAGTTGGTTTTTGTGAGAGGTGAAAGGTGTGGGTCCTGTTTTAGCCTTCTACAGGTGGCTATCCAGTTTTCCCAGCACCATTTATTGAAGAGAGATTCTTTTCCCCAGCGTATGTTTTTGTCTGCTTTGTCAAAGATGAGATGGCTATATGAGGATGGTTTTATATCAGGATTCTCACATCTGTTCCACTGGTCAATATTCCTGTTTTTGTGCCAATACCATATTGTTTTAATTACTACAGCTTTGTAATATAGTTTGATATCTGGCATATTAATGCCTCCCATTTTGTTTTTGTTGCCTAGAATTGCTCTTGATATTCGGGGTCTTCTTTGGTTCCATACGAAGCGTAAAATTATTTTTTCTATATCTGTGAAGAATGCTGATGGGATTTTAATAGGTATTGCATTGAATCTGTAGATCAGTTTGGGTAGTATAGACATTTTGATGATATTGAGTCTGCCGATCCACGAGCATGGTATGGATTTCCATCTGTTTACATCCTCTGCTATTTCCTTCCTCAGTGTTTCATAGTTCTCCCTGTAGAGGTCTATTACCTCTTTGGTTAAATATATTCCTAGGTACTTTAATTTCTTTGTTGCTATTGTGAAGGGAATTGAGTCTTTGATTTGGTTCTTAATTAGATTGTTGTTGGCGTATATGAATGCCTCTGATTTCTGTGTATTACTTTTGTATCCTGAGACTTTACTAAATTCATTGATCAGTTCCAGGAGTTTCTTGGTTGAATCCTTGGGGTTTTCTAGATACAATATCATATCATCAGCAAACAGTGAAAGTTTGATCTCTTCTGCCCCTATTTGGATACCTTTGATTCTATTTTCCTGTCTGATTGCTGTAGCCAAGACTTCCAGCACTATGTTGAACAGAAGTGGAGATAGTGGGCAGCCTTGTCTGGTTCCAGTTCTAAGTGGGAATGATTTCAATCATTCCCCATTCAGTATGATGTTGGCTATGGATCTGTCAAATATGGCTTGTATCATTTTTAGGTATGTCCCTTCTATGCCTATTTTCTTAAGTGTTCGTATCATGAAAGGGTGTTGCATTTTGTCAAAAGCTTTTTCTGCATCTATTGAAAGAATCATGTGGTCTTTGTTTTTGCTTCTGTTTATGTGGTGAATTGCATTTATAGATTTACATATGTTGAAGCATCCCTGCATCCCTGGAATGAAGCCCACTTGGTCGTGGTGGATTATTTTTTTGATAAGTGTCTGGATTCGGTTAGCTAAGATTTTGTTGAGAATTTTTGCATCTATATTCATTAGGGATATTGGTCTGTAGTTTTCTTTTTTTGTTGCATCCTTTCCTGGTTTTGGTATCAGAGTAATATTCGCTTCATAAAAGGTGTCGGGGAGGTTTCCGTTCTTCTCGATGTTGTGGAATAGTTTCTGCAAGATAGGTACTAGTTCTTTTTTGTAAGTATGGTAAAATTCAGGTGTGAAGCCATCTGGACCGGGACTTTTCTTTTTAGGGAGATTTTTAATTGCTGTTTCTATTTCAGCTGTTGAGATTGGTCTGTTCAGGGAATCTATTTCTTCCTGGTTGAGCCTAGGGAGGCTGTGTGTTTCTAGAAATTTGTCCATTTCCTCCACATTTTCCAGTTTGTGTGCATAAAGATTTTTGTAGTATTCATAATTGTATCTTTTATCTCTTTGGGATCACTTGTGATATCTCTTTTTTTATTCCTGATGGAGCTTATTAGAGATTTCTCTTTTCTGCTTTTCGTTAACTTAGCCAATGGTGTGTCAATTTTGTTTATTTTTTCAAAGAACCAACTTTTTGTTTTATTAATCTCCTGAATAGCTTTCCTGTTTTCAATTTCGTTTAGTTCTGATTTGATCTTGTTGATTTCACTTCTTCTGCTGGGTTTGGGGTTGGTCTGTTCTTCTTTTTCCAGCTCTTTGAGTCGTTTCATTAGATTGTCTATTTGTGATCTTCTTGTCTTTTGGTTATAGGCATTTATGGAGATAAACTTTCCTCTCAGAACTGCTTTCGCTGTGTCCCAGAGGAGTTGATAACTTGTCTCTCCATTGTCGTTTTCTTCATAGAAGTTTTGTATTTCCGTCTTGATTTCTTCATTTACGAAGTAATCATTTAGTAGGAGGTTGTTTAATTTCCACGTTTTTGTGTAGAAATGTGAGTTTCTGTTAGCTTTGATTTCTACTTTTATTCCACTGTGATCTGAGAAGGTATATGATATGATTTCTATTTTTTAAAATTTCTTGAGATTTTATTTGTGTCCTAGGATATAGTCAATCTTAGAGAATGTCCCGTGAGCTGATGAGAAGAACGTATATTCAGTGGATTTTGGGTAGAATGTTTTGTAGATGTCTGTCAGACCCAATTGTTCTAGAGTTTTGTTTAAGTCTATTATTTCTTTATTAATTTTCTGTTTGGAGGATCTGTCTCGTGCCGTCAGTGGGGTGTTGAAATCTCCGGCGATTATGGAGTTGCTATTAATCCATTTGCTTAGCTCCAGTAAGGTTTGCTTTATGAATCTGGGTGGACCTAAGTTGGGTGCATATATATTTAAAATTGTTATCTCTTCTTGTCGAACTGTGCCCTTCACCATTATATATTGACCTTCTTTGTCTTTTACTACTTTTGTTGGTTTAAAAACTAAATCGTCTGAAATTAGAACTGCCACACCAGCCTTCTTTTGGCTTCTATTTGCTTGGAATATTGATCTCCACCCTTTTATTTTTAGTCTATGTGCATCCTTGCAGGTTAAATGTGTTTCCTGAAGAAAGCATATACTTGGCCTGTATTTTCTTATCCATTCAGCCAGCCTATGTCTCTTGAGTGGAGAGTTTAAGCCATTCACATTTATTGAGAGAACTGATAGGTAAGGTAGATTAGTGATCATTCTGTTGGGTTGGATGTTGTTGCTATGATTTCTGTCTTGAGCCATTGTAATATCTGGCCTTTAATATCTTTGGGTTTTGGTTGTTTTTATATCCGTGGATTATTATTATGATGTTCCGTGCATAACGCTGTTTTAAGTACTTCTTGTAGGGCTGGTCTTGTCTTGGTGAATTCTCTGAGCCTTTGCTTGTCTGCGAATGTTTTTATTTCTCCTTCATATACGAAGCTTAGTTTTGCAGGGAATAATATTCTAGGCTGGGCATTGTTTTGTTTCAAAAGAGTGAGAATTGTGCCCCAGTCTCTCCTTGCTTGTAAAGTCTCATTAGAGAAGTCTGATGTTATTCGAATTGGCTTTCCCTTGTATGTTACTTGCTTCTTTTGTCTTACAGCTCTTAGAAGGGCCTCTTTTGTTGATACTTTGGTTAGTCTGATGACTGCATGTCGTGACGTCTTCCTGTTTACGTTGAATCTCCCAGGGGTCCTCTGAGCTTCTTGAACTTGTATATCAAGATTTTGAGCAAGGCCTGGGAAATTTTCCTCTATTATATCTTCAAACAGCTTGTCCAACCCTTGGGTGTTGTCTTCTTCCCCTTCTTGTAACCCTATGACCCTCACATTAGGTTTCTTCACATAATCCCACAGCTCTTGTAGGCTTTGCTCTTTTCTCTTGTTTCTCTGCTCTATTTCTGTGACTGATTTATTTAATTGGAGGGTGTTATCTTCAAGCTCTGAGATTCTTTCTTCTGTTTCATCTACCCTGTTCTTGAGACTTTCCACTGTATTTTGTAGTTCCTTGAATTGATTCTTCATTTCCAGGAGTTCGGTTACACTTTTCTTCAATGTGTCTATTTCTTTTCTCATATCCTGGAGACTTTTTGTGGTTTCTTGGTGTTGGTTATTGAGTTGTTGTTGCAGCTGGGTGAGTGTTCTTATGTTCCACATACGAAATTCCTCTCCTGTCATATTGGTTGCCTGATTTTGGTCGGTGTCCGTTTCTAGGGGACTGGTGCTCCTCTTTGGGGGTGTGTTTTCCATTTGGTTCTTCATATTTCCTGAGTTCTTTCGCTGATTTCTTCCCATGTCGATCAGTTGTTGTTTCTTTCCTTAGGTTATTGTTTGGGTATTCACACACCTTGTTTAATTTCTGAGGCGTTAGGTGGTGCCTGTGGGTGAAATTGGACCACTCCCTGTATATTGAGTCATTGGGTGCCGTGGAAAGGCTGTGCAAGATGCCGTCCCTGTCAGTAGGTGGCATTTGCTTCGAGGAACAGGCTATGGTGTTGATTTTGAGTCCTGTTATCAGCTCTCGTTCTGGGCGGAGCTGGGTTGGGTAAGCCTGCCCTCAGGCCGTTAGCAGGGGTCAAAGTTCTGTTCTCTGCTTCCAGGGAAAGCTGTCAGGGCGGGGCTGGAATTTTCCCGCTCAGCCAGAAAGTCTGGGTGTGGGGGTGGGGCTGTCTGAGACCCGCAGTCTGCAGCAGGCCTGGCTTCTTTCCACCCTCCCCAACTCCGCAGCCACCTCTGGGCCTCTGCCACCAGGCCAGACCACAAGCCACCAGGCCTCCCCGGACTGTGATGCCGGCGGGGAGGTTCCCTGCACAGGAACGCCACCTGGGTTGGGCGCACGGCCTCCTCCTGGGAGGAGGGTTGCCCTCTAGGACGCCGATCTGCCCCTGGAGGCACATAGACCTCAGTAGGCTGTTCATGTATAACCGTTCTGTGCCCCGGGCAATGCTAGCCCTCGGTGCAGGGGATCTGGTCTGCAGGTCCGACCTCTGGGTCCCAGTGTTCAAACTGTATTCCCACCAGGGAGAGGATTTCCGGTCCTAATTCATCCACATGGAGCCCAAGCTGGGTCTATGTCTCTCAGCTTCTGAGTCGGCACTGTTTTCCTGGGAACACAGTGCCAGCAGCACCTGGGAGGGCGGGGGGGTCCCAAACGGGAAGGTCCCATTCCCTGTAGGTGCCTCTGGCTGGTGGCTGTATTGTCTCTCTGGGCAGCCGCGGGTAGGGTCGGCGGAGGGGAGGGGGAGGCAATATGGCGCCTGCTGCGCTGCTCGGGTCCATGCACACGGAGGTGCCTGGAAGAAGTTGGGAACCTGGTGCCAGGTCTGCTACAGGCTCACCGTTGGCAGGCGGCGGCGATCTCTGGGCTGGTGTCCGCAGGTCTCTCCACCCACTGGGGAGCCCACCGGCAGTCCCGAATGCAGGGGAGGGGAAACAGCGAATCCACCTACCCTTGCCGCTGGTCTCCGCGCTGCTCCGGTGGTCTCAGCCTCCAGTCCTCCTCCGCAGCCTCCTCCCGTGGAGTCTCCCGGGGTCTCAGGTACCCCTCCTTCTGGCCCTTGTCCGCTGTATGCTTGTCTTCTTGCTTCTTTCCTCTAGTTTCTGCTTGAATCTGTCTTTTCTGCAGCGACCCTCTGTCTGGCGGTGTTATTCGTCCGCCATCTTGCTCCGCCCCCCCCTAGTGATTTTTTACTTGATTCATTAGTTGTTTATATGTCTGTGCTGTTTATTTGTCACTCATTTTTGAATTTTACAGTTTTCTTTACGTTATTTTCTTCTAGCTTCATTCCATTGTGGTCACAGATGATATTTGTGTTGTATCACTCTTTTAAAAAGTATCAAGACTCATTTTGTGTTCTAACATATGGTAAATGCTGAAGAAAATCCCATGTGCACTTGAGAAGAATATGTATTCTTCTATTGCTCATATAGATTTAGATATGTTATGGCTACTTGTGTTATAGTGTTATTCAAGTCTTCTATATCCTTGATTATCTATCTAAATGTTCTACCAATTATTTAAGTTGTTTTGAAGTCTCCAGTTGTTTCTGTATAATTGTCTGCTTCTCCCTTCAATTTTGTCAATGTTTGTTTCAGATATTTTGGGGGCTTCATTGTTTGGGGCATATATGTTTAAAATTGTTTTATCTTATTGATGAGTTTAACATTTACCTTATTGATGAGTCTAACATTTTATGTAAATAATACTCTTCATTGTCTCTTGAAACAGTTTTTTACTTAAAATCTATTTTTTTGCTATTAACATAGCTACCATACCTCTCTTTTGATTACTATTTGTATGTTTCATTCTTTTACTTTATTGTTTTATCCTTTCACTTGGCTATTTCGATCTTTGGATCTAAATCGAGTCTTGTGTAGACAGTATATAGCTGGATAATTTTTTACAAACTATTGATATTTTTATCAAAATATGCCTCTTGGTTACAGACATTAATCCATTTGCATTTAAACTGATTGCTGCTAAAAGACTTATTTCTGCCATTTTCCATTTGTATTTTTTTTAATTTTTAATTTCATTTCAGAATATTATGGGGGTACAAACACTTTAGTTACACATATTGCCTTTGCACCACCCGAATCAGAGCTACAAATGTGCCCATCCCCCAAAAAGTGAACACTGCACTCATTAGGTGTGATATTGCCCATTCCATCCTCCCCCCTTCCACTTACTGGACTCCTGATGAATGTTACTTACATATATGCACATAAGTTTTGATCAGTTAGTGCCAACTTAATGGTGAGTACATGTGGTGCTTGTTTTTCCATTCTTGTGATATTTTACTTCAAATAATGGACTCCAGCTCCATCTAGGATAATACACGAGGTATTAGTTCATCATCATTTTTTGTGTCTGAGTATTACTCCATGGTATACACATACCACATTTTATTAATCCACTCATTTATTGATGGTCACTTTCCTGGTTTCCACATCTTTGCAACTGTGAATTGTGCTGCTATCAACATTTGAGTGCAGTTGTCTTTACTATACAATGTCTTTTTTTTTTTTTTTCCTTTGAGTAGATACCCAGTACTGGAATTGTTGGATCAAATGGTAATTCTACTTTTAGTTCTTTGAGGTATCCTCATATTACTTCCCATAGAGGTTGTACTAATTTTCAGTCCTACCAGTAGTATATGAGTGTTCCTATCTCTCCACATCCATGCCAAAATTTATTGTTTTGGGACTTTTTGATAAAGGCCATTCTAAGTGATATCTCATTGTGGTTTTGATTTGCATTTCCCTGATGATTAGAGATGTTGAGCATTTTTTCCCTATGTTTGTTGGCCATTAATCTGTCATATTTTGGAAAGTTTTTTTCATGTCCTCTGCCCACTTTTTAATGGGTTTTCTGAATTTCTTCTCGTTAATTTTCCTGACTTCTATACAGATTTTAGTTATCAGCCCTTTATGGGATATGTAACATGCAAATATTTTCTCCCATTGTGTAGGTTGTTTGCTCCAGTGACAGTATCCTTGAATTTAACTGCACATCAGAAAAATAATTCATCATGATCAGATAGGCTTCATCCCAGAGATGCAAGGATGGTTCAACATATGCAAAATCTATAAATATAATTCACCATATAAATAAAAGCAAGAACAAAGATATCATGATCCTCTCAATAAAGGCAAAAAAGTATTTGACAAAATTCAGCACACTTTTATGATAAAAGCTCTTAACAAAATAGGCATAGATGGGTCATACCTTCAAATTATTAAAGCCATATGTGACAAACCCAGAGCCAACATCATACTGAATTAGGAAAAATTTAAACCATCCCTGCTTAAAAATGGAACGAGACAAGGTTGCACACTATGTCCACTTCTATGCAACATAGTGTTGGAAGTCCTTGGCAGAGCAATCAGAAAAGAGAATGAAATCAAGGGTATCCTAACGGGGGCAGAAGAGTTCAAACTATCACTTTTTGCTGATGATATGATATTATTTCTAGAAAACCCCAAAGGTTCAACAATGAGATTCCTGGAATTGATAAATGAATTCAGCAAATTCTCAGGATACAAAGTCAATGCACACAAATTAGTGACTTTCATATATGCCAATAGTAGTCAAGCTGAGAATCAAATTGAAGGTGTAATACCTTTCACAATATAATCAAAGAAAATTAAATATTTAGGAATATATTTAACTAACGAGGCGAGAGACCTATATAGGGAGAACTATGAAACACTGAAAAAAGAAACTTCAGATGATCTAAACAGATGGAAAACCAGAGCAAGCTCATGGATCAGCAGAATCAATATTGTTATAATCTCTATACTACCCAAAGTACTCTACAGATTCAATGCAATACCTATTTAAATACAAATATAACTTTTTGCAGCTCTAGAAAAAATAATTCTACACTTTGTATGGAACCAGAAAAGACCTTGTATAGCCAAGCAACCTTAAGCAAAAAGCACTTATTAGGAGGCATCAATCTACCAGACTTCAAGCTATACTACAGGGGTATAATAACCAAAAAACATGGTACTGGCACAAGAACAGAAACATTGACCAATATAACAGGACTGATAATCCAGGTATACAACAAACCTCATATTGTTATTTGATCTTTAACTAAGCCTACAAAAACATACACTGGGGTAAAGAATCCCTGTTCAGTAAATGGTGCTGGGAAAATTGGATAGCCACATGGAGAAGTCTGAAACAGGATTCGCATCTCTCACCTTTCACAAAAATATTGGCTCATGATGGTTAACAGACTTCAATCTAAGGCATGATATCATAAGAATTTTAGAATAAAATGTTGGAAAAAACTCTTATAGACATTGGCCTAGGTAAAGTATTTATCAAGAAGACCCCAAAAGTAATCACAGCAACAACAAAAATAAATAAATGAGACATTTTGCTATTTGTTTTTTCTAGGTATTGTATCTTTTTGTTCTTTGTTTACTTTATTATGATTTTCTTCTGTATTTATTTGAATTTTTGTGATGAATGATTTTGATTTTTTTCTCATTTCCTTTTATAAAGTTTATAAAATTATATAAAAATTTTTAGACATTTTCTTTGTGGCTACCCTGGGGATTACATTTAACATCCTAAATTTATAATGACCAAATTTGATTAGTAGTAACTTCAATAGCATGCAAAAACTCTGCTCCCATATAGCTCTATCCTCACTTTTTAATGTTGTTTTGTCACAAAATATGGCTTTATACATGGTACAGTGCAATTAAGTAGAATAGAATTTCAATGCATAAGAATTCAAGGAGCCATTAACAATTTTCCAAGGACATTCATTTTGCTGAGAAGTGAATGCTATTACTGAGAAGGTAGAAAAAGTAGTATAGTACAGTGCTTAGGAAAGGTGATTATGGACTCAGACTAAATTTAGCTTCATCATTAGTCACATGATTTCAGTGATGTTATTTAATCTATTTATGCTTCCTTTTCCTTATCTGTAAAATGAGGATAATAGTACCTGCCCCAAGGCTTGTCAGGATAGGTTATATAAATTAAGTAAACTGCTTATAATAGTGCCTGGCCCATTGTTAGAGTCTAATAAAACCAGTTATTCTTATTACTAACATACAAACCCTTAATACAGTGAATACATAACAGCTTTTTCTTGCGTAGAACATTTTTTCTAAATTGCTATTTTATATCAAGTTTTAACCTTGGAAGAAGTTGAACTCAGTGAGGATCTGAGTTAATTTATTCAGATACAAGAAGATTGTGTAAAGCAGTATTTGTCAAACTGAGTCTTGAGATCACAGGTGTGCTTTACATTTTTAAGAAATTTTAATATTTCATTTCAATGATTAGTTAAATAAAGCTTTTATTTTGAAGTGGTGCCTCACTATTGAGGGGCATTTTTTAAAAATATGTCTTTCAAACTTTTTATTTATTAGTAAAATAAGACTTCAATTTAATGCCATAAAAAGTTTTGAGCTAGTCGAGTAATAACTAATTGTGGGAGATAATAAGATAAGAACAAAGAGGTTTTAACTAATAAATGATGTATTCCCACAAAGTGAATGTAAATGACCACATTGCACATGAATGCTTTAATGGGGTTCAGTTTAAAAAGATTATGGGAGGGGTGAATAATCTCACAGCATCTAATAATATAGTAATGTCAAATCTAAATTTAGGCAGTTGCACTCACTAACATATACAAATTATATAGTCATCTTTGTATATACAAACCTGCAATTCTTCATTAGCACTAAGTATTAAGTAACAATTACTCAGTGAATATTTTTTTGTTAAATTACATTTTTACAGTTTTGAGTATTGTATATTAAGATGCTAACAAATTGATACATCAAAATGATGAATTGATTGTAAAAAAACAACTTTGGCATTCAGTTTAAGCATATAGCATAATCCATCACAATAAATTAGTAATATTTATTTTATCTAATTTATTTTGTGGTTTTATTTTTAAATTTGTTTTGCATTTTTGCAGTAGTTGCATAAAAGTTATAAAATGAGTTTACATCTTGTTCATATTTGCATTTAATTAATCACTAATATAATATAAAGATCATTGAAATAAACATTAGGAATAAGTAATATTGGTTTTGGAAGGGAAACATTTCTCAAGTTTCAAAATTTTGGAACAGCAGTTAAGACCTTGGGTTTTAGAGTCATATAGGGTTGGCTTCTAATTCTTGTTTTACCACTAATAAGTTTGTTACCTTGGACAAGTTACTTATGCTTTCTAACCCTCAGTTTCCTCATCTGTGACCTATGAGGTCAGTAGGGCTGTTGTCAGAATTAGTTATCATAATTATGTAAACACTTATCACAGTCATTGGCACATTGTAAACACTCAAAAATGTTATCTATTGATAGTTGTTATGAAAAATAACAATATTTTTCTCAGTGAACTTGGATTTAGCTTTAAAATCCTCATTAAAATAGTGCTCTGACTGCCACTACAAATTTATTTGTCATTCCTACATTAGCTGTCATATCTATGCCATTGGATAAATGATACTAAGAGTCAGTGATTAATGGAGAAAGTCTTACTATGATTCTGGGAGTTATATATTGTAATCTTTATGTTTTCTTTACAGTAATGTAATTTGACCCTTCCTTGATTAACATACCAGTACAATGTTGCTATAAACTTTGTTTTGCATTTGGAAAACTTGTTTACTTTTAAATAATTAGCCTATGATTAAGTACACTAAATTTCAGGTAGACAGGAGCAATAAGTTCAAGACATCTATTGTGCAATGCAGTGACTACAATTAATAACAATGTGTTATATACTTGAAAATTACTAAGAATAGATTTTAAGTTTTCTCACTACACCAAAAAATATGTGAGGTAATGCATATGTTAATTAGTTTCACATAGCTATTTCATAATGTATACATATTTCAAAACATCATGTTGTATACCATTAATATATATAACTTTTTATTTGCCAATTCAAAAACTATAAACATATATTTCCATTTCCAGCAATATGGCAAACTAAACATCCTGAAAACCTTCCCTCTACCATACACTTAAAAATGTGAATATAATATAAAAATACCAACACAACAGATCATAATAGAATTTTTCAAAAGTCTACAACCCCCAAGTAGAAATGAAACTCAAAACCAGTACAATAAATATGAATTGAGCTTCAGCTGCCCTGGAGGGGGTGGAGTTGACTGGTCTCAGTAACCAAAGAACAAAGGGTTTAACATTCTAAGATTCATACAAAGTGGGTAATTAAAATGAAGATCCTCACCTAAAGCCAGGAATGATTATAGGATCTCAACCTCAGTGAAAGAATATACTATAAAAACTTTACTTATCAGTATAAGAAAAGAGAAAATAAGGTATGTTTTTGTTTTGTTTCAACTTCTGCCTTAAGTCACAAATAAAAAGTGTTGTGTAAAAATTGATAACAATAGGTCTGCCTTCACCTGGTTTGAGGATCTGAATTTAGATTATCTGAAAGGTACAATAAATTAATATAAAAGTGTCTTTTGTTTGGTAATAGCCCAGTATTGTTTGACAAAAACAATGTAAACCTCAATGAAGCAACAAACTCCCAGCTAGGGAAGATGAATCCCTAAAGATCAGTGTTTCTCAACATGTGTTCAGGAACCAGAAACATCAGCATCACCTGTAACTTGTTACAAGTACAATTCTTGAGCTTCAACCAAGACCTACTGAATCAGAAACTGTGGATTAGCATCCAACATTATGTGTTTCAACAAGCCCTCCAGATGATTCTGATATATGCTGAAGTTTGAGAACCACTGCTCTAGATAAAGCCTTACAGAAGATCAACCTACAGTTCCAAGTCATAAGACTTTTCAGAAAACAACATATAATAAGCAACTCAACCCCATAAGACCTACAACAGGGTTTAGGACAAGCTTCACAATGTCACACTGTATAGGTTAAGGAATAGGCTTTATTAATAAAACTTATATAAATCAAAGAGACTTGCATGTACAAGATAAGAAAAGACATGAATCCCCTTTTTCCAGCATTACCTTGAAAGCTTTGCCAGAACCTGGAGCATGTTATTCCACAGAGTTAATCTATGATCCAGTAAAGAGTCTCTTGTAAGTCTATCTATTTATAGGGCCAGTGTGAGAAGAGTCTTCTCACTGGATTACTACATATACTACTAGAACCAGGATATATAGATTTCATAGGCCAAATATATATAAGAATTATTTTGAGATTCTGGTTTCCAAGAATCTGGATAACATGGTGTCCATAGGGTCCCTGTTTGGTAGAGGCAAGCACAGGTACAGGGAAAAGCTAGGCATGGATGCAAACTCCTTTGCTGGGAAATAAGAAAGCCCTTAGTCCCAGTGAGCTCTTTGTCAACTCAGGGTGAACTCCCAGAGTCATTTTCAGACAATCCTGTTCCTTGTATCACATTTGCTAAAGATAAAATTAGTAATTTATGAGATAAATGAAAATTATCCATAGTTCAGCACAGAGAAATAAAAAAAGAGCAAATATAAAAGAGTGATACAGTTAGATAGAAAGTTGCATCAGACAGTTCAAAATACATGGACTCTGAGTTATAGAGAAGGGAATAGAGGAAAGGCAATATTCAAAGAAAATAAGAGCTTATAATTGTCCAGAACTAGTGAAAGTCACAAATACTCAGAAGCAAAAATTAGAGTTAAGACCGAGAAGGATGAATAAAGCTACATACAAACCTATCATACTTAAACTGCATACAACAATATCTTAAAAGCAGCCATAGATGAAAGATGCTATATGCAAATAAAATAATAAATAGGAGACACCTCAAAAGAAATAATAGAAATCAAAAGTCAGTAAAACGTCTTCAGTTTTGAAAGAAAATAACTCTATCTAGAATTTTATACCAAGCAAAATTATTATTGAAGAGTAAGGACACAAATTGACTATATTATAATTTTTTTTTTTTTTTTTTAGTTTTTCTGCATGGGTGGATGACATTCTTTTTTTTTTTTTATTTTGGCATATTATGGGGGTACAGATTTTAAGGTTTCAATAAATGCCCATTCCCCCCTCCCCCCAAAAGTCTGAGTCTCCATCATGACCATCCCCCAGATGGTGCACATCTCACTCACTATGTATGTATATACCCGCCCCCCTCCCCCCTCCCACCTGCCCAATACCCTATTACTGTAGCACCTATGTGTCTACTTAGGTGCTACTCAGTTAATACCAGTTTGCTGGAGAATATATCTGATGCTTGTTTTTCCATTCTTGGGATACTTCACTTAGTAGTATGGGTTCCAGCTCTAACCAGGAAAATATAAGGTGTGCTATATCACCATTGTTTCTTAGAGCTGAATAGTACTCCATGGTGTACATATACCACATTTTATTAATCCATTCTTTGATTGATGGGCACTTGGGCTGTTTCCACAGCCTTGCAATTATGAATTGTGCTGCTATAAACATTCGAGTGCAGGTGTCTTTTTTGTAGAGTGTCACTGGATCATTTGGGTAGATGCCCAGCAATGGGATTGCTGGATCAAATGGTAGATTCACTTGTATCGCTTTAAGGTATCTCCATATTGCTTTCCACAGAGGTTGAACTAGTTTGCAGTCCCACCAGCAGTGTAGGAGTGTTCCTCTCTCTCCGCAACCACGCCAGCATTTATTGTTTGGATATTTTTTGATAAAGGCCATTCTCACTGGGGTTAGGTGATATCTCATTGTGGTTTTGATTTGCATTTCCCTGATGATTACAGATGTTGAGCATTTCTTCATATGTTTGTTGGCCATTCTTCTGTCTTCTTTGGAAAATTTCTGTTCAAGTCCTTTGCCCACTTTTTAATGGGGTTATTTGATTTTTTCTTCCTAAATTTCGTGAGTTCTAAGTATATTCTAGTTATCAGTCCCTTATCAGATGCATAGGATGCAAAAATTTTCTCCCATTCTGTAGGCTGTCTGTTTACTTTCATGACTATTTCTTTGGCTGTGGAGAAGCTTTGTAGTTTGATCATGTCCCATTTATTTATTTTTGTTGCTGCTGTGATTGCCTTTGGGGACTTCTTCATAAACTCTTTGCCCAGGCCGATGTCTAGGAGAGTGTTTCCAACTATTTCCTCTAGAGTTCTAATAGTTTCATATCTTAGGTTTAAGTCTGTTATCCAGCGTGAGTTGGTTTTTGTGAGAGGTGAAAGGTGTGGGTCCTGTTTTAGCCTTCTACAGGTGGCTATCCAGTTTTCCCAGCACCATTTAATGAAGAGGGATTCTTTTCCCCAGCATATGTTTTTGTCTGCTTTGTCAAAGATGAGATGGCTATATGAGGATGGTTTTATATCAGGATTCTCACATCTGTTCCACTGGTCAATATTCCTGTTTTTGTGCCAATACCATATTGTTTTAATTACTACAGCTTTGTAGTATAGTTTGATATCTGGCATATTAATGCCTCCCATTTTGTTTTTGTTGCCTAGAATTGCTCTTGATATTCGGGGTCTTCTTTGGTTCCATACGAAGCATAAAATTATTTTTTCTATATCTGTGAAGAATGCTGATGGGATTTTAATAGGTATTGCATTGAATCTGTAGATCAGTTTGGGTAGTATAGACATTTTGATGATATTGAGTCTGCCGATCCACGAGCATGGTATGGATTTCCATCTGTTTACATCCTCTGCTATTTCCTTCCTCAGTGTTTCATAGTTCTCCCTGTAGAGGTCTATTACCTCTTTGGTTAAATATATTCCTAGGTACTTTAATTTCTTTGTTGCTATTGTGAAGGGAATTGAGTCTTTGATTTGGTTCTCAAGTAGATTGTTGTTGGCGTATATGAATGCCTCTGATTTCTGTGTATTACTTTTGTATCCTGAGACTTTACTAAATTCATTGATCAGTTCCAGGAGTTTCTTGGTTGAATCCTTGGGGTTTTCTAGATACAATATCATATCATCAGCAAACAGTGAAAGTTTGATCTCTTCTGCCCCTATTTGGATACCTTTGATTCCATTTTCTTGTCTGATTGCTGTAGCCAAGACTTCCAGCACTATGTTGAACAGAAGTGGAGATAGTGGGCAGCCTTGTCTGGTTCCAGTTCTAAGTGGGAATGATTTCAATCTTTCCCCATTCAGTATGATGTTGGCTATGGGTCTGTCATATATGGCTTGTATCATTTTTAGGTATGTCCCTTCTATGCCTATTTTCTTAAGTGTTCGTATCATGAAAGGGTGTTGAATTTTGTCAAAAGCTTTTTCTGCATCTATTGAAAGGATCATGTGGTCTTTGTTTTTGCTTCTGTTTATGTGGTGAATTGCATTTATAGATTTACGTATGTTGAACCATCCCTGGATCCCTGGAATGAAGCCCACTTGGTCGTGGTGGATTATTTTTTTGATAAGTGTCTGTATTCGGTTAGCTAAGATTTTGTTGAAAATTTTTGCATCTATATTCATTAGGGATATTGGTCTGTAGTTTTCTTTTTTTGTTGCATCCTTTCCTGGTTTTGGTATCAGAGTAATATTCGCTTCATAAAAGGTGTCGGGGAGGTTTCCGTTCTTCTCGATGTTGTGGAATAGTTCCTGCAAGATAGGTACTAGTTCTTCTTTGTAAGTATGGTAAAATTCAGGTGTGAAGCCATCTGGACCGGGACTTTTCTTTTTAGGGAGATTTGTAATTGCTGTTTCTATTTCAGCTGTTGAGTTTGGTCTGTTCAGTAATCTATTTCTTCCTGGTTGAGCCTAGGGAGGCTGTGTGTTTCTAGAAATTTGTCCATTTCCTCCACATTTTCCAGTTTGTGTGCATAAAGATTTTTGTAGTATTCATAAATTGTATCTTGTATCTCTTTGGGATCAGTTGTGATATCTCCTTTTTTATTCCTGATGGAGCTTATTAGAGATTTCTCTTTTCTGCTTTTCGTTAGCTTAGCCAACAGCGTGTCAATCTTGTTTGTTTTTTCAAAGAACCAACTTTTTGTTTTATTAATCTCCTGAATAGCTTTCCTGTTTTCAATTTCGTTTAGTTCTGATTTGATCTTGTTGATTTCACTTCTTCTGCTGGGTTTGGGGTTGGTCTGTTCTTCTTTTTCCAGCTCTTTGAGTCGTTTCATTAGATTGTCTATTTGTGATCTTCTTGCCTTTTGGTTATAGGCATTTATGGAGATAAACTTTCCTCTCAGAACTGCTTTAGCTGTGTCCCAGAGGAGTTGATAACTTGTCTCTCCATTGTCGTTTTCTTCATAGAAGTTTTTTATTTCCGTCTTGATTTCTTCATTTACGAAGTAATCATTTAGTAGGAGGCTGTTTAATTTCCACGTTTTTGTGTAGAAATGTGAGTTTCTGTTAGGGTTGATTTCTAGTTTTATTCCACTGTGATCTGAGAAGGTACATGGTATGATTTCTATTTTTTTAAATTTCTTGAGATTTTCTTTGTGTCCTAGGATATGGTCAATCTTAGAGAATGTCCCGTGAGCTGATGAGAAGAACGTATATTCAGTGGATTTTGGGTAGAATGTTCTGTAGATGTCTGTCAGACCCAATTGTTCTAGCCTTTTGTTTAAGTCCATTATTTCTTTATTAATTTTCTGTTTGGAGGATCTGTCTCGTGCCGTCAGTGGGGTGTTGAAATCCCCGGCGATTATGGAGTTGCTATTAATCCATTTGCTTAGCTCCAGTAAGGTTTGCTTTATGAATCTGGGTGGACCTAAGTTGGGTGCATATATATTTAAAATTGTTATCTCTTCTTGTTGGACTGTGCCCTTCACCATTATATAATGACCCTCTTTGTCTTTTACTACTTTTGTTGGTTTAAAAACTAAATCATCTGAAATTAGAACTGCCACACCAGCCTTCTTTTGGCTTCTATTTGCTTGGAATATTGATCTCCACCCTTTTATTTTTAGTCTATGTGCATCCTTGCAGGTTAAATGTGTTTCCTGAAGACAGCATATACTTGGCCTGTATTTTCTTATCCATTCAGCCAGCCTATGTCTCTTGAGTGGAGAGTTTAAGCCATTCACATTTATTGAGAGAACTGATAGGTAAGGTAGATTACTGATCATTCTGTTGGGTTGGATCTTGTTGCTATGATTTCTGTCTTGAGCCATTGTAATATCTGGCCTTTAATATCTTTGGGTTTTGGTTGTTTTTATATCCGTGGATTATTATTATGATGTTCCGTGCATAACGCTGTTTTAAGTACTTCTTGTAGGGCTGGTCTTGTCTTGGTGAATTCTCTGAGCCTTTGCTTGTCTGCGAATGTTTTTATTTCTCCTTCATATATGAAGCTTAGTTTTGCAGGGAATAATATTCTAGGCTGGGCATTGTTTTGTTTCAAAAGAGTGAGAATGTGGCCCCAGTCTCTCCTTGCTTGTAAAGTCTCATTAGAGAAGTCTGATGTTATTCGAATTGGCTTTCCCTTGTATGTCACTTGCTTCTTTTGTCTTACAGCTCCTAGAAGGGCCTCTTTAGTTGATACTTTGGTCAGTCTGATGACTGCATGACGTGACGTCTTCCTGTTTGCATTGAATCTCCCAGGGGTCCTCTGGGCTTCTTGAACTTGTATATCGAGATTTTGAGCAAGGCCTGGGAAATTTTCCTCTATTATATCTTCAAAAAGCTTGTCCAGCCCTTGAGTGTTGTCTTCCTCCCCTTCGGCTAAACCTATGACCCTCACGTTAGGTTTTTTCACATAATCCCACAGCTCTTGTAGACTTTGGTCTTTTCTCTTGTTTCTCTGCTCTATTTCTGTGACTGATTTATTTAATTGGAAGGTGTTATCTTCAAGCTCTGAGATTCTTTCTTCTGCTTGATCTACCCTGTTCTTGAGACTTTCCACAGTATTTTGTAGTTCTCTGAGTTGATTCTTCATCTCCAGGACTTCGGTTAAAGTTTTCTTCACTGTGTCAATCTCTTTGTTGAACCTTTGTTCCATTTCTTGGAGGTTTTTTGTGTTTTCTTGGTGTTGGTTATTGAGTTGTTGTTGCAGCTGGGTGAGTGTTCTTATGATCCACATACGAAATTCCTTTTCTGTCATATTGGTTGCCTGATTTTGGTCGGTGTCCGTTTCTAGGGGGCTGGTGCTCCTCCTTGGCGGTGTGTTTTCCGTTTGGTTCTTCATATTTCCTGAGTTCTTTCGCTGATTTCTTCCCATGTCGATCAGTTGTTGTTTCTTTCCTTAGGTTATTGTTTGGGTATTCACACACCTTGTTTAGTTTCTGAGGCGTTAGGTGATGCCTGTGGGTGAAATTGGACCACTCCCTGTATATTGAGTCAGTGGGTGCTGTGGAAAGGCTGTGCAAGATGCCGTCCCTGTCAGTAGGTGGCGTTTGCTTGGAGGAACAGGCTATGGTGTTGATTTTGAGTCCTGTTATCAGCTCTCGTTCTGGGCGGAGCTGGGTTGGGTAAGCCTGCCCTCAGGCCGTTAGCAGGGGTCAAAGTTCTGTTCTCTGCTGTCAGGGTGGGGCTGGAATGATCCTGCTCAGCCAGAAAGTCTGGGTGTGGGGGTGGGGCTGTCTGAGACCCACAGTCTGCAGCAGGCCTTGCTTCTTTCCACCCTCCCCAACTCCGCAGCTACTCCTGGGCCTCTGCCACCAGGCCAGACCACAAGCCACCAGGCCTCCCCGGACTGTGATGCAGGCGGGGAGGTTCCCTGCACAGGAACGCCACCTGGGTTGGGTGCACGGCCTCCTCCTGGGAGGAGGGTTGCCCTCTAGGACGCCGATCCGCCCCTGGAGGCACACAGACCTCAGCAGGCTGTTCAGGTATAATCCTTCTGTGCCCTGGGCAATGCTAGCCCTCGGTGCAGGGGATCTGGTCTGCAGGTCCGACCTCTGGGTCCCAGAGTTCAAACTGTATTTCCACCAGGAAGAGGGTTTCCGGTCCTAATTCACCCACAGGGAGCCCAAGCTGGGTCTATGTCTCTCAGCCTCTGAGTCGGCACCGTTTTCCTGGGAACAGGGTGCCAGCAGCACCTGGGAGGGCAGGCGGGGTCCCAAACGGGAAGGTCCCGTTCCCTGGAGGTGCCTCTGGCTGGTGGCTGTATTGTCTCTCTGGGCAGCCGCGGGTAGGGTCGGCGGAGGGGAGGAGGAGGCAATATGGCCTATATTATAATTTTTTTTAAAAACTCGTTATATGGTATGAAAACAAGGCAAAACTAAATTACTGGAAAATATGGTAAAATGGTAAAGGGTGATTCTAAAGTCTTTATATTATTATTCAGAAGAAGAGTAAATAATAGAGACATTGATTAACTTTATATACTACTAAATCAAGTAGGTATGCCAATTTTTAAGGGTAATCACAAAAATAATAGAAATAGGCTATATTTCTGAGAAATAATGATTTTTCCAGGTAAGAGAATTTCAAGTATGAGAATTTGTCACTACTAGACTTTCCCTACAGGAAATGCTCAAAAGTGCATTATTAATGGAAAAGCAAAACAGATCACAATCAGTGTAAAAACACCAAAAAGTTAAAGCTCACAAGACTTAGAAAAAAAATAGCACAAGAGGAAAACAAAACAATAAGGTATTATCCAACAAGATGAACACCACAGCATCCCACATATTAATACTAACATTCAATGTGAGTGGCCTAAATGCCACACTTAAAAGACACAGACCAGCTGAATGGATGGAAAAACACAAGCCAAGTATTTGCTGTCATCAGGAAACCCACCTAACCTGCAAGGATTCATACAGATTCATGGTGAAGAGATGGAAAAACCTATTCCACACTAACAGAAACCAAAAAAAAGCAGATGTAGTTATTCTCATATCAGATAAAATAACAATGGAAAAAATCAACAATGGAAAAATCAACAATGGAAAAAAAGGACAAAGATGGTCATTATATAATGGGAAACATAACAATTGAATAAGAAAGCATAACATCCTAAATATATGCATATAACACAAGAGCTCCTAGATTCATAAAACAAATACTACTAGATTTAAGCAAAGAAATAAACAGTAGCATATTTGCTGGGAACTACGTCCTCTGAGTCATAGAGCTAGACAGATCATCAAAGGAGAAAATCAATAAAGAAACACTGGATTATGATCCAGAAAAAATAATTCTTCACTTTGTATGGAACCACAGAAAACCACGTATAGCCAAAGCAATCTTAAGTAAAAAGAACAAACTGGGAGGCATCAGTCTTCCTGACTTCAAACTGTACTATGAAACAATAATAGTTAAATCTTCCTGGAACTGGCATAAGAACAGAAGCACTGATATCTGGAATAGAACTGAGATCCTAGAGATGAAACCATCTGTATATGGTAACCTAATCTTTGATAAAGCAGACAAAAATATACTTTGGGGAAAAGATTCTCTCTTCAATAAATGGTGCTGGGGAAACTGGTTAGCAACATGCAGAAGAGTGAATCAGGATCCCAACCTCTCACCTCTCACAAAAATTCACTCAAGATGGGTAACAGACCTAAATTTAAGGCATGAAACTTTAAGAATCCTAGAAGAAGATTTTGGGAAAACCTTATCAGATATTGGTCTAGGCAAAGAATTCATGAGGAAGACCCCCAAGGCAATCACTACCACATTAAAAATAAACAAATGGGATCTGATCAAATTAAAAAGTTTCTGCACAGCCAAGTAAATGATCATTAGAGCAAGTAGACAACCCACAGAGTGGCAGAAAATATTTGCTCTCTACACTTCTGATAAAGGTCTAATAACAAGAATCTATCTAAAACTTAAAAGAATAAACAAGAAAAAATTAAACAACCCATCAAGAAATGGGCAATGGAAATGAACAGAAACTTCTCCAAAAAAGACAGAATAATGGCCTGCAAACATATAAGAAAATGTTCAACATCTCTAATCATTAGAGAAATGCAAATCAAAGCCACAATGAGATACCACTTAACCCCAGCGAGAATGGCCTGTATCAAGAAATCCCAAAACAACAAATGCTGGTGAGGATGCAGAGAAACAGGAACATTCTCACACTGCTGGTGGGACTGCAAATTAGTTCAACCTTTGTGGAAAAGAATTTGGAGATACCTCAAACAACTAGAAATAGAAATATCATTCCACTCAGCAATAGCATTGTTGGGCATCTACCCAAAAGAACATAAGTCTCTCTATTATAAAGACATCTGCACACAAATGTTTATGGCAGCACAATTCACTATTGCACGGCCATGGAAACTACCCAAGTGCCCATCAATCCATGAGTGGATAATTAAAATGTGGTATATGCTCACAGTGGAATATTACTCAATCCTAAGAAATGACAGTGAGCTGGCACCGTTTACGCTATCCTGGATTAAGCTTAAGCCCGTAATACAAAGCAAGAGGACACAAGATCTGGAAAATGGGCTACACATCTACTCGCCATCAAATTGGTACTGACTGACTAAAACTATGGTGCTCAAAAAATGGTAGTGTTCAACAGGGAATTAGAGGTGGGGGAGACCCACATCTTAAGGAAATGGCAAGCATTGTGGGGAGGGAGGGATTACCTCTATCCTTTTTTAGGGAGAGGCAAAGATATACATTGTAACCAAAATGTCTGAAAAAAAATCTCTAATCAGGACGTGGGCAGGGGGAAGGGGAGAGGTGGGGAAGGGTATGCACTTACATGGGTTTGGTGCGCACCACCTGGAGGCTGGACACGCTAGAAGCTCTGGCAGAGTGGGGTGGGGGAGGAGGGGCAGGGGCAAGATATGTAACCCTAACAATATTTGTACCCCCATAATATGAGGTAATAAAAAAATAAAAATAAAAATGGAAGAAAAAAGAGAAAATTATAAATGAATTTAGAAAAAACACAATACAAAGAGGAATGAAGATAAGAATTACAGCATATTTTTCATCAGAAACTATGTAATCTAGAAGACAATGGAGAAGCATCTTCATTAAAAGAAAACACAAAACCTACAATTCTTTGTCCATCAAAAATATATTTCAAAAATAGAGGTTAAATAAAAATATTTCATATATAAAAAAAAACAGTGGATGTAAGCGAGGATCTGGAAAAAATGGACCTAACAGACATTTACAGAACATTATACATCAAAACTACTGAATATAAATTCTTCTCATCAGCACATGGGACATTCTCCAAGCGTGACCATGTCTTAGGCTACAAAACATATCTCAGTAAATTCAAAAAAATCAAAATCATACCATGCATCTTCCCACAACATAGTAGAATAAAACTAAAAATTATTTTCAAGAGAAACACTCAAATCTACATAAAGTCATGGAAATTAAATAGACTATTTCTGATGAATCCTTGGGTCAATGATGAAAGTAAGATGAAAATGAAAATATTCCTTTAATTGAATGACAAAAGGGACACAAGCTATCAAAATCTTTGGCATATAACAAAAGCAGACCTAAGCAGAAAATTCATAGCCTTAAATGCCTACATCAAAAAGAAAAATCACAAATTAACAACCTAATATCACATTTCAAGGAACTACAAAAGGAAGAGATAACCAAACCCAAAACCAGCATAAGAAAAGAAATAAAGCACAAAGCAGAACTACATAAAATGAAAACAAAAAATTACAAAGGATCAAAAAGTTTGGTTATATGAAAAGATAAATAAAATAGATAGACCTCTAGCTAGATTAACCAGAAATAGAAGAGAAAGGACCCAAATAAGCTCAATCAGAAATGAAAAAGAAGATATTACAACTGATACTACAGAAATGCAAAATATCATCTGTGAATACAACAAGAATCTCTAATCACATAAACTATAAAACAGAGGAAATAGAGAAATTCCTGGAAACTTCCCAAATATCAATCAGGAAGAAACAGAAATCCTAAAGAGACAAATAATGAGCAACAAGATTGAAGCAGTAATAATAAAAAAATCTCCCAACAACAAACACCCCCCCCCAGCCTAGATGGATTCACAGTCAAATTCCACCAGACTTACATGAAAAAAGGCCCCTATCTCTCACCATATACAAAAATTAATTCACGATGTATAACAGACTAAAAGTAAAGCATGAAACTATAAAAATTCTAGAAGAAAATGTAGGATAAATACTTCTAGATATCAGCCTAGGCAAAGAATTTATGACTAAGACCCAAAGGCAACTACAGCAACAATAAAAATAAATAAATGGGACTAGATTAAATTAAAGAAGCTTTTGCACAGCAAAGAAAATAATCAAAAGACTAAATATATAACCTACAGAATGAGAGAAAATATTCACAAACTATACATCCAATAAAGGGCTAATATCCAGAATCTACAAGGAACTCAAAAAATCAGCAAGAAAAAAAATCCCACTAAATGTGGGCAAAAACATGAACAGAACTTTTTCAAAAAGAAATACACAAATCACTAATCATCAGAGAATTGCAAATTAAAACCACAATGATATACTACCTTTCATTTGTCAGAACGGCCATTATTTAAAAAGTCCAAATACAAAAGATTCTGGCATGGATGCAGAGAGAAAGGAATGCTTATGCACTGTTTGTGAGTCTGTAAATTAGTACAACCTCTATGGAAAACAGTGTGGAGATTCCTCAAAGAGATAAATGTAGGCTTACCATTCAAATCTTGCAATCGTATAGGTATCTATCCAAAGGAAAAGATGTCATTTTATCAAATGGGCACCTACATTCAAATGTTTATTGCAGCACAATTCAGAATTGCAAAGATATGGAATCAACCTAAGTGCCCATCAGTTCATAAATGGATTATGAAAATGTGGTATATGTATACTATGGAGTACTACTCAGCCATAAAAAGGAATGAAATTATGTTGCAAAAACTTGGATGAAAGCGGAGACCATTATCCTAAGTAAAGTACCTCAGGAATGAAATAACACCATATGTACTTTCTAGTATTTGGGAGCTACATGATGGGCACATGGGCACAAAGACTTGTAAAGATCATTGGAAATCAAGAAGGGAGGAAGAGGTAAAAACTTACCTATCTGGTACAATGCACAGTATTCAGATAATGTTCTTATTGTTACAATTAATATTGACAAATTAATTCTTAAAATGTGGATTAAATGAAGTCAATAAATTTCATTTTTCATTAAATTTGTCATTAATCAGCAAGGATTATTTTGTTTTCAAAGTTTTTATTCTATTGTGTAATAAAACACTGTTACCCCAAGGAAATTATTTTTTTCTAGTAAATATGTTAATATTTCCTCCCTTCTTCTCACTCCCAACTGATTAAAAGGCCTCTTATTTTACTGAGAAAACAGAAGTTTTCTTAAGAGACCTATCACAAACTCCTACTAGCACAGTTATCCATCTAATTGTAGCAGCACGCCTGTAATTTAATTTACTCCAATTGCAGTTTTTGTTCCTGCAAATAACTTCTTTCTCTCCTATATCATCAATTTATCACTATATACTAGGTACTTAAACCACAAACATGTTGAAATAGCTCACATCTTAAACAATAGCAATATCAATACCAACAACAAAAACTGTCCTAAACCCCAAATCCCTTATTAGTTAGTTACCATTTCTTCACTTGTTGTCTCTGATAACCTCTGTAGCAAACCTCCCTTCAAAAGTGTTATCTACACTCAACTCTCTTCACTTTTCTGTATCTCATTGTTTTCCAAAGGCACTTTAATTAGATTTTGTTTTCATCACTTCATTGAAACCTCAGATTTGCTATCCAGTGACCTCCACATTTTTCAAATCCAGGGTCAATTCTCATTCTCATTTTATTTGGTATTTCTGCAGCAATTGACACAGCTGATCATTTTTCTTGAAGCATTTTCTTCATTTGGTTTAATCTGGGTTGGAACTTTCAGGTGCCTGATATCTGGGGAGCAGAGGAAGACTGGATAATGAGTTTAACCATGTGGCCAGTTATTTAGTCAATCATACTTAATGAAATCCTATGTAAAACACTAGAAAATGAAACTCAGGGGAGATTCCTTGATGAGTAACATATCAGTGTAATGGGAAGGTGGCAAACTCTGATTCCATAGGGACAGAAGCTCCTGTACCCTCCCAGATCTTGCCCTATGTACCTATTTATGTGGTTAGTCATTTGTAGTCTTTATAGCAAAATGGTCAGCATAAGCACAGTGCTTTCTGAGTCCTATCAATTATTCTAGTGAATTTTAGATCTCAAGGGGGTATAGGAAGCCCCAAATTTGTAGTCAGCTAGACAGAAATGAGGGTAACTTGGCAATTCTTCTTATGGCTGGCATCTGAAGTAAAGGCAGTCTTGTTGGGGCCCTTGCCCTTTAATTTGTGGGATCTCATGCTAACTCCATGTAGATAGTATTGGAAAAATTGAATTGTAGGACACTCAGTTGGTGTCTGAGAATTGGTGTCAGAATGTAATCAACTACCCATAAAATCTTTGCTACAGAATCTGACATCTATTTATTATAAAAATTGTTGACAATAATTCATTTTGGATGTGTGAAGTCAACACCAATTTGCTATGTTTTTTTTTTATTTCATTGTCCAATGAATTAACTGTTAATTTGATCCTATGCAGATTCTAATTTGTATAGAAGTGGGCACCATATTAATGTTAAATTAATGTTAAATAGCAGCAACATTAAAACCACATAGACCTTGTAAGTAATTTACAAAGTGTGAGTTACCACCCCTTGATTTCAGTGAATTTTAAATATTTTATGTGTTTAAAGATTTGAGGATTTTTACTATCAATACTTATGAGGATAAGTGCTAAGCTTTTAGTTAAAAGATAGTGTTAAATCCCAAGTGGGGAAGAAGAATGAATAGAATAACACACAAAGAAGGGAATATATTTTAAAATTGTTTTCAATTTTCTCAAGAATTTAAATCTCAAGAAGAAATCAGCATGAAATACCCACTACACGTTGTTTCAATTAGAATCAACTAAAGACAGATTGGTTGTCTTCATCAGGCATTAAATATTGTATACAAGACTAATATTTTAATTGTAAAAAGCGTATTAGTTGTATGGTCTTCCACTTAAAGTTGTATATGAAGATCGTGCCATATTAGATGCTGCCATTACTCAGAATTAACTGTACAAAAGCAAATTATGTAACCAAAACATTTGCACCCCTGTAATCTGAAATTGAATAAATGAAGAGAAAAATAAAGTTTGAGTAAATGTGCTTTATTTCAGCAAGTACATTGGCTCTCAACAGGCAGGTACTTGTTATATATGCGTTAAGCTACCCTTAAATCAAATGCCATGTCCAAAAGAGTGCACTATAATCACAACATGTTTCCTTTATCATGTTTATGTCATATGCTCTATCTTCTGCTCTGCTGTCTTTGCCATTTAGGAACATAGATTGATTCTGGACTTAATTTGATGACTTGGCTATATTTCATTTAATTATAAAAGAAGTACATATTCTTTGAGATAAACTAGATCCAGAAAGCACTCTATTGCTGCCATCCAGAAATGGGATGTTGATATTTATTATATATGGATGAAAAGGGGCACTAGACCTGACTCATGGATGCTCCAGCACTATGCTATAGTGTGTTCATTTTCTATGGCTGCTGTAACAAACTGTGTGGCTTAAATAAAAGATACTTATTGTTACACAGTTCTGGAGGCTAGCTGTCTGAGATGAAGGAGTTGGCAGGGCCATGCTTCCTTTGAAGGCAGTAGGGAAAGAGTTGTTTTAGTTCTGTCTTCTAGCTTCTTGTAGTTCTTTGGCTTTTGGTAGCATAACTCTAATCTTCGCATTGCCTATATGTGTCCAAATTTTCCCTTCTTATAAGGACAACAGTTATAATGTAAAAAGGTCCCAGCCTACTTCAGTATTGCCTTATCATAACTTAACTAATTATATCTGTAACGGTGCTATTTCTAAATAAGGCCATATTCTGAGATACTGGGGGATAGGACTTCAACATATGAATTTTGGGTGACACAATTCAACCAGTGACAGCTACAAATTAATAATGATAGCTACCACTTTGAAGATATATTATGTTTTAGGTCCTATGTTTAGATATGTTTGTGGAGTATCTCATTTGATTCCTACAACCACAATATGATTTAGTTGTTATTAATTCCCACATCTTATGAATGAGGAACTGAGGCTCAAAGAACCTGAGCCCAAGTTAGCAAGTGTCTGAGCCAGGATTGAAACCCAAGTAATCTTTTACTAGAACATCCACTATTAACCTTTATAGATTTCTGAAAACATACTGGAGTATATTTTCCTTTGGATTCTGATGCAACACACAGCCCATTCCTTCCCTGGAAAATCCATGCTACTTGGTGGACCAGACAATGGTACACCATCCAAAGGTTAAGGATTTTACAGTACATAATCTAGGAGTCCTAATATATTTTTTTTGTAGCATTTTCTTTTGCATCCTGGAATTATCTAACTTTCCCAACCAGGGTATACACTCCTCTAGATCAGGGATTATGTGTTCTACTTTTTTTTTTTTCTATTACATGGAGACTAGCACAGTGTTGACTCTCAATAGCTAGTTGTTGGGAGAAAAATGTACCATAAAACAGGCTGTACTGATAATTTTTACTTTAATGGGTTGAAGACTTATTTTTAAAATCTCCATAGAAAACTAAATATGTAGCGGCAATAATACCTAATACTTTTTATCAACAACAGTGCCCTGATGTCAAGCTTTGCAATTTACTGAGTTTGGGCCTTAAGCCATGATTTCCCCACTGACCAGTCATGGAGAAATCTACACTGATTAGATTAAGATATTTAGCAATAACTCTTTGATTTGATTTTATTAGAAGGTACATTTCTTCAGGCAAAAAGTCATCATTTTTTTGCAGAATATCAGGTAAAATTGCTAACTATTATAATATTGCTATAGTATTATATACATATTATATAATTATATTATATATAATATATGTAATATATAATGTATAACATATATAATATATATTATATACTAGGTATATAATATATATTAACATTATATAATATTATAATAATATTACTACAATAATAATTAGCGATTTTACCTTGAAATGAGTGTTATTTACCTCACTAGATTTCCATGAAGGTAAGGTTTACCTAAATCAGGGAAAATAAAGGAAAGGCATTACAAATATGTTATATATCACCTGGGTTTTAGTGTTGCTGATTAATTTGTCCATGAATTCATTTTGAGTCTATATAGGACTTACTCACATTTTTAGAGCCTCATCTTCTCCACCTGTAAAGAAAGAATGCTACCAATTGCCCTGCTTATCTCAAAGGGCTCTGTAAATGATGAAGCATAATGAAGCACACACAGAAGAAATTTAAAAATTATTGCTTTATTAAAACCCATCTCTAATATTTTGAGTCTTTTGAGGAATAATCTGATTTTTAAAGTTCAGATATCAGATTAAGAATACTTATGTTGGGATGAAAAACACTTCAGCTTTGCAAAAAAAAAAAAATAAATAAAACAGCAAAAGAAAAAGAAATCACACAGGGCACCTACAGATTCTTAAAATGTGTTTGGGTCATAAAGAGGGAGATGCATACTGACTGACTCTGTAAAGTTGGAGGCCAGACTCACCTATAATTTGAAGTAAAGGAAAGGGTGTTCAAATAGGTTATACTTATCACACCATGCAGGGAGACAGATAAAAAAAGAAAAACAGCAGCTACCACAGATATGAAGTTAAGGACATAGCTCTAAGGTTATTCCTAGAAAATTAATGTTATTCAGGAAAATTAATGTTAATACAAAATGAATATATATATATTAAAATTCTATTTTTCCAGTATTACTAAAGCCACTCTGTTGTTTGTTTTTCCCAAAATTTCTACTGGCGGCATACAGATTATTATCCTACACAAAAAATGAGGCAGCTGAAACGCATAGAGAGGAAATGATTTGCAAAAATCATCACAGATTGCTGCTAATGAAAGAACAAATCTAGAACACTATTTTAGAAGCAGATTTACCTCAATTTATATTTAGAAAGGAGATTTCTAGTGGAATTATACAGTTGTAGCATTGAGAAAGACTACAAGGCCCAAACAAAGACATAAGTTCACCTCCCTGCTACGATGGCCCCTCAAAATGTTGGTAGTCTTCTGTTTTTAATTTCTGGAATCCTCAGGAGACTTTCAAAAATGTTAAGTATTTTTCTTCTCCTCCACACAGAGCTAGGAGACTAAGAAAACCATGAATTTTGTGGTAGTTTTGCCAAAAAGGGACCATGTGTGTATACTCTCCTTTATTTCTGCCTCAGTACTATTTTTCTTACAACAATCCCTGTGTTTCTATTTATGGTGCTATTATTTGCTGATAAATTCCTCTCAACAGAGGGTTTTAATAATTAAAATTATCTTTTGGTTCAGCAAAATAGCCCTTTGTCTCTCATTCATTTAATCAGCCATTTTAAAATTGAATACAGGAAAAAATAGCAAAGTACTTGTTTTTGGAATATTACTTGCCAGAATTGTTAAATTGAAGATTTTGAATAAATTACACATTTTAGAAACTTATCAGGACCTAAAAGGGACCATATTCATATTGCATATTAATGGAGTAACTGCATAGTTCTTAACTAAGAGGCATTAGAGAACGAAAGAGGGCACTAACCAAATAGGATGCTAAGGAAATAGGTATAATTTAGGACTGTCACCCTACATATAAATGAGTATAAAACTTAAGAAGAACATATTCAGACAGAGTCCGTATAATACATATTCATCATTATACTTGAGAATCTGGACTCTTTTAAAGAATTTGAAGAAAGCTATGGACCTTCTCAGAAGACTGCAGACAGGCTTATACAGATAGCATTTTAGTGTAGGGATCAATAGATTTGGCTCAGGGACCAAATCCAGCTCACTGCCTGTTTTGCTAAATAAAATTTTATTTGGACATAGTCATACCACTGATTTATGAATTTTTTATGGTTCACTTACACTGCAGTGGCAGGGGTGAGTAGTTGCAACAGTAACCCAGTAGGTGGCAAAGGTGAAAATATTTATTATCTGGCCTTATATAGAAAAAGTTTGCTAACTCTTATTTTAGAGAATTATTTATATTATTTATAATAAATACTGGGCTAAAAGTAAAAATATTAAGCCTAGTTAATTAAGTGGAAAGTCATAGATTTAGGTTAAAAATAATTAATTTCATAAAAACAAAATTTAGGAGACTTATCCTAAAAGCATGCACCGGGGAGTTTAGTTGACAAGATCAATACAAACCAAATAGCATATCATCACTTCCCACAAAATTCATGCTCTCTTTGGCTACACAAATAAACATACAGAGTTAAGATCAAATCTGGAATGTTGAGGCAAACAGAGATAGGAGGCTAGGTTGATAAAATGTCTGTTCCTCTATTGCATGAGGGACTATGAAAACGCTTGAAGCTCTGACTCAAGGGGGGAGAAGGGCATGGGCAATATACGTAACCTTAACATTTTTACCCTCATAATATGCTGAAATTAAAAAATATATATATGTTTGTGATACAAAGGAATAAAAAAGAAAACTGGATACCATGGAGTACTATTCAGCTCTAAGAAACAATGGTGATACAGCACATCTTATATTTTCCTGGTTAGAGCTGGAACCCATACTACTAAGTGAAGTATCCCAAGAATGGAAAAACAAGCACCAGATATATTCTCCAGCAAACTGGTATTAACTGAGTAGCACCTAAGTGGACACATAGGTACTACAGTAATAGGGTATTGGGCAGGTGGGAGGGGGGAGGGGGGTGGGTATATACATACATAATGAGTGAGATGTGCACCATCTGGGGGATGGTCATGATGGAGACTCAGACTTTTGGGGGGAGGGGGGGAAATGGGCATTTATTGAAACCTTAAAATCTGTACCCCCATAATATGCCAAAATAAAAAAAAATAAAATTAAACAAAAAAAAAAAAGAAAGAAAACTGTCTCCCAATATTTGAAAGGGCTGGCATATGCATAAGTGATTAGAATGGGCATATAAACTAGACTAGATGATGAAAAGCATGTGCCACCAATTTTTCAATCTGTCTTCTCAGAGAATCTATGATCCCACATGTTAAGCAAATAGATGAAGGGACTGTCTGACATGATGTTTCCTCTTGGAGTTTAAGATATCTAATGAAACAAAGCTATATTTGTAAATATCCTAAAACAATCCTCTTACTTCTGTGAAATGTAAAATTATTTTCAGTTAAAAGAGTGCAAATGAGAGAAGAGGAGAAGAAAAGAGAGCAATACTTTTTATTTTTTATGTATGGACATACTGTCATTCAAGAAATATATAATATAAGGTGCAGTAGATACAGCAGGATCACAGATATGGTTCTTATCCTCTGTGGGGAACAGACTGATGGGAAAGATACATATTGAATGAGGAATGACAAAAGTGATGGGAACTACAAATGATAAATGACAAAAGTTATCAGAAAATAGCATGTGATAGGCCATGTAAGAGGGCCTTAGAAGTGGATGATGGTGAATGAGGAGACTTCTTGAAGAAGTGACACAGCAGAGACCTGAGTTGGGAATGAGAGGGATGAGTACGGGAACAGAAAAGTATTTCTGGGGAAAACCAAGAGGAAAGACATCTTGACTTGTCTTGTTCCCAAATGACAGTAGGCTAGTCAATTAGTATTAAATCCAATAATACCAACCCAGATGATCTACCACTGAAGGGTTTATCAATATTCAGGTAAGAAATACTCATGTTACATAAGCATTCAACCAATTTTTCCCAGCCCCATTTATTGAACAGGGCTTCTTTTTCCCGGTGTATGTTGTTGTCTGCTTTGTCAAATGTCAGTTGGCTGGAGGTTGGTGATTTTATATCTGGGTTCTCTATTCTGTTCCGTTGGTCTGTGTCTCTATTTTTGTACCAATGCCATGATGTTTTGGTTACTATAGAAGTGCAGTATAGGTTGAAGTCTGGTAATGTGATGCCTCCAGATTTGTTATTTTTGCTTAAGAATTATTTGGCTATTTTTGCTCTTTTCTGGTTCCAAAAGAAAAACAAAATTATTTTATCTAGATCTGTGAAGTATGACATTGGTAATTTGATGAGGATTGCATTGAATCTGTAAATCTCTTTCGGTATCATGGACATTTTAACTATGTTGATTCTGCCAATCCAGGAGCATGATATGTTCTTTCATTTGCTTGTACCCTTTCTAATTTCTTTCCTCAGAGTGTCATTCTTCTTTTTAAGATATCTTTCACCTCCTTAAGTATATTCCTAGGTATTTTATTTTATTTGTAGCTATTGTGAATATTATTGAGTCTTTGATTTGACTCTTGGCTTGACTTCTATTCGTACATAGAAATGCTACTGATTTATGTACATTGATTTTGTATCCTGATACTTTGATGAATTTATTTATCAATTACAGGAGACTCTTGGTGGAATCTTTGGGGTTTTCTATAATAGATACAAGATAATATCACTACCAAAGAGTGGTAATTCGACCTCCACTTTCCCAATTTGGATATCTTAATATTCTTCTCTTGCCTGATTACTCTGGCTAGGACTTCCAGCACTATGTTGAATAGAAATGGGGACAGCAGTAGGTATGGGAGGAGTCCCTTTCTCAGCTCCTCCCCAAGATGGATTTGGAACCTTTGGCACAGAGCACCTGGACCCAAGTCACAGGAGAGTGTGGGTGAAAATTTCTCTGTAGGCTCTATCTACAAAAGCAGGCTCCTTCACAGCTCAGCCTTGCCCAGGTGGTCTCTGGTCTCTGGGCATAGAGTGCAAGTGGGTTGCATAGCGAGAGACTCTCCAATATCAGACTGGCAGGGCAGCGGTACCAGCCAGTCTCTACTTTCTGATTCCCTAAATACAGGACCAAAGATGAGCAGCAGGTATGTGAGGAGTCCCTTTCTCAGCTCCGCCCCAGGATGGATTTGGAACCTTTGGCGTGGAGCAACGGATCCAAGTTGCAGGAGAGTGTGGGTGAAAATTACCTTCCAGGCTCTATCTAGAAAAGCAGGTTCCTTCACAGTTTAGCCTTGCCCAGGCGGGCTCTGCTCTCTGGGCAAAGAACACAGGTGGCCTGTGTAGCAAGAGACCAGACTATCCAATATTGGACTGGTGGGGCAGCAGCACCTATCGCCACTCCCTCCCCACCCCCATTCCAAACACGGAGTCTAAGTCAAACTACAGGAATGGGGAGATGGGAGCAGTGTGGAGGCTCAGAGGGACTTCCCCCAACTCGCAGAGTCCTGACAGATCAAGGAACCTAGCTTTGCCCTCTCTGTCCACTCAACGCCAGCCAAAACCTCAACTATATCCAAGGTCAAAGCCTCCTTTTAGGTATACTCCCTTCACCCTGGACCTGAAAGTGACCTGCAGCGAGATGCCAGAGTGGGCTCTCCTTCAAGCCAGTGGTGCTGGAACCGCTGGGTTCAGACCCTTCCCCACCTGAAACTGCCTCAGCTGCATGCTAAGGAGAACCTAAAAGGTTCCCTGCTCTAGTCTCCTCTCCACACAGCTTTGTCCGGCGCTACCACTTCCCACCAACTTCAGGCACTTCCAGTCCTATGTGAGTGTGGAGCTCGGTGTAGGAGGGGGCATCTCTCAGGGGCATCTCTCAGCGCCAGGTAGAACTGATTTCACTGCTGGCTGGCAGCTGCTCAAGCTGAGCCTCACTCCATCCCTGTTGTATATTTCCGATTCCATGGGTTTTGGGGAAGAATATCCGATTCACCTTTGATTTCAGCTGTAGATTGTCATCTCCCTCCGATTCTTGGTGCATGCCTGCAGGCTTGCAAAGCTGGTCCTGTGGAAGTGGAGAGCGCTCGCATGTGGTTGTCTGCTTTCTTCACTTTCTGCTCTGGGAGCAGAGAGCCAGGAGGACACCCCTACTCTTCTATTCAACATAGTGCTTGAAGTCCTAGCTATAACAATCAGGCAAGAGAGGGATATTAACGGCATTCAAGTGGAGGCAGATGAGATCAAACTCTCGATCTTCACCAATGATATGATATTATACCTAGAAAACACAATGGACTCATACAGGAGACTCCTAGATTTAAAAAATGAATTTGGTAAAGTTTCAGGTTATAAAATCAACATACACAAATCATAAGCATTCATATATGCCAAGAACCATCAAGCAGGAACTCAAATCAAAAATGCAATACCCTTTACTGTAGTCCCAAAGAAAATTAAATATTTAGGAGTATAATTAATGAAAGATATGAAAGATTTATACAAGGAGAACTATGATCCACTAAAATAAGAAATTGGAGATGATTTAAATAGATGGAAAAATCTACCTTGTTCATGGATCAGTAGAATCAATATTGTTAAAATGTCAATATTACCTAAAGTGATCTACAGAATTAATACAATCCCCATTAAAATACCAGCAGCATTCTTTACAGATCTAGAAAAAATAATTCCTCAATTTGTATGGAACCAGAAAAAACCTCGTATAGCCAAAGCAATCTTATGTCAAAAGAACAAACTGGGAGGCATCAGTCTTCCTGACTTCAAGCTGTATTATAAATCAATAATAGTTAAATCAGCCTGGACTGGCACAAGAACAGAAGCATCGATATCTGGAACATATCTGAGATACTAGAGAAGAAAACTTCAGTATACGGTAACCTAATATTCAAAAAGGCAGAAAAAAATATACAATGGGGAAAAGAATTCCTCTTCAATAAATGGAGCTTGGAAAACTGGTTAACTACATGCAGAAGATTGAACCAGGATCCCTACCTCTCACCTCTCACAAAAATTCACTCAAGATGGTTAACAGACTTAAACTTAAGGAATGAAATCTTAAGAATCCTAGAAGAAGATGCTGGGAAAACCCTATCAGACATTGGCCTAGGCAAAGAATTTTTGAGGAAAACCCCAAGGCAATCACTGCCATATCAAAAATAAACAAATGGGATCTGATCAAATTAAAAAGTTTCTGCACAGCCAAGGAAATGATCATTAGAGCAAATAGACAACCCACAGAGTGGCAGAAAATATTTTCTCTTTACACCTCAGATAAAAGTCTAATAACAAGAATCTATCTAGAACTTAAAAATATTAACAAGAAAAAAATCAAACAATCTCATCAAGAAATGGGCAACGGAAATGAACAGAAACTTCTCCAAAGAAGACAGAATAATGGCCAGCAAACAAAAAAATGTTCAACATCTCTAATCATTAGAGAAATGCAAATCAAAACCACAATGAAATGCCACCTAACCCCAGTGAGAATGGCCTATATCAAGAAATCCCCAAACAACAAATGTTGGTGACAATGTGTAGAGACAGGAACACTCTTACACTGCTGGTGGAACTGCAAATTAGTGAAATCTTTGTGAAAAAGAATTTGGAGATACCTCAAACAGCGAGACATAAAAATACCATTCAACCTTGCAATAGTATTGTTGGGCATCTACCCAAAAGAGCATAAGACATTCTATTATAAAGACATCTGTACCCGAATGTTTATCACAGCAAAATTCTCTATTGCAAGGTCATGGAAACAACCCAATTGCCCATCAATTCAGGAGTGGATAATTAAAATTTGTTATATGGTCACAATGGAATAGTACTCAATTCTAAGAAATGACAGTGAGCTAGCACCCGTTTATAACATTCTAGATTAAGCTTAAGCCTGTTATCCAAAGTGAGGTGACACAAGACCAGGAAAATGGGCTCCATATCTACTCGCCATCAAATTGGTATTGACTGATTAAAACTATGGTGCTCAAGTGGTAGTAGTACTCACCAGGGATTCAGGGATGGGGGAGTCCTACATCCTAGGGATGTGGCTAGCATTGTGTGTGTGGGGGGGGTCGGAAGAGAATGCCTCTAACTCTTCTGAGGGAGAGGCAAAGATATACAAAGTAACCAAAATGCCAAAAAAAAAAAAAGACTTTTATCAGGTGGTGGGTGGTAGGGGGAGAGGGGGGATGGGTATATACTTAATTAATGGGTGTGGGGTGAACCACCTGGGGGTACGACATGCTTAAAGTTCTGGCACGGCAGTTGGGGAGGGGTGGCAGGGGCAATATATGTAACCCTAACAATTTCTGTACCCCCATAATACAATGAGATAAAATAGAAAATAAAAGAAATAGGGTCAGTAACATGATTGCCTTGTGACAGTTCTTAGCACAATGCTTTCAACTTTTCCCCATTCAGTATGATTTTTTTTTATTTCAGCATATTATGGGGGTACAAATTTTAAGATTTCAAATAATGCCCTTTCCCCCCTCCCCCCGTAAGTCTGAGATTCCAGTGAGACCATCCCCCAGATGGTGCACATCTCACTCATTATGTATGTATATACCCGCCACCCTCCCCCATCCCACCTGCCCAATACCCTATTACTGTAGTACCTATGTGTCCACTTAGGTGCTACTCAGTTAATACCAGTTTGCTGGTAAGTATATGTGGTGCTTGTTTTTCCATTCTTGGGATACTTCACTTAGTAGTATGGGTTCCAGCTCTAACCAGGAAAATATAAGATGTGCTATATCACCATTGTTTCTTAGAGCTGAATAGTACTCCATGGTATACATATACCACATTTTATTAATCCATTCTTGGATTCATGGGCACTCGGGCTGTTTCCAAAGCCTTGGGATTATGAATTGTGCTGCTATGAGCATTCAGGTGCAGGTGTCTTTTTTGTAGAGTGTCATTGGATCTTTTGGGTAGATGCCCAGTAATGAGATTGCTGGATCAAATGGTAAATCCACTTGTATCGCTCTAAGGTATCTCCATATTGCTTTCCACAGAGGTTGAACTAGTTTGCAGTCCCATCAGCAGTGTAGGAGTGTTCCTCTCTCTCCGCATCCACACCATCATTTATTGTTTGGAGACTTTTTGATAAAGATCATTCTCACTGTAGTTAAGTGATATCTCGTTGTGGTTTTGATTTGCATTTCCCTGATGATTAGAGATGTTGAGCATTTTTCAATCTGTTTGCTGGCCATTCTTCTGTCTTCTTTAGAAAAGTTTCTGTTCAAGTCCTTTGCCCACTTTTTCTTTTTTTATTTCGGCATATTATGGGGGTACAGATTTTAAGGTTTCAATAAATGCCCATTTTCCCCCCTCCCCCCAAAAGTCTGAGTCTCCATCATGACCATCCCCCAGATGGTGCACATGTTTGCCCACTTTTTAATAGAGTTATTTGATTTTCTCTTGCTGATTTTCATGAGTTCTAAGTATATTCTAGTTATCAGCCCCTTATCAGATGGGTACGATGAAAAAATTTTCTCCCATTCTGTAGGTTATCTGTTTACTTTCATGACTATTTTTTCGGCTGTGCAGAGCCTTTTAGTTTGATCATGCCCCATTTATTTATTTTTGTTGCTGCTGTGATTGCCTTTGGGGACTTCTTCATAAACTCTTTGCCCAGGCCGATGTCTAGGAGAGTGTTTCTAACATATTCATCTAGAATTCTAATAGTTTCACACCTTAGGTTTAAGTCTGTTATCCAGTGTGAGTTGATTTTTGTGAGATATGAAAGGTGTAGTTCCTGCTTTAGCCTACTACAAGTGGCTATCCAGTTTTCCCAGCACCATTTATTGAAAACGCATTCTTTTCCCCAGCATGTTTTTGTCTGCTTTGCCAAGGATTAGATGGCTATATGAGAATTTTTTTATATCAGGGTTCTCAGATCTGTTCCACTGGTCAATATTCCTATTTTTGTGCCAATACTATATTGTTTTGATTACTACAGCTTTGTAGTATAGTTTGATATCTGGCATATTAACACCTCCCATTTTGTTGTTGTTGCCTACAATTGCTTTTGATACTCGGGGTCTTCTTTGATTCCATATGAAGCGTAAAATTATTTTTTCTATATCTGTGAAGAATGCTGATGGGATTTTAATAGGTATTGCATTGAATCTGTAGATCAGTTTGGGTAGTATAGACATTTTGATGATATTGAGTCTGCTGACCCACGAGCATGATATGGATTTCCATCTGTTTAAATCCTCTGCTATTTCCTTCCTCAGTGTTCCATAGTTCTCCCTGTAGAGGTCTTTTACCTCCTTGTTTAAGTATATTACTAGGTAATTTAATCTCTTTGTTGCTACTGTGAAGGGAATTGAGTCTTTGATTTGGTTGTCAATTTGATTGTTTTTGGCATATATGAATGCCTCTCATTTCTGTGTATTGATTTTATATCCTGAGACTTAACTAAATTCATTGATCAGTTCCAGAAGTTTCTTGGTTGAATCTTTGGGGTTTTCTAAATATAATATTATATCATCAGCAAACAGTGAAAGTTTGATCTCTTCTGCCCCTATTTGGCTACCTTTAATTCCACTTTCCTGTCTGATTGCTGTAGCCAGGACTTGTAGAACTATGTTGAATAGAAGTGGAGATAGTGGGCAGCCTTGTCTGGTTCCAGTTCTAAGTGGGAATGCTTTCAATTTTTCCTCATTCAGTATGATGTTGGCTATAGATCTGTCATATATAGCTTGTATCATTTTTTTTTTCGAGTTAAATCTCTTTTTTTATTATTTTTTTTATTTTGGCATATTATGGGGGTACAGATTTTAAGGTTTCAATAAATGCCCATTTCCCCCCCTCCCCCCATATGTTCCTTCTATGCCTATTATATTAAGTGTTCGTATCATGAATGGGTGTTGAATTTTGTCAAAAGCTTTTTCTGCATCTATTGATAGAATCATGTGGTCTTTGTTTTTGCTTCTGTTTATATGGTGAATTGCATTTATAGATTTATTTATGGTGAACCATTCCTGCATCCCTGGGATGAAGCCCACTTGGTCGTGGTGGATTATTTTTTTGATAAGCGTCTGGATTCGGTTACTCAGGATTTTGTGGAAAATTTTTGCATCTATATTCATTAGGGATACTGGTCTGTTATTTTCTTTTTTTGTTGCATCCTTTCATGGTTTTCGTATCAGAATAATATTCGCTTCATAAAAGGTGTTGGGGAGGTTTCCATTCTTCTCAATGTTGTGGCATAGTTTTTGCAAGATAGGTACTAGTTCTTCTTTTCAAGTATGGTAAAATTCGGGTGTGAAACCATCTGGGCCAGGACTTTTCTTTTTAGGGAGATTTTTTATTGCCATTTCTATTTCAGCTCTTAAGGTTGGTCTGTTCAGGAAATCTATTTCTTCCTGGTTGAGGCTAGGGAGGCTATGTGTTTCTAGAAATTTGTCCTTTTCCTGCACATTTTCCATTTTGTGTGCATAAAGATTTTTGTAGTATTCATAAATTATATCTTGTATCTCCTTGGGATCAGTTGTGATATCTCCTTTTTTATTCCTGATGGAGCTTATTAGAGATTTCTCTTTTCTGCTTTTTGTTAGCCTAGCAAATGGCATGTCAATTTTCTTTATTTTTTCAAAGAACCAACTTTTTGTTTTATTAATCTCCTGAATAGCTTCCCTGTTTTCAATTTCGTTTAGTTCTGATTTGATCTTGTTTATTTCACTTCTTCTGCTGTATTTGGGGTTGGTCTGTTCTTCTTTTTCCAGCTCTTTGAGTCGTTTCATTAGATTGTCTATTTGTGATCTTTTTGATGTTTGGTTATAGGCATTTATGGAAATAAATTTTCCTCTCAGAATTGATTTAGCTGTGTCCCAGAGGATTTGATAACTTGTCTCTCCATTGTCATTTTGTTCATAGAATTTTTTTTTATTTCCATCTTGATGTCTTCATTTATGAAGTAATCATTTAGTAGGAGGTTGTTTAATTTCCACGTTTTTGTGTAGACGTGTGAGTTTCTGTTGGGATTGATTTCTATTTTTATTCCTCTGTGATGTGAGAAGATACATGGTATGATTTCTATTTCTTTAAATTTCTTGAGACTTACTTTGTGTCCTAGGATATGATCCATCTTAGAGAATGTCTCATGAGCTGATGAGAAGAACGTATATTCAGTGTATTTTGGGTAGAATGTCCAGTAAATGTCAGTCAGACCCAATTGTTCTAGAGTTTTGTTTAAGTCCATTATTTCTTTATTAATTTTCTGTTTGGAGGATCTGTCTTGTGCCATCAGTTTGGTGTTGAAATCTCCGGTGATTATGGAGTTGCTATTAATCCATTTGCTTAGCTCCAGTAAGGTTTGCTTTATGAATCTGGGTGCACCTTAGTTGGGTGCATATATATTTAAAATTGTTGCCTCTTCTTGTTGAAGTGTGCCCTTCACCATTATATAATGACCATATTTGTCTTTCACTACTTTTGTTGGTTTAAAAACTAAATCGTCTGAAATTAGAACTGCCATGCCAGCCTTCTTTTGGCTTCCATTTGCTTGGAATACTGATATCTACCCTATTCCTTTCAGTCTATATTCTTCTTTGTAGGTTAGATGTGTTTCCTGAAGACAGCATATACTTGGCCTGTATTTTCTTATCCATTCAGCCAGCCTGTGTCTCTTGAGTGGAGAGTTTAAGCCATTCATATTTATTGAGAGAATTGATAGGTAAGGTAGGTTACTGTTCATTCTGTTGGGTTGGATGTTGTTGCTCTGATTTCTGTCTTGAGCCTTTGAAATATCTGGCTTTAATCTTTCGGTTTTGGTTGTTTTTATATTTGTGAGTTTTTATTATGGTATTACATGTGTAACACTGTTTTGAGTACTTCTTGTATAGGTGGTCTTGTCTTGGTGAAATCTCTGAGCTTTTGCTTATCTGAGAATGTCTTAATTTCTCCTTCATATATAAAGCTTAGTTTTGCAGGGTATAACATTCTAGGTTGGGCATTATTTTATTTCAAAAGAGTGAGAATGGGTCCCCATTCCCTCCTTGCTTGTATTGTTTCAGTTGAGAAATCTGGCGTTATTCAGATTGGTTTTCCTTTGTATGTAACTTGCTTCTTTTGCCTAACCGATTGTAGGAGGGTCTCTTTTGTTGATATTTTGGTCAGTCTGATGACTAAATGTCGTACTGTTTTCCTGTTTGCATTGTATCTCCCAGAAGTCCTTTTGGCCTCTTGTATTTCTAATTCTAGGTTACTGGTTAGACCTGGGAAGTTTTCCTCCATTATTTCTTCAAAAAGCTTATCCAACCCTTGGGTTTTTTCTTCCTCCTTCTCCTGAATCCAGTGGACCTGCAGGTTATTTTTCTTCAAATAATCCCACAATTCTTTAAGCTTTTCTCATGTCTCTTAATTTTCTGCTTTAACTCTGTGATTAACTTTTTTGATTTCAGTGAGTTGTCTTCAAGCTCTGAGATTCTTTCTTCTGTTTGGTCCACACTATTTTTGAGGCTTTCCACTGTGTTTTGAATTTCCCTGAATAAATTCTTCATATCGAGGATGTCTGATTGATTTTTCTTCAAGATGTCGATCTCCTTAGTGAATCTTTGTTCCAATTCTTGTATATTCTTTGTAGTTTCTATGTGTTTGTAATCCATTTTTTCTTGCATATCATTGAGCTTTCTTATAATCCAATTTTGGAATTCTTCTTCTGTCATTTTAGTGTTTTGGGATTGTTCAGATTCCATTTCTTGAGAGCTGGTGTATCTGCTAGGAGGAATATTTTCGGCTTGATTTTTTGAATTGCATTGGGACCTCCGCATCTGGGTCAATTGCTAGAGCACAGTCATCTACTTTTTTGTAGTTTTGTTATCAACCACTTAGGGGAGTTTTTCCACCACACTTGGAAGGTTCCCCTGACGGGGGTAGCTTTTGAGGAAAGTGGGTTTTCTTGTCTCGCCCTGCCTCCAGGGGTGGAGCCAACCACTTTCAGCAAGAGAGATGCGGGCTGAGGGGAGGCAGTATCTCCCCAGTCTGCCCTGCACCCTGGAGCCCCAATGGCTGTAACTCCCCTCGGCTGTTCAACTTCTCAGTAGTTCGTTGATGGAGCCAGGCCTGACAAGCTAATCGCAGATTGTGTAGGGGCGGGATTTGCCAGGAGAGACTCTAGCCTGGGCAGGGGAGGGGGACTTGCCCACTGACGGCTGGGCTGTGGACCCTCTCAATGGTGACTGCTAGCCCACTTGTAGGGCACCAGTACTGGGGGCAACTGATTAGAGTGCAGCCGGTGCCTGGTTGGGAGCCTGGATCAATAGGACACCCCGTAGCTTCCTCCATGCTGCCTTCCTTACAGCCTGTTCAGCCAGAGCCCATGCTTTTACTGAACCACCCTCTCCTGTTTTATTCACTGGGGGCAGTTCCAGCTTAGTGCCCCCACTTAGTCTCGCAGGTTACTGGAGGCGAGACCTCTAACCGCCTCCCCAGTCGGCACAGATCGGTTTCCTCCCATCTTGGAGCCGTCCTAGCACGGGTCTCAGGGGAGACCATGCCCCCTTTCACCATCAACTACACACTCCAGCACCCTCTTCTTCTGCTGAGATTTCGCACCAGTTTCAGACAGGTCTCTGGCTGGGTGGGTGTGGAGGTCAATGGGGAAGCAAGGAGTTCTCCTGTGGGTCTGATCCCACTTCACCACCTGGCCCGGTGGGCCGGCGCCTTCCCACGACCCTATAGTTTGCTTTGCACTCTCCGGGGAATGTGATCTTATCTCTCGATCACCTTGTTTATCCTTTTATGAGAGTTCCATGTTGCTCCTCTGAGGATTCTCGATGTTGTCCTTGTAGTGGGGAGATCCACTCGCGTGTAGGAGACCAAGATCTGTGTCTCTTTCTCTGGGAGCAGAAGTCCAGAGGGTTATCTCTACTCTGCCATTTTTTTCCAGATCCAGTATGATTTTTGGCTGTGGGTTTGTCATACATGGCTATTATAATTTGATATATGTTCCTTTTATGCCTAGTTTGTTGAGGGTTTCTATCATGAAAGTGTGATGATTTTATCCAATGTTTATCTGCATCTATTAATATGATCATATGGTCTTTGTTGTGGCTTTCATTTATGTGCTGAATCATATTTATTGATTTACATATTTTGAACTATCCTTGCATTCCTGGCATAATGCCCACTTGGTCATGGTGGATTATTTTTTGATGTACTATTGAATTTGGTTTGCTAGTATTTTGCTAAAGACTTTTGCAGGTATATTCATTAGGGATATTGGTCGCTCATTCTTTTTTTGTTTGTTTAGTTTTTGGTTTGTTTTTTCCTTTCCTGGCTTTGGTATGAAGGTTATATAGGTTTGTAGAATGAGTTGGATGAATGAGTTGGGAAGATTCCCTCTTTATCAATATTGTGGAATAATTTCTGCATTAGGGTTATGAGGTCTTCTTGGTATATCTGATAGAATTTGACTGTGGATCTATATTGTCCAGGGCTTTTATTTGTTGGGAGTTGTTATATTACTGTTTCGATATGACTATTCTTTATTAGTCTATTCAGGACTTCTATTTCTTCCTGGGTGAATCTGGGGAGCTTGTATGTATACAGGAACTTGTGCATTTACTTTATGTTCTTTAGTTTATGTACATAGATATTAAATAATATTTATAGATGACGTTTTGCATTTCTGTGGTGTCAGATGGAATGCCAACTGTTTCTTTTCTCATTGAACTTATTTGGGTCCTTTCTCTTCTGTTCTGGGTTAGTCTAGAAAGAGGTCTGTCGATATTTTTATATTTTCAAAAACCCAACTTTTTTGTTACATTAATCCTTTGTACTGTATTTTGTTTCTAGTTCATTTAGTTCTGTGCTGACCTTCATTATTTCTTTTCTTCTGCTTGCTTTGGGATTGCTTGTACTTCCCTTTCTTTACTTTTTCTCCCAGAATATTATAGAGGTACAAATGATACAATTACATTTATTGCCTTTGCAATGCTTGAGGCAGGGCTGCAAGTATGTCCATCCCCCAGGGAGTGCACACCACATCCATTAGGTGAAAGTTTACTCATCCCATCAGCCCCCCTCCCACCTGCCCAACACCCAACAAGTTTTACTTTAATATGGACACATAAGTGTTGATCAATTACTACCAGTTTAATGGTAAGCACACGTGGTGCTTCTTTTTCCATTCTTGTGATGTTTCACTTAGAATGATAGGCTCAAGCTCTATCCAGGATAATATAAGAGGTAGTTCACCATTTTATTTTTATGGCTGAGTAATATAACATGGTATACATATATTACATTTCATTAATCCACTCATGCAATGATGGGCATTTGGGTTGTTTCCATATCTTTGCAAATGTGAATTATACTGCTATAAACATTTTAGGGAAGATGGCTTTTTTATGGAATGTCTTTTGTTTTTTTGGGTAGATGCCCAGTAATGGGATTGCTGGATCAAATGGTAGTTCTACTTGTAGTTTTTTGAGGTGTCTCCATATTACTTTCCACAGAGGCTGTACTAGTTTGCAGTTCCACCAGCACTGTATGAGTGTTCCTAGCTCTCTACATCCATGACAACGTTTATTGTTTTGGGAATCTTTGATAAAGGCCATTCTCACTAGAGATAAGTGAAATATCACTGTGGTTTTGATTTGCATTTCCCTGATGATTAGAGATAGTTAGCATTTTTTCAAATGTTTCTTTGCCATTATTCTGTCTTCTTTGAAATGTATATGTTCATGTCCTTATGTCCTTTGCCCATTTTTTAATGGGGTTGTTTGATTTTTTCTTGTTCATTTTACAGAATTCTATATAGAGTCTAGTTATCAGCACTTTATGAGATGTGTAGCATACAAATATTTTCTCCCATTCTGTAGGTTGTCTGCTTGCTCTCATGATAGTTTCTTTGGCTGTGCAGAAGCTTTATAATTTGATCAGATAACATTTATTTATTTTTGTTGTTGCTGTGATTCCTTGTGGGGTATTCTTCATAAATTATTTGCCTAGGCCAGCATCTATAACAGTTTTTCTAAAATGTTTATCTAGAATTCTTATGATTTCATGTCTTTGGTTTAAGTGTGTTATCCATTGTGAGTTGATTTTTTTGTCAGAGGTTAGAAGAACAGATCCTGTTTCAGCATTCTACATGTGGCTATCCTATTTTCCCAACATTATTTATTGAATAGGAATTATTTCCCCAGTATATGTTTTTGTCTGCTTTGTCAAAGATCAGACAGCTATATGAGGATGGTTTTCTATCTGAGTCCTCAGTTCTGTTTCATTAATCTATGTGTCCATTCTTGTGGCAGCACTATGCTCATTTATTTACCATAGCCTTGTAGCATAATTTGAAATCTGGTGGTAGATCCATGCCTCCCAATTTGTTCTTTTTGCTTAAGGTTGCATTGGCTATATGGAGTCTTTCCTAGTTCCATATGAGGCATAGAATTCTTTTACCTCGATCTTTGAAAATGATGTTGATATTTGAATAGAGATTGCATTGATTTTGTAGACCACTTTTGTTAGTATAGACATATTAAAAACATTGATTCTCAGGTTGGGAAAAATGGTGAAGTAGGGGTGTCCTCCTGGCTCTCTGCTCCCAGAGTGGAAAGAGAAGAAAATGGACAACCACACGCGAGTTATCTGCACTTCCACAGGGCCAGCTCCTCAAGCTTTCAGACAATCACCAGGAAACGGAGGGATAAGAAAGTCTACAGCTGAAATCAGATGGGGAAAATGGCAGATTAGGGCAGACCTCTTGACTCTCGGCTCTCGGGGTGAGGGGTGAAGAGGACAGATGACCACACGTGGGCCATCTACACCTACTCTGGAGTAGATTCACAGGACTGCAAAGAGACACTGGGATATGGAAATCATGGACAACAATTAAAAGTGAACCGAAATTCTTTCACAAAACCCAGGGAGTCGGAAGTATAGTGAGGAGGGAGCCAGCCTGTGCGCCCGCTGCCCCACGGGCTGGCCGGTGGAGGCATCCCTTCTCCCTCACACAGGGAGACGATCCCTTCCCCACTGGTCCCCATGCCCACATAGGCAGGGAACTGCCTGAGGTTGATGGGAGGTGGCAGCGTGGGCAGACGAGTGGTTTGGACAGGAATCTGAAGCAGGCAGCATTTAGAATTCTACACAGCGCCCTGCCGAAGCAGTGGGGAGTGCAGGAAGGGTCTGAACCCAGCTCCCGCTCCTTAGCCCCGCTGCCCAGCCCCCACAGCTTGGAGACTCCATGAAGAGCCGTACAGGAGACCTTCTCCGTGCTTTCCCACTGCCCCAAACCAGCTGAATTATTCCTGCTTCAGGAGAGGACAGCCTGCCAAGGCCACAGCACCGCTGAAGTGGTAGTGGGTGGGGAGAAGGGCCCAGCTCTGTGCCCGCTCTGCAGCTCCACCGCCCAACCCCTGCAGCTTGGAGAATCCATGTGGAACCACTCGGGAGACGTTCTCCCAGCTTCCTCAGGGCCCCAAACCAGCTGAACTGTGCCTGCTTCAAGAGAGGACAGCCTGCCGAGCCCACAGCACTGCTGAAGTGGTAGTGGGTGGGGAGAAGGGCCCAGTTCTGGGCCTGCTCCCCTGCTCCACTGCCCAGCCCCCACGGCTTGGAGACTCCTTGCAGTGCCATGCCGGAGACATTCTCCCGGCCTCCTCAGTGCCCCAAACCAGCTGGTTCCTGCTTCAGGAGAGGACAGCCTGTTGAGCCCACAGCACCGCTGAGGCAGTAGTGGGTAGGGAGAAGGGCCCAGCTCTGTGCCCACTCCCCCACTCCACCGCCCAGCCCCCACGGCTTGGAGACACCATGCAGATCAGCTCGGGAGGCGTTTTCTGGTTTTCCCCAGGGCCCCAAACCAGCTGATCTGTTCCTGCTTCAGGAGAGGGCAGCCTATCAAGCCCACAGTGCCTCTGAAGTGGTAATGGGTATGGAGAAGGGCCCAGCTCTGCGCCCACTCCCCTGCCCCACTACTCTACCCCTTCCGCTTGGAGAAGTTGTGGAGGACCGCACTGGAGAAGTTTGCCAGGCATCCATACTTCCCTAAACCAGACAAACTCTTTGAGCAGCTAGAGAAGTCACCTCTTAACCGCCAGAACCCCATTGAACCAGTAGCAGGAGAAGAAAGGGTCCAAACCCTGCAGCCACTTCCTAGCACTGCCACACTGCCCCGAAGCTTGGAGATGCTGCGGTGGGCAGCACTCAAGCGTTTCCCTGGCACCTCTTCTACCCTAAACTGGGTGATCTGTTTGGGCCTCCAGAGAAGGCAACTTGTTGAGCTCCCAGTGCTCTGCTGAAGCAGAAGCAAGTGGGAGAGGATCCGAACCCAGCAGCTGCTTCCCTGCTCCACCGAGCAGCTCCTTAGCATGAAAGCACTGCAGAGGGCGGCCCTGGTAGTAAACTCAGTCTCCCCCCCCTGCCCTAACTGGGCAGGTGGCCTTGAAAGCTGAATTTATAAGGATAGAAGGTTGAGAGCCGTGCTTTGTTCGGCAGCTATCTCACAAGTTTGAACCTGAGTGGTATCTTGCTGCACTCAGTGGTTGGCGTTCTGTGCCCAGAGAGCAGAGCCTGTCATAGCAAGGCAGAGAAATGAAGAAGGCTGCTAGTCCTGAGGACGTGAAGAACCCTTGGGAAAGATGATACACAACCAGAACACATCCTCCCCAGGTCTTCCAAGGATCATTCCTTTGGAACCCAAGTACACAGCTTATAAATCAAGAATTTCTTCGAACAAAATAACAACGGAGCCACATCTTACCAAAACCTTTGGGATACAGCAAAAGCATATCTGAGAGGAAAACTAATAGCAATAAATGCTCACATCCAAAAAACAGAAATATTAGACACCGACAACCTAATGAATAGACTCAAGGAATTGGAAAAAGAATAGCAAACCAATTCCAATCCTAGCAGAAGAAAAGAAATATCTAAGATCAAAGCTCAACTAAATGAAATGGGGAATAATAGAACTATATGGAAGATCAACAAAACCAGAAGCTGGTTTTTCAAAAAGATCAACAAAATTGACAGCTCTCTGGCTAAACTGACAAGAACTCAAAGGGAAAGGACTCTAATAACCTCAATAAGAAATGAAAAAGGAGAGATCACAACAGACTCCACAGAAATACAAAACTATTATGTTTGACTACTATAGAAATCTATATGCCCAAAAACTACAGAATGAAAATGAAATGGACAGACTCCTGGAATCACACAACCTCTGTAAGTACACCCAGGAGGAAAATGAGTTCCTGAACAGACCAATCACAGACTCAGAAATTGAAGCAGTAATTAAAAACCTCCCCAAATGGAAAAGTCCTGGGCCAGATGGCTACACCCCAGAGTTCTACCAAACATTCAAGGATGAACTCACACCTATACTACAGAAACTATTCCATACCATTGAGAAGGATGTTACCCTCCCTAACTCATTCTACAAAGCCAATATCACCTTGATACCAAAGCCAGGAAAAGATGCAAAAAAAAAGAAAAAAATATAGATCAATATCCCTCATGAATATAGATGCAAAAATCCTAAACAAAATTTTAGCAAATAGAATTCAGCACCACATCAAAAAAATAATTCACCATGACCAAATGGGGTTTATCCCTGGCATGCAAGGCTGGTTCAACATACACAAGTCTATAAATGTAATCTACTTTATAAATAAAACCAAGAACAAAGACCATAAGATTCTGTCAATAGATGCAGAAAAAGCATTTGATAAAGTCCAACATACCTTTATGATAAAAAATACCCTTTAAAAAATAGGCATAGATGGCCCATACCTTAAATTTATCAAATCCATCTATGATAAACCAACAGCTAACATCATTCTAAATGGGGAAAATTGAAATAAATCCCGCTTCAAACCAGAACTAGAGAAGGATGCCCACTTTCTCCCCTCCTATTCAACATAGTGCTCGAAGACTTAGCTATAGCAATCAGGCATGAGAGGGATATTGAGGGCATCCAAAGTGGGTCAGAAGAGATCAAACTCTCACTCTTTGCCGATGATATGATATTATATCTAGAAAACCCCATGGACTCATCCAAGAGACTCCTAGATCAGATAAATGAATTCGGTAAAGTTTCAGGGTATAAAATCAATATACACAAATCAGAAGCATTCATATATGCCAAAAAGCATCAAGCAGAAACTCAAATCAAAAACACAATACCCTTTACTATACCTCCAAAGAAAATTAAATATCTAGGAGTATATATAACGAGAGATACGAAAGATTTATATAAGGAGAACTATGAAACACTAAAAAAAGAAATTGCAGATGATTTAAACATATGGAAAAATCTACCATGCTCATGGCTAGGAAGAATCAATATTGTTAAAATGTCAATATTACCTAAGGTGATCTACAGAATCAATGCAATCATCTTTGCCGATGATATGATATTATATCTATAAAACCCCATGGACTCATCCAAGAGACTCCTAGATCTGATAAATAAATTCAGTAAAGTTTCAGGTTACAAAAGCAATATACACAAATCAGAAGCATTCATATATGCCAAGAACCATCAAGCAGAAACTCAAATCAAAAATGTAATACCTTTTACTATAGCCCCGAAGAAAGTTAAATATCAAGGAGTATATTTAATGAAAGATAAGAAAGATTTATACAAGGAGAGCAACAAAACACTAAACAAAGTAATTGTAGATGATGTAAACAGATGGAAAAATCTAACTTGTTCATGGATTCCTAGAATCAATATCGTTAAAATGTCAATATTACCTAAAGTTATCTACAGAATTAATGCAACCCCATCAAAGTACCACCATCATTCTTCACAGATCTTCAAAAAATAATTCTTCACTTTGTATGGAACCAGAAAAAACCTCGTATAGCCAAAGCAATCTTAAGTAAAAAGAATAAACTTGGAGGCACCAGTCTTCCTGACTTCAAGCTGTACTATAGAGCAATAATAGTTAAATCAGGCACAAGAATAAAAGCATCAATATTTTGAATAGGACTGAGATTCCAGAGATGAAACCATCTGCATACGGTAATCTAAATTTTAATAAAGCAGACTAAAATAAACAATGGGTAACAAATCTCTCTTCAATAAATGATGCTGGGAAAACAGGATAGCTACATCCAGAATATTGAATGAGGATCCATACCTCTAACCTCTCAAAAAAATTCACTCAAGATGGATTACAGAGTTAGACCTAAGGTATGAAACCTTAAGAATCCTAGAAGAAGATGTTGGAAAAACCCTATGAGACATTGGCCTAGGCAAAGAATTATTGAGGAAGACCCCCAAGGCAATCACCATAGTATCAAAAATAAACAAATGGGATCTGGTCAAATTAAAAAGTTTCTGTACAGCCAAGGAAACTATCATTAGATAAAATAGACAACCCACAGAATGGGAGAAAATATTTGCTCTCTATACTTCTGATAAAGGTCTAATAACAATAATCTATCTAGAACTTAAAAGCATTAACAAGAACAAATCAAACAACCTCATCAATAAATAGGCACTGGAAATGAACAGAAATGTCTCCAAAGAAGACAGAATAATTCCCTGCAAACATATAAAAATGATCAACATCATTAATCATTAGAAAAATGCAAATCAAAACCACAATGAGATACCACCTAATGCCAGTGAGATTGGCCTGTATCAAGAAATCTCCAAACAACAAATGCTGGCGAGGATGTGGAGAGACAGGAACACTCTTACTCTGCTGGGGAGACTGCAAATTAGTGCAACCTTTGTGGAAAATAATTTGGAGATATCTCAAATAGTGAGAGATAGAAATACCATTCCACCCAGCAGTAGCATTATTAGGCATCTACTCATAAGAGCATAAGACATTCTATTGTAAAGACATCTGCACCCGAATGTTTATGACAACACAATTCACTATGGCAAGGTCATGGAAACGACCCAATGTCCTTAAATTCATGAGTGGATAAGCAAAATTTGCTATATGTTCACAATGGAATATTACTCAATTCTAAGAAATGGCAATGAGCTAGCACTGCTTATACTATCCTGGATTAAGCTTAAGCCAATTATCCAAAGTGAGGTGACACAAGTTCAGTAAAATGACCTCCACATGTACCTGCCATCAAATTGGTACTTACTGATTAAAATTATGCTGCCCAAATGGTGGTAGTGTTCACCAGGGATTCGGGTGGGAGAGGGTAGACCCACATCTTAGGGATGTGGTGAGCATTGTGGAAGGGAAGGGCATACCTGTAACCCTTCTTAGGGAGCTCCAAAGATATAAAATGTAACCAAAACGTCAAAAAAAGAAACAAAAAAAAAAAACAACTTTTTTCGGGTGTCAGGCAGGTGGGAAGGGGGAGGAGGGGATGAATGTATACTTACATAATGAGTGCGATGGGCACCACCTAGAGGATGGACATGCTTGAAGCTCTGACTTGGTGGGTCGAGGGGTGGCAAGGGCAATATATGTAACCTTAACTATATTTGTACCCTCGTAATATGATGAAATAAAAAAAATTAAAAAAACATTGATTCTGCTGATCCATGAGCATGGTATGGTTTCCCACCCATTCACATAATTTGCAATTACCTTCTCAGTGTTTAATAGTTCTCCCTATATAGTTCTTCTTAGTTAAATATATTCTTGAGTATTTTTTTTTATCTAGTGTTATTGTGAAAGGTATTGTGTATTCAATTTGATTCTCAGCTTGACTGTTTTTGGTGTATACAAAAGGAATACATTTATGTGCATTGATTTTTTGACCTGAGATTGCTGAGTTCATTTATAAATTCCAGGACTGTCTTGCCATAATCTTGGGATTTTCTAGATATAATATTATATCAACAGCAATGTAAGATAGTTAGACCACTTCTTTCCCCATTTGTATACCCTTGATTTTTTTCTCTTGTCTGATTGCACTGGTATGGACTTCCACCACTAAGTTGAATTGAAGTGATGATAATGGACAACCTTGTTTGGTTCCAGTTCTAAGCATAAATACTTTATATTTTTACCTGTTCAGCATGATGTTGGCAGTGGGTTTGTCATATATGGCCTTAATAATTTTGAAGTGTGTCCACTCTATGCCTATTTTGTTCATAGTCATTGATATAGAAGGATGTGAATTTTGTCAAGAGACTTTTATGTGTGCATTGAGAGGATCATATGGTCTTTGTTTTTGGTTTGATTTATATGAAAAATTACTTCTGTAGATTTTCATATGTTGAACCATCCTTGCTGGTCTGGGATGAAGCCCATCTGCTAATGATGAGTTATTTATTTATTTATTTGATGTGTAGTACAATTTAGGTTGCTAAGCTTTACTGGGAATTTTTGCATATATATTCATAATGAATATTCATCTGTAGTTTTGTGTGTGTGTTTGTGTGTGTCCTCTATTGGGTTTCATATCAAGGTGCTATTGGCTTTGTAAAATGAGACTGGGAAGATTCCATCCTTGTTAGTGTCTGTAATAATTTCTGCAGTATAGGCACAAATTTTCTTTGTGCTTTTGGTAACATTTGGGGGTGACCCCATCTGGTCCAGGACCTTTTTTGATAGAAGATTACGGGGCATAGTTTGAGGCAGGACTGCAAGGAGATCAGCTACTTCTCCCCACGGAGCCAAGTCCCTAAGATAGGGGTCACCACAGAGGATAAGGGAATTGATAGGAAATAGAGAGAATAAAAGAATACACAGAGACTAAGTTATAGTTTATGGTTTTATGCAAAAAGATCAGATATAACAGGGTGGTTGCTCAGGAGACTAGACATATCCCCATGAACACTCCGCAATATAGTTAGATTTATATAAGTTTTTATATACACAGACATCAATTACCAGTTGTCAGGGTAACATATTTGCATATCAGGGAATGCAGTTGCTAGGGGAGACAGGTAGTGTGTTAGGGTCTAGAGTCCTCTCAAAGGGCTTCTAATCTATCTAGGTGAACAAACAGGAACAAAGCCTTTCAGGGACTAACTTCTAATTTCTAAGAGGTAGTTGTCAATTAACAGAGGTATAACAAAAGTGGTATAGTGACTCTATATTTCTTTGATCTAGTTATTGTGGACTTAAAGGTAGACAGACAGGAGAGAGCAGGAAACCCATCTCTATAAAACAGGTTGTTTATAACCCTGGGGCGCATCTCTGGGCAAAGTGTACTCATTGTCTCCAGCTCCCATCCTGCGGGCCATATTTGCCTTGTCTTGTCTTTCAAGACATAGGGAAGCTCACAGATTTTGAAATACCAGGAAGCCTTCCTGGAAAACATCCCTACTGGAGATTTGAGAGCTCTCCTATGATAGCAGCCTCTAATAAGTGAACCATTGAATCTACACATTCCTTCAGGGCAAAACCCTGCAAACTCCTGTTTCTGTCTTTAATATAGTTATATAGGGTTATACAATAAAATAATAGTTTTATGAGCTATATCTCATTAATTCCTCAATAATATTTTCCCAACATCTCCCTCTTTTTATTTTATTAAAAATGAGTTGATGCAGTTGTATGGCCATAACAGTGAGGCGTTGGTCCCCTGACTGCTGTTTTCTTTGGAGTTTTCTCCAGACTACAAATAAGCACAAGCAAATAATTAAAATAATGCCAAAAGTTATTTATAGTGGAACTCTCATAGATTTTAAGATGAGAAAGTGCATCAGCTGACTCCAAACCAGATGATATGCCATTAATAATGTCAGCCTCAAAGAGCAAATTAAGTTTGTGCCTGAAGGTATTTAATATTTCTTGTTGTAAATTTCCAATCTGTTCAGTCAGATTGCCTTGATTAAGTAGATGTCTTTTAATGTTTTCCCAAGGAAATCAAGTTTGATTATATATATGAGGAGCTGGAGCGCTCATATCATAATTGAGCCATGTAATATGACTTTTAAAGTCAGTGTCTTTTACAGACATTGAGGTGGCAGTTTTATTACAATGAAGTTTTTTAAGATTGTTATATGAGGCAGGATGTCCTTGGGGACTCCAGTTTAATACATAACCACAAGAAGGTGACCCAGTAAGAATGCATCCCATGTGACTTCTGTAATTTTTCTATTGTACCCAGGTTTTAGGGTCAAAAATTACTACCTCAGTACAGATGAGTACATCTGTAGGTGCAAATTTAGTGTGCGAGAAGAACAAAAAGAGGAGACTTAAAAAAAACAACCAGGCTTTAGTTTTATCACTGGTTGAATTGCTGGTGGCTAGCTAGGTTTGAGTAGCAGGGCATTTTTTCATTTGTTTGTTTTTATTTCATAACCTTATGGGTATACAAATATTGTTAAGATTACATATATTGCCCTTGCGACCCTTCCCCCCCCCACCGAGTCAGAGCTTCAAGCGTGTCCATCCTCCAGGTGGTGCGCATTGTACTCATTATGTAAGTATACACGCATTCCCTCCTCCCCCCTCCCACCTGCCCGACACCTGATAAATTTTTGTTTTTGACACTTTCGTTACATTTTATATCTTTGTCTCTCCCAAGGAAAGGTATGCCCTTTCCCTCCACAATGCTCACTACATCCCTAAGATGTGAGTCTACCCCCCTGAATCCCTGAGGAACACTACCACCATTTGAGCACCATAGTTTAAATCAGTCAGTACCAATTTGATGGCGAGTACATGTGGAGGCTATTTTCCTGAACTTGTGTTGCCTCACAATAATGGGCTTAAGCTTAATCCAGGATAGTATAAGCAGTGCTAGCTCACTGTCATTTCTTAGAATTGAGTATTATTCCATTGTGAACATATACCAAATTTTGATTATCCACTCATGAATTGATGGGCACTTGGGTTGTTTCCATGTCCTTGCAATAGTGAATTGTGCCGCCATAAACATTCAGGTGCAGATGTCTTTATAATAGAATGTCTTATGCTCTTTTGGGTAGATCCCTAACAATGATATTGCTGGGTTGAATGGTATTTCTGTTTTTAGCTATTTGAGGTATCTCCAAATTATTTTCCATAAAGGTTACACTAATTTGCAGTCCCAGCAGCAGTGTAAGAGTGTTCCTGTCTCTTCACATTATCACCAGCGTTTGTTGTTTGAGATTTCTTGATACAGACCATTCTGGTAGTATCTCATTGTGGTTTTGATTTGTATTTCTATAATGATTAGAGATGTTGAGCATTTTTTATATGTTTTCAGGGAATTATTCTGTCTTCTTTGGAGATGTTTCTGTTCATTACTGTTGCCCATTTCTTGGTGGGGTTGTTTGATTTCTTATTAATTCTTTTGAGTTCTAGATAGATTCTTGTTATAGATCTGTAGAAGAAACCTGCCACAAAAATCCCGCAAAAATGTATCCAGCCAAAAGCCGTCCTGCTGGAGTCCTGCCGGTCCTGCTGGAGTCCTGCCGACTATGCCAAACTGTGGGTAAGTAGTTGAGGAAGGCCCACAAGAAGATCAGCTACTTCTCCACATGGAGCCAAGTCTCCAAGTTAGGGGTCACCACAAAGGATAAGGAAATTGATAGGAAAGAGAGAGAATAAAAGAATACACAGAGACTAAGTGATAGTTTATGGTTTTATATAAAAAGATCAGATATAATAGAGGGGTTACTCAGGAGACTGGACATATCCCCATCAATGTCTAGCAATATGTTTAGATTTATATAGGCTTTTATATACACAGACATCAATTACCAGTTGTCAGGGTAACATATTTGCATATCAGGGAATGCAGTTGCTAGGGGAGACAGGTAGTAGGTTAGGGTCAAAAGTCCTCTCAAAGGGCTTCTAATCTATCTAGGTGAACAAACAAAGTCTTTCAGGGGCTAACTTCTAATTTCTAAGAGGTAGTTGTCAATTAACAGAGGTATAACAAAAGTGGTATAGTGACTCTATATTTCTTTGATCTAGTTATTGTGAACTTAAATTACACAGACAGGAGACAGCAGGAAACCCATCTCTATAAATCAGGTTGTTTATAACCATTGGGACACATCTCTGGGCAAAGTGCACTCACTGTCTCCACCTCCCATCCTGTGGACCATATTTGCCTTGTCTTGTCTTTCAAGACATAGGGAAGCTCACAGATTTTGAGATACCGGGAAGCCTTCCTGGAAAACATCCCTACCGGAGATTTGAGAGCTCTCCCATGATAGCAGCCTCTAATAAGTGAACCATTGAGTTCACACATTCCTTCAGGGCAAAACCCTGCAAACTCCTGTTTCTGTCTTTAATATAGTTATATAGGGTTATACATTAAATTAATAGTCTTATGAACTACATCTCATTAATTCCTCAATCATATTTTCCCAACAGAAGATATTTTATTGCTGCTTCAATAATGGTGCTTGTTACTGGTCTATTCAGGAAACCTATTTCTTCCTGGTTGATCCTAGAGAGGTTGTGTGTTTCTAAGAAGTTGTCCATTTCCTTCATGTTATCAAGTTTTGGGGCATAGACATTTTTTATAGTATTAAAAGACAGATGTTTTGTCTTTCGGTGATACTGGTTTTGATTTCTTCTGCTTCTGGTCAAAATCTGTCAAGAGGCCTGACAATTTTGTTTATCTTCTCAAAGAACCAAATCTTTGTTTCATTAATCATCTGCAGTGTTCTTTTGTTCTTCATTTCATTTAGCTCTGCTCTGATATTGGTTATTTCTTTTCCTCTCCTGGATTTAGAACTGGTTTGCTCTTCCTTTTCCAGTTCCTTCAGAGAATTCATTTGATTGTTGATTTGTGATCTTTCTGTCTTTTGGATGTGGGCATATAAGGCTATGAGCTTTCCCCTCAGGACTGCCTTTGCTGTATCCCACAAATTTTGTTAACTTGTTTTCCCATTATCATTTGGCTCAAGGAATATTTAGATTTCCATCTAAATCTCCTCCTTGACCCATCAATCACACAGCAATATGTTAACTTCTATGACTTTTTCTAGAGATGAGTGTTTCTGTTGTAATTGAATTTTAATTTTATTCCACTGTGTTCTGACAAGATACATGGTATAATTTCTTTTTTAAAATTTGTTGAGTCATGATCTGTGTCCCAGTTTGTGATCAATTTTAGAGAAAGTTCCATGAGCTGAAGAGAATGTATACTCAGCATTAGTTGGGTGGAATGTTCTATAGATGTCTGTTAGGCCCAATTGTTCTTGTGTTCTGTTTAAGTCCAATATTTATTTGCTTATTTTGTGTTTGGATCATCAATCCAGGTCTGTCAGGGGGTGTTGAAGTTCCTGGATATTATGAAACAGCTGTTTATCATTTTGATATATCAATTTGGATTTGCTTTATGTATCTGGGCACTTTTGTGTTGGGTGTTTAAATATTTAGGATTGTTAAGTCTTCTTGTTGAATTTTTTCCTCTACTGCCATGTAGTGACCATCTTTGTCTTTCTTTACTTATGTTGATTTAAAGGTTATGTAATCTGATATTATAATAACTATATCAGTTTCCTTTAAGTTTCAATTTTCCTGGAATATTGTTTTTCATCTTTTCACCTTGAGTCTGAATGAGTCCTTCTGTGTTAGATGCATTTCCTAGGGACAGCACATACTTTGCTTGTATTTTTTTTTTTATTTTATCTACTCAGCCAGTATATGTCTCTTCAGTGGGAAGTTTAAGCTATTCACATTTATTGAGAGAATTTATATTTACAGTGGGTTGGTGTTCACCCTGTTGGGTAAACCATTTGTTTTGTTTTACCTCTTGTGCCACTGTGGAATCTGGGATCTGGAATTTGGCATTTGGATGATTTTACACTTGTGGGTGTCTATTGTGCTGCTCAGTGTATAATGCAGTTTGAATATTTCCTGTAGGGCAGGTGTGGTCTTCCAAAATTCCTCCAGTGATTATTTATCTGGCAAAGTCTTTATTTCTCCCTAAAATAAGAAGCTTAGTTTTGCAGGATATAGAATTCTAGGCTGGCCATTATACTGTTTTAGAAGACTGAGTATGGGGCTCCATTCCTTCTGGCTTGTAATTTTCCAGTTGAGAAGTCTTTAGTTAGTCTGATAGATTTTCCTTAGTAGGTCACCTATTGTTTTCATCTTACTTCTTAAAGGAGTGTCTCCTTCATGGTCACTTTGGGCACCCTAATAACTATGTTATGTGGTGATTGCCTTTCCACAGTGAATCTCCCAGGATTCCTGTGTTTTTCTTGTATTGGATATTTAGATTTCTAGCTAGGCCAAGGGCATTTTTTTCAATTATTCCCTTAATATGTTATCCAACTTTTGTGTATTTTCTTCTTCACCCTCAGGGATGTCTGCATTTTTATGATTGGCCTCTTTACATAATGTCAAATTTCTTATATGCTTTGTTCATGTCTCTTGTTTATGTGTTATCTTCAAGTTATTTGTTTACCTCATTGCTATTATCTTCAAGCTAAGATATTCTTTCTTCTGCATGACCCAGCCTATTCTTAAGGCTTTCCACTGTGTTTTATAATCCCCTGAATGTTTTGTTTTTTTTCATTTCTAGAATTTCTCTTTGGTTTTTTCTTAATACTTTCATTATTTTGTATATTTTTGTCATTAATTTCCTGCATTGTTTTTATGACTTCTTTGTGTTGGATTTCTATTTTTGCTTGCATTCCATTGATCTTTTTTACAATCCATATTTGAAATTCTTCATCTGTCATTTTAACCATTTTGTTTAACTTGGTATCCATTGCTGAGGAGCTATTTCTTTCTTTAGGGGGAATCTTTTTGCTCTGATTTTCATGTTTTCAGAGTTCTTTCAATGGTTCCTTAGAATCTGGCCTCTTATTCTCGAGCTGGGTGTACTAAGGTTGGTTTATGGCCCTGTCTGCAAGTTCCCAAAGATTATTTCCTGACATAGCTGGAGATAGGAGCACTGGTCCTAAATTTTCTGGGGTGTTTTAGAATGTTTTAGCAGGTTTGATGAGCCTCTTGGGTTACCTCTTACCTGTTGTCTTCACCTCTTCCCAATTGAATGTAGTGAGTTTTGTTCCCCAGCTTATGCTCTGAGCTAGTGGATTGTACTTGTGAGTTTCAATCTGTGGCTCCCTAATAGCCTGAGATAGAAGGCACTATGTTTAGTTATTGATTTGTTCCTGCTGTTGTTGGTTGCAGTTTGCATGGAGGAGACATTTACTGAGGTAATCTATTGTATACTTCGTAGGCTCTGGTCCCCTAGTTTGCATATATGAATGCCCCATTCTTTAGGAATGGGGCATTCTCAGGGGTTGCTTGGACCCTGGTACCCCTGAGGTGGTGGGAGGAACAAGATAGAATATAGCTGGGGTGCGAGAGCCTGGGTGTGTGAGCCCCTATGGGGCTTAGAAGAACTTTATGCAGTTGCGAGGGGAAGCTGTAGATATGGAATTCAGGGCTATCTATCCAAGCCTGGAGGGCTGCTCCTGATGGAAGAGGCTGCTCCTGATGGTCAGGCCCCTAGCAAGGCTTTTTTTTCATCCATTCCTACAAGCCCAAGCACTTTCTCCTCTGATAGGTCCACTTGTGTTTCCTCTCCACCTGGGATGGGCTCCTGAGTTTCCCCATGGTTTGTGTGTCTGGCCCAGTTGTGTGTGTTATATTCGAGATTCACAAGGCTGCAGGACAGAGAGACAGAGTTACCAAGGCTGTAATTATCAAAAGGAGTTTTATTGTCTAGCTTGAGCTAGGGTCCGAGCCTCCAGAGTGTCAGTGCAGTGACCTCTTCTCCGGGCAGGGACCCTCCTTTGTGTGTTAGTCCCCTTTTATAACTTAGTTGTTTACACACTGATCTTGCATCCACCCCCACAGTGATTTTTACTTTAGCCTGCCCCTGATAGGCCCTAACCTGTTCTGGGTCTTAGCTGAGAGACTCAGGTTTCTGATCTCTTTGTCTTTTTCCTTTGCATCCCATAATATACTCATAATACCTTGCGGTCAGCAAACAAGCAGTAAACAGAAGCTGGAAGGTGTCTATTGTCCTTATAGCCCAGTATCTTACAGTGTGTATCTCTGACAGTGGTGGATGGTAAAGCTCAAATTTTGCACCCATTTTCTACCACTAGACCCCATAGTGAGGGGGGTGGGCCTCTCTATCTGCAGAGGTCTCCACCAGGTGGACACTTCCCCCAGGGTACTAGTGGCAGCACAAGGAACTCTTGGATCAAGTTGAACTCCTTATTGAAGTGTGTGGTGGTGGAGCAGCTGCTTCTATTTAGCTTGGGTCACCGAGGTATTCAGTTGCCATGGGAAACAGTATTTATGTAAATTCAGTTTACATGTCACAGCCTACTCCAATATGGTGGTTCTTGGGGAGATGGAATACACTGACAGCCCCCTGTTCTCCTCCACATCCTCCCAATGGGCAAAAGCCCTCTCTTGTTGCCAGACCCTATAACAGATCTCTCTCCCCTATGCCTCCCTGCAAAGCCATTTGTGCTGTCGGTAGGTGAACATGCCAAATGCCTGTGGGCAGGAAGATCACAAACTGTGTCTGACCCACCAGGTTGGGTTGGGAATGTGCCCCCAGAGTTCAATGTGGGTCACTCAACACAGAGAACTCTAGTGGCTGCTATGGTAGGGGGAAGGTGTTGTGGTCTCCCTGCACCAATCTCAATTTTGGGGTGACTGAGTTCCACCCTCTTCTCTGAGTCCCCACCTCAGCATCAGTACTGCCCTCCTTTCTGATCTGTCACCATGGCACAAGGGCCACCCTCCTCATCAAGCTGTTGCTGTGGCTAAACTCTCCAAGGCAGGCTGAGCTGGAAAATGCCCCCATTGTGGGAAGCCAGAGAATCTCAGGGAAGAGTGCTATGGCAGTTGCTATGGGGCAGGTGTAACAACATGGCTATGAGTGGTTTGAGCCAAAAGTTCTTTCTGGAATGCTAGGAGTAGAGTATGTGCAGAGGAGGAGAAATCCAGATGTAGGGATGCTTATGCTCTTGTCTTTCATGTCACTCTCCAATGGGATGAGAGTCCTGTGTCCCATTGCTGGCCTGAGGCACCTGGGTTGGGGAGGTAGAAGACCCCTTATCCTTTCCCTGGGCTCCAGAATTCCCTGGATTTGGTTCACAACACTGATTTCTTCCTTCTATTCTCCTCTCTTTCAGCTGGACAGTTCCTTCTGGAGCTGTTCCAGTACTCCACTGGCATCTGCCCCTGTTGTCCACTTCCAAGTAGTAACTCTTTGCTCTCCTTAGTCCAACCCTCAACTCTTCCACCAGAATAGTCTGACAAACTGTGTCTTTAGTTGGCTATCTTGGCTGCCTCTGGTCTTCCTTTTGTAGTTCCCTGAAATGTGACATAAGTTGTTAATTTGTGATCTTTCTGTCTTTCAATGTAGCCATTAAGGTTATGAGTTTTTCACTGAAAAATGCATTTGCTGTGTCCCATAGATAATGATAGCTTGTATCCCCTTTGTCATCTAGTTCAAAGAATTGTTTGATAAGTATTTTTGTTCTTTATTTCAGGGTACTATGATGGTACAAACATTTTGGTTACATATTATTTGTTTGCCTCACCCAAGCGAGGGTTAGAGGCATGACTTTCCCCTCTACAATGCTAATTTCACTGTGTCCTTTAGTTGTGAGTTTAGCCTCACAACACCCTAATCTATGGAGAATATTACTATCATATGAGCACCATAATGTTAATATGTTAGTGCCAATTTGATGGTGAGTACAAGTGGATCCTATTCTTCCGATCTTGTGATACCTCACTTCGGATAATGGGCTCAAGCTAAACTCAGAAAAATATAAGAGGTGCTAGATGACTGTAATTTCTTATAATTGAATAATATTCCATTGTATACATATACCATATTTTAATAATCCACTCATGGATTGATGGGCACTTGGGTTGTCTCCACATCCTTGGAATAGTGAATGGTACTGCCATAAATATTTGGGTGCAGATGTCTTTATTATAGAATATATTTTGCTATTTTGGATAGATACCTAATAGTGCTATTGGTGGATTGAATGGTATTTCTATTTCTAGCTCTTTGAAGTATCTCCAAATTCTTTTCCACAGAAGTTGCACTAATTTGAAGTCAGTTTTGAAATTTTTTGATAGAGGCCAATCTCACTGGGGTTAAGTGATGTTTCATCATGGTTTTAATTTGCATTTCTCCAATGATTAGAGATATTGAGTGTTGGAAAAATATGATTGAGGAATTAATGATATGTGGCTCATAAGATCATTATTTTATTGTATTGCCCTATATTACTATATTAAAGACAGAAACAGGAGATGGCAGGGTATTGCCATGAAGGAATATGTTAACTCAATGGTTCACTTATTAGAGGCTGCTATCATGGGAGAGCACTCAAATCTCTGGTAGAGATGTTTTCCAGGAAGGTTTCCCAGTATCTCAAAATCTGTGAGCTTCCCTGTGTCCTGAAAGACAAGGCAAGGCAAATATAGCCTACAGGATGGGAGTCAGAGACAATGAGTGCCCTTTGCCCAGAGATGTGCCCCAGTGGTTTTAAACAACCTGTTTTATATAGGTGGGTTTCCTGCTCTCTCCTGTCTACCTTTACATCCACAATAACTAGATCCAAGAAATATAGAGTCACTATACTTCTTTTGTTATGCCTCTCTTAATAGACAACTACCTGTTAGAAATTAGAAGTTAGCCCCTGAAAGACTTTGTTTGTTCACCTAGATAGATTAGAAGCCCTTTGAGAGGACTTTTGACCCTAAACCACTACCTCTATAATCCTGTCTCCCCTAGCAACTGCATTCCCTGTTATGTAAATATGTTACCCTGACAAGTGGTAATTGATATCTGTGATTATAAAAACCTGTGTGGATCTAACCATATTGCTGGACATTGATGGGGATATGTCCAGTCTCCTGAGTAACCCTGCTGTTATATCTAATCTTTTAATATAAAACTGTAAACTATACCTTTGTATCTGTGTATTCTTTTATTATCTCTATTTTCTATCAGTTTTCTTATCCTCTGTGGCAACCCCTATCTTAGGGACTTGGCTCCATGGGAAGAAGCAGCTGATCTCCTTGTGGGCTTGCCTCAACTACTCTCCTGCAGTTGAGCATTTTTTATATGTTTGCTAGCCATTATTATGTCTTCTTTTGAAAAGTTTCTATTCATTTCATTTGTGTATTTATTTATGTGATGTTTTTTTATTTTTTCTTATTCAATTTTTAAGTTCTTGATAGATTATTTTTATCAGCCCTTTATTGGAAGTATAGAGAGCAAATATTTTCTCCTATTCTGTAGGCTGTCTATTCACTCTAATGATAGTTTCCTTGACTGTGCAGAAGCTTTTTAATTTGATCAGATCCCATTTAGCTATTTTTGTGGCTGTGGTGATTGCTTTGGGGGTCTTCTTCAACCATTTTTTTTGCCTATGCTGATGTCTGAAAGCATCTTCTTTCGTCTTCTTCTAGAATTCTTAAGGTCTCATGCCTTAGGTTTAAGTCTGTTATCCATCTTGAATGGATTTTTGTGAGAGGTGAGAGGTGGGGATCCAGTTGCGTTCTTCTGCATGTGGGTATCCATTTTTCCCAGCACCATTTATTGAAAAGCTATTCCTTTCCCCAATGTATATTTGTGTCTGCTTTGTCAAAGATTAGATTGCCATAGGCAGATGAATTCATTTATGGATTCTCAGTCCTATTCCAAAGATCTATGTCTCTGTTCTTTTGCTAATAGCATGCTGTTTTAGTTATTATAGCCTTGTCGTACAGCTTGAAGTCTTGTAGACTAATATCTTCCAGTTTGTTCTTGTTACTTAAGATTGTGTTGGCTATATGAGGTCTTCTCTGGTTCCATACAAAGCATAGAATTATTTTTTCTAGATCTGTAAAGAATTATGATGGTACTTTAATTTCTATATTAATATCATTCTTTACTTGATAATTATTACACATCACATTGTTTAATTTCAATAACATTGAATAGGTTTGAGTGTTTCACTTGTTTTTGATTTCCAATTTTTTTTTCCACTGTGGTCCTGTTGCAAATGGGCATGCCTGAATATGCCACCCTCAGTTGCTATTATAGCACAGGTTGGGATCCTCCCCATTGGAGGACCCACTATAGTCCAACAGCTTTTCTGTGGGGGGTATGAGTGCTTGCCCAGAGTTCCCTACCTCAGACTCTCACACTATTCTGCCAGTTCTGCCCACATGGGCGCCATTGCCTCCCGAATCCAACTCCAAAACCTCCCTTTGTATTCCTTAACAACCTTCTAGAATCCAGGGGGCACAGGACGTGGCCTGGGTGTCTGAAAGGTAGGTGTGCATGTTTAAGAAACTCCAGAAGCCTGGAAGCTCCCAGGTAAGGCATCCCAGGTTCACTGCAGGTCCACAAGGGGAAAGATATGCTCCCCACTCTCTGTGGAAACCTCAGACTAGAGGATGCACCAGCTGGAGAGACACAGCCAGTTCCCGAATTCTCAGTTCAAATTGATCTTCCAGTTGCAATGGGTGGGGGAGGGGCAGAGAAGGACAAGGGTCTGAATGGAAGAATGCCAGGTGCCAGCCTCTTTGGTCACTCTCTTTGGAGGGGAACGCCACATGTAATATCTAAGCTCTGGGATCACACATGTTATCCCTACAATTTTCTGGTTGCCACAGTGCTTGGGCTAGTGGGAGTGGGAAATCTTCCAAGCAACTTGGTCACCTGCTAATCACTGAAGGAGTGTGGGAGGGGAAAAGGGATTACTCGTGCCCCTTCACTGGGCTCCCAGCCTATCTGAGTTTGATCTTCACCTATACCTTTTTTTTTGTTATCCTATTTCTTCTCTACTTCACAATTTTCCCCTGCAATGTCCCCAGCAGGCTCTGGCACGTTTCTCTCTGACCTACCCCTTATCTGTGTCCTCTCTCTCCTCTCAATCACATTTTTAAAAAATCATAAGATATTTGAAAACACAAAACTGAAGTACACTTTTGTATTGTAAGAAAGATGGAGAAAAATGGATGTGGGCTGGGAACAGAGAGGAAAGGAGCAAAAGGTAACAGAGATACAATGTAAGGAGAGAATAAAAGGGTTCAATATTTGCCCATGGACAAAACAAGCAGGACCAGTTCTTTTAAGTTACTGGGTGAAAGGTGGCTTTTCTTCAAGAACTGTATAATTAGTATTTTAACAATAAAGGGGAAACTCCTAATTGCTTAATTCAATGGCTTCTTTTGGGTCTACATCAAGCTGAATTTCTCTTCAGTTTTGCTCAATATCCTTGCAATTAAATTTGTACTCTCTAGTTTTCTGTGATATAGCACTTTCCTTGTTCCTTTTCTTCAGTGGATCAGAGCTCTAGCTTCAGCTTTAGCAATAACTCTTGTCATGACCTTGGACAAGCCATTTCTCTCTGTATTGAATTTCCTAAAAACGAGAATGTTGGGGTGAATTATCTTTCAGGTCCTATTCACTCCTAGAGACCATGATTTTATAATCATTTCCTTTAATGGTGTTTTTCCCCAACCTTAAATTGACTTTTATTTTAAGCTTTCTTATCTCATACTGCAAGTTCTAATTTGGTAATGAGGAATGACTTTCAAATCTCTTTCACCTTAACTTTTCTCCTATGTACAACACTGCCTCATGCAAATGTGTCTAACTAATGGCCCACAGACACCTCAATAAACTCATTTTTTCTGTAAAATTACTATTCTTTCCACATCCCCTTGAGTCCTTATTAATATCAAAATTTTACACAGGTCAGCCCTCTTAAAATCAGTACCTGAGAAGCATCTTCCACACTTACAAAGAAGAACTAGTACCTATCCTGCAGAAACTACTTCACAACATCGAGAAGAATGGAAACCTCTCTGACACCTTTTATGAAGCGAATATTACTCTGATAAAAAAACCAGGAAAGGATGCAACAAAAAAAGAAAACTACAGACCAATATCCCTAATGAATATAGATGCAAAAATTTTCAACAAAATCTTAGCTAACCGAATCCAGACACTTATCAAAAAAATAATCCACCACGACCAAGTGGGCTTCATCCCAGGGATGCAGGGATGGTTCAACATATGTAAATCTATAAATGCAATTCACCACATAAACAGAAGCAAAAACAAAGACCACATGATTCTTTCAATAGATGCAGAAAAAGCTTTTCACAAAATGCAACACCCTTTCATGATACGAACACTGAAGAAAATAGGCATAGAAGGGACATACCTAAAAATGATACAAGCCATATATGACATACACATAGCCAACATCATACTCAATGGGAAAAAATTGAAAGCATTCCCACTTAGAACTGGAATGAGACAAGGCTGTCCACTATCTCCACTTCTGTTCAACATAGTGCTGGAAGTCTTGGCTACAGCAATCAGACAGGAAAATGGAATCAAAGGTATCCAAATAGGGGCAGAAGAGATCAAACGTTCACTGTTTCCTGATGATATGATATTGTATCTAGAAAACCCCAAGGATTCAACCAAGAAACTCTTGGAACTGATCAATGAATTTAGTAAAGTCTCAGGATACAAAATCAATACACAGAAATCAGAGGCATTCATATAAGCCAACAACAATCTAATTGAGAACCAAATCAAAGACTCAATTCCCTTCACAATAGCAACAAAGTAATTAAAGTAACTAGGAATATACTTAACCAAGGAAGTAAAAGACCTCTACAGGGAGAACTATGAAAAACTGAGGAAGGAAATAGCAGAGGATGTAAACAGATGGAAATCCATACCATTCTCTTGGATCGGCCGACTCAATATCATCAAAATGTCTATACTACCCAAACTGATCTACAGATTCAATGCAATACCTATTAAAATCCCATCAGCATTCTTCACAGACATAGAAAAAATAATTTTACGCTTCGTATGGAACCAAAGAAGACCCCGAATATCAAGAGCAATTCTAGGCAACAAAAACAAAATGGGAGGCATTAATATGGCAGATATCAAAGTATACTACAAAGCTGTAGTAATTAAATCAATATGGTATTGGCACAAAAATTGGAATATTGACCAGTGGAACAGATGTGAGAATCCTGATATAAATCCATCCTCATATAGCCATCTAATCTTTGACAAAGGAGACAAAAACATACACTGGGGAAAAGAATCCGTCTTCAATAAATGGTGCTGGGAAAACTGGATAGTCACCTGTAGAAGGCTAAAACAGGACCCACACCCTTCATCTCTCACAAAAACCAACTCACGCTGGATAACAGACTTAAACCTAAGGTATGAAACTATTAGAACTCTAGAGGAAAAATTTGGAAACACTCTCCTAGACATAGGCCTGGGCAAAGAGTTTATGAAGAAGTCCCCAAAGGCAATCACAGCAGCAACAAAAATAAATAAATGGGACATGATCAAACTACAAAGCTTCTGCACAGCCAAAGAAATAGTAATGAAAGTAAACAGACAACCTACAGAATGCGAGAAAATTTAGCATCCTATGCATCCGATAAAGGACTGATAACTAGAATATACTTAGAACTCACGAAAATCAGGAAGAAAAAATCAAATAACCCCATTAAAAAGTGGGCAAAGGACTTGAACAGAAACTTTTATAAAGAAGACAGGAGAATGGCCAACAAACATATGAAAAAATGCTCAACATCTCTAATCATCAGGGAAATGCAAATCAAAACCACAATGAGATATCACTTAACCCCAGTGAGAATGGCCTTTATCAAAAAATCTCCAAACAATAAATGCTGGGGTGGTTACGGAGACAAGAGGAACACTCCTATACTGCTGGTGGGACTGCAATCTAGTTCAACCTCTGTGGAAAGCAATATGGAGATACCTTAAAGTGATACAAGTGAATCTACCATTGGATCCAGCAATGTCATTGCTGGGCATCTAACCAACAGATCCAATGACACTCTACAAAACAGACACCTGCACTCGAATGTTTATAGCAGCGCAATTCATAATTGCAAGGCTGTGGAAACAGCCCAAGTGCCCATCAATCCAAGAATGGATTAATAAAATGTGGTATGTGTATACCATGGAGTACTATTCAGCCCTAAGAAACAATGGTGATATAGCACAAATTATATTTTCCTGGTTAAAGCTGGAACCCATACTACTAAGTGAAGTATCCCAAGAATGGAAAAACAAGCACCAGATATATTCTCCAGCAAACTGGTATTAACTGAGTAGCACCTAAGTGGACACATTTTTAGTCTATATACATCCTTGCAGGTTAGATGTGTTTCCTGAAGACAGCATATACTTGGACTGTATTTTCTTATCCATTCAGCCAGCCTATGTCTCTTGAGTGGAGAGTTTAAGCCATTCACATTTATTGAGAGGACTGATGGGTAAGGTAAATTACTGATCATTCTGTTGGGTTGGATGTTGTTGCTATGATTTCTGTCTTGAGCCATTGTAATATCTGCCCTTTAATATATTTGGGTTATGGTTGTTTTTATATTCGTGGGTTATTATTATGATGTTCCGTGCATAACGCTATTTTAAGTACTTCTTGTAGGGCTGGTCTTGTCTTGGTGAATTCTCTAAGCCTTTGATTGTCTGAGAATGTTTTTATTTCTCCTTCATATACGAAACTTAGTTTTGCAGGGAATAATATTCTAGGCTGGGCATTGTTTTGTTTCAAAAGAGTGAGAATGTGGCCCCAGTCTCTCCTTGCTTGTAAAGTCTCATTAGAGAAGTCTGATTTTATTCGAATTGGCTTTCCCTTGTATGTTACTTGCTTCTTTTGTCTTAGAGCTCTTAGAAGGGCCTCTTTTTTGATACTTTGGTTAGTCTGATGACTGCATGTCGTGACGTCTTCCTGTTTGCGTTGAATCTCCCAGGGGTCCTCTGAGCTTCTTGAACTTGTATATCAAGATTTTGAGCAAGGCCTGGGAAATTTTCCTCTATTATATCTTCAAACAGCTTGTCCAACCCTTGAGTATTGTCTTCTTCCCCTTCTTGTAACCCTATGACCCTCACATTAGGTTTCTTCACATAATCCCACAGCTCTTGTAGGCTTTGCTCTTTTCTCTTGTTTCTATGCTCTATTTCTGTGACTGATTTATTTAATTGGAGGGTGTTATCTTCAAGCTCTGAGATTCTTTCTTCTGTTTCATCTACCCTGTTCTTGAGACTTTCCACTGTATTTTGTAGTTCCTTGAATTGATTCTTCATTTCCAGGAGTTCGGTTACACTTTTCTTCAATGTGTCTATTTCTTTTCTCATATCCTGGAGACTTTTTGTGGGTTCTTGGTGTTGGTTATTGAGTTGTTGTTGCAGCTGGGTGAGTGTTCTTATGTTCCACATACGAAATTCCTCTTCTGTCATATTGGTTGCCTGATTTTGGTCGGTGTCCGTTTCTAGGGGGCTGGTGCTCCTCTTTGGGGGTGTGTTTTCCGTTTGGTTCTTCATATTTCCTGAATTCTTTCGCTGATTTCTTCCCATGTCGATCAGTTGTTGTTTCTTTCCTTAAGTTATTGTTTGGGTATTCACACACCTTGTTTAGTTTCTGAGGCGTTAGGTGGTGCCTGTGGGTGAAATTGGACCACTCCCTGTATATTGAGTCAGTGCGTGCCATCGAAAGGCTGTGCAAGGTGCCGTCCCTGTCAGTAGGTGGCGTTTGCTTGGAGGAATGGGCTATGGTGTTGATTTTGTGTCCTGTTATCAGCTCTTGTTCTGGGCAGAGCTGGGTTGGGTAAGCCTGCCCTCAGGCCGTTAGCAGGGGTCAAAGTTCTGTGCTCTGCTTCCAGGGAAAGCTGTCAGGGCGGGGCTGGAATGGTCCTGCTCAGCCAGAAAGTCTGGGTGTGGGGGTGGGGCTGTCTGAGACCCGCAGTCTGCAGCAGGCCTCGCTTCTTTCCACCGTCCCCAACTCCACAGCTACTCCTGGGCCTCTGCCAGCAGGTCAGACCACAAGCCACCAGGCCTCCCCGGACTGTGATTCTGGCGGGGAGGTTCCCTGCACAGGAACGCCACCTGGGTTGGGCGCACGGCCTCCTCCTGGGAGGAGGGTTGCCCTCTAGGATGCCGATCCGTCCCTGGAGGCACACACACCTCAGTAGGCTGTTCACATATAACCCTTCTGTGCCCCGGGCAATGCTAGCCCTCGGTGCAGGGGATCTGGTCTGCAGGTCCGACCTCTGGGTCCCAGAGTTCAAACTGTATTCCCACCAGGGAGAGGATTTCCGGTCCTAATTCACCCACAGGGAGCCCAAGCTGGGTCTATGTCTCTCAGCCTCTGAGTCGGCACCGTTTTCCTGGGAACACGGTGCCAGCAGCACCAGGGAGGGCGGGCGGGGTCCCAAACGGGAAGGTCCCGTTCACTGGAGGTGCCTCCGGCTTGTGGCTGTATTGTCTCTCTGGGCAGCCGTGGGTAGGGTCGGTGGAGGGGAGGAGGAGGCAATATGGCACCTGCCGCGCGGCTCGGTTCCGTGCACACGGAGGTGCCCGGAGGAAGTTGGGAACCTGGTGCCTGCTACGGGCTCACCGTTGGCAGGCGGCGGCAGTCTCTGGGCTGATGTCCGCAGGTCTCTCCACCCGCTGGGGAGCCCACCAGCAGTCCCGAATGCAGGGGAGGGGAAACAGCAGATCCACCTACCCTTGCCGCTGGTCTCCGGGCTGCTCCAGTGGTCTCATCCTCCAGTTCTCCTCCGCAGCCTCCTCCCGTGGAGTCTCCCGGGGTCTCAGGTACCCCTCCTTCCGGCCCTTGTCCGCTGTATGCTCGTCTTCTTGCTTCTTTCCTCTAGTTCCTGCTAGAATCTGTCTTTTCTGCAGAGACCCTCTGTCTGGCGGTGTTATTTGTCCGCCATCTTGCTCCGCCCCCTAGCCCATGTCTATTTGTGCCACACCCAGTGTGACTGCTCCATCCCATGCACATGCCCCATCCTACAGTACCGACTCTCCGCATGTGTGAGCCATGCACTATGGGCGAACCCTGCCAAGATGGCCTTGTGACTACCATAGGGAAATGGGGAAGATGCAGCAGAACAGCAGTGTTAAAAACCTCACAGTGCATCTGCCTCTTTCCTGCCAAGTAAAGTTTCCTGAGTAAGACTCAAGTATGCCAAATAGGGACCATCTCTATCTTTACTGAACAACAGAAGTCCCAGCAAAGGAGAACAGGTATAATGTATCTGCTATGTGTTTTTAACTGAGAGAAAATGCCCCAGATGAGAAGGAACCTGCATAAACGCTCTGGAAATCTGACAAAACAGGCTGTTTGGACATTCCAAAAGGATCACAATAGCTCTCCAGTAGTAAATTTTAACAACAAGAAAATAGTTGAAATGATAGATATGGAATATAGATTATGGGTGGCAGGTAAGATCAATGGTATAGAGAAGGTAGAAACATCACAAGGAAACCAAAAATTAATTCAGGACATGAACAAAAATTTCAGTAAAGAGATAGATAATATAAGAAAAGAGATAACAGAATTTAAAGGAATAAATGAATCATTTAAGGAATTTCAAATTACATGAGAAAATTTTTTAAAAAGACTAGATCAAACAGAAGAAAGCATTTCAAAAACTGAATGCAAGGCTTTAGAATTAACCCAGTCAGTAAAAAGTTTGAAAAAAGAATAAAGAACTAACAATCACTGCAAGAATTATGTGATTATGCAAACAGAGCTAATATAAGAATCATAAATAGTCCTGAGAAAGGAGAAAAAGAAAAGAAACAGGTATAGAAAACCTATTTAAGGGAATGATTGAAGAAAACTTCCCTGGTATCACTAGAGATTTAGATATTCAGATAAAAGATGGTCATTGAACAATTCAAAAATGCATAGCAAATAGGACACCACAAAGGCACACAGTCATCCACTTTGCCAAAGTCAAAGTGAAGGAGAAAATCCTACAAGCTGCCACATGAAAGAAACAACTAACTTACAAAAGAAAATCCATCAGAATAATGGCAGACTTCTCGGGAGAAACTTTTTTAAGCCAGAAGGGATTGGAGTTTCATTTTTAGCCTTCTTAAATAAAATAACAGCCAGCCAAGAATTTTGAATCCTGCAAAACTAAGTTTCATAAATCAAGTAGAAATAAATTATTTCCAAGACAAGCAAACACTAAAAGAATTTGTCACCACTAGACTACAGGAAATGCTTAAAGGTGCTTTGCACATAAGAGAGAATAATTAATAAGCACCAGTATAAAAACACCCGAAAGTTAAAGCTCACAACTCTTATAAAACAACAGTACAAGAGAGAAAACAAGGAAATTAGATATAATTAAACATGATGAATAGAACGATATCTCACATATCAATATTACTGTTGAATGTAAATGGTCTTAGTGCCCTACTTAAAACATATAGACTGGCTAAATTGATGAAAAACACAACCCAACTATATGCTGTCTCCAAGAAATTCATCTAACTCATAAGATTGTCATATACTCAAGGTAAAAAGATGAAAAATTATTTCATACAAATTGAAATAAAAAACAAGCAAGAGTGGCTATTGTCACATCAGTCAAAATAGATGTTAAATTAAAAATGATAAAAAAGGACAAAGATGTGACCATCTTATCTTATACAATGTGACCATTTTATCGTTATACAATGATAAAGGGAACAATCCAGCAAGATGATGTAACAGTCCTACATATATGTGCCTTACACAGGAGCTCCTAGATTCATAAAAAATTCTATCAGATTAAGCAAAGAAATAAACAGAAGTATCATCATTGCTAGTGACTTCAACACTCCCCTGATAGAACTGGGCAGATCATTGAGGAAGAAGATCAACTAAGAAGCACTTGACTTGAAAGAAAATCTAGAACAAATGGATCTAACTGACATTTATAGAACATTCTACCCCAAACTGCAGAATATACACTTTTCTCAGAAGCATATGGGACAATTTCCAAGATAGTTTATATCTAGTCCACAAAAAAGCCTCAATAAATTCAGAAAAATCTAAATTATACCATGTATCTTCTCAGACCAAAGTGAAATAAGACTAGAAATCAATTCCACAAGGAACTTTCAAATCCACACAAAGTCATGGAAATTAAACAACCTCCTGTTGAATGATTTTTGGGTCAGTGATGAAATTAAGACAGAAATACAAAGATTTTTCAAACTGAACAACATGTCATAAGCAAACAAAATATTTGGGATACAGTAAAAGCATTGTTAAGTGGGAAGTTCATGGCCTTAAATATTTACATGAAAAAGACAGAAAGATCACAATCTAACAACCTAGTGTCACACCTCAAGGAACTAGATAAAGAACAAACCAAACCCAAAGCTAGCAGAAGAAAAGATATAACAAGGCTCAGAACAGAACTAAATAAAATGAAAACAACAACAACAAAAATAATGAAAAGAATCAATGAATTAAAAATCTGATTCTGTGAAAAGATAACCAAAAGCAATAGAACACTAGCTAGGTTAAGCAGAAATAGAAGAGAAAAATTTCAAATAAGCTCAACTAGAAATGGAAAAGGAGACATTACAACTAATACCACAGAAATACAAAATATTATCCTTGACTACTATGAAAATCTCTTTGCATAAAATCCAGAAAGTCTAGAAGAAATAGGTAAATATTTGGAAACACATGACCACCCAAGCTTGAATCAGGAATAAATAGAAATCCTAAACAGAGTATTAATTAGTAGTGATAGAACTCTCCCCATGAAGGGACAGAAGGTGGGGTGAGAGCCAAACTCTACGGACCCTCACCAGGGATCTCCAGCATCCCACGCTCCGCCAACGTGGGGAGGCGCAGATAGTATTCACCCCTTGGCGGAACTTGTCCATGGTTCTCAGCCCCTTGAACTCTCCCGGTTAAGGGACAGAAGGCAGGGTGAGAGCCAAACTTGGCAGACCCTCACCAGGGGCCTCCAGCATCTAACGGCTTGCAGCCACAGAGAGGCGTGGATAGTGTTCACCCCTCGGTGAAACTTGTCCGCGGTTCCCAGCTCCTTGAACTCTCCATGTTAAGAGATGGAAGGCGGGGTGAGAGCCAAATTCTATGGACCCTCCGAAGGGGTCTCCAGCGTCTCACACCTCACCGCTGTAGAAACGCGTAGATGGTGTTCACCCCTCGGCGGAACTTGTCCGTGGTTCCCAGCCCCTTGAACTCTCCTGGTGAAGGGGCATAAGGTGGGGTGAGAGCCAAACTCTGCGGACCTGCCCCAGGGGTCTCCAGCATCTCATGCCTCACCGCCACGGGGGACACACAGATAGTTTTTGCCCCTCTGCGGAACTTGTTCGCGGTTCCCAGCTGTTTGAGCTCTGCTAGTGAAAGGACAGAAGGCAGGATGAGAGCCATCCTCTGCAGACCCACCACAGGGGTCTCCAGCATCCCACACCCCGCCACCAGGAGGACACACAGATAGCTTTCACCCTTCCGGGGAACTTGTTCATGGTTCCCAGCCACTTGAACTCTCCCAGTGAAGGGACAGAAGGTGGGGTGAGAGCCATCATCTGCGGACCCTCCCCAGAGGTCTCCAGAGTCCCAAGCCCTGTAGACACAGGGACGGAGGATAGTGCTCATCCTTCGGCAGAACTTTTCCACGGTTCTCAGCCACATGAACTCTCCTGGTGAAGGGACAGGAGGCGGGGCGAGAGCCATCCTCCGTGGACCCTCCCTAAGGGTTTCCAGCAGCCCAAGACCCACCAACGCTGCTTGAGCTCTGCCCAGGAAGGAGTGTAAGAGGGGGCTAGTGCCATCCTCCGTGGATCCTCCCCAGGGGTCTGCAGTGACTAAATCTCCACTGGTGACAAATGGAAAAGGGACAGTCTCCACCCCTCAGTGGAGATTCTCAGTGGTCCCTGGCAGCTCAAGCACAGCTGATTTTAGCTAATAATCCATTCCCTGCATCTCCGATCCCCAATAAAGCGTCCAGATGAAAAAGAACCAGCAAAAGTTTACAGGAAACATGAAGGACCAGAGAGAAAAGTCACCTCCAAAGCAAAATACTCATTCTCCATCATCTGACACCAACTTACATGATATGAGTGAACTGACAGAGGAAGATTTCTGAATATGGATTGCTACAAAACTGAATGGAATTGAAGAGAAAATAGAATCACAACATAGAGAAACCACAAGAACAATACAAGAAATGAATGAAAGATTCTCCAAAGAAATTTAGACTATCAAGAAAAAACAAACAGAAATTCTGGCAATGAAGGAAATAATCAATGATCTCCATAATTCAGTGGAAAGCCTAAAGAACAGGATGGACCATGCAGAAGAAAGAATCTCAGAACTTGAAGATTATGCCTATGCTCTAAACAAATCAGAGGAAGAAAGGGAACACAGAAACAAGAAACAAGATCAAAGTTTACAGGAAGTATGGGATTATGTTAAAAAACCAAATATCACATTGATTGGGATGCTGGAAGGGGAAGAGGAACATTCTCAAGGGCTGGAAAACTTATTTCACGGAATACTGGAGGAAAATATGCCAGGCCTGGCCAGAAATCTTGATATCAAAATACATGAACCACATAGAACTCCCGGGAGACTCAATGTGAAAAGGCAATCACCTCGCCACGTGGTTTTTAGGCTGATCAAAGTAAATGTGAAAGAAACAATTCTCCGTGCAGCAAGACGAAAGCAGCAAATGACCTATAAATGTAAGCCTATCAGACTAACAGCTGACTTCTCATCTGAAACCTTACAAGCCAAGAGGGATTGGGTGCCTATCATTAACCTTCTAAAACAGAACAAAGCCCAACCTAGAATTCTTTATCCAGCAAAATTAAGTTTCATCTATGAGGTAGAAATAAAGTCCTTCTCAGAAAAACAATCACTGAAGGAATTTGCAAAGACCAGACCATTCTTTCAGGAAGTTCTTACACCCACATTTCTAACCGAACAGGGCAGTAGACACTCCTCAAAGTGAAATCATCAAAGAATTAAAGTTTAGATCTCTAAATGACGGCCCAAGACGTAAGACAAAGCAACAAGATTCCACCCAACAATATGAATGGTAATCTTCCTCCAATTTCAATCCTTTCAATAAATGTAAATGGCTTAAACTGTCCTCTGAAGAGACATAGACTGACAGAGTGGATAAAAATGCACAAGCCTAGCATCTGCTGTCTACAGGAAACACATCTAACCCACAAAGATGCCCGCCAGGTGAAGGTCAAGGGTTGGAAAACTATCATCCAGTCAAACGGAAGTCAAAAGAAAGCTGGAGTAGCTATACTATTTGCAGATAATATAAGCTTTAAAATAGCAAAAGTAAAGAAGGATAAAGATGGTCATTATATAATGGTGAAAAGGAAGATCCAACAAGAAGATTTAATAATTCTTAATATCTACGCACCCAATCCAGGAGCACCCAATTACTTAAAGCAAACCTTGTCTAATATAAACATCTTGTTACATAACACTACCATAGTAGCAGGGGACTTCAACACCTCATTGAATGATCTGGATAGATCCTCCAAACAGAAAATAAGCAAAGAAATAATGGACCTGAATAAAGCCCTTGATCAAAAAGGTCTGACAGATCTCCATAGAGCATTCCATCCAAACAAACTTGAATTTACATTCTTTCAGCAGCACATGGTTCCTACTCCAAAATTGATCATATCTTGGCTGCAAATCAGATCTCAAAAAATTCAAGAAAATAAAACTTATACCTTGTATCGTCTCTGACCATAACGGTATAAAATTATAGTTCAATTCCTATAGAAACACTCAACCCCTCACAAAATCATGGAAACTAAACAATCTATTATTGAAAAATTATTGGATAAAGGAAGAAATTCAGAGGGAAATCGAGAATTCTTTGAACAAAATGATAACGGTGATACCTCTTACCAAAATCTGTGGGATAGAGCAAAAGCTTACCAGAGAGGAAAACTAATAGCAATTAATGCTCACATCCAAAAAACAGAAAGCTTAGATACTGACAACCTAATGAATAAGCTCAAGGAATTGGAAAAAGAAGAGCAAACAATCTCCAATCCTAATAGAAGAAAAGAAATAACAAAGATCAAAGGAGAACTGAATGAAATGGAGAACAAGAGAACTATACTAAAAGTGCTGGGCCAGATGGCTACACTTTAGATTTCTACCAAACATACAAAGATGAACTCATACCTATACTACAGAAACTATTCCACATCATTGAGAAGGATGGTATCCTTTCTAACTCATTCTATGAAGCCAATATCACCTTGATACCAATGCCAGGAAAGGACACAACAAAAAAAGAAAATTGCAGACCAATATCCCTCATGAATACAGATGCAAAAATCCTAAATAAAATTTTAGCAAATAGAATTCAGCAGCACTTCAAAAAAATAATTCACCATGAGCAGGTGGGCTTTATTCCAGAGATGCAAAGATGGTTCAACATATGCAAGTCCATAAATCCAATTCACTTCATAAATAAAATCAAGAACAAAGACCATACGATTCTGTCAATAGATGCAGAAAAAGCATTATACAAAGTCCAACACACCTTTATGATAAAAACTCTTAACAATATAGGCATAGATGGCTCATACCTTAAACTTATGAAATCCATCTATGACAAACCCACTGCTAATATTATTCTAAATGGAGAAAAATTGAAATCTTTCCCCCTTCTATCTGTATCTACACAAGGGTGCCCGCTATCTCCTCTCTGATTCAACATAGTACTTGAAGTCCTAGCGATAGCAATCAGGCAGGAGAGGGGTATTAAGGGCATTCAAGTGGGGGCAGATGAAATCAAACTCTCGCTCTTCGCTGACGATATGATATATACTTAGAAAACCCCATAGACTCTTCCAAGAGACTCCTAGACTTGATAACCAAATTTGGTAAAGTTTCAGGTTATAAAATCAATATACACAAATCAGAAGCATTCATATATGCCAAGAACCATCAAGCAGAAACTCAAATAAAAAATGCAATCGAGAGGGGCGGAGCAAGATGGCGGACGAATAACACCGCCAGACAGAGGGTCTCTGCAGAAAAGACCAATTCTAGCAGAAACTAGAGGAAAGAAGCAAGAAGACGAGCATACAGCGGACAAGGGCCGGAAGGAGGGGTACCTGAGACCCCGGGAGACTCCACAGGAGGAGGCTGCGGAGGAGAACTGGAGGCTGAGACCGCCGGAGCAGCCCGGAGACCAGCGGCAAGGGTAGGTGGATCTGCTGTTTCCCCTCCCCTGCATTCGGGACTGCTGGTGGGCTCCCCAGCGGGTGGAGAGACCTGCGGACATCAGCCCAGAGACTGCCGCCGCCTGCCAACGGTGAGCCCGTAGCAGGCACCAGGTTCCCAACTTCCTCCGGGCACCTCCGTGTGCACGGAACCGAGCTGCGCGGCAGGCGCCATATTGCCTCCTCCTCCCCTCCACCGACCCTACCCACGGCTGCCCAGAGAGACAATACAGCCACAAGCCGGAGGCACCTCCAGTGAACGGGACCTTCCCGTTTGGGACCCCGCCCGCCCTCCCTGGTGCTGCTGGCACCGTGTTCCCAGGAAAACGGTGCCGACTCAGAGGCTGAGAGACATAGACCCAGCTTGGGCTCCCTGTGGGTGAATTAGGACCGGAAATCCTCTCCCTGGTGGGAATACAGTTTGAACTCTGGGACCCAGAGGTCGGACCTGCAGACCAGATCCCCTGCACCAAGGGCTAGCATTGCCCGGGGCACAGAAGGGTTATACGTGAACAGCCTACTGAGGGCTGTGTGCCTCCAGGGGCGGATCGGCGCACTAGAGAACAACTCTCCTCCCAGGAGGAGGCCATGCGCCCAACCCAGGTGGCGTTCCTGTGCAGGGAACCTCCCCGCCGGCACCACAGTCCGGGGAGGCCTGGTGGCTTATGGTCTGGCCTGCTGGCAGAGGCCCAGGAGTAGCTGCAGAGTTGGGGAGGGTGGAAAGAAGCGAGGCCTGCTGCAGACTGCGGGTCTCAGACAGCCCCACCCCCACACCCAAGCTGAGAACAGAACTTTGACCCCTGCTAACGGCCTGAGGGCAGGCTTATCCAACCCAGCTCCGCCCAGAAAACAGGCGGATCTCTACGAGAGCTGATAACAGGACTCAAAATCAACACCATAGCCTGTTCCTCCAAGCAAACGCCACCTACTGACAGGGACAGCATCTTGCACAGCCTTGCCACGGCATCCACTGACTCAATATACAGGGAGTGGTCCAATTTCACCCACAGGCACCACCTAACGCCTCAGAAACTAAACAAGGTGTGTGAATACCCAAACAATAACCTAAGGAAAGAAACAACAACTGATCGACATGGGAAGAAATCAGCGAAAGAACTCAGGAAATATGAAGAACCAAACGGAAAACAAACCCCCAAGGAGGAGCACCAGCCCCCTAGAAACGGACACCGACCAAAATCAGGCAACCAATATGACAGAAAAGGAATTTCGTATGTGGATCATAAGAACACTCACCCAGCTGCAACAACAACTCAATAACCAACACCAAGAAAACACAAAAAACCTCCAAGAAATGGAACAAAGGTTCAACAAAGAGATTGACACAGTGAAGAAAACTTTAACCGAAGTCCTGGAGATGAAGAATCAACTCAGAGAACTACAAAATACTGTGGAAAGTCTCAAGAACAGGGTAGATCAAGCAGAAGAAAGAATCTCAGAGCTTGAAGATAACACCTTCCAATTAAATAAATCAGTCACAGAAATAGAGCAGAGAAACAAGAGAAAAGACCAAAGTCTACAAGAGCTGTGGGATTATGTGAAAAAACCTAACGTGAGGGTCATAGGTTTAGCCGAAGGGGAGGAAGACAACACTCAAGGGCTGGACAAGCTTTTTGAAGATATAATAGAGGAAAATTTCCCAGGCCTTGCTCAAAATCTCGATATACAAGTTCAAGAAGCCCAGAGGACCCCTGGGAGATTCAATGCAAACAGGAAGACGTCACGACATGCAGTCATCAGACTAACCAAAGTATCAACTAAAGAGGCCCTTCTAAGAGCTGTAAGACAAAAGAAGCAAGTGACATACAAGGGAAAGCCAATTCGAATAACATCAGACTTCTCTAATGAGACTTTACAAGCAAGGAGAGACTGGGGCCCCATTCTCACTCTTTTGAAACAAAACAATGCCCAGCCTAGAATATTATTCCCTGCAAAACTAAGCTTCATATATGAAGGAGAAATAAAAACATTCTCAGACAAGCAAAGGCTCAGAGAATTCACCAAGACAAGACCAGCCCTACAAGAAGTACTTAAAACAGCGTTATGCACGGAACATCATAATAATAATCCACGGATATAAAAACAACCAAAATCCAAAGATATTAAAGGCCAGATATTACAATGGCTCAAGACAGAAATCATAGCAACAACATCCAACCCAACAGAATGATCAGTAATCTACCTTACCTATCAGTTCTCTCAATAAATGTGAATGGCTTAAACTCTCCACTCAAGAGACATAGGCTGGCTGAATGGATAAGAAAATACAGGCCAAGTATATGCTGTCTTCAGGAAACACATTTAACCTGCAAGGATGCACATAGACTAAAAATAAAAGGGTGGAGATCAATATTCCAAGCAAATAGAAGCCAAAAGAAGGCTGGTGTGGCAGTTCTAATTTCAGACGATTTAGTTTTTAAACCAACAAAAGTAGTAAAAGACAAAGAGGGTCATTATATAATGGTGAAGGGCACAGTCCAACAAGAAGAGATAACAATTTTAAATATATATGCACCCAACTTAGGTGCACCCAGATTCATAAAGCAAACCTTACTGGAGCTAAGCAAATGGATTAATAGCAACTCCATAATCGCCGGGGATTTCAACACCCCACTGACGGCACGAGACAGATCCTCCAAACAGAAAATTAATAAAGAAATAATGGACTTAAACAAAACTCTAGAACAATTGGGTCTGACAGACATCTACAGAACATTCTACCCCAAATCCACTGAATATACGTTCTTCTCATCAGCTCACGGGACATT